>NC_137696.1:73412447-74012447 GCF_964034855.1 Anser brachyrhynchus
AGACTCCTTAATATAGATAAACAGATCCATTAGGCCTACACCAGACATTTCCGATATGCCCTAAAACAAACGTCATAACACAATTCAACTAAACTGTCTCTTTCAATTGCATCGTGGCAAGCTGAACTCACGGGCATGTCACCACAGTGATCCAGAAATATAAGCTGCACAGAGATAAGCAAGGGGAAGGTTCCTTTTGGCTGTGCAAAGGGGTCACTTAATCTGTTGTCCTTTATGGCTGCCAAGATTTGTAGGTCTGAAAACAAAGAAAAAAACTAGTTTTTGTGTCCTTGGTCTCTAAGAAGATGAAGTCCTGTAGTTGAAATAACACATACATGATCTCTCCCCTGTGATATTAAAAGGTGGTAAAGTAGTTAATATATCCAGAGATGGACATACTTTCAATAGAGCAAGAATGTTGACCATGATGATATTTTATTTTTCTAGTGGCAAACAAAAAATGACTGGTTTTCTCCTGCAAGCACTACATGCAGCACCGCAGGTCTTATTTACACATGTAATCTCACAGGAACTCTTCCTTCTACCAACTATCTTGTAAGAGTGACAGTAGTATATGTTACGGGAGTGAAAAGTACTTCCTCTTCAACAATCTTTAAAACTACAGGTAAGAACATAGTGTAGAATAACAAGATTCTAAGACTGTTTTTAGGACATGAATAATCAAACAATATTTTGAAAAGCAGGCTTTTCTTTTATACTAAGAGCCAATAGTTTTGTGTGTTTGAAAAATAAATAACAACATACCATCTCCACAAAAATAATGTGAGAAAGAAATTAAGGTTTACTTTCAAGTGGAGCACAGGAAAAGAGCAAGGGAAATTGAAACGAAATATCTATATACATGTGAACTCACAGTTACTTGTGAAAGGCTGCATGAGAGCGAAAAATTTGAAATTTGGACATCACAAAGAGAAAGCCAAAGATTCATTCTCCATGGGGATTATTAATCTAGATCCTTGGTCCGCTTAAAAGTACAAATAGCCATGGACATGTCCAAATTTTGTTCCATGTCTGTTAGCTCTTTGTCTTGGTATACATGTTTTAAGTGTTCTGTTTCTTCCCTGTTTGGTCAAAGCTGGTGTTCCAAGTAAGCCAGGAACCCCCAAAAGAGCAGAAAACACTAAAAACTCTGTACAGTGGGAAAAGGCTGAAGACAATGGAAGCAACCTGACCTACTACATCTTAGAAAGCAGGTAAGCCATGTGTGCAGACACTCTTCACCTAGGGAGCAGCCCAGAACAAACCTGGGTAAGCAGGGGGAGGTTTTCCTAGCAGTTGTGTCTGGCTGTTCCAGCTACATGCACATCGTGCAATTTGGGTGCCAAAGATGCTATAGTCACCAACTTCCCTCCAAGGAAGCACTGGAGTGTTGTTCATCCACAGGTCAGGGAAAATTTCTGTCTACCTCTGAGAGAAGAGGGCAACCAAAAGCGATGTGAACGAGGTCCATGACAAGCAGCAGGTATTCTGGACGTGTGCTCTCCCTGCTGAGAGGCAGACACATCCTCCCTGCAGTACCTGGCTGTGAAAGCTGCATGTTGTGAAGACGAGGGTGATGGGGTGGCTACAGAAAGCCCATGAAAAACAGAGAGTAGGATGGCTACTCTGCCACTGTCAGACAACTCACATGGTCTGCAAGCCTGTGTCTTGGGAAATTAGGGTAGCAGTCATGAGCTAGGCCTGCTCATGCCTCAACTTTGGTATGCTAGCTAAGAAATAAGTTTTGAGTTGCCCTTTGAGCCCAAACCAATATGGAGATTTTGGAAAATCCCTCGGAGTTGATTGTTTGTCTTTTTAAAATTATCTTTGCTTGGGCTTTTGCACAAACTAAGAGCAAAAGTATGAAATTTCTGAACTGACTAGCACTTGTTGTTTTCTCCATTTTGAGTATCCAACTTGAGACAATTTAATTTGTTCTGATTTTTCAGAAGACTTACAGGGTTGTGTTAAAATTAGGCTTCATCACTCTTTTTGAAACTGGACAATTTGAAGTATGCCTGATACAGCTAATCATTTTTGGAAATATGGATCTGAGATCTCAAGGGCTTTCAGTTTGGTCCTGGTGGGAAGAGTGAAATGTCAATGATACAAATAGTTGTTCCCATAAGATCTCTTCCTTGGGTAATACAAGTAGCCATCGTTTCCATAAATTTCTAGGAAACATAGAAGAAAATATACACTAGCAAAATTTCCAGACCAATGCTGAAATACAGGGATGTATCCATATATATATATTTGGATATATATTGTTGATTAGAAGACTCAGAAATACTTTCAAATCTGAATTTTCAAGCATTTAGTAAATATTCTCAGCTAAAACATACGTAGAAATGTCTTAGCATTCAAAGGGCCCATAGAAAGCTGTTATAAAGTTGCCAAAAGGAATCATAAGCTATTCCCACCAACATGGGATGACTAGATAATTTTTATAGTGCTCTGTCAGCAAATACAGATGGTCTGGACTATACATGTAAAACTCATTAGGCATCCACAGAGTGTTAATTCACACTTATTCCTGCACTAGCATTGTCAAGGTTGTATGGATGGGTTAGAGTATATTGTTGAGGGCAGTGACTTTGAAATTTCTAATTTTTTTGACCATGACTCTGGAGAGGTCTGTTTAAGGCAGTCAATGCAAGGCTTAATTTAGGCACTATTTAAAACTAAAGAGGTTCCATTTGCTGAGATATTCCTATAATGTTTTAAATGAGCAGTGATAGAGGGAAGCAAGGTTTTAAACTCAGCTAGTATTTATTTTTCCTCAGTTAACTTGGTGCTTATGAAAGTTAAGGACTAACAGCGCTGTGGAGTTGAGCATACTTTACTTATATAAGTTTTCACCCAGACATATTTTCCTGGTGCTGTAAGCTTCCATATAGTTCTGTGAGTGTACATCAGCACTGACCTGCATGCTATGAGACCACAATAATTTTGATATGCCAGCAGCCACATTGTACCTGGCTTGCTTTGGATGGGAAAAGAAAGGACAGTCTCTTGGCCTGTGTTGGGGCCGTGCTTTAGTTGCTGTGTTCTCCAGGCTCCAGCTTCGTATTCATCTCTGAATCATACTGTATCACTGAGGCTTTTTTTAGTTTAATAAAATATGCTTTTCTCATGCAATTTGAATGTGCATACACTGGTGTTTTTGACTGAATTTGACTTTGAGCCTCATGGTACTTTTACACCAGTTAGAAAAATGTAGTCAGACCCAGAGTATTCTAAAAAATATTTGCATAGCCCTTTGAAACAACCCCTTTTTTCATACAGCTATAATAGGGGTGTGAACAAGAACATATAGTTTTCACGTGTCTTTTTGGTTTAGAAATATTTGGCCTTTTTTTCTGCATTGAAGTATGTTGGGAGAATGATTGACATGCTCACGAAGGTCATTTCACATGAAATATTACAGTCCTGTGTGACATGAAATGATATTTCAGATATGGCCTTTCAAGTTTAAATACGTGGTCTTCTTTTGGTTGGTGAATAATCAGCTCTGAATTTATTGTGAGCAATCAATCTCAGTCCAATGGGGAAAGGAAGAAATATACGCAGCAGTCAGCAGATACTATGGGAAACTGGCTAGCTAAAGAATTGTGTCTTCACTGCCAATGACTTGTTTCCTCTTTAGCTTGTGAAACCTGATACACAAGAGCCACTGAGTTACTCTAGGCCCAGGAAAGCAAAAGCTTCTAACAGTACACAAAATAAATTTAGTACTTTTTGTTTTCTGAAAGCTAAATAAGAATGTTTTGAAATCTTGGCTGTAAGCTGTGCACTGAAACAGGTGAAAATGTGCTGTAGCTTTGTATGTCTAAAATGTTCTAGCATTACATTTCCCATGACAAGCTAAAGATCTGTGATTCCTAGCATGGCTGAAATGGCATGGTGCAATTTTCTGCTCTGTAGCCAAAACCCCATGAATAGATTGAGCTTTCATACAGGCAGAGAGATTTTGTGAAGGCTGTGGAACTGAAGAAGGGGGAAGAAGTAGTAAGCAGCCCTCACTGCATTAATAACATACACAGGTAATTTTGATGTGCCTGTTGTAGGAAGCAGACTGACGCCACCAACCAAATGAAGTCCTTGTGGGTGGTGGTTTATAATGGCTCCTGTGCCAGTATTTGCACATGGAAGGCCAAGAACCTAGAAGGAACTTTCCAGTTCAGAGCAGCAGCTGCAAACATGCTTGGCCTTGGTGAATACAGTGACACGAGCAAGGATATCGTGTTGGGTAAAGGTATGTCCTGCACTTTCTTATTCTGTTAATCAAGTGTTTTATACAGAGTAATTATACTGATTTCTGAAGAGAGACCTGCTATTTTATGATGAAGTTGCTGCACAAGTAAAATAATGTGTCTAAGTGGCTGATCATTAATAACATTCATATGGTGAGCCTAGCTCACCATGGGCCTGAACTTTGTTTCTGCTCCTTTATACTGATTTGTCTCTGTGGCCCTACATTGTGCATCATGGTATGATCCTTGAAGTAAATGCAAGCTTCTGTGCTGGGTAAGATGTGAAAATTACTTCTTGCCATCAGCCAGAATGTTAGACCTACATACCGGGGGTGTTTTTGAAAATCCCATTGTGAGTGGTCAAGCAATTAGCATTTTCTTGTTACATATATACTGTAGGTCATCACTGCAGGAATACTCCAGACCTAGGGGAAGAGAATTAGTTTGACCAAATGTACGTCTCCATACAGCCTATAAGAGAGCTTTGTACAGAGTAAAACTTTTACACAGCAAGCAGCTAAAGGGTCCTCTCAGGTTTACTCAGCTCTGTCAGATTGATATGGTTCATGTACACAGACATTTACCAATTTTCCTCTTCTATTTAACAGATACTGTGACCTACCCAGACATCACTGATATTGTTGCTGTGATTGGAGCAGTTGTGCTGGGCTTGTGTATGGTTCTGCTGTTTGGTTTTGGTATGCGGCTGAATTTTTTGCATATCCTTGGTTTGCCAGGCCTCAGTAAAAGGCAGTTCAGACAGCAGGGGATAATGGGCCTCCAGGTTTAGGGAAATGCTGAACTATCCCCAGTGTGGGAGCTGGGGGGAATTTGTGAGCTTTCATCTTTCAAAACCCTAGAGATAGCTGGTTACATTTTCAGTACCTAGGATTCCATCCTCAGGCATTTCTTGCCGTTGATTCCTTGCAGGGAGAGCACAGAAATGCTGAAGGAGCTCTGACATTCCTGTATCCTTATGAAAACTTGTACTTTGTAATTCTCAAGTTGGGTACTGCATTTGTTCATCAAAAGTTCCCATTTTTTTCCTCTTCTACTTTGTCCCTGAAGGAAGGATGCAGAGATTACCCTGGGATGATGGTCCTGCCCTCTCATTCCTCATCTTCTCTCTGGGACATTGCACCAACCCTTTGGGTTTGGTTCTTGCCACATTCAGAAGTGGGCACTTGACTGATTTCTCTGTTGTCTGTCTTTCATGGGAAAAGCTGGTGGCCAGATGGAAATGTCTTGCTTACACGAGCTGCTGGGGGATCAAGCTGAACAGAATAACAACAACAATAAAAAAACACTTGTAGCCTTTCAGTCTACTCACATACTGGTGTGCTCACAGAGTGAAAGATCTGGTGGTCTTCCTTTCTGTTCCAGTATGGTACCAAAGAAGGAAATCCAGAAAACCGTCCTTAATTGGGCAGATAGTGCTTGTCAAGGAAGATAAAGAATTAGCTCAACTCAGGGGGATGGCTGAAGCAGTGGGACTATCCAATGCCTGTTATGCTGTCAGGTATGTCCTTGGAGCAAATGCATTTTCTGAACAAAAACATGTAAAAGGGCTTCACTGGACTGTTTTTTATCAGTGTGCTCATCCCTGATGCCTTGACATGATGTTGAGGGCCACATCTGTACAACAGGGCAGGTCTGCTCTGAAGTATGCCCTGCCATGCTGCCTCCCTGGTGCATACCCTGGTCCGGATTGCCTCTAGCCCACCCTGCACACTGACTTTGGCAAGAAATGCAAGTGCAGGGGCAGGGAAGGAGACACAGTGTTTTCCAGTAGATTCTGAAACATCTAGATCTCATCTGAACTCCCCTTAAATGCTCCCGATGAGACAAATGTTTAAAATTTACTGTGTTCAGTTTTGGGCCCCTCGCTACAGGAAGGACATGGACGTGCTCGAGCAAGTCCAGAGAAGGGCGACCAAGCTGGTGAGGGGTCTGGAGAACAAGTCTTACGAGGAGTGGCTGAGGGAGCTGGGTTTGTTCAGCCTGGAGAAGAGGAGGCTCAGGGGCGACCTTATCGCTCTCTACAGTTACCTTAAAGGAGGCTGTAGAGAGGTGGGGGTTGGTCTGTTCTCCCACGTGCATGGTGACAGGACGAGGGGGAATGGGCGAAAGTTGCGACAGGGGAGTTTTAGGTTGGATGTTAGGAAGTACTTCTTTACCGAAAGGGTTATTAAGCATTGGAACGGGCTGCCCAGGGAGGTGGTGGAGTCACCATCCCTGGAGGTCTTTAAAAGACGTTTAGATGTAGAGCTTAGCGATATGGTTTAGTGGAGTACTTAGTGTTAGGTCGGAGGTTGGACTTGATGATCTTGAGGTCTCTTCCAACCTAGAAATCTGTGATACTGTGATACTGTGAAATAGTACCAGATTCATCTGAGAAACAAATTTAATAACATTTCAAGCATTTTTAAGTATTAACAAGTGACTAGTATTGCTGTTTTGTAGCACTCTTCCTTCTCAAGCAGAGATTGAATCATTGCCAGCTTTCCCCCGGGACAAACTGAACTTACACAAATTGTTAGGAAGTGGAGCCTTTGGAGAGGTGTATCAAGGAACTGCAGTAGATATCCTGGCAGATGGAAGTGGAGAAACCAAAGTAGCAGTCAAGGTAATCACAGCTGTGTAGTTCTCTGGCAGCAGAATGGGATGGACAGAGAGATTTGGCTCAGAGGTTATACCACCAAAACAGGCATTGTGAGATTTGGATATTTCCTTGCAGGATTTCTTGCAAGTCGCTTAAAGCTGAGCCTATCGCTTTGTAATGATTGCTGGAAAATACTGTTTATTAAAGGCCGTGTCTAAGTCTGATTGCTTTACTTAAGCACTGTGTGATAATGGTGGTGGTGACCTAAGTGTTATTACACTTGTGCTTTCTGTTGAGTAGACTTTGAAGAAGGGTGCAACAGACCAAGAGAAGAGCGAATTCTTGAAGGAGGCACACTTAATGAGGTAGGAAAGGCTTTGCCATTGAGTATCCTTTGTAGCTGTTATCATATGAGGGTGGTGGCCTTGAAGAGGAATGAGAGCAACACTTTCTCTAAACAAATTAGTGTGGCATTTTGGGGTGTTCTCATGTTTCTGCTAAAAAAAATAATACTACTGATGAATCTCATGAAAATAAAGCTGTAAGACTTTTGCAAAATTTAAGATACAGACTGCAAGTTCGTGTCATGGATCTTTTGGTTTTTGGACCCAAAAAATATTTCAATATCTTTGCTTCCCTAGTTAGTTGTTAAAGGTAAATGGGCAACTTTTGTCTAATATTGTTTTATGAAAATAAACATACCAAATAAACAATAAACAAAAAAAACACAATAATAAACAAAAACAAACAAACAAAACAAACATACCAAAACAAGCTGATGCCTTGCAGTTTCAATTTACTGAGGAAATTGTTTTATAAAAATGTGCATATTTTACCACTAGAGGCTGCCACATACTTCTACTAAGGTGTACTCCAAAAAATAATGTATGTCAACAGTGCGAGAACTTCGCATGGAAAGGTCAGTGTGTTAGCTGAGAGTTTCCAGAGAGAATAATAGAAGTTGAACTGAAGTTTTCAGTTGATAGCATAAAACTAAAAGTACAGTTAGGCTTTCAGATGTGCTGATCTGCACTTCTTTGACTTCTGTTTCATGAGTGCAGGATTATAATATTTTGAAAAGTGAAGGACTTCTTCCTGTACAGGAGAAATGCTATTCTAAATTTGAAATTGGTTTACACAGTTGTCTTTTTTTGTTTCCTTTTTTTTTTTTTTTAATCTTGCATTACTTTGACTATCTGTTATTATACACTATACATTGAATGATGGAAAAGGCTTTTGAAAACTAAAAGGAAATCATATTGTTACAATCTAAATTTGTGATGAAGAGTAAGAGTTGTGTGTAAACTTCCTACAGTCTATCTTTGTCTATCTGGCAGTCATAAACCTGGTTAGGGACACTTTTCTCTGTAGTATGAAAATTATATGTACTCAAAATCCCTGAAGCTTCCCCAGTTCTGCCTTTTTTTTTTCTTTTTTTTTCCTTTTTTTTTTTTTTTCCCCCTCCAGCTATTGATCCAAAATGAGAATTCCTGGAAAAATATATTATTGGAAATTATATTTAAATGTAAACACTAATGTGGGCCCATGAATATAACAATCCAATGAGACAAAGAAGCAAAGAGAATAGGAAAGTTTAAGTGTTACATATTCACTGGAGTCTTTCAATAATAATAATAAAAAAGCATGTTTTACATGTTTTATTTATTTATTTATTTATTTATAATGTGAAAAAGAGTGATTTAGTTTCCTCCTGGAGGGCTTAGACACTTTTTTTGATGTTCATCTATGAGGCCACCAATTAAACCAAAGGTAGAAAAGGCACATACATGGATCTGACTGTACAATACCTGATGTTCATTGTTCAAATATTGCTTGCCTCTTGGAAGTGTATTAAAATTCAGTAGTGGTGTTATGCTGTCCTAGTTAAACAAGGACTATTGGCTTCTTCTATAATTGCCATGCAAAGCTGTGAGTATCTGTATTTCAGTCATTTGATATTGGTGATTGGTGGGTCATTTGTGTACAAATATATGTAGCAAATTCCTGGGTGTATCCCATCACTTGGGAACTAAGGAATGACAGCTCAGTAGAGAAAGGGCTGTGTGAGCTCTAAGGAAAGTGCCAGGTGTTCCTTCCTCTGTTTTTGTTCTTGAGAGTGCCAAAGGTTTTCTGATTGAGAGGTATGTGCTGGAGGCTGGGGGGCACTGTCAAATTCAAAATCACACTTTTTGCTAAAGAGTTTTTGCCCACACCTAAGATTACGCAAATTGAAAGAGGTTAGAAGGAAAATGTTCCTATGTTGTATTTGTTTGTTTACTCTGGTACGTTTGACAGCTCTTTAGACACCATCAGTTTCCCCAACAGAGTCAGGTTTCTCTGTCTGATGGTGCAAGTCCTTTCACACAGCAGTGTGAAGAAAAAAACATTTTTAAACACAATAAATTTGGTTGTAAAAGCACGAGTAGTGATGGAGTGTACAAATGTTCTTCATTCCTTGAAAAGTGCTAGATCTCAGAGAGCTGATTGCTCTGTCATAATCCCATTTTTTTGGACACAGGCATTACTAGCATGTCTGCAGGTACTTGTGCATATTTTGTTTCTCTGGAAAATGTACTGTCAGAGACCATTCTTCTCTGGATTGTGGGAATAATAAATTGCACTTTGTGCTTCTGCTTTTCTATGTGCTTTTCTCCAAATCAATAGTTCAACTGTGATTACTGTAGTAAAAATACTCTATTAAAATAATAGAGATACTTTTAACATATAGATGGCAATTCATGTTATTCCTAGATGAGACTGCCATTTGGCTACCTTGCTTTGCTTCCTGTAAACATGATGACGTCTGCTTTTAACATGTATGCATACATTAGATTGTTTGTCAAAGTACAGTGTAAATCTGTATTTTGAAAAGATGTCCCTGAAATTGTCCCATTATTGAGCAAGTTCAGGCATTTTAAGTTATAAAATCATGATGTTGGTAGAGGCAGGCTTGTAAATGCTAAACTGCTCATTCATTACTTGTAGCTATATGCAAATTATTAACTGTCAACCAATTGGACTTTTCATACATAATCTTACATCATTTCCTTCTCTTCAGTAAATTTGATCACCCCCACATTCTGAAGTTACTTGGAGTGTGCCTGTTAAATGAACCTCAGTACCTTATACTGGAGCTGATGGAAGGAGGGGATCTCCTTAGCTATTTACGAGGAGCCAGAAAGCAAAAGGTAGGGTAAAGACCCTGATGGGTCTATTTTTAACCTGTCGCTTCACACTGTTTCTCAGTTTTAATCTTTCTCAAAGGCCATGCTGATGTCCAGCTTTTCTGCATCTGCAAGCTCAGACCTGGTTGTTCTTTAACACCCTGGGACCTCAGTGTTGAGTGCTGACCAGGCATGCTGTGAAGAAGATTGAATGTCATGTTAAATGTCATCAGACTGAAATTGTTCTTTTTTTTTCAGTCATGATATGTCTGCTGAGTTCCTTTCTATGAACAACATGAACAGTGTTTTGAAAAATGATTATACATAATAGTATCTGGTCATCATACATCATGCATATGATACATCATGTATCTGGTTCACTAGACCACATTTTTTTTTTTTCTGCTTTGAATAGTGGAAATATCCTTAATGCGATAAGCAGAATGCAAACACATAAGTGGATACTGTCCTTGTGCCTGTATCCATAAAGTCTTTACAGTAAAGAGGAGAAAAGAATAAAGAATAAATCTATTTAATTAAGAGGTTAATTAATTTTCATAGGTAGCATGTAGATTAAAAGCATTAATGGTAGGATTATGTTTATTAATTATATTATATTATATTATATTATATTATAATATTATAATATAATAATTATATATAAATATAATTATATTATTAATGGTGTCAAAGGGGCTTGACACTGAAATTTTATAGCATCGTAGCAATCATCTAATTTATGTAGATGATCACATCAAATCCACAGTCATTACTGAAGTCTACCGATACGTATATATATGTATGTATTCTGCTGGAATAATATATTCTCTTAATACAGCAGCAAGCAAACCTGCTATGATAGTGGGAGGAAATTTCTGGTGTCCCATTTCTGCAACTGCAACAAAGAAGTGATTCTGAAGTCCCTAGGTTATTCTTAGCCCCAAATCAAAGAACAGGATGTGTTCACCTGCCTTGCAGTGCTGTGATTTAGCAGTTTACCCTGCAAGTAATTAGCATTTGCTCTATTGGCATACAGATAGTTTGCACCTGTTTTGGAAAAATCCTATAAATTTCAAAGAGAAAACAATACTGTATAGGGAGGCTGTTATTCTGAGTTTGTAAAACTGGAAGACATGGGTAACTTCTGCCTTTGTTTCTTGTAGCTCCAGAGTTCCTTACTGACAGTGACTGACCTCTTGGATATATGCTTGGATATTTGCAAAGGCTGTGTCTATTTAGAGAAAATGCGTTTCATACACAGGTATAGAACTTATTTCCGTAGTATTCCAAGGCTTACTGACAGTATCAGGAGTAATTATTTTGCCTGAGAAAGATATCACAATATAACAGGAAAAGTGAGAGCACTGGATTAAAATAATGTGATGCAAAGGGGGAAATCCTTTTGCCGTCTTTATCCATCTAAGTGGATGACCATATAGGACACTGAGTCAGACTCGGAGGTGCACAGGGAGAAACCAAGAGGTGATAGGAATAAGCTGCAGCAAGTGAAGTTAGCTAGTATTGTTCACAATGAGCAGTATCAATCATTAGAACTTGTTGTCCAGCAAAGCTGTGTCACCTCCAGCCTTGCAGATATGCAAAACTTAACAGGGTGATGCCCCAGACACTTGATCTAGTCTTGAGGTTGGTGCTCTTCTGAACAGGGGGGCTGAAGCATCTGACCTCCAGAGGTCTCTTCTGACCTGATTTATTCTGCAATGCTAACTCCATCCTCTTGTTTTCTGCCTTACAGGGACCTGGCTGCTCGCAACTGCCTTGTATCTGAGAAGGACTATGAGAGCTGCTCCCGGGTAGTAAAGATTGGTGATTTTGGACTTGCCAGAGATATCTATAAAAATGATTATTACAGGAAAAGAGGAGAAGGCCTACTCCCTGTTAGATGGATGGCTCCTGAAAGCCTCGTTGATGGTGTCTTTACAAATCGCTCTGATGTCTGGTGAGTTATAGCAGGCAAGAGCAGTGGGGATAGTAATACTAAATCCCACAGCAAGAAAATATTGGTTTGCAGTAGCAATAATAGGTTTGTATATTTCCAGCTCCGATAATTTATAAGCTAAGGCAGATTTCTTCCTAAGTGGTGTTTACATGAGCTAATGAAAAGTTTGGCACAAGGACAGCACCCGCATGGAAGTATTTCTTTACTTAATGCTTTGAGATCTAGCCTTGGATTCTGGCTGGAAAGAATTAGTGTCACTCAATCAAACAATTTTGTACAAGGCCTACAATGTGATTTTTTGCTTGCTTGAGCAGTGAATTGACTACTCGCATCCTGTTCTTTCCACTTTGTTTTTCATTATGTTAATTGACATTTCCTTCCTACCAGCAAATACTTTCCCCTTATCATTTTATCCTGTTCTGGCAACTTTGCTATTTTGAAGCCCAATCTTCACAGCATCATCAGGGGACGTTCATGGTAGTTTGCTGTGGTGGTTTACTTGAAGTGTATATATGGATGGGCTTGGGTTTTTAGGGAAGAAGTGGAGACCCACTGCCAGGAGTCCTAGAGAAAACCAAACCAAACCAGATCCTTTAAGCTTGAGTTTCACACAATTTTAGATTGGGTAACTGTGGATAAGAAAGGGTGTGCTGTAGCACACTAATCTTGCTGAGGTCTGCAGCTCTCAGTTTAATTACCACTCTTGCATTTATCTAAGAAAACCATTTCATGCTTTGTACCAAACCCAATGAGGCACTGATTGCTTTATGAGTGGTGCTTAAGAGATCTTGTAAGTGTCTCTATTTCCAATGACAACTCCAGATATTTCTAAGTGCTTGTTTAATTGAGGACATGCTCAAGCAGAGAGTGGTGCTCGGGGAAGCTGTGGGTACTCAGTGTCTTCTAAGTTCCATCTCAGTCTGGGAAAGTGTGTCTGTTCCACATATTTATTTTAGCTATTTCAGAGGCTGGTTAAAGGATGTATGAATTGTTTCACATAAAATTAAAACTAGTTACTCTTATTTTTTGAGTCTTATTATTAGATTGGAGTCATTTTAGTTAACTGTTGATAGGGAGCTTGCTCATCATGACATTGGTAATTAAAATTTATTGTTGGTGCTTCTTAGGTCTTTTGGAGTCTTAATGTGGGAAACATTAACCTTGGGTCAACAGCCATATCCAGGTCTCTCCAATATGGAAGTTTTACACCATGTACGATCAGGGGGAAGGCTGGAATCTCCAAGCAACTGTCCTGATGACCTGTAAGTTAGTTTTGTTTAAATATTGTTGATAATATTCATGAGACATCAAGAGGGTTATTGCCAGCACACCATCATTTTGAAAGTCTACTTATACCCATTCAGAGTTCAACAACCTACTTTTTTTTGTTTGTTTTTGTTTTTAGACAGAACAGCTTGCACTTGTAGCTGCCAACTTGCTACTAACTTCCAGTAGTGCAGCCTGTGAATGTGAACTTCAGCTGCAAATTAAGTCTTGAAGTTGAAAGGCTGATACATATTGGTCTTTTAAACAGGATTTCAGAGATAATATAAATTCAGTCTTGGACATGAATCCAGCAGTAATGTGATAAGAGGCTGAGAATGCCTGATCAACCAATTCAGTATTGGTTAGAAATTAAGATGACTGTAAGGAAGAATTTACCTGTCCCTCTTATACCATGTGCCTACAGTAGCAGATATAACTGGCTTTCTCATTGATAGCTGCAGAAAATAGGCTAACATTAGATTATATATGGAAAATAAACCATACTCTCTTTGCAGATCTCTGTCAAAAAAGACAACAATAAAAGCTGAAGCTGAACAACAAAAGTGAATTCTACACTTCTGGTTAGTCTTTAACTGAACCGGATAAACAAATCTTTCAATTTCCAACTGTTTCTTGAGCACAAAATTCAGAGTAATTAAAAGAAAAGAATGAATATATATAGTGGATCAAACTCATACTGGCCAGAGGTGTATGAAGGAGGAAGTTGAACCTGAGCCCAGTGATCACTCAGTATTGTCTAATTTCATGTCTCAATTTCTATACGCCCACTCTGCATAAGCAGTCTCAGCCATGCACTTGACAGCTGGTCCTACAAATGGAAGAAGGGGCTACTTAAAGTGCACAATTCTTACACCTGGAGCTGAGAAAATGGTTTGAGAATAATTCTGTGATTGACAAGCCCACATCTCTGTGATAGGTCTCACATTAATTACAATGTTCTCAGTTCCAGAGGGTATGATAATTTATCATTATCTGGGTATAGATGAAATACCATATTAACAATTTAAAAAAAAAAAAAAGGAAAAGAAAAAGAAACTTCAGCACTTGGAAGAACTAAAGACATTAGGATTTTGTTTTAAGAACAGAGTTCAAACTGGAAGTGACAGAACAAAGGAGAGCCCAAGAGCAATTTGTTTCAATATTTTCTGCTGAAAAATGTTTCCATAAAAGATTGACTCACACCTAACCTTTGAATATAAAAGCATGGTAGATAAGGTATACTCATGAAACTAGTTTGATATTCAAACCTACACAAAGGCTTATAAGCTGCCTTTAAAATGGTTGACCAGATCTTCAGCATAATCAAGGAAACTGAAGTTTCTTTTTCTTTTTTAAAGTTACAGATTTCAGAAATTAGTGTAACAGGTAGGCCTTAAACACAGGTCCGCACGTTGTAACTTGTAGGATCGGGACCTAATAGCTGTAACCTAGTTTTTGAAAGCCAAGGGGCTGAATGAGCTCTTAGATTCTTGTACCATCTTTTTATCTCATTTGGTGAACACTCAGCACCTGCATACAGATTCTGTCAGTAGCCTAAATAGCTTTTTGCTACTTTGTTCGGTCATTAATGGCATGCTGGGATTCTTGACATTCCTGCTTTCCTCAGTGTGGTTTTGAACCTGCATCAGGACATCAGCAGTCAGTAATTGTCTCCTCTGCACTTTGGCTTGCTCATTGTCATTTGACAAAACAAAACATCACTGATAGGAAGAGAGTTCAAAGGCCAAACTACTTCAGCTGAGAAGTGTTTAGGAATCTGTGGTAGGCTTACACTGCAAGGGCAAGTAGGGCTGACACAGAAACCTCGGGGTGTAAAAGGCATTAAGGAAGTGGGTTTGTTTTTATTTTTTGGGGGGGAAGCAAAGGGAGACAAGTTCTGCCCCTCATTTCCCCAGGATATGATTCCAGGTCCACAAGATATTACTTCAAGGAGTAATCATCTGTTTCCCCTAGAGAAGTATGGATATGCAAAGCTTGGTAATGAATTGAAAAAGGGGCTTTGGGATCTGTAAATGGGCTATGTTTATTGAATTATGAATCAAATATATGAGTGGCACTAGTTTTGCAGTCAGAGACACGTATCTGGTCACCTCGGTGTGAGGCTTGCATGCAAGAGCATGGTGAGGTTTGGGCAGAACTGAGCTCATTTAACAGATCCTGAAAAGCTGCAATTGCAATCAGAAGAATTTGTACAAGTGCAATGCCACTTACTGACATGAAGCTGCAGTTTCACCAAATGCTCACACCCTTGCAAAGTTGTATGACTGAGTTTGCTGAAGAAACTTTTGATGACTACAGACTTTTGCTCTTTGATTGCAGGAAAGTTCCCCTGGAGGTTTTGGAGGGTGTGGGACAAGGAAGGCTTGCTCAGAATGCATCAAGTGAGGGCAGGGACTTTATTTTATTCTAATAAATGTTCTAATTTTCTAAGACAGTCCCCACATCAATGATATTTTCCATTTTGTGTGTGAGAAAATTGGTAATGTCCTGTAGCTTGTGTGCACTAAAGCAAATTTCAGGAGTAGTTCACTTTCAACCTCCAATGTCTGCTACTCAGTATTAGTTCTTTGGTTTTCCAGGCTCTCAGCTTCTCCACAAATGCAGCTCTGTTGGACACATGGCTACCTGCTGTCCAGCCCAGATAAAACACAGCTGTCATGTGTAGGTGTACATCTAGGTGTACAGGCAAGCTCTTAAACCTAACATAAAACTTTATCTGATGATGTGTTTGGAATTGTTATTTTTCATTTCTTCTTGAAAGGCTTTCCCCATGATGTAGGGCAATCCTCTGAGTCTCATCCTCATACTAAAGCAATATATTTGCTAGTGCACATTTGGCCCCCAAGAAAATACAGGAAAGCGCTTAAGCTGTCATTCATGTACATCTTGGCATATTAGCCTAGCTTTCATCCTCTTGATTGGTCTCATGCTGGTGCATTTCTGGGCTAGTGAAAGTTTATGCCATGTGACTTAAAGCTTCAGCTGCTACAACATGCCTTGAAATCTAAAAATCATGCCATAAATAGCTGTCCCTGCAAAATTTGCAGATATTTTCTGGCTTCAGTCATTAGAAACCAAAACTTTATCTGAATTAAATAAATTAAATACTATATCTATTCTACCCGGTATTAATATTTTAAGACAACCAGCAAGTAATTGTCAGTTTTTTTCTTTTCTCCTTCATTGAATATCTCCTCTTTGTAGTGAAACTGAATGGCTTTGTAAAGCAGATTGTCCAACAAAAACTTTGTAGTTTTGTAAATAACTTTGTAGTTATTTACAAAGACAGAAGTTGGTCTTAGGAATGCAAAAATGTTCAGAATATGCATTTGTCAAGTTTTTGTTTCATAAGTGACTCATGTATCATTTCTTATTTCTTTCTCCCTCTGCTGGCTAACGGCTCTCTGTTTCTTCCTTTCTATCAGAGCAGCAGTGTATTCAGCAAGCTCTGAACACTCCGTTGCTACACCTTGCACAAGGCTCTGCTCATCAGGGTCCAGGTGCTAACCTTGGAGCACAGCACCTGAGCTCTTATTCTTTTCTTGGATATCCTGCAAATCAGCCTGACAAGAAAGTAGATCGTTTGGCTTCCAGGATCCAAAACTGGCTTTTGAGTTGAATGTGACAGACATTTTTTGTCAGCAGAAGGAAAACCAGAATTAGTTCACCCCATTTTGAGTCCAATCCAGTACTTTTCCTTCTATATTTCCAGTGTCGTCAATAACCAGTTCACCTGAAAGTAAGTAAGGAGAGGAAGTGATTCGGTGTGTCAGGAAGTCACTACCACTTTTTAGCTTCTTAAAACAAATTTTCAAGTTTTCATTGAATTCTTTTGAAAAGCCAGCATCACTCTGCCAGTTCTGCAACTGCATGATACAGGTTGATGAAAAGTGGTTCTGAAACTATTTTTCTAATTTTTTTTTCCATTCAACTACAATGATTTGATGAAAAATATCAAAAATCAGAAATAGATTTCTCTCAGCTGTCACCAAGAGTTTTGTAAAACACTGAATTGTGGTGAAGGACAGCCGTCTCCTTTTTAACATGGATAAGTGAGGATCTGAGCAAGCCAATTCATTTCGCATAACTCAGTAACGCCTGGTATCACATAGCAGCAAGTCTCTGAAGCTGTTTGTCAGGGAGGATTTGAACTTAGGGCTTAGAGGTGAATACTCTGCATTCCCGTAACAGCTTCCTGAACCATCCTTTCACTGACTGCTTAAATGCTGCACTCCAGTTTTGAAACCCTAAGACCCCTCTCCTCTCCCAACACTTAGCATATCCAGGTGCTGGCTGCATTTTGGTTTTCAACCAGGCTCCCCCTGGCTTTTGTAGGATTTGGCTTTGTGTAGCTGGGACTTGCTACATTTCATGCCCTCAAGTAAGCAATGTAAATCAGTCCTATCCTTTAGACAAACAAGAATGGCAGTTTTTCTTCTGAATGGTACCAACAGTTTTGTTCAAGGCAGGCTAGGATCCCTGCCAGATCACCCAGAGGAAACTCATGCCATTTTTGCCTTTGATGGGAAAATGCTCCTATTTGTTTTACTCTGGAGGCAGAAGTCTAAATTAACCTTCTCTGTGCTGGAGGATTTGCTTTCAACCTCCCCTGAAGTTGAGGTGGTGTGAGTTGAAGGATAATTAAATAAGTTGATAACTTCAAGTTCATTTTTAGCGTTAGTGATCTTTCTTCTGTGAAAGGTTTATTTCCTTGTCACCTTTCCCAGAGACTGTTGGTCAGTTTTTAGGTGAGAGTGGTGAGAGCAGGTATTAATGGCAAAAGTGTCTTTCTTTCTTTTTTTTTTTTCCTGCCACGTTGTAGATCCCCCCAATCTCAAAAATGTCCATTGTTGAAAAATTGGAAGTATTCATAACGAGTATTCCCAGCAACTGACCTTTAATCTACTTTTCCTTCCCTCAGCAGCTGGTGATAATATTTGCACCACATATAAAGTTTTCAGAAGTTGAAAACCTAGGCTGAACTTGCTTGTCAGATGATTTAATGACAAGTGATGAGATGAATGACTATTATCTTTAATATTTGCAATTTAACACTTTTTTTTTTCTTTCCAGATGTGATTTAATCACAAGATGCTGGGCCCAAGAACCTCACAACAGACCTACTTTCTTTTATATTCAGGACAAACTGCAAGAGATAAGACATTCTCCACTGTGCTTGAACCATTGCCTTGGAGACAAAGAGGCAGCAACTGGAGTCACCAACCAAGCTTTTGAGGGTAAGTCTGGGCAGCACCTGCTCTCCTCACTGCCTCAGCCCCATGAACTGCAACAGAGCGTGATTCAGCAGTTCTTGTCATTAGTCACTGCCACAAATTCTCTGCTGATAAAATGGGAACAGAAGAGACTTACTTACTTCTCTCATAATGAACTTGTAAAGATGCATTAGGTGCCACTGTGTATGATGCATTAGGTAAAGCGTATATAAGATTACCAAGCAAAAAAAAACCAACGCTGTGAGGTTGAGACTGAGTCTGCCTCACAAGACACATCCAACTTGCACCTAAATTTCCATTTCTTCATTAGCTAAAGATGGCAGTTGGGCAGTTTAGGAGTACCGGTTCAGCAGTTGCCTGAAGGGGGACATAAATTAGGTACCTAAGTAAGGCAGACTTTATCCTAGCCTGAACTGTGATAGCTTCAGTCAGGAATCATGGTATGCCTGTGTTCTGCACACTGAATGAATAAAACAAGGTGATGTTAGGGAAGATATGCTTAAGACAGTCTACACAACAAAATCCAATTAGAGAATAACATAGTTAAAGTCGTGAAGGCAAGAATTCAAAAAATAGGTGATGCCAAATTTGAAGTTGCCTGTGCAACTATGATTTGGAGCATTAAACATGGAAATGAAAATGAAAACAACTGACTGGAGCAGAAGCAGGAGCTTTTCCAGTCCTGAAGTAATTCCTGGTTAAACGTAGGGGAAAGTGAAGTCTTTGTAAACAGTGTGATCTGAAAATCTTCAAAAAGAAAGTTTTCTTTGATTTCCCCTTTATTTATCAGTCTTTTTCAATTTAACCTGTTTTCATAGTATGGTTTTCTAGTGAAAAAACAAAAATATTGTAAGAAAAGTGCTTCCCATTCTAAGAAAGCAAAAACTACTTGTTTATAAAATTTCTAAAGAGTTTTTTTTTCCCTCACAAATGATATTGAACTGGGAACTCACCCTGTTTCATAAACAGTTTTTATACATCAGTATATTGTGATTTTCTAAATAAATAAAGAAATAAATTGCTGATCCTTTCCAGGAATGATGCAGTATTCAACTACACAATTTTGTAGTAATTTTTCTAGATATTCTGTCCATGTTCAATTCCATGGCATTGTCCAATGCTTGGTTAATGATAGTTTATTTGATATTTTGCTAATCTTTACCATTCAGTGTAGCTTTACAGGTGTGAGCCTCTCCTACTTTACCCATCATGATTTCTCTTTGTCAGATTCTCTCTGTGCATGATATGGTTATGTGTAAAGAGGGTAAAGACTAAGGCTAAAGACTTTATCATTGACATGATGGACCAAAGCAACTTAGCACCGATAACCTATAATTTCCTGCCTTTTTTTTTTTTAATGGTTGATTTTGCGTCCATATGATGCATATGAGTACAGCCAATTAATTAGGCACTTTACCCAAGCTAATAGGCCTTAAATTTTGGATAGATGTTACCTCACCTAAATGCAGCTGTCCAGAAGCTAGCAACGTCATCTAAGATATTCAACAAGGTATCTCTGTGGCCAGAAGGAGAAACAGCCATGTTCAGAGAGTGATGACTCTCTTGTTTTAGGCATGTATCGTAGCAGGAAAGGAGTCATCCTTTTCCCTTCTCTCCACTGGCTTCTAGATGACTCATTGTACTGGATTTGGACATGATTTGGATTAGATGTTTAATTTTCAGAAGGCTACCAAAACACAACATGCACTGGACACAGGGCTGTGTTGATTTGGCTGCTTCCATCTACTCCTGAGCTAGTTTGATTTCCTAATTTAGACATCTGTGTGTTCCCTGACTCCATGAGAAGAAAGAAGACATGAAAACTAAGGGAGTTAAGGCAGTATTGTGGCATTAAATCAATACCAGTTAAAGAACTTCAGCAGGGTTGAAATTTTACATGTGCACCGTGCCTTTCTGCTGCTTGATGTTGGGGAACAGACAGGAATATAGGTTGTCATTCTTTTGGTGGAGCAGGCATGACACATGTAATATGCAATGAGTTTAGTTTTGTTGCAAGTCTCAGCTTAGCATGTTCCAACTATAATCTTTGCTCTGCTGTTAACTTGCTCAGGCTAGGCAAATCATTGCTTTCACTGGGATGACAAATACATGTTCTTAATATAAAAATCATCCTTATGCCAAAGTTGTAGGTTCTGCCATACTGCAGAAATCACAGAGAAACATTGATTTATTTCTTTGCCATGGACAAAAACGGTGTTCTTAAAAATGGTGAAGTTATTGAAAAGGAAAATATGGATTGAGACTGACACGAAAAGTTTGGTTTGAATAGGTAACATTTGTAAAACAGTTTACTACACAAAACATGGTTGTGTGGTGGGGTTTTTAGGGCAGTTTTAATAATAGTGCTACTCTATAATGTACATTACAGGGAATCTGTTGGCAATGGTCATTTTTTAAATTAGGCTCTGTATCTGTTTGTGATAACCTAATTGGTAAAATCTGACCCACTATGGTAAGCAGGGCAATTCCATATAGGCGGAACTTTGGCAGTATCTCTCAGAACCAGAGCCTATTTTGCTCAGCACATTCTCTTCCCTAGTCTTACCCTTTTCCCCATTAGCTGCCCTATTCCCTCTCAAAGATTCCCTCTGTTCTTTCCTTAACATTGTGTCTGCCCACGTGGTGTTGCCACAGACCCACTGTTGCATCTGCACTGGGACAGGAAGGCAAAGCAAATTTTTTTAATGTTTGTTTCATCTTTTCACGTTCCAGTTCTCAAAATTCCTCCTTAACTTCTCCCCAGGCTCATGTGGTGATTTTCACACAGAGAATGTCCATCAGAAAATGGTGTAGCTTGAATGTTAACAATATGGCTTGAAATTTATTCATCTACATATTGTCCTTTCATATGATTGCATTTTAAGTTACTAAACACTTGATAAGCTCTTTACAAGTCTCTATGACAAACATACTTATTTCTCCATATATTCATAGTTAATCTGTCAGCTATTTGCATCTTTCCCCAAGAGGGTTTTTATAAGTCCATTAGAACTATGCACTGCATACTTGACTGAAGGCCTGGAGTCCTGGCAATACTTTAATGTTGCCGGATTATCTGATCAGAGAACAATGCACATCAGTTTTCTGTAGATCTCCAGCCCTGAAATTATTGAACTGTTTTTCTGCCTTCAATGTAAACCCCCTGCAGTGGAGTTCAGTGTAATGCTGGCTCTGGAAGTATGGTTGATTTAAGCAAGAACTAGTAATTCAGGTTCTAGTCAGCCTTCCAGACTAAAACACACACTCTTTCATAACCCTGCCATACACTGTTTGGGGCACAGAGCAAGTCTCAGTCAGTGATTTATAAAATGCTGTATAACAAGTAAGTGATTTTTAAAATAACCGTAACTTTGGATTCATTTTTATCTGGGACTGAATGGAGCTCTTCTTGTGTTTGTAGGAGTAGTAGAAACATGACAGCCAGAACAAATAATCCAAAATACTGTTCCATGATGGATTGTCCTGGACAACATTTTCCAAAAATGTTACGCAGTCATTGGCCTTTGTGTGTAATGAAACTCCTGTCATGAGCCTCCCGCCAAGAAATGCTTGCTCTCACCAGGAGACGTGGTTCCAAAAGAAAGAGCCAAATGTCAAGCAAAGTGAAATGATAGACCTCAAAATAACCATGATACTTAGCCCTATGTGGAATCATACATCTTCCAAATTCGGTTGAACCTTACCTGCTTGTACTTAGTCACACCTTTCGCAGGTCCGTACGTGCTGTTAGCACTATTTCATAGGTGGAAGAGCTGGAAAATGTTAGATTTCCATATTAACATTAATACTGGTGCGGTATGTCATGTAGACTGAAAGTATGGGTGAATTAATATAAGGAGTATGTTAGTGATCTGGACTGCATGCTAACAAGATAGTGTAGGGATGGCAAAAGGGACACCAGCCTTGTTACTGCAAGCTACCCTTCTAAAGGAGGCAACGAGTAGTGATAAATACACCCAAGCAATACCGGCAGGTCCTGGCACTGCTGCTTAGGAAGGGAGGGAAGGAAACCCAGCAAGAGTCTGACTCCACTGCCTTGATTAAAGGATGGTGGGGATGGCCGGCTATACGCAACAGTAACTCTTGCAGCACTGGAGAACCAGGCAGCAGCCCACCAGGATGTGCAGATTGGTTCTCAGGCTCCAGCAGCAGTGGTCTAAAAACGGTATTATTTTTACAGAAATAAACATCACAGTCAGGAGAACGTGAGTCTGTTTCTTTGGGTTATCAGTCTGCAAAATAAGCGCTGCAATGAATACTTTATTAAGCCTCAGTTCCACTCAATATTTTCAGCATTTCTGTTGGGTCTCTATGGGTATTTCCTCACCTACCTCTCACTGATTTCCAGTGAAACCCTTATCAATGAGAGTTATGTACCTAAATCCACCTGTACCCTGTTACTGCTGCATTTCAGCAGCTGGGCACAATACCAGTCCCAGCAATCATTGCAAGTGCTCTGTATCACGGCAATGTAAAGGACCCAGAAATCTACCAGTTTAGAGTTTTTCCTTCTTGCTCTTACAGGTTTTCCTGGGGCATTGATTGTGGGCGGGCAAGAAGAATTAACATTTTTAGAGTGAGGGAAGCACTTTCCATCAGGAGGACCGAGACATCTGTGGGTTACCTTAACGGTTTTGAATCAAATGGGAATTGATTCAGCAGATGCCCATCCATTGCTGAAACATTGGCTGTTTTTCCCCCAGTTGCAGTAAGTGCAAAGGAAATGTACAAAGGATTCATAAATCAGCATGCTAAAAAGATGGTCCTGCATTGCTGTAAAAATAACCAGTCCATCTATTTTCAGACACAACTTTTTACATGTGTACATGCAAGACAGCATGATATTTTTTCAGGTCCCAAGCGTTCCCCTTTACGGATGGAAACACCTGTTTGTTTTGGCAAATGTCTTTGCCGACATCAGACAACTGGGCATTAAGCAGCTGGAGCAGCTCCTTGCCTTTATGACCCAGTGGGACTATTCTTATCAGCGCTGCTCTCCCCAGTCCGTTTTGGACCTTTAAGGAGAAAATGTCAAACTGCTCAGAAACTGTCAGAGCACTACACTATTCCTGCTAGAAGTGTCTCCTCTTACAAAAGCAGATATAAGGTTCTTCAAGGGTCCCTGAGGAAATGCAGGCCAGTCTGCTGTGCCAATTTCCATGGATACCTTGTAGTTATCCTGTAGATAGGAGGGAATTTTACCTTCAACTGACAACATTTCTTCTGTGGTGATTTTTTTAAATCACTTTTTAAAAGACTGTTAATGTGCTGAGAGTTGTACCTTTGGTAGAACCATGTGGATCATAGATTTTTTTTTTTTTTGGTTCATTCTTTGAATGGAAGAATTTGGTGAGGAGAGGAGTTCTGGCATGACTGGACACAAACAGCAACTACAGAAAAAAAAACAAAAAAACTCAAAGGATGGTTACGTTTGCCCACAGTATTTTGTTTTGTTTAAAAGCCATAAATGCTTTTGTTTAGAAAGAGTAAAAGGAAACACATTTGGCCTCAAAGAGATCATTTTTTAATCCCCAAACTGGAGCTGCCTCTTGAAATATCTAGGAAGAGATTTTTGCAATTTCTCCTTTTTTTTTTTTTTTTCAAAGCCAGTTGTTCAGTGTATTTACTTTTTTTTTTTCCCAGCAATTAAGTTACCTGCTAAAATTCTTTCTTTCTTTCTTTCTTTCTTTCTTTCTTTCTTTCTTTCTTTCTTTCTTTCTTTCTTTCTTTCTTTCTTTCTTTAATTCATTGCAAAATTTTTGAGGGTGTTTGTTATTAAAATCTGGGATCAGTGATCTCACCATTAATGATAATAGCTGCCTTCTCTGCTGGCTGAGTAGTGCTGGATTGCTGTTCCCTGCGTAAGAGTGATCAGTTTATTTTCCTAAAACCAGCTGCCTTTTAAAAACTGTTCTGCACACCTCTCTGGACTTAAAGTAATCACTTGGACAAACGGAAGCTCCTCTGAAGCAGATGTGTTGATAAGAGACATTTTTTAAACCTTGTATCTAGCCTCCTTTGTATTTTTCTGAAATTCAGTAATCCTCTTCCCCACTTAGCTTAGTGAGTGCCTGACCCAGAGCCTGTGGAGGTCAGTGAAAAGACTTCTTCCAAAACAGTGAGTGGTTACAACACTGAGGGAAAAGGTAAACTTGGTGGTGTGACCATTTCATATGTGTAACCTAGACTAATGCTGTTTGATTCCAGACAGCGCACATGAGCCATATGACATTGCAAGAAAAGTAATGCTACTACTTTGCCTTGGACCGAGGGAAAAATAAATAAAATCAGATGATCTGATTTCTGTTGTATGGGTACAAAGATATAACCAACTGAAAATTAAGTACTGTGTTTATACTGGCTGTCTAAGCTGTTTGAAAGTCGCCAGAGAGTTGTAGACATGTTCAGGGGACGTTACTGCGTAAAGGTAAGTGTGAATAATAAGCATCTCAACAAAATGACTCATCCCTCTTTTCTCTCTCCATTGACTGTAAAGGGAGTCTGGGCAAGGAGCCTAAACTAAGCACATAAGATCTGAGTAATTAAAACTTGGTAAAATGACTCCTACTTTGTGACCTAGAGAATGGGGATGCTTCCCTGCTTTTATATATATATATAGACGTATTGTATTGCAACAAGTGTGAAACTGGCCTTTTTTGGTGCTCTTATATTAAAAATGATAACAAACTAGTTAATAAACAGATTTATATCTGTATTTCCCAAGACAGCATCTTGCACGCAGGGGGTTCGGTCCACAAATCTCTAAAAAAAACCCCTATCCAAATAAAAATAAAAAACGTCAGTCTATGCTTCAAGCAGTTTAGTGCTGTAAAAGTGCAGGATGAGCAAAATTCTTGTTTTTAGCATCTTTAGTGTCTGACAGAATAGCAAGGTTGGTGAGTCACCCTCAAGCCATGCGAGATCATATGCTTCATTAGACAGGAAACACAGATATATCTCCACTGATATATAATACAGAGTGGGGTATTAAAACGGATATATATTTGTTCTATTTATATTCTTATTGGCAATGTGCAGACACTGAAACACAGCACCTCCAGCTCCAGGTGGCCAACAGGTATCACTAAAACACTCCACACACAGGAACTGTCTCCTTGAGCTAACTGACACAGCTGAGAAAGAGCAGTCAGGGTTCAGTAACCACCTTTTTCTCCCCGAACAAAGATACATCATCAAGCGCTTCTTTTGAATGCTTTCAGAGCGCGGTACATCTTTCTGCCATGCCAGCAAGTCAGCCAGTCTCTTCTTCACCTGCACTTAAATTGTGCAGAAGGAACAAAAGGCAGAATGTGTATGAGAAAAGCAAGAGGATGCTAATGGGAAAAAGTAAATGTGACCGCACTTCCAAAGAAGTGATTCTTACCCTGTTGAAGGTGCTAAGCATTGTATATGATTGCGTTGCCCGGAATTAATAATGTCTCAGGCTGGAAACTTAGCTGGTGTAAGGCAGTGGTGTCCCACTGTTTTCTATGCAGCTTTGTTAATTTGTGCTAGCTGAGTATCTGGCCATGAAACAGCTCTATCAGAAGACCAACATCTCTAAGATCAGTTTGCTCACTCCCTACCAATCAGATTTTCTAATGACTTTTTTTCCTCTTCTACATTGTTGTCTTCTGAAATTAACACCCCACCCCACCCCCCAAAGCATCTGCTTATCAAGACATCATAAAAATTTGCACCCTTCCAGGCAGGATTTCAAAGCATGCTGTGAGCCCTCACAGCCTGACGAGAAGGCAGCAAAATGCTCCGTGCGATGGTGATGCTCCGTGCTCCGGCTGCCCCGCGGCAGGAAGCAGCCGATCGAGATGCTGAGATCTGGAGGGGGAAGCACAGATTTTATCAGGTCAGGACCAGTCTCCTCAGAGGAGGCTAAGCAAGCAAACTCCATCCCTCATGAGTATGAGTCAGGCGATCATCGTTTCTTGTATCACTTAATGCAAGGCTCTTTAGGACATGGTTCTGCTACCCCTGGAGAGGTGCACTGTAATTAATTTACCTGCAGTTTGGCTCAGATGTTGTGCTTACCACTGCTATTAGGGAAAATGTCCAGAGAGGTCAGGGTCACATGCATTTAGGACCTGAGACAGGTATCTATGCAGCTACAGCACAGAGCTTTGAAAGTGCCATTTTATTACTGGAAGCAGTCTATCTGAGGGCACACAGAGCTTAGTGGGGACCAACTTCTCAGCAGAGTTGTTCGCTGCCAGTACAGAGCTCTGGGCTGCCAGAGCTAGCCTGCCTCATGCCCTGAGGTAGGTTGTTTGAAGTGAATGTGGGTAACTCTACACTATGCAGCAGTTCCAGCGTAGACAACTCCTCAGGATTTAGGTGTTTGGAGTCGACTCCTCAGCACGACTTCAGATTCCATGAAGGTGTTCCTTGGACGCCTCCTCTCAGGGCGTTCTGTTGGCTCAGCCAGGCTTTGCTTGTGAAATCTGAGGGGATCACATCACATGGTTTATCCTGCATTTACTCACGTATAACCCAGCATGACTATACATCAATCAACTAATTTTAGCAATGTTAAAACTGAAAAGAAAAGAATGATATCTCATGAATATGCTGACCTGCCTCCCCACTCCAGCTTGTCTCTATCTTCCTTCAAATTCTTAACGTTTTTTGGAAGGGTCTTCCTAAGATTATTCAGACTTCTCTGTGTTGGCTTATGGCTTCCCAGGGTGTTGGTGATGCTTCTAGTTCTCACATTTCTGGGGGAATTTCACAGCACATAATGATTTTTTCTTAACTGCTCATTTTCAGTTTCTTCTGTCTCCATCCACCATATAACTAAGTGAGCAGAAACTGCTTGCTTGCTTTGCTGACTTACATGAGAGGCAAGCATCGTACTGTGTAACCTGACATCTTTGCATAGGTTTTTTGGCTTGTACATCAGAATGGTGCTAAGCTTCCATGGGTGCCGAACGCTGTGGTAAGAGGAGATGACACAACAGCAAAGGAAAGGGCACTTATACTGAAAAATCTCATTACAACAATGGCTATGTAGCTTGTATGTGTCGTGTCAGAGGAGAAAGGATATCAACATTGTATACTTCTGTCTTTTGATAGGGAAAGAGTATTCTGCAACAAATAGTCTTTCTTGCTGATTTTGTTTCCAAAACTCGAGAAGTAAAACCGAGGCAAGATATTTGATTTTTAGCTCTTTTTCTCTGTAATAAGAAACGCAGCGGCATATAGGCTAAGAAAGGATTATAATATTTTATATATTCTGTAGTTCTTCAGACCTGTTGGGGAAAGAATTAGTAATGTATCTATATATCTGGTAAAAATATCTCAGTGACCTCATACTCACATTTGTGTAAACATCACCTCATCAGTTCCAGATACTTATACAGGAAACAAATCTGAATGCTCCTCTAGTGTTCTATACTTAGGCAGGTCAGCCGGCATATGTCTGGTCTCTAAATACCCAGTTTTACTTGGGTCTTTATTTTAAGGTTTCTCTCTTAAGAGTTTGCCGCAAACATGCCCTCAGCATTTGCCAGCGTGCCTTTTCCAAAGCAGCTTGCGCCTGAGGGTTTCCATTAAAAGAATTATTGAACAAAAACCACATACAAAGAAGAGCTGTACTGTTTGGTGAAGGCTTGGTTGGGATCGAGTTACTAAATATTGCCATAATAGTCCTGAACTAACAAAGTGAGTATCAAATGATTTTTCGTAGCTGTCAGTCACTGTGGTATGTGAAGACAGTTTGTTCTGTCCCAATCCCCATCTTGCTAACAGGTTTCTAAACTCCAAATTCTCTTTCATATTTTTCTTTGTAACATTTCCTAATGGACTCTAGCATGTGGAAATGACTTTTGACTTTGTAGCTGGTGTGTGCGTGATTGTAGTGACATAATAAATTGTATGTTGCCCGCTGCAACAGCACAAAGCTTGCGAGCCTTATGAGTAGAGAACTGTGAATGTCACATGCTTCATTTTCCAGTTGTGAAGTAAAATAAGGAGGGAGTGTAATAAAAAAAGGTATGTGTTACTAAGAATAAATGTACAAAATAGCAACAATTATAACTTGAGCCTTTAGTTAATCACTTTTACTTTTTTTTTTTTAATGGTTTTCAGCCAACCATGTATATGTGAACACTATCAAAATAAGAAAAAAAATACAGTTTTTAGGAATTGACAAAGCACACTTAATTGCCAACTTCAAGCTTCTTGAACGACAGAGCATTACAATTCATCTAGAAAGAGAGGATATTATAATTTAGTAGGTAGAAAACTGCCTATGTTGCAGGACTCTTTAGCAGTATTATTGTATTGTTAGCAGGGTTACACAAAGATACAGGTTAAAACTACTTTGGCTTTATACAGGCTGTCTTTAATACCAAAAGAAGCAAGTTTTATTCATAACTGTATTGCTGCCTGTGAAGGTATGAATGGTGACGACCAAGCGTCCCTAAGTGATTTGGCTAAAGATATAATCCACACAGGCAATAGCAGAAAATAAGTTTGATTCATCAGTCACTCTTTATGCAGTCACTAGACCAACTTTCTCCACCAGCTGACTTTGCATGCTTTCAAATACTACATGTATATCACCATATGATTGTCTTTTTTTATTATTATTTTAATGCAGATTCGGACAGTATACTTTCAACTACACTAATGGAAACAAGGGATCAAGAAGGCTTAAATTATTTGGTAGTAGTCAAAGACAGCAACCAAGATCAAGGGAGCATCAATTCTGAGGAACTTAGTTCAGTCTGATTCCCTCTGTTTGAGGACAGAAGAGAAAGCTCTACCGAAGACGACGTAAGCCAAAGAAAATATTCTGCACTTTATCGTACTTATAATGTAACTACCAGAGAATGTCATAAGGTATTGAATGATGTGTAGACTAAGACAACAATTACATACTTTTTGATTTTCTAAATGTTATGGTTCAGGTGTTTCACAATAAATAGTTTAAGGAAATAAAATTTTTAATCAAACATCAAATAATTTTATTGTGATGCTGATTAACTTTATGCAGCCACATTCACCTCAGACATAGACAGTCCTTCCAAAACAGAAGAACTGGTATGCTGTCTCACAAAAGGGACCAACTTATTCATGAAAAAAAGAAAAAAAAACCAAACAGTTGAAATCTAGCTTCATTGTGTGCACACAAGGATGTACAAATGGAAAAACTAATATAAGTTGTATTTTTATGAACTCCAAATCTGTAAGCAACTGACAAGAGGTGGCTGGGTTGTTCACTGCAGGGGATGGTCTATTTTATTATTTAATTTAAACAAGTGCTTGCAATCATCTTGAATGTAAATTGTGCAGCAACTGATCTGTGAATCTAGATGTTTTCTTACGTTTCTTTTCCTTTCCATTTTTAATATTGATCATCCTCTCGTTTCTTATTAGACTGGATAAAAGGAGATACTTTTCCTTGATGTGTTTGGAGATCTAATTAAAATATATAATAAAACAATATATAAATCATTACTGAATAAAAGACAGAAATAAGCTCTATGGAATGTATCATGAATAGTAATTTGCAAATTTTGCAGTTATTCATTGACATCTGTCAGGAAGATAGAATCATGTCCACTTTTATGCAAATATTTGATCATGGGAGATGCTGGAGAGTAGTAAAGACACCATCTGAGGTCAGAATGTAGACATTTTTAAGGTGCTCCTCCACTGAAATCAAGTTCTAAAAGTCTCTTAAATGGAGAATCAACATAGGTAAAAGATTTGATTTTTTACCTTTTACTTCAAATTTAATAAAAAATGAGGGATTTTGAATTATGATTCTTTAAAATTCTCTGGCAAAACCAATCCAAGTAGTCTGTAAATATAAATCAATGTTTTTCTCGTTTGCAGATTAACCACATTTGCACATGCACAAGCAACATTTTCTAATACCAATAGTTGCAGCATTTCTATCTTTTTTTTCTTAAGTTATGCTCACCAGGCCATGAATGACAGATAAATAAATACTGTATAATGTTTCCTCTCTCTTCAAGTGCTATTTGATTGATTGTACAGCCATTCCTTACATTTCAGTAACTTAAACATGAATAATGTTTACTAACCAGTAACATGTGCTAGCCAGAAACCAGGAAGATCCCAGTTTTGTAGTCACCCTACCTGGATGAATTTGCGTGCATGTGTAATTCAATCTAACTGAAGAGGACTGCTCAGTCTGCTAGCTGCAAACAAAAGTTTGAAAATCAACCTGACTTCATATGATATCTTTTTCATTAGCAGGAGAAGCCTTCAACCCTGTCAAGAAGCTTGTCTAGGCAGCACCATATCCAGGCCTCATGACAAGGTCTGTGATATGATAACTGAGGTCGATTCAGTCATATGTTGGTCTGAGTTGGAAAAGGATCATGTAAGAGCCTATTCAACATGGGTAAATTGGGTTAGTGGATAAGGTGAATGTCAGTGAGAGAGCAGTCAGAAGAACCCTTGAGTTCTTGACAAAGTCACACATACCCAGAGCTGCACAGAAAGAGCAGAGGGAAGATGTGTTGCTTTGTTTGCATTTTCTAAGTGCTGCAAGACAAAACTAGATTTGATGGAGGATTTATCACAGCAAGATGAGGAAGAAAATGTCAGGTTTAATGCATTGCCAATAAATGATACTCAGGATATTGACCAGTGATCTATGGTGATTAGGTGCAAAAGGCACTTCAAGAAAGCCTTGAATTTAAGTGTCTTGACTTTAAAGGGTATTTTTTTTTTAAATAAGTGTAAATGGGTTTAAGGATTATACTGTCTTTTTAAGGAGGTATGTATTTAGGGGAAAAAGGAATCCTGATGTGTCAGAAATGTGTTAAATGTGAGATAAGGGTACAAATGAATGTCATTATGACAACACGTGTGACATACTGCTGAGAGTCTCATCCTCGAGTGTAGAGTTAATATTGTGCATTTTTACCTTCCTTGTTTAAGACATACATTGACAATGAGTGTAGGGTGTGCTATCTATACAGTAAGAGGAATTCTTCCTGATTTACCTTATGAGCCAGAGGAAGCCACCCACATAAGATGAGAAACCATTCCTGTGAAGATTCTTTCTGCATGAACTGGAGGAACCAGAAAGAGGTGTTTGGAATCTGAATCATAAATGCACAGGAATTCCTGCTGGCAATTCTGAAAGCTTCTTAACAAAAGCATCATTCTCTGGCTTGTATAAAGCAGATGGTCCCAGACTTCACCTGCTGCAAATCAGGTTAAATACGCTAAGATAGGCTGATGCACAGCAGTGGAGAAACTGCTTCTGGTAGGGGAGCAGATTGTCAAGATTTGGCATGAGTTTGGCAAGTACTGCTTTAGTCATTACAAGGCAAATTTTGACTGTTTCAGTGCAGTGTGAAGTTCTGGCCTCAGTATCACCAGCCTTATAGAAAGTATGACTGGCACGGTCTTGAAAAGTCCCTGGTCAGATAAGAATTGGAAGTGCTGGGGAGTGGGAATAACAGCGCTACTTTAGCTGTAGTCAGGTTGATGTGATACTGCAGTCAGGCAGTGCATGCACCCAGCAAAACTGGCAGCATTCACACTACCATCTCTGACTAGTTCCCTATGGAACAATGCAAAAATAACATCCCAAGAACCTGAGAAATAAAGACCTAAGAGGAGATATTATCAAAACTCAATGTCAAGAGATATTTTATGTTGTTTATGTTATGTTGTTGTTATGTTGTAACTCTAGAAAAGAGAATGTGAAAGAAAAGCTAGATCCTGTCCAGTAATGAACAACCCTAATGCACACTTTTTTTTTTTTTTTTCCTGTCCTCTACATCAGTTTGGGGTTTATCAGAAGTTTGCAGAGTATTAAACACCTCCTTCTTCCTTCCTTGGTCATGATATGGCATCATCAGTATGGCTGAGTGGCTGCATAGTCTCCCCATTCCTGCTCCATGGGGATCCAGGCTGCTTTTTCTCTGGTGAATATTCCTTCTGGCACACAACATTCTGGGGAGCTGCAGGGCTGTTTGCACATTTCCTTTCTGTCCTAAGTGGCATTGGAGGAATTGGTGAAGCAAATTCTGATCTAGTATAGAGCTGTGTTCACCCAACTTTGTGGCTCATCTTCTCTCACAAATGACTGCTGGTTATACAGAAATAGCTGGACTGTGGAAGGAGCAAGGTCTGCATGAATGCCACCCCTTGGAGGGGACTATCTCACTGAACACAGAAGGAGTCCAGGAAATTAGTTTGGAGTAGACTTCCTTTTTATAATAGAGAGGGAAGTGGGGGAACAGTTGATCCTTCTTCTCCTGTTTCATGGTATTGAAACTCTACAGAGCTCTGTTGCCCCCACACTCACCCACAGGCAGCAACTGTTCCCCACATTGAGGGTTCCTAGCCTAGTGGATTGTTATCCTGCAAGATCTCTTCCATCCCCTTGGCTATCCTCACTTTTCTTCTCCAGACTGTGCCCAGTTCTACAAGCTCCTTTCTGAGAGCAGATCAGGAACACGCAGAGCATTCAAGATTTGTAGGTGTATTCAGCTTTCTTCTCCATTACTTTCTTAATCAATCACGCTGTTTTATTTGGGTTTTGACCACTCTGAGTAGTGAGGTTACATATTCATGGGATATATACATATACATATCACAGAATATCGTTATACCATGGGATGTAATATATACGTGAATTATATATTATATTCTTGGGATTATATTATTAGGGGGACTGGAGAGGTAGGCACTGATCTCTTCTCTCTGATGACCAGTGATAGGACCTTAGGGAACAGCCTGAAGCTGTGGCAGGGTTGGTTCAGGCTGGGTGTTAGGAAAAGGTTGTTCACCGAGAGGGTGGTTGGGCACTGGGACAGGTTCCCCAGGGCAGTGGTCACAGCACCGAGCCTGCTGGAGATCAAGAAGCATTTGGACAACACTCTCAGACACATGATCAATTTTTTTGTTTTCTTTTTGGGTGGTCCTTTGGGGACCCAGGTGTTGGACTTTATGATCCTTGTGTGTCTCTTCCAACTCAGATATTCTATGATTATTTCATAATCCCCAAATGTTGTATCTAAGTAATAATGGCCTTCCTGGAGCCTATCCACTAATTTGTGAAGTTATGATTACAGTTTTACTGTATATTTTACTTCATCTTTCAATCACTCCATATTTGAATTTCGGCTGCTGTTTTATTGCCTGGTCACTGAGGTGCATGAGGTCCTCTGCAGCTCCTCAGAGCTGGGCATCTTCCTCACTGGCCTACTTTAACGCTTCACGCCCTCCAACCATGTTCTTTTTGACTATGCCAAATCGCACAAGTCCTAGCATAACTGGCTCCCCTGGTGAGCTCATTTCCCTCCAGGAACTGATCATTTATTCCTATCTTTTGTCTCTGAGCTTTTAAGAAGATATATATTCTGGTGAGGACCCTTCCTCATACGGAAAGCTTAGCTTCCTTAACAGTCTTTGGTGGAGGACTTCGTAGAAAGCCTTTTGGAAATTTACATCAACCATATCAACTGGATCATCCTTATCCATGTTTGGTCAGTTCAGAGAAGTCTATTAGTTTGTGAGGTGGAAGTGCCCTTTTCAAGAGGCTGTTAGCTTTTGCCAAGTAAATTGAATTGAATATCAGCATTGAATCTTTCAGCATCTGGTGGCTTTTTACTTTCTAATCTGTCTTCTTCATATCGTGGTAAGCACCCCTGCTAAGACAGAAATTCAGAAAGCTGAAAATCCTCTACATATGCGCAGGGTATTGTATTTTAGGTATAAAATATATCAATACGGATGGATGAGAAATATTTACTGCTACCTATGAACAGTATTTACCATGACATAACATCAGTGCTGTGGTGATCAATTAATGTTTGTAATTTATTTTGTAAATTGGAAGGGCCAGAGCAGATGTTACTTATTTACTAAGGCAGCATTTTCAGTGGCCTCACTTCTAGGTCTGTTGTCCTCAGACCCCTCAGTCGTTTGATCTGCAGAAGGCAGTAACACCCAACCATTGGTGCACTTCTGGGTTTTGGGGTTGAGCTTTTGAGCTAGCACGTACTGGTGACCAAATCTGTCCAAAAACTGTTCACCTCACTTTTATTTATTTATTTATTTATTTATTTATTTATTTATTTATTTATTTATTTAATTTGGGAACACAATCAATAACCTACAAAGCAAAACCCAACACTTTTTGACAGAATTATTGAGTCCTTACCAGGTCAAAGAGAAGGTTGTGGAAAGTTTATGTGTAGCTGTTGAGAGATATGCCAAGCTCCAGTGGGACCACTCAGTTCTTCCCATGTGCTCCACAGAGAGTGCTCAGCCGCTTAACATGAGCTTGGGGAACCTGCCTGTCAAGAGCTCTGAACAGGAAGCATGTGGCTTGAAAACCGGTATTTTTGAGAGGTGAAATAAAAGGCAAAAGAGGTGTTTGTGTATCGTTTCATCACAATGTATCACATTGGACTGAAAAATGTGGGACATTAAGAGGCCTTCTTTTTTTTTTTTATACTTAATGTTTGTGTCTCCACCACAGCCTCGCTTCTCTATGAAGCTCTAGCCCAGAGCTGAGAGTGAAGTTGGTGTTCCTCAACTTTCCTGGTACCCTAGGTAACAGAGTCTAGTGACATCCTCCAGAACACAAGATCCCTCAAAATTTAGTTTCCTTACTACTTTTATGGAGGGGCACAAAGGACTCACAGCAGGGGCACTGCACTCTTGCGTGACACCCTGCAGCAGTTTTCATCAAAGAAAGTTTTACCATCTATTTGGATTGACTAATGTCTCTCTCTCTCTCTTTCTTTTTTTTTCTTCTTTCTTTTCTTTTACATCTATGGAATGCTGCCTTTGATGGATTCAGTCGTCAGGTTTGATTCCACTGAGCATAACTGGGTGAAACTGATTCTCCGCGGTTTGGGGTTAGGACAATGCATTTTAACAAAAACCGTGAAGGCAAGATTTCTTCTAGTAGCAAATCTACCTCTTTCTACACAAAGATGATCTTAATTTGGCTATAACAGAGATGAAAATAGTCATTATAGTGAAGAATGTCTGTAAAATTGCCCTAACAACTCTGTCAGTGGATGAAAACTCTTATTTCACCTTCATTTCTTTTAATTGATTCTTGAAAGTTTTTCTTACACATGCACACTGGAGTGAGTTGCAGGAGCTTGCATACCAGGTGGATTTTTCAAACGATCATGGCTCTATTTATAATGACACTTGGCACCTCTAGCTGATATTATGTTTTAACTCTAATAAATAACCAGAAACCCTGTGCTTCAAAGCCAAGTGATGATGCCAAAATATTGTCATTATTGCCAGTGGCATGACTGATACTACCGTATAAAATAACCTTTTTTATAATGTGTTAACTTCTTCAGATGACGTCTTCCATTTGGAGGGCGTTCATCACTGCCTTCTATCTTTTACGGTAAGAAGTGAGCTGTAAAATAGCCACTCTCAGTGTGGATACCAATCTCTTTTGCAATGCTGTTTACATAGCTGGCTCTATTTTTTTTTCTTTTTTTTTTTTTTTTTCCCTCCTATCTTCCCTAACAGTATAAGTCCCTCAGTGACTCTTACAGATGAGGCCACTAAAATACCTCTGTGGTCTTATGCAGTACGGTAAGCAACTACAGTTACTTTCCTATCCATTCCATAGAAAATTCAGTGGAGTTTCAACATTGTTTTATGGCACTAAAATCTCAGTACCCTGTTTAATCTCCTAGCGTATTTCTCTTCACGTATCCAATTTTCACACCTTTCCAGGAGGCCTGACCATGCCTAAGTTCTCAGTAATTTCCAGTCACAAATATATTTGGCTTTCTCTTACAGAGAAACAGAAGTGGCGGAACTCTGGGAGTCACAGAATTAACCTCTTATAAGAATATATTCTCTCACATCTTCGTATTTCTTTAGTCTGACCTCACCACATCCCCGAGGATGGAAATCAACCCACACAGTCCAGCCCTATGGTCTTCAATTAGGATCTTGCCAGCTTTGTGCTTTTCTCAGTTTGTTTGTTGACATAGTCTTTGCCATCTTAATAGAGATATCACTCCGTAATTTTTGAGCTTGGTGCTTAAGGCAATAAGAATTATCCTCTGCTTGAATCTGCTAAAACAAAATTAATAACATGATCTGTGTGTACAAACACCATGCATGCAGATACCCAATCTTATACCTGCTAGCCTTTTTTTTTTTTTTTTTTCATTAAAACCACTCTGCATTTGCAGACAGAAGGGTTTTGCTAATTTGGAGAAAGCTCTGAGAAGACTCCCTGTGCCAGCAGTGCATATCTTGAAGAATAAATGTTTACTCTGGGGGTGAGTTCCTGACAGAAAGTACCGATATAAGCAAATTCTGTTGGAATCTGTAGGAGTCTGGGTGAATTATAGCTGAATGTCTGAGGATCGCCGTATCAGGAGAGGTGCAGCTCTCAGTACCAGTGTACAGGAGCTGCTAAGTACGCCTCTCCACTGAAAGGGAGAGCTATACGGCTGTTGTTATACCCACTGATTTCATTTCCAAAATTAAAAAAAAAAACAACACAGATTGGTTTGTATTCACACTGCAGTTTGTGTATGGTTGTGTCATTCTAATTCATGAACAAAACTTTCCAAAACATAAATGTGCAGTGTCTGATGTGACTACAGTGTGACACACTGAGAGTGTTGCCGTAGACTGGGAAGGAAGATGATTAGGTTTTGCTGGTGACCATGGACTAATTTTGGAAAGAAGACAGAAGCAGTCAATGTACATCACACACAGGCTTAATCCTCATCTGAGCTTTCCCAAGTACTTGCTGCTGGAAAATAAAAAGTAGTTAAGGAATTAACTTTTTTATTTTTTTATTTTCTTTTTAAATATCCCACTTGGCTGCATTTTGAGTATGGGTGAATTAAGATTACTTTTATGTCCTTTTTCCACTGCCATTCTTTAAGACTTGCTATTGCAATCGTATGATGAGCAGATGCAAACAGCCCTGCTGTCCCGCTTTGCACAGAGATGTGTCAGGGAGAGGATGACCGAGATAAACCAGAGCCAGCTGTCAAACACATCCTCACACCTGTCCCACCCAGAGGTGTCTCTTGGCTTCAGAGGCACCATAGCCAGGTTGGGTGCTGTCATTTCATGGAAGCAAGCTGAGAAGGGACTATCGGTTCTGCTGCTTGACAGCATCCAATGTTAAATTAAATGCTATTAAATGCTAAATAGTGTTTAACTTAACACTGAATTAAAGCATTAAATAATTAAATCAGGCATCAAAAAATGAGGAAAAAATGACCCATTTAGGAAAACCTCTAAAAGTCTTCATGCATGTATCATGTGGTCTTGCAGCAGTTACTCTAGAGAGTTTCTAAAGGCCTGGTGAGGTGACTGCCGCCAGGAAGGACAAGGGTTTGACCTTATTGCAGCTCAGTTCTCAGGTGTGCACGCAGCAGACATGCTGTCAGTAACATCCAGCTTTCCCACCCCTCACTTTTGGGTTGTTCCTAAACTTTTTTCAGGATCTTTTTTCGAAAGAGCACTTCCTGAAATGCCTTCTTATGTTAACATAGGCATGAATTTCTGGGGGAAACTTGTTACTAAGATCCTCTTCAGCAGTCTTTGAGACAATTTTGTGCTATATGATGAGTAACATGCAAAGATCTTGATGGAAACAATATAGGAAAATGAGGAAACAGAGTGACCGTAAGTGCCCTATTGCTATGATGTTTGCACAGTTGTGTTTTGGCTCAGATCATAGACCCCTGCAGCCTTCAGGAAATATACATGTTTCTAGCGCATGAGAAACAAAAAAAGAAATGGAGCAATAAGATGACTTTTAGAAGAGAGACTTGTATGGGATTGGACAGTGACAAAAATTGTGCCTGTTATTCTAAGGGCTATGTGAATACAGGCATTGCAAATTCTTATCTGATTTGCAGGTTTTCATGTTTTTTAAAATTGCAAGAGTATTGTAAAACAATAAAGTGTCCTGGGAAATGCACTGCCAGAAGAGGGTAAACAAAAACACATACAAGTGCCCTCTTAGGCACAGGATTTGCATTTTCTTAGCAGAACAAACTCTCAGCCTTGGCTCTCTGTGCTCTCACTGAAGTGGAGGTCATGGCTAGTGACAACTGGGAGCTGTTCCTGGAGTCTCTCTTGCCTTTTTAGGTTATGAGGGTCTCTGTGTGTTTAGGATAAATATGATTGACAGCTCCACTCCGGCCCCAATTAGCACCCTATAATTTATTAGCTTCTGCTTTCAGATTATGCGCTAACTTCACAAATATTTCAACCACGGAAACAGCAGCTATCAAGTGTCTCTTTCCTGATCCAGCTCCCTGTGACTGCAGTTAAATACACAGACGGAGCTGTGCAGGTCTGTCAAGAGAGAATAATCATTTGTGTCTGTGTGCAAGTGGGGCTGTCGCAGCTCTTTGGGACTCTGCTCGTGGAAAAAAAAATCCCTGGCTCTGCTGGGCCAGGGGTTCAGAACTGGTTCCTGCTACCAGGGAGCAGGACCGGAGGCCAAGGCGCAGGCTTTTTTTGGTCCAGTTTTGTTTCTCGTACAAGTACTGACACTTCAAACACATGCAAGCAGCGCTGATGAGAAGGCCTGTGTCCCTCCTACTGCTGCCCCTTTGCTTCTCATGGGGCTGGGTGGGTAGCTGTGTGAGGGGAGAGGCTGCCTGAGGCAGGGCAACTGTGGATGGAGGTTGGGGAATGCAGCCCGTGGTTGGGGAGAGGAGGAGAAGCGAAGAAGACGAAAGACAGAGGTGTGGATGCTGAGCCCGGAGGCATTGTGCCAGGTGGGGCTTGGAGGGGCTGCGCCTGGCGGGCTTGGGCAGGAGGAGGGGGCATGCACCTCTCCGATGCAATGTGGTCGTGGGTGTAGGCACAGCATTCATGGGGTGTCCCTGCCTGGGGAGGCAGCAGAAAGTGTGCTGCAAAATGGCTCCTTCTGTGTGGTTAGAGATGGACAGGAATGGTAGGACCTTTCTGGTCCGAGCTGCTTGTCAGTGCAGTAAGGCTAGAGGACAGGCTAACTATGGTGGAACTAAAGGAACGGATCACTTCCCAAGGCTGTATCCTCAAAACTTAAGGGCTGACTGAAATAAGGCTTTTTCTTTTTCTTTCTTTCTTTTTCTTTCACCTTTTTCTTTTTTCCTTTTTCTTTTTTCTTTATTTTCCTTTTTTTTCTTTTCTTTTTCCTTTTTCTTTTTTCTTTTTTTTTTATTTTCCTTTTTCTTTTTTTATTTTCCTTTTTCTTTATTCTTTCTTTTTTCTTTTTTTCTTTCCTTTTTCATTTCTATTTTTTATTTCCTTTTTCATTTTTATTTTTTTTCTTTTTCATTTTTATATTTTTTCTTTTTCTTTTTCTTTTTCTTTTTCTTTTTCCATTTTCTTTCATTTTATTTCATTTTTCTTTTATTCCCTTTTCTTTTTCTCTTTTTTCTTCTTTCTTTTTTCCTCTTTCTTTTTCTGTTGTTTCTTTTCTCTTTCATTTTTCTCTTTTTTTTTTCTTTCTCTTTTTCTTTTCTTTTTTTCTTCCTTTTTTTCCTCTTTCTTGTTCTATTTTTTTTCCTTTTTCTTGCACTACCTTCTAGTCCTATTTCCCTATGCAGAATTGCCTAACCTGCAAAACAAGTACCTCACTCCTCCAAGCAATCACACCACAAGTCTCTCTCCTTCCCCTGCTGCAACTGCTCCTCTGGGTGGCAGGCCAGGGAAGCCAGCCAGGACACCACAATCCCCCAGAGGAGCTGACTCGCCTTTCTGTAATCAAAAGGGTATCTTAATTACAACCCTTGCCCAGAAAAAGATGCACGGGAACTGCCGGTCAGAGGCCCCTGCTGCATCTAAGGGCACCCGTAGCATTTTCCTCCCTTCTAGGAAGGGACCAACCTTTAAGCCCTCTCTACGGCTTGTCACGAACCTAAATAGGACTTCAAAGGTAAAGCGAGAAGGGATGGCTTCTGACCCAAGGAGGAGACAGGGCAGATACATTTCCCTGGAGACGGGCAGTGCACAATCCAAGGGAGGCGCAGAGGGGTTTTCAGACTTTCTCCTCCCCTCCTGCTCCCCTGGGGGCTCCAGCGGGAAACCCAGTGGGACAGGTGGCAGGAAGGGAGGAACATTTACCCTAAAGTGAGCTGACATGAGGCTGCAAATGCAGGGACACATATATTTGTCTCTAAGGAGCCCTGTGCTGCCTTCTTGCAACTGCAGCTATTTCACAGGGAGACCCTTGGTAAAATACAGTGGAGACTGTGGCCACAAATACCATGTCCCGTCCCCACTTTCCCTGACAAAACATCACTGTCAACCTCCGCATTCACTAGAACAGTTTTGCTCTGTGCTGCGCTCAGTTTCAGTTATTTTCAGAGCAGGGATGAAATTTCTGCAGCAAACATGCCAGAACTCACTCTGCACGTTGACACTCAGCGGCTGAGCAGATTCACCTCTGTGCCTGCTTCGGTGCCAACCTGCTGCCACCCCAGGCCCTTCACCTCCTGCCCTGGTGTCTGCACGGAGGGGCCATTAGTGGTGTTTGTTTGTTAGGGCATAGCTGGAGAGCAGCAAACGGTGCTAACTTGTGTGTGCCATGCCACAGGAGGGGCACCTGGAGGGTCTGCTCCTCAGGCTGCAGAACTGGGACCGACAGCCCTGCTCTTCTGGCATGGGATCAGCATGCAGCATACAAGACAAATGTAACATATAAGAAGCAAGTGTTTTGCATTTACAGATTTCTTGCACACTTTCTGGATTAAGCAATTATGCTGTGATGCGAAGAGGAATAACACAGATTTATGAAATGGCACTGAGGTTATTGCATGAGGAGCCTCCCCTCCCTTGTGCCAGGCAGCCTGAAGCACAGGATGAAGTTCCTCCTCTAGCAACATGAGCTGCAGCCCCAGTTCTGCAAAGTCTCACTCCCAAGCCTAAAGGTGGGAGCTGTGAGCAGCCCCCACAGTCAGGATAACCCACAGAGCCAAGCTCTGCAAGGTTTATCCAAAACAGGGCACATACACCTCCAGACTGCAGCGCATCTGGAGTAGGAACACTTTAAAAAGGTGGTTTGCACAGCACATAATGCCGTAAGCCACAATCCTGACTTTGGTGTTTGGATGTTTCCATGATATGACAATAAAAAAGTACTTGGAGAGCAAATATCAATAGCAATATTCATGTATTCATTGCATAAATCCTCGTGCTTGAAAATGGTCAAAATCAAAATAAATTGTAAATGCCTATGAAGTAAACGAGTGTTTTTTATTTACAAAAATGCTTCCAAATGTATTTGGGCTGTATTCCCCAGTCATCCTCATTAGGAGGAGAGAGAGAAAATGAAAAAGAAAAAAAAAAAAAGAAATTGCACTGAAGCACAAGCAATGCTATAACCCAATTAATCTGCCTTCTTTCTTGATAGAAGCCTCAGAATACTTTTGGTTTAACCAGTACTATAAAGCCTGTAGTCGTTTGCTCACACTTTACAGCTTGTCTGGCATCTTGCTGACTGGGGACTGAGGACGAAATGCCCATGAGTAAGTCTGGTTGAAGTGACCACGGCAAGTCATCTCCTGCCATTTGCCCAGCTCTGGCTGGGGATGCTTTGCACACTTTGTATTTCAAAGCCCCTCCTTGCCAGCTTCTCACAATATTTGCTCACACTGCTTTATTATTTTCTTGCTCTTAACATTCCTGTTCTTTCCCATAAATTATTTCTCTCAGTTATTGTTGAGCTGGAACCTAGGAGAAGCAAGCTCTGGTTATTCAACACTTTGCCACCTTACACCAGGTGTTGGAAGGTGAAAACCCTCAGAACAGTACAAAAGTCCATTTTCTAATGTTGCTTCTCCTGGTGAGAGGACTGTCCTCTCACACACACTGAAATTTATCAGCCTCCAAAGACATTACATTAAGAAAAAAAATGGAACAAAACAAAATGCTGTAGTGTTGGGATCAGATACTTTGCATGTAAAAACATCAGCTTTTAAGTATAGGGGGAAATTGCCACTTTTGCACTGTTTCATTAGCCATTCATCATTCTATAATAGCATTTTAACTTACCAGTGCAAAATAACCGTGCTGATTATTACAGTCCTTTCTTCTATTGGCTTTGTGAAGAAGCACCTCTTATTACGGGGTGCCACCTTTGCTTTAACCCACCTTAAAAATACACTGTACACTAAAATGTGTTGCCACAGTCTTGCTTTTTTATCTTTTGTATTTATCACCATATTTTTTTACTCATTAAGAAAATATTTTCAATTACCAATATTTCTATTTAGCTTTAATGCGAAGTAATAAAATAACTCACTTCATCCACACTACAGGTATTTTTCCTATTTCATCCTGAAGTTTCTAGTCTGCCTCATTTCTCTTTCATAGTTTTAATTCTTCATAAAAGCACACAGGGTGAAAGAAGGAGATACCTTTAATGCAGCTTTCCTACCGTTAAATAGATATCTTATTCCCTCTTTCAAAACAAAACAAAACAAAACAAAACAAAACAAAACAAAAAAACAGCTATTAAAGTGACAAAATGACAGCAACAAGTAGACAAAGGGAAATGTTAAACCTAGACCTATTGTTCATCATGGGCCTTTCCTTAAAATTGTTGGGTTGAGGGCAAGCAGTTTTTCATTTCCTTCCCCCCTTCTTTAAGAGGGTTTAGCTTTCACCATAAAATGTTTCTTGTAAAAAAAAAGAGAAAAAAAAAAAAGAAAAAAAAAAAAGAAAGAAAACAAACAACTGTTACGTATCCAATGCAAATGCCAAACTGAGAAGTGCCACCTTGGTTTTTGTATTTCTGGAGTTTGAACAGTTGTCCACAGAACAGCTGCATTTCTGCAAGCCCAAGGCAGGTGGCCCAAGCTAGACGCTTGCCACTCATAACCACAAAGCTGAAAAATCTGACCAGTTCCTTGGTAGTCCGAAAATGTTCATGAGTTCCAGTTTCTTCTCCTTTTACTTTTCTATAATGTAAAGTAAAAATCCAGTTCAAAACTACTAAATAGATTTTCCCATGTTGCATTCGAGAAATAATCTTCACTGCCATAAAAAAATATTCACACCACTAAAAAAAAATCAACACAATTTCCTCTGTCCCCTGTAAGAAGGCCAGTGGTTTTGCATCACTGTCCATGACATCATTCGACTCTTTTAAAGCAGTCCGACTGCAGTTCAGGGAGTGGAGTTTGGTTAAATAGAAGTTCACAGTCTTTGGCTCTCCTCTCTCAACAGAAGAGTTTTCCTCTCCAAAATAAGTCTAAAGGACTGTCCTTGCAATGCCAGGTCGCCTTAAGTCCCGTTGTCTTTCCCCGAGCTGCAGGGTCACGGTGGGCTTGGAAAAGGGCAAGGGGGGTCTGGGAGGCTTTGAGTCAGCTCGTCAGCTCAGAAGGGATCCACCACAGAAGGAGTAACGTCGAGCTGCAAACCAAGACCAGAAGCTGTTACAAACTGACCCGACTTCAGCTCCAAATGCCACCATGCCTAAGAGGCAGAGATCTAGAGGGGAGAGCCAGGGGAAGAAGAGTGAAGGACAGCTCTAAAACCAGTACAGATCCTTGCTTTTGTCCTGAGGCTGCAAACCTGAGAACGGAGAGAAGAAAAAAAAGGGAAGAAAAATAGGAACAGGCATTTAAGGACAGAGAAAGACAAACTTCATTTCTGCCACACGAGATCGGAGGCTCAGCCTAAAGCACGGGCTCCTAAAGCAGGGCTGGAAGGAAACAGTGAGACGAGAAGAGCATGGGCTGCTCCAGAGGCAGGCACGCATCCCTGTTGAACCTGAAGCAAGGATGCCGTACAGAGCCATTTGTGGCTGCGGTCACCAAATTGCAGCCAGAGCGGGCTTTCCTCGCCTCTGCTGCCACTGGCTGAGGAGCAGCCACTGCTGGCTACACATCTGTCACCTCTTTGGCATGGCTGCAGGCCTTAAGTCCAGGCACCTGACCAGACAGATGCCTGACACCAGCCTCACTGGCCACGGCGATAACCGTTGCCCTTTTTCTTTTGTTCTTATTTTTGCTGGGCAAATGTAATTGTACTTTTCAAAGACTGGGAGAAAAAAATAAGTAGCTGTGGCTGTTTATAAACCTACAGTACTTTACAGAGCCATGCAGCTGCCTGCACACCTGCTCCATGGCAGGAGCCCAGCGATGGCCCTCGGGGCTCCATCCTGCTGCCAGCCCTTGCAAGGCCAGGGCAAGAGGGCTCCAAAGCAAGAAGGGCACACGGGCCAGAGCCAGGAGGTCCCAACCCCAATTTGTTTCCCCTTAGGGCCCCACCATGTTGGGTCCTCCCCTCCTACCACCTTCATGGGGGTGGCCCTGAGCTGGGGGGACCCAAAGGGGCTAGGGGCTGCTCTTCACCTGGGTCCACATTGAGGCCAAGGCTCTGTGCCATGTCCCCTGCTGCGTTGGGGAAGGGTGCCGGTGTTGTCCAAGTGGCGGCAGCGCCCGCCTCGGCCTTGCCCAAGTCGCAGGGAGGGCTGACTGGTGTGGGCACGGCGGCAGGCGTGAGGCGGTGGGGGCGGACGGAGGCGGTGGGCACCAGCAGCGAGCCATAGCGGGGGTCGAAGTGAGGGCCGTAGACCTCGTGCACGGCAGTGGGGCGAGGGTAGGCGGTGCTCTGTGTCCCGAGGTAGGGGTGGTGGTGGTGGTGGTGGTGGTGGTGATGGGCATGGTGCCAGGCCTCAGGGCCGCCCTGGTGCAGGTGGCCGTGCAGGGAGGCCGGTGCGTAGGGGTCGGCGGCGGCGGCGAAGGGTAGCTCGCTGTGGGCGGCGGCGGCCAGGGGGCTGCTGAGGGTGGCGGGGACCGAGGAGGGCTGATAGGTGCTGTTCCAGAAGGACGGGGGGAAGCTGCGCTGGCTCATCGGGAAGGAGCCGTCTAGGTGCGGGAGGGAAGAAAGGAAAGGGAGGTGAGCACCCAGCAAGCCCTCGCACTGCCTTTATCCCCCAGAGCACTGCTGAACACAAGGAGACACTTTCCATGAGAACAGATTCCTCTCCCGCCACACATCCAACACGCCTAGCCCAGGGATGATCCATGAAAATGAAGTGATTTGCTCCAGGTTTCTTATAGTAGCTGCTTAAGGAAAAGACTGTTACCTAAGGCAAGGTAAATATCTCTCCCTCAATAGTGGAAACTGAGTCAGAGCTATTGTGCACCACAGTAAGTTCCAGGGATGGATTTCTCTTGTTTGTTCATTTGTTTGTTTTCTCCTAATCTCCCTGTGAAAGCGTTTATGCCCGACACCTTGGAGGACGCCCTGACGCTGACAGGAAAGCCACTGCTTCCTCGGTGAGGTTTCAGAGCAGACAGTAACAGTGTGCGATGTGACTATGTGCCAGCTTAAAGTTTTGAAACATCTGGGGGCAATTTTGCCATCTATTGCGTTGGGCTTATGCCTGTTTATTGGATATACCACTAACATATCTGGGAAGCATTCTGCAGATCTTTAGGGATTGGCAGGGTGAAGGACAAGGACCCTGCATTTTCCTTGCTCAGTAAGACATGTGTGAGGTGGAATAGTGATTGCTAATAGAGTACAGAGATAGGTGCTACGCATGATTGGTCGGGAATGCACAGCGTTGCTGAAACAAATGAAAATGTGCCCTTAATCCACATTTTCTGGGGAGGTAAATTAGCTCAGAGCCCTGGCATTACTCAGGAGAAAGGGAAGCAGTTCATGACAGACAAGGAAGTCTTTCTGCTTTCAGCACTGGGTACCTTCCATCCATGAAATACTTCAACTAGCGTTTCAGTCTCAGAAGCCACCAATGAGAATTTCACGGACAGACTGGGAAATTAGCTCTCAGCTGTGCAGCTGGCCTGGCGATGGGGTTCCGGGAAAGCAGCGCCCATGGACGGGTTATTCCCTGCCACATCGGGTACCCCATGAGCCCATCTGGGGTAAAACAAGACATGGCTATGGAGGATCTGTGCAATTTGGGGTCCTTGCCGCTGACGAGTGCAATGACACACATTGGGCGACACATGGGGTCGTGCATCGTCCAGTTTGCAGCGGTGGGAACCTGCTGAGCTCCTTCCCGCGGCCACTTGCCCTTCTGCTCCCGTCTCCACTCCCCACCTCACCAAACCCAAAGCTGTGGTGGCCGAGCCGGGTCCCGCAGCCCTCCAGCCCCGCGCCCCGCACCCGCGCGCCCCGCACCGCGCTCACCCCGCCAGGAGCCGGCGTTCCTCGCCTTGGCGCTGCCGAGGGAGAAGCTGCTGGGCTGGCTGAGGGCCCGGCTGAAGTGCTCGTCCACCACGGCGCTGATGTCCCCCTGGAAGTAGGTGAAGAGCACGCAGCGGGAGCTGATGTACTCGGCCTCGGGGGGTCGCTCCTTCTCGGGGCTGCAGTCCTCCTCCTTGATGCTGGCGGCGGCGTGGCCGGAGAAGGAGCTGCTGGTACTGGCGCTGCTGCCGCTCTCCGGGGCTTCTTGCATTTTGGAGTAAAAGGCGAGTTTCTGGAGGAAGGGGGGAGGCAGGGAGGGAGAAGCGAGACGGTCACGCCGTGCAGAGCTCCGAGGTGCCCGAGGCTCGGCGCTCCCTCCGCGCTCCCGCAAAAGGATGCAAAGGGTTGCAAAAGGATGCAAAAGGTGGCAGAAGGATGCAAAAGCACGAAGAAACCCTCCCGCACAGGAGGGGAAATACCGAGGGGGCGAAAGGCGGCGGCGGTGCCGGCAGCGGGGGGAGGCGAGCGGCGCCGGGCTGCACACCGAGCGCACGGCGGAGAGGAAGAAGGGGAAAAGAAAAGAAAAAAACCGAACCAACCAAACAAACACAAAAACCACAAATAAACAACCCAACGCCGGCAGCCTCAAACACTTTTCAGGGCAAAAAGCACCGCCTCGGCCGGCGAGAAGCCTCAGGTATTTCCTACGAGCTTCCACTGCCCCTGCTAGGTTCCGCCGGGGCAAGCAAGCCGCAGGCGCTGGGAAGTTTGCTGGGTGTTCCCCGTGCCCTCTGCACCCGCCTCAAAGCGCCCGCAGCCGCTGGGACTTTCTTAGAAATAAGCGAGGGGGCGCGGAGCCCCTTCTCTTCCCGGCCGCTGCGGTTCGGGAGAAGCAGCACCGGGGCCGGGGGGAGGCAGGGAGGGAAGGAGGGAGCCCCGGGCTGAGTCCCGCGGGGTATTTCATAGCTGAACCATGGCTCGAAATCCGGCTGAGAGTCACGTCGTGACCGCCGCCTTTCCACTTGGCTGCCGGCTCGGCCATTGAGGTAATAATCATCCCCCTAAATAATGTCACCCGTGCGCGGACAGGCCCGGGGGGGTGGGGGGGGGGGGCAAGGTGGGGGAAGACATCATTTGCTATTTGTAACAGGTATTCCGGCCCCGCTGCCAGCTGCCCGAGGTGCCACCCGGGTGGCCACGCCGTGGGGACGAGGAGCTGGGCCGGGGGCTGCCGCCAGCCCGGGGCGCTTCTGCCTCCTCCGCTCCCCTTTTTCGTTTGCAGGGAAATTCCGCCTTCCGGCTCTGGCAGGACTAAGGGGCAGGAAGAAAAATAAATAATAATAATAATAATAATAAAAAAACCAACAAACCCACACCCCACTCCACCAAACGAGTGGAAGCGCTGTGCAGCAGGTGCAGCCCGGGGGGAAGGAGCGCGCACCCCGATGCGACGAGGCCGCCGCGCACGGGGGCTGCAAATGCCACCAAACGTCCCCTCGGCCCCCCCAGGGCACCCGCCTGTCCCTCGGGGGCCGGAGCATCCCCGGCGGCACCGCAGCCTCGGCTCCCGTCGGGGCCTCGGCTCCCGCCCCGGCCTCCCGGCGCTGCCTCCGCTTCCCGAGGGAAAGTCCCGCAAGCGGGGGCGCGCTGCGGGATGCCGGGGGCGCGCTGCGGGATGCCGGGGGCACCTCGGGCAGCGCTCCCCAGCCGGTCCCTGCGCGGGCCCCCCGTAAAGCTGGAAAATCACTGTCCCCCCCCTCCAGCCGCGCTCGGATGGAGCCCGTGCAGGCAAAGGGAAAAAAAAAATATTAAATTTAAAAAAATCCCTAAAAAGCCGTCGCGGGGTTCAGGTCGCGCTCCCGCTCCCGGGGCGCCCCGCCGGGGTACGTACCGCGCCGAGCCCCGCACCGAGGTGGGATGCGGCTCTGCTCCGCTCACCATCGCAGGCTGCCGGAGCTTCTCCCCCACCCCGTCCCCTCCCCTTCTCCTTTTCCCTTTTTCCTTTTGGTGAGGCCCCAGACGGCCATCCTCCCGCCGACACCCCTCCCACCCTGCAGCCCGCACGTACCTGGGGATAGGGGCTGTAGGCTGCCGCGAAGTACGCCTGGGGCGGCCCGTACACTTGGTACATAACATCCAGGCAGCTCATGGCTGGCCGCGGCCGAAATTTCGTTTTTTGCTCTGCAAAGCGGAGCTGTGCTCGGCGGGACGGAGGGAGGATCCGGGGGGTTAAGAGGCACCCCTCCTCGGTGGGAGGAGTGAGGGGGGATGAGCTGCCCCCCCCCCCCGCCCTGCCTCCCCCCGCCGCGCGGCTCTCTCCCGGCTCCCAAAACCGCCCGCAACCGCGCCGGGGGGCTTCGGCCCCGGGGCAGGGGCGGGGGGAGCCGGGCAGGACCCCCGGCAGCATTTTTGCTGTCGCTCCGGGGGGGTTTCTCCGTTCTCCGTTCCCGCCCATGCAGCCGCCAAACTGGGGCGAACGGGGAGCGAGGGGGTCTCTGGCACTGCCCGGCTAGGGGGGGACGTGGGTGAAGCCCCCCAAGCCCCCAGGGGAGCAACGTTAGCCCCAAAACGCTGCCGTGGAGCTGCGAGAATTCCCAGGGGCTGGCCGAGCAAGGTGGGAAAAAAGTTGCTTCTGGAGGGGGAACCTGCCCAAAAACGTCGCGGGAGCGAGGATGCTTTCTGAACGGAAACCCAAGCGACGCCGCGGTTCGCGTGGAAAGAGCAAATCCTGGTGCAGGTAAGCGGGGTTTGCTCCCCGGCTGCCCGCTGGGAGCCCCCCGGGAGCAGGCAGGTGGCCGTACCCTCACCCGCGATGCCCAGGAGGGAGAGCGGCTCCTAAGGCAGCCCTGTGAGTCCTCAGCTCAGCAGCAGCCCTTTCAGACTGCCGGCTTCTTCGTACCTTCTATATTATTTTTACGCATTTGTACTAAAGCCGAAAATAAAGGAAAAGTGAAAGAATATCACTTACTTTTCAAATGCTGATTATTAACAAAAATCATGGGGAAAAAAAAAGCTGAAATGAATGAACGCTTTGGATTTTGAAGACCCGGAATTCTTTAACTGAATTTTAGCAGGAAATCCTCATAATTAAAAAGGTTAGCATTTGTCTCTGTTTTGTTTCTCAGAAAAACTAATCTTATGTTTCAAATTTCAGGAATTGTTCTGAATGCCCATCCTTTGCCAAAAATCATATTTCAGTGTCTAATGAGCATATTTTTTTCTTAACTGGGGGCAAGGTTTTAAATTCATATTTAAAACATTTGTTTCTCCCTCTTCTAGTTTGGTAAATTTGTTTTCTGTATGGACACACGACCTGCAACTCCATGGCTGCATGGTTCAGCCCCGGCACCACTCCTTCCTCCGTCACACCAAATTTTGTGCCAGTGGCTGAGACGAGAACAAGGGGAGGAACTGTCAGTATCCAGCCTTAAAAAGGAAGCGTATCTCACACTCTATCATTTTGTTTCTCCCAAGCAGAAAGCAAACAGGCACCATGGTGGGAAGGGCTCACTCTGTGGCGGGCATCCAAAGCACTGCGGCCAGCGAGGGAGTGCCCCTTGCTCCTTGCGGCCGGAGGCTGTGGGACCTCACCAGGGCCCTGGGATCTCGTTTCTGCTGCCCCTGCTCCCAGGGGTCGGGGGCCTGGCAGCTCTCCCATCACCGGGAGATCTGTGCCTGTTCTGAAGGCAGCAGCACTCTGGGTGGCAGTCCGAAAAGGGCGCCCATTTCTCAGGAGGTGAGTGCACCTTGGACATGCAATCCCAAAAACACCACATATTTCCCTGCTGTTTGCACAAGCGCTTCTCCAATGGCTTTGTGCAACACTGGGGTGACACCTGGCATGTGTCATGGTGGAGCACATGCTTCGTATGAAGGAAAAAGCCAAAGCAACACGAGACTGGGTGCTGTGATGTGGCAGAGAGCCTAGGTTGTGTCCCCTGGAGAACCTCTCCAGGGCTGAATTTAGTGGTTTTACCTCACACACGAGTGTGTTACAGCAATTAGGTCTGACGTGGCTTGGTGTGAATGCAGTTTCTTTTACAAACAGTCATTTGACAGTGAAACTGCGTAATGTAAGACATGACCAATCTGTAGAGCCTTAAGGCAGAGCAATGCAAGCATTCATAGCAAAGTGCTGGCATTGTTTTGCCTTTTCAGTGCGCTCTCTGAAGTCGGTCCCAATTATCCTGGAAACCACGGGTCAGAACTATATTCACTAGTGATCTCACTACATATGTACAATTATATGTAAATATCTTTTCTTGGTCCCAACCAAAGAACTTTAGGTGGGTTGCATCACATAAGAAATAACAAAACCTTGGAAAAAAAGCAGCTGAGATATCTTACAGAGAAAATTATGACAGCAATGAACAGAAGAAAACGTTTAGGAAAGACATGGGTTAGAGTTGGCTGTGTACACTTAAAACATTTGCATGGGCCTCATCCTACGTTCATGTACCCATAGTGTTTCACAACAGGGAAACAAGGCAACAAGGAAAGTTGCATGGTGCCTTGGAAAACATTCCTATAACGTGATTCAAAGTTACCTTCTCATTATGCTGTAACCTTACACAAAATAAGAATTGTGTGTTACAATGAAGGTCTGGACAACCAAACAACCCACCCAACAAGGCGTTAACACTCAGAGAGACCAGGACAAAAAAACAATGGAAATATGGAAGGATTGACTGCCTGTGTTGCTCACCTGCCCTGGATGTCCTACATCCAGCACCAGTGTGTCCACTCTCTGCACGCAGGTTTGGTCAGCCGACCTCATGTCTGATCCAAGGCTGAAACATTTATTAGCCAGAAAGCACTGTTCAGGTTTTGAATCTGGCCACTTGGATAATTCATGCTGTTGATGCCATCCTCTTTCAGAAGTTCAGGGAAACTTCTGCTGACTCCAGAAAGGCACGCTGTCCTTACTGGGAGATATCTCAAGCTGGATGGAGAATGCAGCCCTTGCTTTAACAGTTTGTCGCTGTGCTTAACAGCCTTCAGTGTTTCCCACTTCCAGTTTGAGCGGATCTGGCTTCAGCTTCCAGCTGTTGGTTCATGTAATGCCTTACTGCACTTAGCTAAAGAGTCCTTTCATACATAATATTTTATGAAACTTATTTTATTCCACACTATATATTTTTTTTCCTTGCCAAAAAAGACAGATGCAGCTCCTTAATTTTCTGTGGCTATATATCTAGTCATTAGAGAGTTTTTTTACCTTTTTTTTTTGCTTGAACCCTGTTCAATTTTTTAATATTTTAAAAATATTCACACAAGAACTTGTTACTGTTCTAATATCTCTCTTGCCAGTGGTATACACAAAATATTTTCTTAGCAACTTCTGTTTATGTTTGAAGATTACCTCCCCCCCCCAAAAAAAAAAAAAAAAAAGAGATCTAAAGACAAGGAACTCACACTGACCTGCTTTCCCACTGTGGGCACTACACATTTTCAAAATCACTATTATGAGTTTGTGAAAATTATGGAATGTTTTGTGGTGAGTAACAGATAGCACGAGGCTATTTCTGACGTTCCTTCTGAGCTCTTACGTAGCTGACCGAGATTATAAGCAACCAACTCAAAGCTTTGGTGATGCCATGCGATCAGATAACACCTGCTCATGATGCCTTTGAAGTCATTCTTTCCAGGACCCTTTCCACAGGCTGCCTACTGTGTTCCTAGATGTGCAACACTGTTAGTGGCTCCATTCATTTGCTGTTTGCCTGAAAGTGCCAGTAGGCTTATCAGCAGACTCAGGTCTTTCCCATTTCCCATTCCACTTGCTGGCGTTCTTGCCACTATGTTACTTCCAAAATTTATTGGTGAGACTCTATATCAAATTCCAAGTTATCAATGATCATCCCAAATAGTTCACAATCTAATATGAATGCTCCTATATAATAAAGATTTTCTGTTGACTCCAGTTATATGCATTTTTTGTCCATTTGCCGTGTGATTTGTTTTTTGTGTAGCATCTCCTTTGCGAGATGGTAACTCCAGTTTCAGTAGATTTCCTATTTCTGTGCTCTTATTTTATTCTCAAATGTCATGAAATGAAGGATTCATACTTAACTTAAAGTATCCAACTTTGGATGTGCTACTTGTGGGTTTGCAATGGTGAAATTTGGCTGAAATGAATCAAGATCGATAACCCTGTTCTTCTTTCTGGTCTTTGTAGTCTCTGCGCTCAGTCTCCCTAAAAGCTTTTTGTTTCTTTTTAGGACTTGGCAACTGTTACCATGGTTTTCCCAAGGATGTTTTTGAGGTGCAGTCTCTGGGTCTGCACGGATGAAGAAGACTTCAGGCTCAGGAGCTGCTAGTTTGGTAGCATTCATGGGTGCTGAATTCATGAAACTTAAAGACAAAAATCAGTATGGTAAAACAGAATGAGGGCACATATCACTGACTTCCTTGTCTCATTCACTGCCCCGTGGGACCCAGTTTTGTTTTATATTTAATTTTCAATCTCAAAGACATTTTGTAGTTAATTTTGATCTTCCTTTGAGGGAGTGCTTTTTTTTTTTTTTTTTTTTTCCTATTTATTTTTCCTTTCCTGTGGCTCTATGAATTAACTGCTAGCTGCTAATTAACCACACGCACAGCTACTATTTGGTGCCATATGTGACACCGTGCCCGCTCAGTGACGGGCCCTGCAGCAGCTGGACCGTGTGTGGTGATTTTTCCTCAATGATGTATTTAGAGGGGAGCTGCAGCCCTGGTGCGGGTGCAGCATCTGGTGCGTGTCACTCACTGCTCCTGCCCAATCCTTGCCGCGCGCGCCGGCTCGCAGGCCGGGGCATCACCTGTCTCTCCTCTACTGATTGCGGCAGATGAAGAGATCGTTATGCAGGGCTGGAAGGGGAACCTAGAGCTGTCATGAGGGAATAGATTAACATGTGTGGGAACACACTGAACCCATTGAACGTATGGGCCGGCTTTTGCAGCATTAAAGCTCATGGAAGTTTTTTTCATGATCAATACAGGAATAGGCTTGGTTTGGTCCTCAGAGGCAGAGCTAGCAGCTTTTGTGATGCTTGTGTCACAGGGCATTTGGAACTGAGCTGAATCTCTGTGCACTTCTGCTCTGCAGGCACTGAATCACCAGAGCCACCAAGCCACCACATCAGGCTTGTTCCAAGAAGTGTTCCCCAAGTCACTCTACATATTATTTTGTATTTATATAGAAAATATAGAATGCATATTTCCTCAGCTGTGCTCAGGACAAAGAGGCAATATCAGGCAAAATGTCCCTTAAAATGATCTCCAAGAACAAAAGAGTTTTTTTTCTGTTTTGTTTTGCATGTTCTTATCAACATGAAGTAAAAGTAGAAACAGGTTGTATCTGAGCTGCGTAGAAGTTACCTAAGCACTAGATTTATTAATATAACATAAGCAGTCAGCTCTTGAAGTAAATGTGACATGTAGCTCTTCTGCAATATCCAGGCTCAGTGAGTTTGATGGCGCACAGTCATAGTTCCGTGTGCTTTGTTTTGAAGCAAAACCAAAACACAAGTCTTCTAACGTGAAAATCTCAGTTCCTATAAATATTTTCATTTTAGAAGTGTTCTTCCTTCCAGTATTGTAGATAATATTTCAGACAGGGAGATAGGTGGCAGAGAAAGACCGCAGCTTGAGAGAGGAAGTGGCTCAATGCAAGAAAATGACAGGATTATCAGATCTTTAGTAGAGTACAATCTGGTAAAGTATATGCTTTTTTTGTCTGTCCTGACTTTTGTATAACAGTGACAGCACATATCTAGGATGGGAAAAAGAAAGACACATTTTCTTCCACTCTCAAGTCTCTCAGGAGTGGAAACTTCTACTGCTCAGAGTGGGCAATATTATGTCATACTGGAGGTGCTCTCTAGTTCACTTCAGCTTTCTTCAATGTGTATTTGGCTAAGTTTTGAGAGAATGCTACTAGAAAATGTTAACTATAAATTTTAAATAAATTAAAGGCAAAAATAAGTAAAAGGAAAATTCACAGCAAAATACTGGAGGTGGAGCCATGGTACAGGGAATTGTGTTCTCATCTCCTGGAGTTGCCTCAGACAATGTAGCTCCTGGCTTCAGTGCAGATAGGTGTGATTTCAGAGGCTGGAACATATCCTGACTTTCTGAAACTGAACAGAGCCCACACTTAAAAATGTTTATGGTCATACTTAATAGAGAACTTAGTCCTAATGTTTGCAAAAGCCAACCTAATCGTTAGAGGTAAAGTTGGAAAAACAAACAAGAAAGAGAGAGAAATACAGTAAGAAAGGAAGAAAGGAAGGTGTTGTCACTGCCAATATGCACCCAATCCATGTGTGGGAGGATGGGACAAAATAAAATGTCGTTTGATTTTCTTAATAACATCTGTCTATTGTAGCCCAACCTACTGGAAACTAGTGCATATATAATGATATTATAGCCCAGCTGGAAAGTCGGCTATGCTTTCATAGTTGTATTGATGTAGATTTAGCTCACTTAATGCAGAAGAATAAGAACATAGTATGCATATGCATTATTTGTAATTAATAAAGTTGTCTCAGAATTTATTGAAGATATGTAACTCATCCCCCGTGTCCCTGCTTGTACATGAAAATGTTAGAATAGGGATGAAATTATGAAAACCCATGCCATAAAATCACCATCAAAAGGAAATCATAATATGCATACCAGGGTTCACGTGCTGGGATCTTCAGACACGATGGCTGTACATTTTCAGGATGGATCTCTTCTCATGCTGAGGTAGGCACTTCCCTGAACTGCAAAGTGTTTTACATGTACATATAAATTGGCCAGTAGTCTGGTAGATGGGGTAAGATCAGTTTAGAGAAACTAAGCCATTTCATACTCCTCCCATATTTATGCTTCCTTCTGAAGTCATCCAAGGATGACTTGCATGCATTAAAACACTTCTGGTGTATGGAGTGAAATTTATGGAGAGAGCATCGTAACAAACTAAGTTTTTGAAATGCAGGTCCTGTTTATAGATCAAGCTGATTTATGATTTTTAGACTAGATAATAAAGAATGCAAGCTCTGCTGGAGTTCTGTATTGCTGGTAAGAGCTGTGCACACAGGGTAACAGATACTTGGAGCTGCTGTCTCACAAGAAGTGAGGTCAGAGCTTTGCTTAGGCTGAGAACTTGCCATTACTTTTTGAATAGTGGTTTGCAGAAACTGATTTTAACTCACAGAGTTCACTGTCCAGGTGGGAGAATGGTGTATTGTAGAGGATAGCGTGAATGCTGAAGAGCTGGCCAAACCCGGAGTGGAAGGGAAAGGCAGCGCAAAACTTTTTGTGTGTCCCTGGCTGTTGAAATAATACAACTGCTGCACTAGATAAACTGGCTTGCCCTTCATTGAGGCACTGCTTCTGTTATATTGCCTATTGCTGGTCACAGGGGACAATTTTACAATTATCAGTCCGTGTGGCCCTTGTCCTGATGTGCCCCTCTATTCCCGACCTGGCATTACTGCTGGAGCTGCTCTGCGGTGCAGGGGTGCCCTCACGTGCCTCCCCAGGGCAGCTGGTAGCAGAAGAAGCAGGGGCTGAGGGGGGTTTCCAGGGAAATCAGAAACAGGCAGGAAAAAGTTGGTGGGGAAAGTCTGCCATCAGTTCCACACTTGAGAGGAAGAGCAGGAGCCCCGGGAATCTCCAGCTCCTTCCTCTCCCACACACCCTGTGCTGCGTCCCAGCCTCCTGCACAGCCGAGGACAGAAGCATGTCTTTCAGTATGCCGTGTCTTTCCAGCATGTGCGTGCCAAGCCATACTTCAGTCTCTCGCCTTCCAGCACCATGCAAACTCCACAGTCCTCACATTCCCGCAGCGCGGGACACCCCGCTCCTGCCCCTTGCAGTACAGAGCACAGCTTGCAGCCGTGCCCCGGGGGAAACCCAATGCAGATTAACGGGTGCTGTGCTCTTTTCCAGGTGAGCATCCCCTCATGCTCTCCACTGGAGTTTCAGAAGTTGGCTGCATGTCCTTTTTCATGTGACATTTGTGCATTGCCCTGACAGAGTGTCAGAAGGCAGCCACCCCATAAAAATACGGTAGTGTTCATCTATTCAGCCTTCTGCAGTTTGCCCCATCCAGGGACTTTTCCTGAAGCTCTCTGAAAAACTCACATTCTTCCTAACAGCATCCCAAAAGTGACTTCCCCATGACACTGTTCTGTGTGCTTCTGTTATTTGAGAAAAGCAAGATGACTCCTGCTCTATGAATCGTATCAGTGTTAATCTCCTAAATCAGTGATGCTGCCTCACAGCTTTTACATAGATGAGAGAAACCTGGCACAAGGGTAAAATGAACTTTCCAAAGGGTATTCAGGGCATCCTGAGACTGCATGTTTTCATCCAAGTAGTTGTAAGTGCTTTGGTCAGAACTGTGCTTTCTTCTGCATCTGGGTGAGCTCATGGTGCAATATTAACTCTACACACATGAAACACTAAGGACAAAAAATATTCTATCATTCTCATTAACTTAGTAGAAATTCAGCTATTTCTAAGCCAACACATTTTTTTTTCCTTCAGATATGTTTCTCTGTATCCACCAGTGTTTTCTTTCTACTCATTATTTATCCTAAAACCTTAATCAATTACAAATTTCTTTGTCCATACAAAGAATGAATCCTTTTGCTTTACAGAAAGAATAACAGATATTTAAAATATATATGAAAATATGCACAAAAAATATGCAGTGACTTACACACTGAAGTGCCCCAAATGTTTTGGAAGTTGTAGTTTACACGTCTGCTAGACTGATCCCACTGAGATTATTTATCTACCTATGTATCTTCCTACCTTCCTACATATCTACCTTTCTACAGATCTACCTACCTACCTAATAGCTTATTATACAAATTTATTAAAATGATCAAATACCTAGGTAGAGGCAATTTGAAAGGGATTTCATGGAAAGGGAAGTCTCACCTCCTAATACCTAGAAGCCAGGCCTTCAGATCTAAAAGGCATGACAGGGGAACTGCTAAACTCATGGTTGGAAAAAGCACTTTGGCTTCCCAGGGTGTATATATTTAGTGAATATCATATATATTATTTGTATACATGAAATACAATATGAACTACAGCTGATCACCATTCAGTTCTGTATTTAGTGTTGTATTTGATAGTTTTTACAGAGCTTTCCATGATGTTGTTGCTGTCTGGTGCTTGCCATGCTGTCATGGGGGGAGCTTTCCGCGTATGCCCTGCTCCTCCACCAGAGTCATCCTGTCCACACATTTTGCTGAAGTCAGCTGAAGCTGCAGCCCTTGGAGATCCCAGTATGGTTCCATCAGTTTCTGTTGTGAGATCTTGCTGTGCGTGTGCCTTCAGTAGACACCCCTCACTTCTGCAGGCCTGGTTTGGATTGGGACATTTTCCTAGAAATCTGCATCCTCATATCAGCACTGCCAGTGTAAGCAGCATTCCCTGTGGGGATGGCCAGCTGGCTGTTACAACCTCGACACCTTGTTCTGTAAACCTCAGGGCAGGTCTTGCTGATGTGTGAAAAATGCTCCTGACAGCCTGCTCCCACCTGCACTGGGGTTTCCAGCTCCACAGGCTTGCTGACCCAGAGGGAACAACAGCTGGAAAAACAAGAAAATGGTTTGCTATAGGTGGCACCTCTAGCAAAGGGAAAAGAAAAGGTGTGGAGGGAGACAAGAAGTTTTCAGAAGCGCAATAAATGAGCATTCATGCTATGGACCAACAGCAAGTGCAGTAAGACTAAGCCTGCAGAAACACTTGTTATATACACAGATCTTTCCCCAAACCGTTTTCTTGGTTAACTTACATGCACTGGCAGCTTTCCACTGAGCTTACAAATAATACATGCACATTTGGCTTTACTGGTTAAATGATGTTTGCGACTACTCAGAGTGATGCACCACTGCTACAGCAGCCACTTGGGATGTGCTCTCAGATAAATATATTCTGGCATAATATGATAAATGGACAATGAGTAGAATCATTCATTATGAATAAGAAAGTAACAGTAGTTAAAAAGTCTGTGTGTGTATACCTATACAACTATACATGAAAACATACACACATATATTTTAAATATATATTATATATATTTATATAAAGTATATATACACACATTTTTTTGCATTCTCTGGCAACCATAATGAAAGTCTGGAGCCGAGAATTGTCAGCAACCAATGAATTGTTCATTAAAAACTACCAAAAACTGGGAGAATTACATAAAAAAAAAATTAAAAAATTAAAGGTAAAACCTGCTATTTGGTTGAAGAACAGGCTCAACATAAAGCACGCGGCCAGGCAAGTAACTGATGTTTCTCTGAAACCAGAAGATGCCAGAAACATTTATTTCCTGGAGGACGTGGAAAAAAGCTGTTCCCAGAGCCCCTTTGCAGGCAACTGCTTCCTCCCCCTGCAGGAGCTCTCAGGCTGCTGCTGCTCCTTCACCACGTACCACAGGTTTATAAACGGTGACTGGAGATGTTGGACAAGCCTACGGGAAGAAGAAAGGGAACAGTGTTCATGTTCATGTAGCCATGCTTGATGTAAGAGTAACAATTCCCCATACTTTGGAGGAAAGCTGGTCTCTGTTTTCCACAAATCAAATCAAATATCCACATCACAAAAAATGCACTCTCAAGCCCACTGTGAATTGTCAGTGTTATTTCAAAATCCAAGGACACCAGGGCTGGGAATATAAATAACTTCATTAATATTCTGGACTCTAGAATGTTCTTAAACTACCTTGATAAAATTTTGTTTCATTTCCCCTAGTTTTTGTTTACTTCGAGAGCAGGTTAAAACGTTCCAATTTTTCCCTGGGACCAATTTATGAACAAATAGGAAAATACTGAGCAAACAGGGAAATATTTTTGAAAAAAATAATTCCTTTTCATTTAACCTCTGGAAAAAATTTTCACTGGCAAAAAAATCACCTAGGCTACATTATGTGTCTTAGTGAATGAAGCTCTCAGAAAGTTCATATTGCATATGGCATGTCTTGTAAACATCATATTTAATCTAAAACGAATTAAGGCAGGCTTGGGACATGGTTAGGAAAATGGGATTTATTAGTAAAGGGATAATTTAGAATAAATGCAGTAGAAGTTCATCAGATTATAAATATAGTTCTAAGCCATTTCCCCTTTCCACACTCTGTTGGATTTGCCCTTTTACCTCTCTTTGCATGAACAGACCCCCCATTGCAAAATAGGGCAACTGGGCAGTAGGGCACTGCATAGGATGCCCCACAGAGAACTAGTTGCTAAGCTTGCTGGAGAGAATATGTTTGCATTATAACTTCTCATGATTTTTGGTAGCACTCCTGATTTGATTTCAAGTACTTCTCATGGTGGGAAAATCATCACCTCCAAAGAATAACTACATATTTGCAAAGCTTCCAGGCACAAAGAAGTCTTTGGTTGGGTAAAGGATGTGTTCCAACAAACTATCACAGCATCTCCAAGTACTTGTGTGTCAGCTAATCCCATTAGATTTGTCTGTGCAATGGAGACAGACCTACCGAGGATGGACAGGGTGTACACTATGTGGACCATAATCAGGCCTTGTTACATGCTTTGGAGAACCTGAGGACAGTAGGATTTCTGCTTTATTACTAGCTTTATCAAATGACAGGTGTAAAATAATTGTTATCCAAAAACCTTGCATGATGGCCAAGTTTGGGAGGTGCTGAGAACCAAACACTTTTGACTTCATGCTCTGTTTTTGCTACTGGGAGTGTTAATTTAATTCTAGATACCATCCAATGGTTTATAAACTCCTGGTTTTATCAGTCTGAATCCACACATCAAGCAGAAAAAAATCTGGTGGCACTGGATTTATACTGAGTGAGAAGAATCTCATCCACTGACTCCCAAAAGACTAAGAGAAACTTTAAAGAGAAATGCTTAAAGCAAGATATAAAAATAGGGATCTCTGTAAAATCTTCTTTTAAAGATGGTCTTGTATACATTGGTTTCATGTTATATAATGGCATGTCAGACATGCTCTGCCTCCATCCGATGGCTGAGCCCTTTTCACTCAACACAGTACAGAGCACACACAATCCTGAACTGGTAACAACTCCATACTTCGCATGGACAACATATTTTGGAAGACATTGAGAGACTGGATTCAAAACAAATATAGAGAAAATAAGCAAGACGTAATGTGTAAAGGGGTATTTCACGCACGTCCAAATTATGCCTGGATGAAATATTCTGTGAGAAAAATAGCACCATGCAGGGAGAAGGGAAAGCGCAGTTGAGTGGGGTGGACAAAGAGCCAGCTCAGATGAGCCTGGCTGAACAGCGGTTACTGGGCTGTAAAAAATGGACATGGCAAATGTACTGCATTTACTTAAGGCCCCATGAACCTCCAGGGAAAAAAGAGCATTCACAGAGTGGCTCCACTGACAGCGAAAAAGTTTCATTATTATTAGTCATATGCTGAGGATGTCAAGGAATTTTAAGGCCGCACTCTTTGCATTTTTAGAGGTTATTAATGAAATAGCATAGCAAGGTGAATTACATTAAAATATTTTTCTAACCATTCCAGAAATCTGGGTCCAAGTTGGCATAGGGCTGGCAAGTGGTGAACTTTTGACCGAAGCTCGGATTGCCGGGAGACACATCCTCCTTGTTAGTTTCGGGTGACAGTTCACTGTACTAGAGACATCCACTTGTGTGTAAAGAGGCGAGTGGGGGAGGAAGATTTAGCGCTGCATTTTCACAGGGGCAAGAAATTCCATCCAGCTCAAATGTGTTTTGGCCCACTGCCCGGCTCCTTGTCAAACACATGACCATCACTCGGCTTCCTATTTCTGGCCCGAATCTGGATCCTGGGGATAAGCGAGCCCCATTAGTGGTTAAAATTAGGCAGCCGAGCTGTGACAACACATGCTGACTCTCCAACGGAGGGTAGACATATTTAAAAACCAAAAAAGAGCGAGACGCCCCAAGATTTAATGTCAGATCCGTGTGTAATTCATCAGTTTGGGCTCCTGTAATGGATATAGTAGCTGATCTACCTTATGGAGAAGACTTAGAAGTCTTTTCTGGCTTCCTCTGACCAAAGACTTCCTATAATGATTGTTAAAGACGAGATTATGCCATTATTCTTTTTCGTGGTAGAAATGCATCACCTTGGCTTCTTACCTTGTCCTGATTTAGTCATATGATGGACGAATTCTCCTGACCTGAGAATGAAGAACACGGACACCTGGTTTCTACAAAGCTGTACTTTAACTGGGAAAGATTATTTTAAATTGAAACAGCAGCAGACCAGCTGGTTAGAAAGTAGACATTTTGAATTGCTTGGTAATCAGAAGTTTTCATTTACCAAAATAAATGAGCCAAACTGTTTGTGCATGTATGGACTAATTTCTTGGATGCAGCACTAGGGTGGCTATTACACGTGTATCCTCTTGTATCACACTTACCTCCATCCACTTGGCCAGTGACTCTGGCCATGGCAGCCCATTTGGCAAGGTCCCACACAGCTCTCTAGGCTTTATCATTCTTCCACAGCCTGAAATGCCCTTATTTCATGAAATTATCTGTCCTCGAAATCCTTTTCTAAGCCTTTTCTGTATGTTGAGGTGTATCTGAGAAATTGGCTAGGGAATATCAGGCTGGGCGAGTTGGCTGTTGTAGTGGTTGGTGTTTTATTTAATTACAGAACTTTAAGAAGTGAACACACTTTTCCACATAGGCTCTGCACCCTTTCTCATCGCCACTAACCTCTGTGTTACCAACTCATGATTCTGAACTGAGAAATCTGATGGTGATGTGAAGATCAAACTGATCTAATCTGTTGCGCAATGAGCCCTTGCATTGCACAGCCACCTGCTCAAGTCAGTCTTCTCAACCTTATGACAGTTCAAAGCCTTTTGAAAATGAATATATATATCCTTCTGTCCCCTTTCCATGTAAGCTTCTAGACCTTATAATTGTCTCCACTGCACTGTGGTCTCTGCCAGTTGTGCTGGTGAGGAGGAGTACCAGAACTGCTCCAAGCACTCCTGGCTAGAAGTGGTTTGCTGGACCTAGACATCAGGCACGTAGCCTGGGCTGTATGGCATGCCCCTCTGCAAGGACAGACATCCTCTCACAAAGCAAATAGGGTCAGAGAGAGCTTTCTGGGGTATTTGTGAGATGGGAATGGGGAATGCTCCATCTGATTCTGCTGGTGGCATAAAGAAACAACTAACTAGCCCACAAGATGCCTAAACATGTGTGCTAAAAACAAGGCTTGGGTTTTACACTGAGAAAAATGGGGTAGGTAACACAGGCTGGAGCAGCACATTTGTTGTAGAAAACTCCACTAAGGAGACAGCCTGAGGTACATTGTTCTAACAGAAATCTCCAAGAGGTCTTCAGTTATAGCACAGAGCAAGACACTTGTATTTAATAAGAAATACACTTACTAAGCAAAAGAGCAGTAAGAAATGTGCCTGATATGCTTTTGCAAATGTCTGCCATTATTAACAGTCTGGTATTTTAAATGCTTCCAGTCTAATGAAAGCTTTGAAGCCAAAGGAAATACAACTGATACTTGTGGGCTGATTACTCTTTGTGTAACGCAATTGTGTAAGCAATGCCACAAAGGCAGAGAAATTCCAGGTGCCGACTCAGGTGTGACAAAGCGTGCTAGCTACCCTTTGGATGGGAAGAGGCCAAGGCAGATCCATGTCAGACACCTTGGCACAATGTTCCTGGCCTTCCTTTTGGCTTGGGGTGCAGTGTGGAGCAGCTGCCCTGGAGCTGGCCCTGAGCAGGCTCCAGGACTGCACATAGCACAATGCCTATGCTAACTAAGCCCACACAGACTTAGATGGGGGGACCACAGAATGAACCTCAACCCTCAATCCCAAGGCAGTAATTTAGGCTTTTTGATTATATGGGATGTTCCAGCCTGCTGCTGCCTGGCACAGTGGAGAGCTGGTTGTGTCTGTTGGCATCTGAGTTTTGCAGTCATGGGGCATGCATACAAGTGTGCATATGTGGATGTTTTAACATGCTGCCACTGCAGTTGGGTTAATAAATATGGGGCAGGCAAAAAATGGCACATGGTATTGGTTACTGTTTGGACAGAAACTAGTTAAAGGATCACTAGTGGTTCAGATCTGGTGCAACAAACTCCCCCCTTTCCTTTCTCTCTTGAGTGCTCTTTGCCCTCTACTAGCAGGGTCTCAACTGGTTTTTCTGCTGTGCTCAGGAGTCCACTGTGCCTGCCCCACAATATGCCAGCGAATTCCTCTTGCTCACAGGGTGCCAGCAGCTGCCACTCAAGAGAGAAGATCAAGAAAATTCCAGGCAAGGCAGAGATGACCTGTCCAACTGGCAAGGGGACTGTCACCTAGGGGAGCAGGGTGAGAGAAGCTGCTGGTTTTAGACCTGGTTAGTGATTATACATACATCCTCATTAGTGGGATGCTAACTGTTAAGATTTAAACCTTCTGCTTGACAATCTTTCAGTCAAGTTGTTTGAAATATTTTAACAGTAGAATATAGTTTCAAAATACTAATATGTAATAGTAATAATAATATGTTTATTTAAAAGATATAAGATATAAATTGTTCTTTGAGTATGTGTGTTTTAACACGTTAACACTTCTTTTCTCTGGACTCAGAACATTTGACTTCCTCTGCAAGAAAACTGATGTGTTTACTCATCAAAATAAATTTAAATGTTGACGTCCAAAGCATCACTCCATTGCTTCTGATTGTTTGGAATAAGTTACTACAAGAGGTGCTACAGATTCCTGTCTCATTGGAAAAAATAGCTTAGGATCTTGAATGGTTCATTAAACCATCACTTCAACAGTTTTCTCAAAATGAGATTCCCTTCTTCTGTTCTTTGTACAAGAGCAAACTTTTTACTTAATCTCATCACTGCTGTCATTATGTACAAACAAGGAGAAAAAGCAGAATTCAAGAACTGGTTTATATGTGCTCTTTTGTGAACATGATGAAAGAAAGACAACATTTGTTTTGCTCAAGACTATGGAAGAGCAAGGACATGGAGAGGTCATGAACTTCTGGAGAAGGCCAGAAGAATTCCTCCCTCAAATACTCAAGCATTTACATTACTTATTTGTGTTGAACTGCTAAATCATTTCAAACACACCAGGTTTAATTGTGTAAGGGGGGTTTCTGATCAATTTTTTTTTGAATCCATTCTCTTTGCTCTTAGGTCTCACCTTCCGCACTTACTATTGCCAGTTGACCTGAGCAGCGTTGGCCCAGCTGGTATTTCCTGCTACCTCTGGGTTGCCTACTGCTTCCTTTCTACTGTGGACTTTCTATAACAAGCGTTTTATGGAGATGGACTTTGCTGTCAATGAATTAAACAACATTCTTATTGTGGCTTTCTGACTAAGTTTAAAAATGCATATTAGTGTAGATGGCTGAATTGCCATTAAGGAGATCTTCTGCAGACATGAGGAGCCTGTGGTCTGTGCCTGGTCACACACAGCTATGCATCTCAGTCTCCACAGTAGTAACAAATGTCATCTATATACAGAAGCTACTCACATATCTCTTTTGGCTGACATTATTGATGCTTGTTTTTCTGAATATGTGTATCAACTAATTGCTACTGCCAAAGTTTTAAGAGTCAGATCAAATAATAAAAGCTGATGGTGTTTAAGCGACACTCTGAACTCCCTGGGCCCTTGGAAATATGGAAGAATTATTTTCATTGGTTTGACAGCTTCCCTTTCACTGTGCATTAGAATTATTGGGTAGGCAATGTTCCAAAAGTGTGCTTATTCACTACTTTCACTACTGTACGCATGTCATTGACAGCACCCTTCTCTGGAAACAAAGCATCCCTACACCCTTTGAGAAAGAGGGTGGCAGAAGGGAAAAATGAAAGCATGAGGCACCTTGCAGACTGCTGTGAGTTATTAACACAGTTCACTTCCTGTCTAAATCTTGTGCAGGCTGGAGCTCCCAGATCCATCCTTGATTCTGCCTACTTGGTCAGAAACTGTCCCCATGAGGTGGCCCATTCAGGTTGACTAGAGGAACTTTCTGTCTGTGATCAGAACTGTTGGTGAACTTTCCTTTGCTTTTTTTTTCCTGTTGCTTTCCAGTGTCACTTTCCTGGTTCTTGAGCTCTTCCCAAACCATTTCAGAGAAAGGTAGCTACACAGTGTTTCCAAACTGATGAAGAAAATAGGTCCAGAAGGCTTCTTCTTCAAAATATTTCTTTTGGAAAACAAGAACCAACCTGTAGCTTAAGAGGTGTGGAGTATCCACAAACTTAGCAGGGTAATGCAGACTTCTTGAAGGAATATTTGAGCAATGCATCTTTAATACTAGAGAGCAGGCAAGGTAAGTGTTGGAGGTAATCAGGTACTTGGCTGTGCTTTCTCTTAGGGGCCACTGTTTTTCTTTACCTCTTTTCCCTTACACATGCCCGTAAACCCATATACACCGTGCTTTACATAAGCTTTGCTTTTCGATTCAATTTCCTCTGTTACAAAAGCAATACAGGTCAATTTTCTGACCGCATTTATTTCCTATTCTACAATTTCAGTAACAGTCTCCATGTTTTTCCTTGTTTGTCACTTGTAAGAACTAAATGTGCCTCACAAAGCCATTGTAATCATCACATCATGCAAACCACATCTCTTGTCCTCATTGTCCAGGTGATACGGACTTCTTTTTTAATCTCATTTAAATGCTTTTCTAGAGCAACTGTAAGTGCCTACCCATTTTGCTGACACAGGCATAATTAATTAGCACTCACCTGACCCAGTTTAAGACACATTATCAATTCACTTGACCTTTAGTAACTTGTTATCCAACACCTTGGTTGTGTCCTCCTAAGCATCCTATCCATTCTAAGCATCCAGTATAACTAAGACCATGAGCATCTCACGTTTATATGGTCCTGACTTCTAACATTTTCTTCACCCGTCCTATGCATCAGCCCCATTCTTGTCCCCTCCTTTCTACTACTTGCTTACACTGAAGATGACTTCTGAGTCACTGCACATGACCTTCTTATTTCCAGGCCTTGGCTGCAACACAGGCAGTCTGAAGAGAATTTTGAGAGGCAGTATTTTGAGTAACCCTTGTCTTTCTGCTTTCCCTAGACTACAATGACTACAAGGCAGTTTTACGTCAGGCAGACAGTGAAATATGTCCACTGTCACTGTGGCATGCCTGCCCATATTTCTACATCACTTCTAACCCACAGGACTTCTGCATTCAGTGGAGGTGGACGGTTGGCTTCTGCTTATAAATACAGATTTTTTGTTAGAGGAAAAAAAGGGAGGAAGGGATCTCTCTCTCCTAATAAGCTACAACTAGCAGTAGCTCATCAGTACTGCTCATAAATTTTGGAGTAGTAAAGATGGAGAGTCTTTACCCACTTGTTAAACTCCATCTCCTTTTCTCTTGCCACAACACCAACAGCACTTGGGTTGCTGTTCCAGAAGGCTGGGTGGAACAGGAAAATAGGAGAAAATAGGAGACATGACTGATGAGGAGAGGCAATGTGTCTTCCCACAGCTATTTCTGGAGCTCTTCTTGGTTCATTGTGTCTACACCTCCAGGCGGCACTCTCTGGCCTGCAGAGGGAGCCCATCCTGTCTTTCCATGTGAACGTGCAAAGTAAGCGGGCTCCATCTCCCCATTCCCAGTGAGTTTGCCCGTTCCTAAAACAGTCTTGCTTATCCTCTGGACTTTGCCAGTGAGGAGTTACCACAGACATTCCATCTTGGGATATAACCTCATCTTCACATTTTTTTTTTTTCTGTGAAAATGTCCTTTCCTTGCCTATCAGTTAAATGAAATAATTAAATTCACAAGTAGTGTGGATTCATCTTTTACCCTGCAAGTTCATTGGGCCTCATGTAGGCTCTTCAAAGCACCAAGGCTCACTGCCAAGGAGAGGAATTGCAGTCCAAGTTTGCGCACATAACTCCAGGCTTACTCTAACAACACCTTTGTTTTTCAAACATATGCTCTAAGCTGGCAGATGTTATTTAGTTACCCTCCATTAAGCACCTGACTCAGGCTTGCAGCCTGGAAAAAGTAGCCTCATGTTAGGCTTTGTGGATTGCCTAAGAACCTGATATACCTAAACTCCCTCTGCAACCATCCTAGTGAGATCTCATGGCAGTGATATATACTTAGAACCATTTAAGTAGGGAACACAGAACAAGACCTGAGCATTGCCAAGGTGGCCGTGCTCTTGGGTGTGACAGTGAAGCTAAGGAATGCCACAGGACCAGTACTCATGTGGAGATTGTGGGGGATTCTTCCTCCCCATTCATCATGACTTTACTTTCCTGTGGGGATTATAGCATTTGCTGAGAACGAAATGTAATAGTAGGAAATTATCTTGTGCATTTTGATATGTCTAAGTGATATCGAGCAGGTGGATATATGAACAAAAGCTTCCATCTACAAAAACAGAAGTCCTGTGCTTGTCTTCTGTGGATAGGCCTTTATTATTTATGTTCTGCAAGGACAACAAGTCGAAATGTCACATCTAGGCCAGGACTGAGAAAGCCAAGTCACCCAACTGGGCAAAGGATAGAATATATGACCAGTTAAAGAGGAGGAGTGGGGGTAATGTTATAGGGAAAGTTCAAGACAGATGAGAAGGGAGAGGAATAGAGATAATGAGGTAAAAATATCAGGAAAGGAAGGTGGATAATTCTGGCTCATCTTGGAAAATTAAAAGAAAATGACCCTGAGGGAATTTAGGGAGTGTTGAAGCTGCCTGCAATTGCATCTATGAATTAATTCAGCATTCCTACACCAGATACTGCAGCATAGCACCTCACATACACAGCATGTCCAGTACCAAGTGTGAATATTAGCCCACATTTGTGTTTTTGCCACCTTCTCAGCTCTCTCTTTGCTTTCAGCCCCTGATGAAATTTATGATGGGGTGATGAATACACAAGCAGATCTAGTCTCCAGCATAGAAGTGAATAGCTCTGGGTGCTTGTTTGGTTGCAACACATTCAATAGTGGTGTCTACTGTAGGCTTTGCAACTAACTGATCAGTGTGTTGATTGTCCATGGCATGGAGCACTGATATATTACTGAAGGCCAGATAAGGTCAGGCCACCATTTTGTTAAGCAGACAATGGCTTACATCTTTTCCTGTTTAGTCTAGTAAGTGACATTGTCACTGCACACCATCTTGCTTTGTAAATCCCAAAGATAAAATCCACTCCCATTCTAATCTGTCTGAATATGAAGCAGAAGTGAGGTGGAAATGGTGCAATCAAGCTAGAACTTATTGTTGCTCAGAGAAGCAGAAGGAATACAGACTGATTCAGATGAATCCAGGAAATTTATCAGACTGCTTTATGATAAGAAGAGTGCCTCACCTGGACATTCCTGAAATCCTACTGCTACATACTGCTGTTTACACAAACCCAGAAATTACTCTTGTTGCAGGTTGTCACCAAGTGATCTTCTGGGGAGGTTCAGACTAAATATTAAGAAATAATACTTCACCATAAGGGTGGAAAAACACTGGAACAGGCTTCCGAGAGACATGGTTGATGCCGCATGCCTGTCAGTGTTCAAGAGATGCTTGGGTAATGCCCTTAATAACATGCTTAAATTTTAGTTAGCCCTGAAGTGGTCAGGCAGTTGGACTAGATGATCTTTGTATGTCCATTCCAACCGAACTCATCCTGTCCTGCCCTGTCCTTCTCTGTCCTGTCCTGTCCTCTCCTCTGCACTCCTTTTGTCTCATTTCATTTTCTGATATGTGGACTATGCCAGCACAAAGTGGGTGCTGGCAATCTCAATGCTGCAACATAGAAAAGCTCAGGTGTTTCAGATCTATTTTCCAGACAGATCATGTATATTCTTTTAATACTTCATAGCCAGTCATAGTTGGAACTCATCACTACAGAATGAACATTTTTTTCCCCAAAATTAGAACTTCATCTGATCTTAAAACTTTAATACTGTAGCTTTTCATTGAAGGAAGCTTGAGGATCAGCTTAATTAGGAAAAAAAAAAAAAGAAAGAAAAAAGAAAAACAAAATTATTCTGTTAGAGTACCTGGAATAACAGGATTCTGCATAAGAAATGATATCATTGGCTTGGTGATACACTGCTGTGGCAGCAAAAATAACCCTCTTCACAGCAATAGAAAATGCTTTTTCCACTCCAAAAGCTGGAGTGTCAGCTGCCTTCCTGCAAGCAATCTGCAGCTATGTTTCCAGCAGAGTACGTTCCAGTACTCAGTAGAGTTGGTGTTTGTTGCAAAGCCATCATGTGAAAAGCTGACATCAAGCAGGAGCTAGACCTGTCTGTAGGTAAACACCCTGTATCTCTCTTCAGGAGTGAGATTCAGGAATGGCAAGAATTCCTAGTGATGAATGTTTACTTCTGTCTCAGAAATCCCATTTATGTCCCCAGGAAAGTGCAAGATCTCTGATATTACTTCACATCAAGTGGCCACAGCCAAATCCCATCTGTAGATTTGTGACAGTGACACGTTTTCACATGTAGACACAAGGTTCCACTCCAAATTTCTCCAGAATGCTACCTTTTCTGGTTTACGGTCTAATTCTACAGTTTTATAACTTTGTCCATCCCTGGAAGTGTTCTACAGCAATATCAAAAGTGGTGGATATAGAAAACATTCAATCTTGCATCTAGTTAACAAAGTACTACAAATATATCAGTCTTTGCAAGCAAATATGCCTGGCATGAGTTGTTCTTTCCTAACTGCAAACTTTGTTGTACTGTCTGGGATGTGTGCAACTCAGAACTTTTCCTATAATTACAATCATATGGGCTGAAACTACATAACTAGAGATTATAACCCTGCTTCTCCAGAGGACAGGGTATTAGCTTTCTCTCTGTAGACTCCGACTGCACAGTCCGGTGTCACATCACAACTTATTAACCCTACTGAAGTTCATCATGTTTTAAACGCATAAAATCCTAATCATATCTTTACATGAGTATGAGCATAAAACAAACCACAGTTTGTCTGGCAATGCTCACATAAGGAAACACATCTCTTCAGGCTTCCAATGTGCACCCAAAATATTACGGGTGTTTGTTTCCCTGTGAAAGTGAAACTAGACAGAATGCTGTTTAAAGAGTAAAGTACGGTGACATCACTCCGTTCGCCTACTAAATTAGAAGTTTACTCATTCCCCTTCGGGTCTCAGCTGACCTGATTTGGATTTTAACCAGCAAGTAAACAAGCCCGATTAACAACACTATTCAACACCACTTCTAGCAAGATTCCAATACGCCTGTAGTTAAACAGTATTTCAGACCATCAGCACCCAGTCACTAATTTAAAAACTGGCCTTTTGCATTCGCTACGTGGATGAGCCCGGTAAGCAGAAGGACAAGGAAAAATCTTATGAAAAAGAAGAAAGACAGCTGCCAAGGGTGCAATCGGATCAACTTCAGAGTAAGTCTACGGAACAGAGTGGCATTTGAAAAGGCACTGAAGCTCTCTCATGGCATCAGGCTGCTGGTGGTGACAGAGCCATCTGTCCTGTCTTTTTTGCCCTTTCCTGTCTGCCATTAATTTTCCACAAAGTCCCCAAGCGACAGTCCCCTCATAGTGACCATACTTGGAAACAAGGTGTATGACAGGCGGGAGGAGAATAGCAATAATCTCCAAGAGCCCCCACGTTACAACTTGGGAAAAAATAGCTGAGAGTTTGTAAAGTAGTGAAGAAGAGGTGAAAACTGAGAAGATCTGCTGACAGGAGGATTCAGCAGGCACGCACTCCCTTGTTACGTGTGCCTTTGAATTGCGGCACAGGAGCGGAGGCGTGCTCTCCTTGTGCACGCACTGCCGACAGTAAACAAGTGAGTATTTCTGGAGCAGCTGCATGTGTAAGCGGAGAGGTGCCTGTTGCTGTCCTGCAAAGTTACAGTTTTATAGGAGCATCTGCCCTGTGCTTCTGAAACTCTCATTTCATGCACTAGCCATACCAGGCCTTCATTCAGCAAACAGTTCTTCAGGTCCAAAGCGTGTTTAAAGTTGTTTTTCTGGGCTAGATCGATAATGGAGACAACTGCATACCATACTTTGCCTTTAAAATGAACAACCATCAGCATGATCTCAACTACAGTGCACATAGAAATTAATATAGTTTTCTTTATGTTCAGATCTGTACTATTCTTAGCAGCAGGCAAGTCTAGACATGGTTTACAGAGTTTGATTACACAAATTCCATCCAAGAGATATGCTAAAATTCAGTTCTGCTCCCCATATATTCAGTTACCATATTCATCATTAGACTGCCCAAATGTCTTGCAGTACTGCTTCATGCAATGTAATTAGCACTTATCACATGTTAGTTTTCTGATATTTTTCCCCGGAAGGATATGTACATCTGAGATCTTTTTATATCTTTTGTTTTGATATCTCAAAAGTAATGTGTGCACACAGATGCACACATTGCTGCATGACCAAATGTGTATGAAATGTGCTGTGCATGTGTAGCAGAGACTGTTTCATTTAATCTTGATCAGTGGTTACGAAGGGAGGTTGCTCCATGGTGGCACAGAGTGGCTACTATGAAAGACCTAGCTCCTCTTATTGCTGAAGCTCTGACTGTATCCAAAGGCCGAGTCTTGAAGCCTCTACTAATAAGTTTCCAATAAACTTTTCCACTTTTTTTTTATTTTTTTAAAGCAATAAACTGATTTTAAGAAAGAACTGTCTTACTGACTCCTGAAAATGTTGACTGTATGCCTCATTGCATGTGACTTACCCATAGAGAAGGTAAAAAGAGAGCATTTATTAAGACCCTGACTGCTTTAAATCAAGACTTAGGAGTCTGTTGGTTCAGCAACCTAAATTTTAGACATGCTTGAACACCTAACATGGACCGTAAAATCAGTGAGTCCTAGGCTGAAGCCCGTGGCTACACGTTTCACTACTGCTGTAGATCAGCCAGCAGGATATTTGAGGTCTTGGCTAAGTCTGTAGAAACCATGCTAAGACTCAACTCGGCACAAAAACATAAAAAGACATCTTTGAAAGCTGACACCAGGCTGGATGTTAAGGGAAATGTGTTCTTCCTGTGTAACTGAACAATATGCTTGCTAAGTGCATCCTTAATACAGAGCCCTGAGTTGTGCTTGTGTCTGGTACCACCTCATCAGTACCTATTACTGTGCTGCAACAAAGAGTGGGACACAAACATTATACAGGGCATCTACACTCGTGACATATATGACATGTCAGATAAGCTTCTACATACAAATTGAGTTAGAATAAATGTCAACTTACAGAAGGGCACCAGCGGACAGCTTAATCAAAGGATACTGCCTAAGCATTTTGATAGCTTAACAAGATGCTGCTCATCTGATAATTGTGTTCAGTCTTCATGCAGTTTCACCATCTGCAAGTTAAAAATAAAATGAAGTCAGGCATCCAGCTTGTGACCATTCATTTTAGGTAGTAATGATAGGTACTCCCCAGCCTTTGTTTCCATTCCACACTACTGTTCTCAGGGCCCAGTAGGATAAATGAACCCATGATGATGGGTTCACATGATGAGCTCACATTTTCATTTAACATGATTTCCGTTATACAAGAGATGTACTAGAAGCTTGGCAGGAACACAGAGACCTGCAGCCATATGTCTTCAAGTGACTTATGTAGATAGGAATTCATGACAGCGGCAAGGGACTAGTATTCCTCAGAATCACTGACTCTTGTTTTCTTCCTTTCTATTAAAAAAAGGGGGGAGCTATGTAAATAATATCATCCTGACAATGCCTGTTTTGCTTCCACAGTAGGAACAATACTTGATTCCTCTTTCATTTCAACTTCTGAATTAGCGTCTGCTAGACACTGGGCATATCTCTCTCTTGTGTGAATCAAGTATGTTCTAGTGTTATGTGATCGACTGAACCATAACATGGTTCAACCAAATGCTCAAAACTGTTTATTCATTAAGCAGTTTATTTCATATATTTTTTGATTTTATATTTTTTCCAAATGTAAATTCTGTTGGCTCCTAGTCAGATTTGAAGTTGCAAAATTTCTGGAAGTTTTGAAGTCCTACGAAGACACATTCCTTCCCAAGGTTTTTCAGGTTTTCTGGCAGTTGTTCATTTTCTGGTAACTGAGGCTTGAAAATTAAGTGTGGACTATGTACTTGCTACCAAAATTATTATTATTATTATTATTATTATTATTATTATTTACTTTAATAATGTGAATTTTGCTTTTAGTTAAGAAAAAAACAACAAACAGGTGCCTATGTGGGAATAGTGGGAATAGTGGTATTGAATAGTGTTCAATCCTGTGTGATTTATGGATAGAAGAGATACAAACTTTGTGAGAAAAGTAATGTCTTTTTTCTGCTTGTGTACTAAAATGCACCACATCTTTCAAAAAACGTTACATTTATATATGTGTTATTCAGGTTTGACTAGTTAAAATAGAACTGATAGCTAATACTCAGCTTTACTCCATGAAAATGTATGTGGCAATATTTTTGTATTGCTAAAACTGCACAATATTTAGCCATTTGACCTAAGGAATTGAGGAATTTTAATAACACAAAGCTGTAATTTTTTTTCAGTGTGATAACATCATGTGAATGTCTTGATGTTTATGGAGGGAAAATAGACTGCTTGATGTTCAGCAGCTATGTGCTTTAAGAAAATACTCTAGAGGTTCTCTCACTGTTCATTTCAAGTATTTCTTCTATGGGAAAGGTTCCCTTTTATTTTTTCATTTTTTTTTTTCACAGCCGTCCACAGGAAAAAAAAATGTTGAAGAATACAGCTTCATATGTTAAAGTTTCCAGTTTTTCTCTCAGACCCCAACACTTTTGAGAAGGCCATAGGAGCCTAGCAGAAGTGCTGCACTCCCAAGTAGTGATCAGCACAGAGGATGTTGCTGCCACATTGAGCATGTTTCAGCTGTACGAAAGGGCAAAGACTGGTGGTGTTACCTTGCCTCTTCTCCTTCTCTCCTGTGGAAGATATTATGGAAATACTTGTGTCCCCCCTGAAGAAATTGTGACCATGCTTAACTGACACTTAGGATTCGCTCAGATGAGACATTTTTTGCTTCATCCTTATACCCGTGGACTGAAAGTTTAGATCTGAAGCCTTAGGAGTGCTGAACTTCTGTTCACAGCAGATATCTGGGGATGCCAATGACTAGGTAGCTTTGTAGAAAGTGTTCAGTGCAGAAAATTAAATCCAGCTGACTGTTCTGCCTATGTTAAGGTAGGCCGCCCTTTGAACCCCCTTCCAACTTTTTGACATATATCAGAGGTTCAGGCTGGAATTAGATCTGAGTAATCTGGGTTGCTCAGGTCATGTTCTTGCCAACAGTTGTCTACTATAACATTGCTTGACTACTGAAGTGTGAGATGTTTTTATTTTCCTCCATTTATGTCACTAATGGTACTAGTACTAGTACTAGTATTAGCATTAGCATTAGCATTAGCATTAATATATTTCTGTTTAAGGGGAAGAACCCATGGCCAGGGAGAAAATATGTAACACACATAGCCATAACAACACAGCCCTTGAATGAATGACTGAGATGAAGGGTCTGGGGCTACCAGCAAGGGCTTTGCTATCATGGGGCCACCTGTGACCACTGACCATATGTGGCCACAAAGACTCAGGCTGTGTGCCCTGTGCTTTCAGGCAGTCTGTCCATCAGATAAGGGAATGAGCAACAGTAATCTGTGTCCCTGGGGACTCCTGTCCTCTTCCTTGGGTTGAAATTCACCTCCAATGACTCGAATCTAGGTGGGGACTTCCCATCTTTCCTTTCCCTGGCTAACTGCCTGGAAAAATCCCAGAGTCCAGCTCCTGCCTGGTGGTGCAAGGGCTGGAAACTCCCCTGGGTAGAAACTGTGACACAGGGTAGCAAACCCTGGGGCTGCCAGCAGGTTTCATATCCGACTGTTGGCCAAGGCCAAAGGAGAAGCAAGTATGATCTTACTGGGAATGGGAAAGGGCTGGAAATGGAGAGGCTATGCTGGAAAACTTACTTTTAAAATCAACATCCATTTTGCACATAAATACGTTAAATTAATATGTATGCAAACTTTAATTTTATTTATTTTTATTTAAAAAAAAGGATAGGGAGAGGATTACCCCATTTAAATGAAAAAATATGAATTAGTAGATGATAATATTGAAGCTCTGGTACATCTTATAGCACAGTGCATTGAAGAGAAATGCCAGAAACAACAAAATAATTGGCAGTTACACAAAGCATTCGGTTAAGTGCAACCTGACAAGATCTAGAAGTGGATTTGCTTTGTTACCACCAGTTAATGTACTGTTGCAGGGCCATTTTGATCTATGGCTTGGGACCCTTTGGGGAGCACAATGAATTTAAACTATGAGTCCCTACAGTTGTGGCTGAAGAGCTGCTTTAATATATTCCTGTTCGCTGAGAGGTGAACCAGCAATCAGCAACTGATTACATAGGTACTACACCTCATTTCAATATTAGATGTTGTTTAGTATTTTGTATTTTTCATGGCCTGAATTTCACCTCAGACTGTCCTGACACATGTGCAATTAAATGTCCTTCCAAGCAGATACACCAAAGCTAAGGATACTCATTGTCACAATTTTTTGCTTGCTGATGAGGCTGGACCATATATGCCAGTGCTAGCATGTATGAGACGTCCAGGTGTGCAGAAATGGCCAGAAAAACAGAAGTAGATTTGGGCCTTCCCGTATCATGGTCCTGAGAGTACTGTCAGCCCTTGCTGTCCCTGTCTGACCCCCTGGGGCCTCCCCCTATCCTGCACATAGCTCATGACCCTACTCACTACCCCTAGGGACATCAGCCCCTGCCCAGGCAAAGCCGCAACAGTGCTGGTCAACATCTCTATCATCCGGCTGCACATAGACCTCTGTTGTGGGCCTGTCTCCTGCATGTTTTATCCTCATCTCTGTCCCTGTCTCCTTTACTCCCAATGAGACACCCTGTTTGGACCTGGCCCTAGTTCACCACTTTCCATGTCAGGGGCTGCAGATGGACCTGTTGCAGCCCCCAGCTCTGCCCACCATGGTCAGACCCTGTGGGATGGGGCCTGTCGGTGAGGGCACGGCCTGCACTGGGACCTGCCTCAGCTCCCGGCTCATCCCCTGCAGGAGCAACCTTGTTTCACTTTGACACCTGCAGCACCACAGTGCCCCACACAATGTGTGCTGGGCTCCTCTCCAGCAGGAGCAAGGAGGAAAACGTGCCCAGAAGCACTGGCACATGGCTGTGCTGGTATGCTGGGCCTCTGCAGCTGCAGCAGAAGCAGGACAGAAGGGACTGCATTTTCCCCACTAGCATAGTGAATTTTGAGTCTGGGCAATTAAATCCAGACTCCTATGAACAAAGTTGCCTTGGACCTTGTTTTAAATAGGACAAGGGAATGAGGTTTGTCCAATAGGCATGTGGACAAGGGTAGGCTTGTCACTTTTCTTATTCTGAACTGTGTTGGTCATCACTTGTAGTGAGACATCTTGGTTATCTAAAAGGACACTCAATACCATAAAGAGTCAAAACTTGTCCAAATTGCTAAGTGTCTCTTGTCAAAGATGAAGAATGAATGTTCACAGGAAATCTCTGAAGCATGCTCTCTGAAGAACGTAATAGTTGGGTTTACTCTTTGCCAAAACTACCCTTTGAAATCAAAGAAATGGAGAGTTCACAGTGTTCCTGTGGCAGGACTTCTCATGTGACTTTTGTCTAACTGAGAATCTGGGGCAGTTTTGACCCAAGAAGTGTTTGTAAAATTCATTCCTTTACCAGTTTTAGTTAGATATATATATCTGAGGGAACCCTATTGCTTGACCATAAGATACAGGGCTCCACAACCTTTAGTAAAATGAGAGGAGCAGATTAGCAGAGGGAAAAATAAAATCTCCCATGGGAATGGAAGCACACAGTTAGAGGCTGAAGTTACATTTACATAAAATGAGTACAAACCTCTGGTCCAAGCCATCTATGATTGTACCAAGTTTGGTACATGAACTGGCTGTTCAGTTCGAGAAAGCTTGAAACTCCTATGTGGTTTGAGGCATGGACATATTAAATTATGTAGCATGGGTAACACATGCTAGATTACAGCCCTGGAATGAGAGAATCCTGTGCAAGGAGAGGGATGGATTTGACAAGTGAACTGAAAGGAGATTTAGAGATCCTGGACAGATACAGTGATGCACAAATAGAAGTTCATGAGGACATTGCTTCATGATTATGTAATGGAATTGGTAGCTGTCTATAATTGTCCAGCTGAACTACTTAAATGAACTGAATAGCTAATTGAACCTGTCTCATGTTATAAACTTTTTTCATCTGGGCTTTTTTTCAGTGATGCCTGTAATGTCATCACGGCTAATTTTAGATGCCATTTTCCCCTTGAAACTATTTACCAACATGGTGCACTGAGTCTGTTGTAGTAACAGGAAGTTGGGGCTGCAGAAAGTCTTTCCAAGCTGAACGCACTTCTGTCAATGAGATCAAATTATAAGTGGCTGTACTAATCTGCCTATCATCAGAAATAGCCAAAGAAAAATGCACAAATGCACAAATGTAAACATAAAAGGGAACTCTCATAATTTGCATACTTGTCATAGTTCACCATAAATCAGCCTAAATGCCAGTGGGCTTGTTCTTTTTGACACAAGCTGGAGGCTAGCTTTGCGTATAGATATCTTATCTTCTCACAAGATACTGTACATTAGTAAAGTTAATTGACTAATCATTTTCAGCACTGTGAGTGTAAGTAAATAATTCCATCTATTTCTACCTAGGCTTCTGTTTACGGTCCGAGTGTGCCAAGTATTCAGACTAAATGAAAATATACCCTCTAGTAACCATGCATGGCATCCCCCATAACAAGCTGCAGAAACTCTCCAAAGCATTGCTGTTATGTTGTGGGGAATCCTGAGCATCTTAGGCTTAACTCACCATGCCATCAAGCCTCTTGCAGGGCCGTCCTGGCAGAGGCTGGGTCGACACTGGGATTCATCTGGGCAGACCCCTGTTATAGCACCAGCGTCTGTCATTTTTAGGGAAAAGGGGCTGGTCTGCAAGTGATGAATTAGTGGTGGCTGGGAATGTGCAGGAGACAATGTGGTGACATGTGCTGGATTGTTATCTAATAGTTGATGTTTTCCATCTTTTGACTGTTCCTGCATCATCAGCCGTAAATATTTTGTTCTTGTGAACAGTTTTTCCCTAAAGGACAGGGAAGAGAAATTTGATGCTGCTTCTTCCTTTCTTATCTTTGCCATCTGGTGAATTAAAAAGAAACTTTCTTTGGTTATACTTCGATTTCAGTGACAAACCTGTAGTGAGGCAGGATGGGGTGCAGAGTTAGTATTCCTGGATTTTTACTTTAATTTGTGATGAAGATTTTGTAGGTGACTTAGAGGTAAGTTATCCTGTTGCTGGCTCCCTATTTGTCCCATGGGAATACAGGACCAGGTGTTTTTTTCTTTGTTTGTTTGTTTGTTAGTTTGTTTTCAGATGGTATCTCAGAAGTAGTTAGTGGTTGTCTGATATCCCCAGTCTGCCTGTATGGTGCATAATGTTCTACCTCTTTCTTCTTTTTGCAAAATCTTACTTTGTCTAGAAAATCCTACTTTGGTAAACTGAGTTCTCTGTGTGTCTAAAAGATACAGCCTGGACACTGTCACCAATTCCTACCACTCTGACCCAATTGTATGACTTCCTCCAGAAATCTTTCCGTTCACACCCCGTCCTCCCATTCAGAGGAGAGCCAGGTCCTGTGCTCACCAATGTATTCCTCTGCTGATTTTATTCCTAGTTCTTTTTGCTGTGACTTCTACCATAAAGAGTATCAATTAGTGCTAGGGTTTTTTGTCATGCACAAACATGAGACCACCAACCCATTTTCCCTGATGGGCTGCAAACATGGGAGGCAGCAACTGTTGACTGCTGTGGGGATGGCCTCACTCATACCAAGGACTTCCGGATGAAAGGCTTAGAGCAAACTACTGAGGCCAGAACATTTCACTTGCTGCCAGGCCTTCTCAACCTGGCTGCTGTCAACAGCTTTGGCCCAAAGTTAGTTAACCAAACTAAACCTTTTCTATTTTTTAGGTCACAAGAAATGATGAAAACTAATTGCTTCTGTGCAAACTGAACTTCAAAGCACAACTTTTTTTTTTTTTTTAGATTTAAAACATTGAATTGTCATCGATAAAAGGATGTAACCATATACTTCAGTGTTCCTGTATTCATCTGCACCTAGGGGCTTTTTTGAATAGGTAGGAATCTAAACACTTAATTAAATACTTCTTGTAATGGAGATTTTAGGACACAGAGCCAGAAAACTTGTAACTTTGTGCCCTCTGTGTTTAAAATACATTTTGCCAAATAAAAAGACCAATTATACTTTCATTGAAAGAAATAAGTAATTCCAATAAATATTATTTCACATCAATATCATGTTCCTGTTTCCAAAAATGTCTCATATTAATTCCTTAAATGAAGTTCTATTGACACATTTGTGCATTTAGCTTATGGATCTCTAGTAGTTCTCATTTTGGCACTCAAAAAATCCTTTATGTGTCCATATCAAAACATAATCTTAGATGCAATTCATATTTGCTTCAGCCTCAGCAGTCTTCTGAGTAGCAGATTCGAGTAAAAGGTGTGGGGGAGGGAGCTAAATGTAACATTTAATGGGAAGTACATTCAAACCTGCTAGCAACTGGAACTAATGGGGACAGACAGGGTTGTGAAATGTGAGCCTACAAGATCTCCACTGAGAGATATCCATTCCGCTTTGTCCTCCCAGACCTTACTTCCCAGAGACTTTGGGTTCTTTTCTTTAAATCAGTTCCGATATTTATGAATATGAGCAGTGCAACACAGTGATTTATTTCTAAAGATATTTCCTGAAACCCAAGAAATCTTCCTTCCAGAGTGCTTCTACCAGCACTTTAGGCTGTTGGCTTTCTGAGGTAGCATGTTTTTTCCTGTGTGCTTGTGGTACTCAGTGTAGTGAATGCTCTCTGAATGTGATTTGATTCTCACAGAAAACAAAACATTTTTATGTTTCCTTAATGAAATTAGCTTTAGTAATAGAATTTTGTTTTGTTAGAATTTGTAGCAGTTTACCCTTCCAAAACCCTTAGGGATATAGCAAGTGTTAACAGAGTAATGGCACCTTGGGCAGAGCTCTTTGTGGAAGGAGAGCACAAATTATTATAACTGATTAAAGAGAGGATATTTTAATGAAGGAATGAATCTGGTGATGAGCATATACTGTAGCTTTCTGAGGTTAATTATAAACTGTTTATGTTTTGAACACTGAACACGTCAACATTTGAATGCTTTATATATAGGAGGAATTAAGTAGAGATGCTTTTGTGTGTTTTTCCTAGTCAGAACTCAACTATTCAGCCAGCTGTAATCAACCATCTTTAATAATTAGAAATATGCTTTATTACTTTGCCAGAGTATCAAGCACAGTATGAATACCCACTGCAACAGTGGCAGCCTAGTCCAAGTTGCTGAGTACTCTGCAGCCCTGGACACAAAGGACTGTAAACATGCTGAATGGAGAAACTTCTACAAAGTAGCCCCAGAAAGTAGACAGGATGAAGTAATTCCCTTGGCTGGTATAAAGAAAATCTTTTGACTTTGGAGTGGTGGAGGGAAAGGAGAAGGAGTGGGGAGCAAAGACAATCCATTGATGCAGCCATGAAGTGCAGACGTTGCTGAATGGAGATGAAGGAGAAGTGCGGTCTTCTGGAATGCCAGGAGGATTTAGTCAATTGGATCCCGTGTTCGTCTCTCGGTAATGAGGCATGCCAAGCCAACTGCTCTGTGTGGATCAAATTTATTACTTTCTTGGCCACCCAGCTGGCTGGAACACTGCTCGTGTGGTAGTGAGAAAGTCTTCTAAACCTTGTTTGGTGCACAGCACCTTTAATATTTATATTGTATCCTTTTCCTAATAATATATGTGCTGAAAATATCATCAAATGCAAGGATTTGGGAAAAGAAAAAACAGGTAAAAAGTATCATTGCCCAGCAAAGGAATTTTCCTGATGAAAAATGCTTCCATAAGGTTGTTCCATATTGGTTAAGCTGTTTCAGTGATAACAAGAGCAAGCAGAGAAATGGGTATACTGGGAATTCCTAAGTGCAAACTGGGAAAACTGGACATTTGTAGCTGTCATGCCTAAGAGAACACGTGCAACCTATGTTTGGATCAAAACCAGCATTTACATTTCATTGGCTGTATTTATAACAAGGAAAGATGTTTAAGAACAAGAAGGGAGTTTCACTGAGATCAGAAGTAGAACTATTCTTGTCTCTCCACTAACATGCTCGATTAATCAGAAATGGAGCAGAAGAATACATATCAAATACTGTATGTTTTCACTCTTGTACAACAAGCTTTAATCAATACGACCACAGTATATAAATATTATACCAACATGTAGTTAGAAAATGGCATAGAGCATATAGCTGTAAAATAAATCAGACATTCTTCTGCCTGACATAGTCTTTAAATTATACTAGTGTTTCCACCAAACAGGATCGTATTTTTGTGAGCACCTTTGGTAGAAAATACAGTGCTCTTGCAAAATTAAAGCTCTTGTTCTTTGAGTGGAGAATGTATGCTATTTCTAAAAATACAAAGAAGTGGAATCCCTTCTTTCATGCAAAATTTAGTACAATCTTAACAAGGGTGTCAGGATCAGAAGAAAAGCTTTTATGGGTCTGCAACAATACACGTGCTGCACAGAATTAATTACCAAGAAGTGAAATGTGTGAATGATGTCAGCCTGAAAATATCTAATCAAGATGTCTGCTGGTAGGTTACCTTCAAACATGTAACCTACTTAACCTGTAACATAATGAGGATATCTGTAAAGCTTCAAGTAGCTTCCCAGCAACTCTGGCTATTGTTTGGAGATTATATATGTTTAGCTAGTCTAGTACAAAACTCCAAAATGTGAAGCTCTAACCTGCCTAGATGGTTTACTGTTGACTCACAACGGTGGTAGGGTTAAACAAAAATGAACTATGATTTGTACTTTTTTTTTTTTTAGTGAATTTCATCAGAACTTATTTTTATCTACTTATGAAAGCAGTCCAAGCCAAATATCACTCCCCTGCTACCCGACTCTGTGGACATGTGATAAAGAAGGGCTCACGTGCAGTGCTGAGCACTGGAAGGGCTGAGTTCAGTCCTGTTCTGTTTAATGACTCAGGCTGTGAACTAAGGAGCTGTGCCTGGAGAGATACCCTTGTGCTCACTGTCACAGGAGATATCTGTGGGTGGGTTTCCAGGATATGGATCAGTATGGTGAGAACCAGTTAAATGGGCCCTCACTTGTATTTTTTATCCAATATGATCTTAATAATTTTCCTGTTTACAAGATTCTGAGTGGTTAGGTTTGCCTTTTGCTAAACAACTTGCTGTTAAGTAGCAGCACAAGTCTAGAGAAAGTTAAGGGTAGTTGTGCTTTCACCCTGCTTAAGGACGTAATCTCTCTCAGATTCATAGACAGGGAAAAACTATAGATCCATCTGTAAACCCAATGTCACATTTTAAAATAACCATTCATATTGTTTTTATCCAATATTTTCAAGTGCAATACCAGACCAGGCAAATGCAATTAACAGGCAGTTAGATATTATACGGGGAAGTCGTTTATGCCTGGTAAAAATTGTCAGAGAGCATTGGACTGGTAGGTGTTATGTACAGGATTTGATCCTCCTGTGTCTAGACTGTCATATCACCAAATGTGTCAATAATTTTGAGACAGAGCTGAGACCTTATCTGTAATGGTCTCTGTATGTCTTGTTTAAATCTGTTTATTGCCACAGGGGGTCAAAACCACCAGGATTTATTTCAGACGAACAATGAAAGCCCAGGTTAGTTTCCCTTTTCTGAATGAGTTACACAGAGCACAGCACAGCAACTAAAACAATAGGCAAAGATCATTTAAAAGAAAAGTCTTTTGGGGATAGATACTGTGCAAAGTACCTACTGACTGGGCTAAACTGGCAAACTGCAAGTATTTCAACGTTTACATGGTCACCAACTTGTAGACTCTGAAGCTGTTCTATGACAGCCTATAATAAATCTTTGACATATCTGGGAATGACATTTTTCCAGGGTCTATTTTTTCCTAGATACCTACCCAGAAATTAGAATCATTAGGCTGGTCACTATAAATTTGAGTTATGTTATAGCAAAGAAAACACCTAAGGGCATTGCAGCAACTTAGAACAACTGCACGGGCATTGTGGTCCCTCAAACCTAGTCTGTAGTACGCTGATTAAGAAGGGATCTATTGTCTTGGAAAGGTGTTTACAGTCAATATGAGTGTAATAGGATATGGGTAATTAGGACGGCCATATTACTGGAGAAGAAAGAGGGAGCAAGCTCCTAATTCTGTTTGAAGCTAATTAGGTGGTCTGTCACTTTAATAAGATGTTTGGGCTCACAGAATCTGCTTTGTTGAGGTTTTTTTCTTCTTTAATTGGGCTGTCAATTACAATTTGCCATGAAATGCTGCAAACTGCTTAAAAGCCCATTTTCAGTCTGTCTTACAAAATGTGTTAAAGAAACAGTTTGGTTTTTTTTTTTTTGACCATGAAAACATTAAAGTACATACTGTTTGTTATTCACCTAGTTTGTCTTTACTGTTTTTGCTATTTATGTTAACACCTTCAGGACTGAGCTACTGAGGTCTTCCAGGACTGCAGATTTAGGAGTTACACTCCTGATGCAAATTGCAATGGAAGAATTAAATGTGAATTGAATAGGGTACATGGGATATGGCATTGCTCTCTTCTGGGATGATGAGCTGAAAATGATAAAACTGAAAGTCTGAAGCAGCAGAATAGCTGCCCTGTTGGAACAAGACATTTTCAAAATGCATTAGATTCAAGCATTAGATGAGAAACTGAAAATTATCAAGCACTTTTTAGACGGAATGTGGAAATAAACGAGCATGAAATAGCAATCTATTGACCTGCAATAACTTGATGTCTTGGTTAGGAAACTGCTTTACAAGCTTGATAAACAATTTAATGCCAGTGATACTGGACTTTCTGTGGTGGTTCTTTAGGTACTCAGAAGAGGAATAGTCACCAGGTGACAAAACATTCACAGCTGTCTCAAAGGCAATCTTGGTCAAAGCAAAAGCAAGTGTTTTCCATGTCATTATTATTTGTTTCTGTTTTCCTGGCTCAGAAAAGCCATTCTACTAAAGGCAATGGCACTGTATACTCTTGCGGAGGGGGAATTTTCCCCTAGGAAGCAAAAACTGAGAAGAATTTTCTGTGAATCTACACTGTTGACAAAAACAATAGTGCTAACCAGTACATGAATTTAATTCTCATGTTCCATGTGTCTGTATTCTCACAGAGCTACAGTGGCCGTTAAGTAATCCCTGTTCTTGTCCTTTCCCTTTGCACCATTCAGGTCCTGTGAAAGACTTGTTTTTGAAGAGATTTCTGTAGGGAAGTCACCTTTTCTCTCTCTCTCTGACAGACTGAATTGGAGAAGGTAGCAACAGCAGTATGTGCTCTTGAACTGTTTGTGGAATCAACTGGGTGCCATAAATCCAGGAATAAGTATGTGATGGATGTGGATGTCACGACTTAAGTCATTATTGGCCTCTAGTAACTCTCGTGACTATTAAATCTATTTGAGTTTCCTGGCTAAACCAAATCCTGTTTCTTTCCTCTAACGACTTGCTGCAAGGTGTCTGGATCTTAGGCGGTGTAAAGCATCTTTTGTAAAACAGCATTTGTGTGAAAGCACTCAGCCCTGTCTCAAATCTGAACGGAGAACAGTCTGTTTTAAGATTTTTTCCAGTTTGGATTAGGTAGAAAAATAGTCATTTCCTTTCTGGATTTCCTCTCCTTTTTCTCCTAGGTCTAGGCTCCATTAACACATATTCTGCAACTTTCCTCTGCAACAAAATGTTTGCATGTTTGTGGATCTTGCTTCATTTTTAGCAGAGACACTGAAAGATTGCCTTTTGTTTTGATGGTATGCTGAGTGATATGACTTAAAATTTGATTTGGGTAGGGGAATTAAAAAAGCTAAATAAAAAAATGACTCAAAATGCTACAGGTTCGTCAATCCCTTGAATAGCTGTTTACTCTCTTGGTTTTACTATAAATTGGTACCTCATGGCCTCTTCGTATAAGAGAGTGAGCTAGTCTAGTGGGATGACCTAGTTATTTTTAAAGCCCGCTTATGTCAATGCTCTCTGTCCTGTGACCATGTTGGCCACCATTATTTCAGGGTGAGGTCAGTCGTCTTCTTTGCTCGGGCTGCGCGCCAGTTTCTCAACACCTGCCTTGCAAGTGACAGCTCTATGGGTGTCCTCATAAATTACAAATCATGTGCCTCTGCCCTGATGCCTTGGGACAGGCACAAAGTTAGAAACTGTCCTGTAACCCTAGCCCTGGGGCTGCTGGATGGGACAGCTGAGCAGAAGGCAGCGAGACGCAGCAGCGGGGGGCCGGCTACGCCGTGGTCTGGCTCCCGTCGCGGGCAGCGTGTGTGCTGGTGCCAGCGGGCATGTGCCCATGCCCTGCCCTGGTAGAGACCTTCCCCCGTGCAAAAGGGTGGAGAGACCAAGGAGCCAGCAAGGGGAGGCTCCTGTTTTTATGCAGCACCTCTGCCCTCGCGTGCCCAGGGTGAGCTGCACTAGCAGGGAGGGAAGCGGAAGGAGGAGCAGGGCTCTCTGGGCTGAATGGGCCGTGCTTTGTTGTGGATGTATTTTCCTCATTCCAGTGTGCGCTCTGGACACCCAGCCAGCATACATGTACTCAGTAGCCTGTCTCAGGCATAAAGCTTGAATTCAGCAAAACACCTGGACCTTCTCTGTGTCCCCAAACTGCAGCTGCTCAATCCACCCTGCTCTCACCATCCCCCAGCACGCAAGGTATATCCACCCTCAGGGCAGCTACTAAATCAGACAAACAACAGTACAAGCTGCAACACCCTGCTGCCTTGATCCATCCTCTCCTTCCTCAGATGTGTGTGTCCCCCTCTGTCCCACAACCCGTGCCTGGTAGCACCCAGGGGCTGGGAGCAGCACCTGTTATACTGCAGTGCCACAGTCCTCTCCCAGCTCCCTAACTGCTGGTGCCGGACACAACCGCTAATGTGATCCCTGACGGACTGGCACGCTGTGCACGCCTGGCATGCAGGCTCCTGGTGTGGAAAAGCAATGCAAGAGCTGAACCACGCAGAGGCTGAGCACACATCCTTTTCAACCCACCTGTATGCTGCTTCCAGAGGTGCAAGCAAAATCTGTTACCCTGTTGGTGTGGGATGCTTAGCTGTATGACATGATCATAGCAAACTGAATTTTTAATTTATTTATTTTTTTTTAATGATGCATGAGGTGTATTTTAACAGATTGTTTTCTCACTTTCTTCTACCTAGTGCTCATCTTTTATGTTCCTTTGAATGACTGGGTATACCTTTCCCACTGAGACTTGTGCAATTCGCCAGTGAGAGGAGGCTGCAGAGGAAGTGCTGATGAGAAATGCCTGTTAGTGTGCACCACCTTGCTTCCTGGCTTCAGAACTTAGATTCACAGGAAAATGAATTGTACTTCCTTTCAGCTGTTCTTCTGAATATTCTGACTATTGATACCAAGTGGAAATACTGAGCTGGGAATGATGAGTAAGCTGCAAAACAAATTTCTTTGTTTGGTGAAATAATGAGAATGCATCTCTTTTTTTTTTGGGCCAAAAATTAGGTCTTAAACTGGCTGATTAGAAGTTCATGGATGAGTAAGGCTCCAAAGGTAATCTGCTCTAAGTTTGTTAACTTTGGCTGCTCCAGTTTCTGCATGTAATTTCTTTCCAAGCACAATGTATGGTGTGGGTTTCCACCCAGGATCCAGTATGGATATCCTTCTTTCTACAGGGTGGTATTTTCTCTTCAGGAAAAAATTAAAAAAAAAAAGAAAAGACAACAACATCTGTGACCTCCAGCCAACTCAGGATAAACCCTGTAGGGATTTCCCGATTTCTCTGTACTTCCAAGTTCTCTGCACTTCCTGAGCGCATTGCCACTGTGATAATGAAAACGTGTCTCGGCATTAAAAACATGCCATAGCAAAGGAGCTATTAATCAGAACGACAACAGTTAGTGTCTTGGAGCAGTCACCAGCCAGTGCCGCTGTAATACAGACCAAGTGCTTCAGTAGGAAGGTCCTAGTCCCATTCAATACTTCCCATTCTGTATCTCAAAATAAATGTTTAAGCATCTATTGGAGTTGGAGTGCTATTGGTAGGGCTGCACAGTGTACTTTGGCAAGTCTTTTGGTATGCCTGTTGCTTGGGCTCTTTACAACCATTCTTCAAGTTCTCTTCCTCTTTCTCTCTTGGCCCTGCTAGTAACTGCCAGCATTGTGGACTCAAAGTCCCCTTTTCCAGCTGGCAGCAGCAACAACATGATAAGACTACAGGCATATGTGGTTGCTCCATCCCTTCTGCCTTAGAAACACCTCTCACCCCACCTTATGACATTTTTATCTTATGACATTTTATAGGTAGGTGAGACAATCCAGACAATACTGTAGTTTCATAATGCTCAACTACATACAGGACATATACATACAAACCCTTAACAGGCGTTAGATGGAGGTGTGAACAGGTGCAGGAAGACGTCTGAATTTGGGATAAATACATCCAACTGATTTCCTGCTGAAAACAAGAGAAAGGAAATTTGAATCTTCAATGATTTTTGAACCTGATGATAACAAATGATGCACACTTATGTTGTGGTAGCAAAAACCAACCAAACAAAAAAGTACAAGAAGTTGAGGCTTACACTAAAGACTGAGCTCCTAGTTGTTCTTTATGCAGGTCCAGCTTTCTTCTCTTAATATCTTTTTCTTACAGTTTTAGGGAAAGACTAGGTGGCACTTGTCACCTGTCTGGTCTGAATTTTGTTTGGATGTGAGGGAACTCCATGTGAGGGAACTGTAGGGATGGCAAGGAAGGAGATCCCTAAAAGGGTATGAAAGATGGACTACTTATGCACACAGGTTAGATGTACAAAGATTTGAAAGGCCAGGTCCTGAAATATTATTGTCAAAGCTGAATTTCAGGCCATTTATCATATCTAGCTATCAGTGACACAAAAGCCCATGTCCAGGTATTTCTTTCAAGCAGAGAACAATTTGCTATTGCAATTATTTGCAATAAAACAGCCACAATGAAAAGGAAGCAGTCATAGTTTGGGTTTCTTGAAACTCCCCATGTTAGCAAAGGGACTGAGAATACAAATGAGGCAGGAGGAGTTCCTCTGGGGTAGGCTGCCCCACCGGGATAGAGCGGTGGCCCCCTCCCACTCATCCCACTCCATGCAGCACTGGGCGGCACGCCGAGAGGAGAGCGTGCCTCCAGCTCGCTGCCTGTGTGCCTGGAGGTGACAGCAGCTCCTGGCCCCCTGCCAGGCCGGCTGTGGCCTGGGAGGAGGCGTTCGGAGGTCTGCGAGGCATCTGCTGGCCCAACAGCTGCTCCGCCGGGCGCTGGAGCATGGCCCTGCACTGGGACCACTGCAGGAGAGCTCAGCCGGGGTTGGGGCACTCTGAGACTAGGAAAAAAACAAATGGATAAAAGCTCTGTGCCCACTGGTAATAAGAATAAGTGAAAATAACCCTTTGGTGGCAAAGGTACGCACTTACCATGCCGCACTTCTGCTTTCTTCTTTTCTTCCCCTCATGGGAAACATTCACAAAAACAATAATTGTTAATAAACTTTGGGGAAAAAAGACATGTCACAGCTTCCCAAATCTTGAGGTAATAATGTCGTTGCCAAAGTGATCATCTGTTTGGCACCCATGAGGGGTGCTAGCAAAGATTTCAAATCAAAGTAAGGGGTCATCCCTGTAACAGCAGTGCAACAAGAACTAGCCTGGCCTTTGGTGTACTAATGTGTTGGGTACACCAGCTAAAGGTCAGGCTGAGATTGCCCTGGGGAAAATAAGGTGTTCCTTGTCACACTGATCTAATAGCACCTACAGTTGTGTTCATCAGATCAGTAATAATATGGAAATAAAGCATGGGGTACTGGAATAATTTGTTTAAGGAGTGGTTTATGACAGCTGTTGAAGGAGAGACTGAACATTCAGGCAAACCAGGGGGCTTAGAGAACTAATTACTTTTTTTTTTTTTTTTAATTTTTTAAAGAGAACATTAGGCCCGATCCAGTAAGTTTTGAAATCAGTGAAAAATGGAAGCATTAAGGAGTTCAAAACTATCAAAATAGTGATGCTGTAGATTGCACTTGTAATTTCAGAAATGTGCTAATGCTTGTGTGCTAACGTGGATTTAGATTATGACAAGACACAAAGTTACTGCTGATTTTATTCTTGCTCACCTGTGCCTCCAGAGACCTGGTTGTCCTTGAATCTAAGTTGCATAATCTTCTGGACTCTCTGCTTCCATTCCCTACACATCCTCTGTCTCATTGACCTCAACCATCAGTGACTGGGCCTGAGGTACTTACTTGGTCTTCACCATTTAATCTGCAATGTAATAGGGACATGAATAAAAAGAAAGCCATGTGAAAACACAGAGCCACTCACTACTGTGGTGTTGAATTAGCTACATATCAGAAAAGTGGCAGCTGTGTAAATCATAATGAGTTTACCTTATCATAACAGTTTCTCTACTCAAATCTTTCTTAGCTATTTTTCTGTTTGTTTGTTTGTTATTTTTTGTTATTTTTATTGCAGTGTACTGTTATGTTTGAATTTCTGTTGTTGGTAATGTAATTAGCACTGAACACAAAAGGAAATGAATTCTGCCTTTCTCCTGAAGAGCTTGTAATGCAAGGTCCTGAACCTGACTACATATATAAGCATGTTTAATTTCACATAGGTGAGCAGAAGATGGCTACTTGTATGTAAAACTACATTTTAACTATAACAACTGTGTCAAAGAAGGCCTTGACAAAAGTTTCTGTGACTCAGGATCATTTTTACTTTTTGCCCATTCCTTTCCCCATCAGTTTTAGGGTTACTTTACTTCATTTCGCAGGGACAAGTTGTGTGCCTAAAGCAGCTTGAGAACAACAACAAATCTGTAGAATTTGGGCCAGAGAACAGCAGTTTTGTGGCCTCATTTCAGCATGTGAATAGTTTTACGTGTTTGTTTTTAGCCAACAAAGCATTTAAGAATTCAAGTCAGCCAGTAATATTAGGGGGTAAACATTTTATTTAATTGGGGTCTTACATATCTTCTTGGTTGTGTCCATCATGGGAAAACTTCTGAACCAAAGTTTGCAAAAGAAGGCTAGGGAGTCACTCTCTAATTCCATTATAAAGTCAGGTCTTTCTGAGGAAAAATTGTATTGAAAACACACCAATGATGCCAGATCAATTTTATATTTTAAATGCGAACATCTTGAAAGGCCACAGTTACTAACCTGTTTTAGTCTTTTCTAGAGCAAAGAAATAGTATATGTTGTAAGTGTCGTTGCTTAGAACAGAGAAAACAGTAAAAGTTGGTTTCTATTACCATACATTCTATTTCTATATTATTATTACTTCATTATAAATATGTATTACTAATATTACAAATATTTCTACACTACTATTATAATATTAATATAATAAATACTATTAGTATATTATAAATATTTCTATTACTAGATGGGAGCCTGTGAGAATGGGAGATGTTCATTGTTGTGCCCACGATGTCCATGATTGTCCAACAATTAATCCTGTCTTTTGGTGGCTACTGATGAATGAGCACATCTTGCGAGAAGGTAAGGTTCTGTGGCTGTCAAGATACAGAATAAAAATCTGTAATTTGAACTCCCTAATCCCATTCATGGGTCTTTCTCACCTATTTCACTTATTGCTTCATCATTGCTGTATCAACAGATGTTTTGTCGAACAGGAAAAGTGAGAGTGTGTGCATAAAACAAAAAGTGAGGGAAGGGACTCAAAAAGTCTGTAGTTATAGCCTGGCAATTTATGTATTTGCATGAGGGAATATCTAAGTGTGTGTTCTACACCTAAAAGATCAATTCTCTTGTCACTCTGTAGGTAAATGCCATTGACTGTGTTCCCTATCCTGGGAGTACATCACCTTTCACTTCAAGTACTATTCTGACTCCCTTAGCAGTCACAAACTAGATCTTACTACCCTTGTCTGTCAGGACACCCATATGTAAGATTTATTTTGTAAAAGTTGTTTACTTAAATATTTTTACTTACATTGTTATTTTTGATAATTTCCTCTGCAATTATTTTCTTAGAGTCAGTGTTATCTGATGCAACATGTCATTTTGTGCTGAGAAGATGCACAGCTCCTGGGGCCTGCCAACAGTCCTTCTGCTGGCAATAGAAAAGCAATGCCAGGCATTTACTCATGTTCCTGAGCAAGAAACTGATAGTAATGTGGGACCTGTTCATTGAAATAATACAAGGTCATTAAGCTTCCCAAAGAGATATGTCATGGCATTTTGTTACCAGTATTTTAATATATTTGAAGAGACGTGCGACTGTCACCAATACCAAAGCATCTTCCAATTGTTGACCTCCCATGAAACTTTTAGGTGTTTTCTATTACAATTCTACAAACAGAATTGAACAATAAAAGGATTCCAGAATGTGTTTAAAAATATTTTTGCTTGTTGAACCACTACACAGTTTTGCAGTGAGTTTTGAAATGATATTAAGCCACCAATGTTCAAAAAGCTTGGTATTCAAGTCTTGCCTGAAGCTAGTGATAAAAACACCTTTCATCCTTATAAAGGTTGAAGGGCTGCTTTAAGTGCTGTGGAAGCAAGTATATGGAGGTGGATCTGTTTACACTTAATACATACAATGCTTTAATACATTCCAAGGCCAAAAGAATTCAAAAGCGGTACTTGCTGAAAGCTTTCCTTCCCTCAGTTTACGCCTCTGGATTTAGCACCTCGTTAGAAAGCACAACAATATGTTTTCTACCATAGGAATATTTTAATACAGGCCAGTAACTTATATCAAGATGTTCTGAAGGATATTTAGCACTTCCTCTTCCTGATGTCTTCATTACAGATTTAACACCTAGGTGATTTCACTTGTTGTGCTTTATCTGGTCTGTGCATTGGGGAGATTCACAGGTTCATTCACTGTTTCCACACGCATCGACTAACCACTGTGCTGAGAATAGCAGAATATTTGAGGGACTTCTGCACTTGTTTTGCCCTGGATAGCTGTTGAAATGCACAACCTCTTAGGGATAGTAATAAATAAAAGGAAGGGCATCTCAACAATTCACAGATTTCTGTCCTTAAGTTATGCTACAGTCACCTTATCAGCTTCAGTAGAGTTGACTAAGGCATCTCTGAAGGTGAGTATTTGCACATTTAGCTGCGGAGAAACAAGAAGATGTTGTCTGTTTCCCTGTTATAGCAACCTCGCCGGTGAAATCTGGGTGGAGGGGCAAGATGAGACATCCACTGCAAAGAAAGGCTGCGTGCTGTGCTGTGCCGTGCTGTCAAGGCACCAGCTGCAACAGGACCTGTCAACGCTCCGTGTAACAGGACGCACTGATGCAGCTTCTCGCTTTTGGGGATCAAATTCGCTAAGTGCTTAATGCTGGCGAAGTTCTTTCTCTTGGTGACCAGGCTGGTATTGCCCTTCCTCCACAGCCTGTTAGAGTGAACGCACTATTATTCACCTACTCAATTAAGCGCTAAGGAGACAGGGAAATATGTGCCCAGAGGAGAAAATGAAGCCATCTTTATTTGTTGGCTAATCAAATCCCAATGGCTTTTGAAGGCAGTGTGAAATTATCATTAATTAGGAGGGATACCTAAATCTGAAGTTCAAAGAACCTTGTACAAGCCAAGAAAAAAGGGCCTGTGTGGCCGAGGTTGTTCCCCTGGGATGGTGAGGCCTTTGTTGGCCAGCATGAATCACCCTGCATCCGAGCTGGGCCTGAAACGCATCTCCAGTTTGCACAGGCACACGTCTCTCTGTGGCACGGACTCCCAAGCAAATACACTAGCTTTTAAATATTGTCCGATACATCAGGTGTAACTGTAGTCTGGAGGGGGGGGCACTGGGAAAAGGCAGCTTCGTGGTGGCATGCAAGCATCAAGCCCTGCAGAGCAAGTGCTGCCCAGCTGCTGGGAGTGCCCACTCTGTCTCGGTGCGGTGACTGTTTTCCGTGGACACCAAGAATTTGGTTTTAAAGGATATAAGTCTAGCTGGCTGGACTGTGCTTTTTCCAAAAGAATAAGTTTAAAACTTCTTGCTAGTGCTGTCAAAATACTCGTACAAACCTGCAGAAAGCCTGCCGCTTTCCTGAAGGAGGATCTCTGTCTGTCTTCTTGTATCTGCTTATCTCCCTGAGGCCTGTGGCTTCATCCTGTGATGAGCACGTTTCACCACTCGCAATACCATTCAGGTTTTCAGGTAAATTTTTCCACTGATTTCTTGTCAGACTCTTGCCCTAGAAGGGAGATTGAAAATGGCTCCTACAAACACATCTTCTTCTTCCTCTGTGTCAGATATCTATCCTGCTAGGGTTTCTGGCAGGACATCTCTATGTCTCTATGGTGACCTGAGCTTAGCCAATGTGGTGAACAATGTGAGATGTGCTTAGAAACTATGTAAGATGAAAATAGAAGACAGAAAAAAAAAAAATCCAACCTAAGACAAGTTAACAAAGTTTTTTTTTTTTTTTCCTAAGATAAACCTGAAAGTCTGCAGGCCTCAACAGTCAGTGTCCTTAAGTTGCTCTTTTTTCACTTAAAAAAAAAAAAAAAGGCAAAAAAAAAGCTGATTACAAAATATACTGCCAACTGTGTGCAGGGGAGTAGATCAAGGATTTGTATATTCCTCTTCATTTGTATATTTTGTATATTCTCCTTCAGAGAACTTATATACAGATTATAATACTTGAAGATATTATAAAGGCGAAAGGATATTCTACAAACATAAAAATAATAAAGCACTACTGCCTGTGTTTCCAGAAAAATATTGCTGTAATCCCTTGTGTCCTGCCTTCAGGCTCAAGTTGGAATTGGACCATATTTTTGAGAAGAAGAAATTTTGGCAGCAGTGTGCCCGTTTATTAAAATAATTCTGAGGTAACATAGCCAGATAAAGGGAAATTTGGGAAAGCTGAGGAAAACAGAAGAGAGCAAAATTAGAGTAATTCGTAAAATAAATTATAGTTTTCTCAGGGTTAAAAGTTTGCAGTATTTCTCTCCTGGGAAATAAACACTTTAATACGTGTATTAAAGATTAGCCTGAAAGTGCTCTGGAAGGGCATGCAGAGAACTCCACGTGATAATTTCCTGGAATTTCTGGATTGAAACAGATAAGAGCTACATGTTGACATTTGTGAATTGATGTGACCTTTTCCTTGCAAGCTGATCAGACTGTGATCAATGAAGAATCATGATCAGAAGCACATAAAAAGGACTCGAAGGTATGTCCAAGAGTTAAGTTTAGGGAAAAGAAGACCCCCTCCCCCCCAAAAAAATAATATATGTATAAGGACTTCAGTCCTACACAGATCAAACTGATATTTACATGATATATATGGACTTCCTCACAGAAAGACTGCTACCCAGTCAGATTTACTGTATTATTTCTACATGCTAAATCATATTAAAAAGTGTATACTGTTCACAAGCCTTCATGAAAGCAGCATCTGCAGTTCCAAGAATTTTGAATATGTGACAAACTTAGCCTTGTCTACACATATGCCATACTTTGCATGTTCTCTTTGCAAATTACTTAATTAGTGCATTAAAACCAGAAGAGTGGAAATACTGACAGGATAAATAACATTTTAAGACATCCAAGTTTTGAAGAATACACCTTGAAATTATACTGACCATAATTTTATTATAATTATTTTCAGAGCAAATTGTAACACAGCTTCAAGGATGTGGGCTTCTTCTTTATTTATAAAACTTAGATGTTTTTGTTGGGCTTTTCCTTTTGCCTGAACCTGTATTATTTATACAGGTACATTGTTTAGTTTTGTTTAACCAAAAAAATTGAGTTTTGCCACAAATTTTTATAAAGCCAGACACAGACTTCAGTATGTCTCCAGTACAATGATATGCTCATGACAGTCCCAAGTCCTTGCATTAGGGCAATGATGTAGTTCAGTGTGAATAAAGACAAAATGTTTGCGGGAGAAGGGCTATTTCTTCATGTCTATGTGGAGACATTTTGGTATCACAGGACAGCAGTGTAGGGCAAGCACATGGCCAAAAGCTGAAGACTGAAAGCATATGCAAAGAACAGTAAGATCCGTTGGTATGGATAAGATCTCTTCAAATCAAGCGAACCTCCTGACTTGCTGCTCTGGTTACGTGTGGATAGCCTTCCCACCACAAACCATCTATTCACAGTTGCAGCTGATTTTAATTTACTACATTAAACATATTTCCCTCAAACTGGAGAACCATGGCTTCATGGAATGAACTCGGGTTGAATAAAGGTTATCCAGTCCAGCCCCCTGCTCAAGGAAGGGCTGTGTTAAAAGTCAGATCAGGTTGCTCAGGGCTTTACCAAGACAATCTTTTAAGGATGGAGATTTCCAGCTTTTCTGGACATGTGTTTCAGTGCTCAACTATGGTTGTTATAAAAGATGTTTTCTGTGTTTCCAGTCAGCATTTCTAGTACTGGGACCATTGCCTCTTATCTTTTCATGTATGTCTCTGGCTTTCTGTATATCCCTGTAATCCCCTGTAGATATCTGAAGGCTACTATCAGATTCACTCTCTTGCTTTTTATTCTCCACACCAGTGGAAAACAGTCCCTCAGTCTTTCCTTTTATACTGGGTGCTCAATACCTCCAACAGTTTTGCTGGTCCTTTGCTGGACTTACTGCATGTTGACCATATCCTTTTTATACAGGGGAACAGGTGCAAAACTGGACACGTCAGGGGCCTGAGAGCATCCTCTCTCCTGGAGGTTTGGGCTGGGGATCAGGGCCAGCTTTCTGTTGGGGACAGTGGGCAAAGGCTGCCAGACAGCATTACGTGGACACCACGGCCAGGGCTGATGTTCTGTCCCTGTTCTCAGGGAGATGCCCGCTGCCAGGGCTGGCGCTGTCCCACAGCTGCTGATGGCTGCCCTGCTCCTGGCTGGGGTGCAGAGTAGAAGGGAATAATCCCTTCCCTCAACCTACTGCTTAAATTCTTGCTCTGCACTGTGATAACTGTTGTCCTGTGAGCCACTTCTTCTCCTTCTCTCAGCAGACAGTACAAACTGGCCTAACGAAGCCTCTCTGGTAAAATGGGTCACATAGCAGTGCCTATTTTCTACCATTTCTATACAATGGCAACAGTGAGGTGTCTTTAGGGACACAATTTACTTTATATCTCTTGCTTTTAATTACCAAGGTGCTAAAGAGAACGTGTAAAACACTTGATAATAACACACACATTAAAGACCTGCTGGAGCATTTATTAGAAGATTATTTCTTTCTTCTTTAACATGTCAACGTATATGGGGAGGATGTTTTCCCTGATCCTTTTAAACAAGAAAAAAATATTAGGCTTTGATTCTCTGGTTTCTTTTCATCTTCTTCAAGCTTAAAAAGCTTCTAGAAAGGAATAAAAAAAAAGATAGAATGGCAAGAAATCACAAAAGGAAGATATCAATAAGAAGAACCACTGACTATTCTCTAAGCAGTTTCCAAGCAACTTTTAATGGAAGGTCAGGCACAAGCAAGATAAAGGGAGGAAAAAACAAGACATTATTTCATACAATAAAGTGACTGTGAATGCTGTCAGTTACAGAGGAAATAGATTGGCCAGCCTGAGCACTTATTTACGTTTTTCTGTGAATACAAATGAAAATCCTGTATAAAGGGCACTATCAAATTTGAGCGGGAGTGTTAATTCCAGCAATAGGTTTGCATTACTCCTCCGAGAGGCTTTCATCACTGAATATGAGATGTTGACTCTGTGGTAATAATAACGGTCCTGTTAGACTCCTCCAGCTCCTCTGTCTGAAGTTCTATAATACCATCTGTTTTAATTAATCACGTCTCACATTTGCAGCTCCATGTAGATTGGGTATGAATTATGTAGATGGAGCAGCGGAGGCACAGAGAGGTAGAGCGACTTTACCAAAATTGCTGTAGCTATCCTCAGACATCCTAATGCAGAGACTGCAGTGGTCAGAGGTGTGCATCCAGCCAAGATGACCGTATGTGCAGGCAACCCTGGATGTCCAGCATTGCCAGATTCCTCTACCAGCTCCCAGCGGCAATAGATAGAGGCTGTATCCGCAGTGCATATATCTATATGGGTAAGTTATGTATCCTGTCTACTTCTTTTTTTCCATCTATATGTTTGGGAAGCCAGTGTTTGGTAGCCTTGGACAGCTGGAAACTGGAACAGTCCTTTTTAACCTGAGTGCCATAGCAGGCAGTCTTAATGCATCCGTTTGGTCCCAAAGTCACAGAAGCGTCCCTTTATACTCTGTGACCTATATTATAGTCAAGGAGCAAATGCTTATGTGTCCATGCCAAGAAAAGCACCCCAAATTAATTCAGATGCTGATTTGTAAGCCTGTACATTGAAGAAACACAAATTATTGCTCATTTTGGGAATGCAGGCCTGCTGAGCAGTGCAAAAAGTGCAAAACCAAACCTTTCTCCTGAAGTTACAGTCTTGGACTGAAAAGTTAAGCTGACTAGCAGCATAGCTGGCAAAGTTTGTGTTAGTAAAGATTTGCTTCTCAACACTCAATTTTCTGACATCTGCACCAAAATCATACTACGGTCTCTCTTTCCATGTGGCATTGACAGTTTTCCATCTCTTACCCTACCAAAAAAAAAAAAGAAAAGCAAGTGAAAAAACTCTATGAATTTGTTTATGATGAGGTTCTAGTTCAGAATCCTATACGCTTAGGTGCCTGAATAAGGGCATCAAGAGTGATTTAGGCTCTAGGTTGTCCACAGCCTTGTTCCTATGTTTAATATGCTAACTCCATGGGGAAGTCTTGGATATCCCTAGGACATGCCAGATTCATATATCACCTGTGTCTAGGTGAAATCTGACCTTTCCATCCCAGCACTCTTAGCTAAGAGAAAATATTTTTAGACTGCAAAGGCTTTTTGCTATCCAGGAACAAGGTTCACACACACACTCAATAAAGAGTCTATGATGAACTGCTATAAACTGAACATGAGTGTGTCAAGAGCACCTCTTTGCACATGCTCTTTCATGTGCTTTCCAGAGCTTCTGGGTAACACTGAGGCCACCCTTGCTCTGGTGCAGCTTCCCAAGTGCAGCTGGTTTGTAATCCTGTCCTCTGGGATCCTGAAATTGCATTACTCTCCTAGCAATACATGAGAGCTAGTGGACAGATAGTCCTGTATTTAAAGTATGGGATTTGAGTTTGAACGGGTCTTTGATGCCTACAGTTCAATTTGTTCAGGCAAAATTTTTACAGATTTTAAAGTAACGGGACCAGCTTCTTAACCTGATGTCACCTACTGAAGTCTGCAGTAGACTTTGTGGAGGGAACAAGAAGTTATCCCAGAATACATCCCATAGTATTCTGTGGGCTGGTTATAGTGCATTTCTCCTGCTCTGAATAATGGATTCAGAAGGAGTTTGAAGGATAATTTTTGATACACAAATCTGTTCCTGTGCTCTGAAAATATGTTATTCATAACACCATATCTTGGGATCGAAGGTAGCCAATAAGCCAGGATACTGATGTCTGACAGCATTTCATTACAGAAGAAATAGATATAGTTACAGCAGATTGTTGTCTGTAAAGTGCACTCAGGTATATCTGAAAAGTTCTGTGAAAATCTCAACATTCTTACAGCATTTCTCCTATTAGATATGGTATTATAAAAGAACCGTAATACTTTCCAGATTGTTACACTGATATGCAAACTGCATGCATCTCAAGCTTCAGCCTGTGAAGGACACCAATGAGAGCTAATTACATCCTAACTGAACATGCTGGCTTCAGCCAGATTTTCACAAGGCCTGCTCAGCAGTGGATGTGACAACAAAAGAGCAAAGGTGCTTAAATTGATACAGCTTAAACATCTTAAACTGGCACAGCTGCGTCTGCAGTAATATTTGAAATAAGACGATAGCCAGTATATTTTTTTCTATTTATAGACTGATAAGGACAGTAGCAGCTGAACTTCCTTCTGTTGTTTTCTCCTGAGGCACTAGACCAGCTTTGTGGTCCACATCTGCTCAGCTGTACTCACCTCCTGGGCTGAAGTGAATGATACAGCTGTCAGCTATAGGTCAGGAGATGGAAGTGAGAAGAGGTTTCTACTCAGAATAGGTTGATACAGGTTTTATCTGGTCTGTTGTGCTCTTCCCTACAGAAGGCTGGTGTCCAGCTCTGAGTATATAGGCTGTCTTGTGGGAAATCTCTTGAGAATTGGTTTGGCAGGGCAGTGACCATCTCTCTTGGCCACTTATGGTGGGTATCTCTTCTGAGATGAAAGGTTGAAAAGATTTCCAGTGTCGTTCTTACAAAGCTCTTGCTTTCTTTGCTTGTTTTAAATTAGGATTGTGAAAACTTCTTTGGTCATGATGTGGAAAGAACATCCTGAGGCCTGTGCAATTGCAATTATCTTAATTTAAAGTACTTTATGAAAGATATTTGTCGTGATTTAATCATGCACTCTATGAGACAGCATTCCCCATGTTTGCTTACTCTACTTGTTCTGCCTCTACTTTCTGTTCCTTTCTCTGCCTGCTTTTAGTTTTGTGAGAGTTTTTGAGAGGTTTTGAGAGTTGCTATTTTTTTTTCAAAGTAATGATCTGCACAGCAGTCAGCAGTTTCACATCTTAGTGGGACCACAGTATATGCTTGTTTCACAAAAGTACTTGCTCCCTTGTTTTTGAGGCCAATCTAAAGCTCTCACCATAGTCTCTGTGAAAAATCTAGGGTATTTTAGAAAGTGTCTAAGCTGGAGCAGGACTTCTTTATAGCCAACAGAGCTAATGGTGCCTAATAAAACTCCTTGTAGCTAAGGAAAAAGCATGACTTGATGAAGCCTCTGAGTGGAATTAACTACCAGAAGGAATGAGTTTAAGCCCAGTCTAAGTTGTTTTTGGAGCAGCTGAAAACATTTTAAAAACAATCTTCTTGCTATAACCAAAGGCAAGAAATTACAGCAATAATAACAGGAAATTTGGGGTTTTCAACCAGTCCTCCGCAATAGATTTTTAAGAAAACATTAGTAATGGTACAAGAGGTAGGTTAAATCATGGCTACAAAGACAAAGGACTGCAGGTAGGAGCAAAGAGATCCATCTTTCCAGCTGTTGAATTTAAGGCAGTGACCTTTCAAACAGAAGCATTTGGAGACGAGTTATTTTAAACAGGATTTAAAAGATCAATATCTTACTGATCTACCTTTTTATTGCTAACCTGTCTCATCGTGACCAAGTTCAAGTCTTGTCTTCTCTTTCCTACACACTTAATGGATATTTAGTCACCGCTTCAGGACTTACCTAGCTAAAATGTGACTCCTCACTTTTACTTTCTACACCTTATCTTCCCGACACTGTACCAGCATATCATCTTGTGATTGGGATCGTTCTTGGCCTTACAACCCTCCCAGTTTTTGGCAGATGAGTGAACGTGGTGCATCTTACCCTAAGCCTCCTCTGGCTGCCTTGCCCACCCTGGGTGTGGTTCCATGATCTTCCTTCCTCTTTCACACTTTTTATGCTTTGGTGTGAGCACGTGAAGCAGTCCAGGGAGCTGTGCTTGTTCAGGAAACTGGCAAACCTGGGGAGAAAACAGTATACTCTTTAAGTTGCAGCTACAGAAAGGCACTTTAACAGAAGAAATTTTTCTGTATAATTTCTCCAAAATGTTTTTCTTTTTTTTTTTTTTTCTGGTCATCATACAGCTTTTGTTACTGCAAAATTACCTTATTTGTTCTTGAAATCCCATCCTGTTATGTCAGTGTTGCTCTAAATATCATTTTCTCATCTTATAACATTCCCCAGACAACCCTTCTCTGAGCAGCCTCCACCATCTACCCCTTCTGCTGTTGCATTAAACACCTTACATCCAGGGCCCTTCCTGGTGTTTTTTTTTATCCTGACTCAACAGTTCATAATCACTCTCAAAACATCAACTTTCTTCTCCTCTTGCACCCTCCTGCCAGCTCCCATCTTATGCTCTATTTCAATACGCCCTCACCCATGCAGTTATTCCACGTATCTATACTATTACCCTCCCTGAGACTAATTCTTAAGACTTCTTTGGGATTTGATACCTACAAGAGGTAAAAAGTAATGATGACAAATATCTAGGCATCAGAAAACACTGTGTTACTGTACCTTTTTTCATGCTGATATCTTAATTTATACTTCTTGTATGATGGTGCAATACCTAATAGAGCAGCATCCCAGTTCAGATCTCTCACCTCGGGGGGAAGAGGGAAGGAGGCTACTATTCCATTTTTATTTATCTTTATGCCAGCAACTGTCAGATGTGCAAGTTGCCAACATGATGATTCATATGGAAGTAGAAGGCAATATGCATAAGTAAAACTTATCTGACCTGCTCATTCATGTTTTTAGATTCAAATGTAAAAGTACCATGGAGAAATGTCATCAATGTCATTTTTACAAAGTTGTTTATGACGATCTAAATAGTATAAGCTATGATAAAAAGAGGGGCAATAAATGGAAAGAAAAAAAAAAAAACACGAAGAGATCAGGACCTTCATTGTTCCATGGATGAAGCAGCCTAAAGTTCCTATTTTCAATAGGAACTCAGGGGTAGATCTCCAAATGACCTGTATCTGCAGCTGGAGCCAGGTCTTTGAAAATATTTCCATGGTGTACACTGTGGCTTATGGTCTGATTTTCCAAATGCTTTTGAATATTTGTCCATTTATGCATGTGTTCCCAAAGAAATCTGGAATGTTTTAAAAATATGGGTACAAATTGGTAAGCCAAGTGCTTAAAAATACCTAATAGGACATGTCTGCTAAGGTAAAAGAATTTCTGGGGGTTGAATTTGCTAGGGAGTTTAACAAACTAGGATTTTAAAAATGAATGTAAGTGGAATTAAACTAAATAAAATAAAACTTCCAGACCAGGAGGGCTTTTGGCTTGGCAGGCTTCAATGTGGGCTGAAGAAATTCATTTCTGTGCTCCAATGTTTGTTTTTATGAAGACATTTTGTATATAATGACATGGTGATATGTTACCGTGGATGTAACACTAAATATAGCGTGAGAATGTGTGCTATTTAAAGTGATCATACAAGGGTGGGTAGTGGGGGTTGCACTTGCTGTATGTGCAGTACCCTATTTATAACAGACATATAGGATGGATTTAGTGTACTAGAAGTGAGCATTTGAACTGAAGACTTGTAAGGACATCATGATAGTGCTAAATAAACAAGAGTATCTAACATAAAAATGAATACTGAATTCATGAAATGTACACAAAATTAGCTGTCTTTTATTTGTATAATAACAAAGCATCTCTGGTTTGATTTCATTTCACACCTAATCTTAGTAGTCAATATTAAATACAGACTCGATCTTGCAATTTATGGCAAGTGGCCATAAACAAGCTAAACAAGCCAAGTGAAGTCAAGTGTATACTCAGTACACATGCTCTGTTCACATTGCAGATTACTGGACTGGGGCTGGTGCTGGTAGGTCCTGCTAGAAGCCACGTGGTAATTAATCAGGACTTGGTCTCTGTTTTTTGGTAGAAAAAGATGATGACTTTTTTTTTTTCTTTTTTTTTTTTTTTTCCCCAGAGATGGCTCTCTCTATCTTCGTAATGTTTGATCACATTTTGTTACAGCTTTGGTAAATTTTCTTGACCCTGCAACTTCTATCTAACCAGATAGAGAAGCTGAGCATCTACTTCTTCACCTGTGACTTAAGAAATGTTCCACCCCCCCCCCCCCCCCCCCCGGTATTTGCACAGACTTCCATACAGTTCTGCTGCACTTTTCTTTGACATTATCTCCATTGCTAACATCCTTGAGGTGTAAACTTCCTTCACAAAGAATTTAAGGTTGGCCATAGGCTGTTGGTTTTGAACACTGGACCTATTTGAAGTAGCCATATGACTTGCAGATTGATTTCAGAGGCCAACAAAGGATGTGTTGAGGAGTTTCATTTCCCTGTAGCGGTAAAAGTAAATGACTTGGTTGATTTGTCACAAGTTAAATATTTTTGGCTTACCTGGGAAGCTGAAACACCACAAAATCATAATATGAAAACTATACACAACACTGACTTCTTCACCTGCATGTCTTTCCGAAACAAATCATTACAAGTATAAATGTGAATGCAACCTGAGGAACTTTTAAAACTGCAATTGGCCAATATATAATTATGATCTTTTAAGAGATGGGACACATGTAATAACACAGATTTTTTTTCTTAATTGCATCATTTCTTCAAAGGTTATAAGGATTTTCTTGGCTTTTGGAAGTAAAAAAGATACCACAGAGACATACCATCCGTTTTATGCAAAAAAAAAATCTCTTTCCAACATGTTTTGTAAGGTTACATCTTTCTATCTAACATCCTTTAATTCCTAAACATAAGAGGACAGGGTTAAGCTGGTTGTTGTCTCTTTGCCCGCTTCTAATGATGGTCTGGATGGAGGTATTATGCCTGTGGCAATCCTGTCCTTTAGGGATCAACCTAGGCTCCCTTAGCTGATGCATGCAGCAACTGGTTCTGGGTCTCATCCAGCCTTGCAACTAGATGAGGAGGAGCTGATGTTCCTTGGACTGCACAGGAGGGATGGGATCCCCTACCAAATGATGCTCTTGGGAGCTAAAGTCTTAAGAGCTTAAAGACAAGTATTTTCAGGAGAGGTCCATTCAGAGTTGAATTTGGTCTGTCAAAACAGGTTTTTGGGGCTGGATTGTCAGTAAGAACTAAGCATACCTTTGAAAGTCTGGTCCCAGATGTGCTAAGGAAAGTGTAACCAGGCTTACAGCACTTTTGAAAGTCCAGCGTTCAGACCTCACAGGAAACTTGAGGCAAAGGTTGGAGAGGGACCCAGGCCTTGTTTCCAGGTTTCTCTGGCCCAAGATGAACATTCCTGTTTACTCAAGAGAAGCATGCCATGTTCAGCTGCAAGTGTAAAGGAAAACTTGGTCGGTGCAGATTTACCAGGACTGTAGTTTGGCAAAGATGCTGGATAAAAATACCGACTTTATTTTATTTAATAACTGTCAGTAGTCAAGGTGAGTGAGGCCTGTTTGAAACTTTTTAAAAGGATTTATGTAGCCAAAGCTAAAACATTTTCATCGAGAAGATGGAGAGCTTCCTGAACAAGAGATGGAAATTTCTTTTCTAATGCATTCATAGGAACATAACTGTCCCCCCTACTAGGCTGCAGACTTGGACTGCCAGAATGCAACATCTCCTTAACTGTAGGCATAAAATCTTCTGACAGCGCTCCTTTTCTGCAGAGGGTCTTGGTTTTGGCCTGAGGTGTATGGTGACAGCCACGTACAAGCCAAGGTGAGGGACAGTGGCTGGAAGCAATGCCCAGAGGAGAGCATAATGAACCTCCCAGCCCCTCTCAGCCTAACCAAACCCAGGCACAAGTGTGGTGAGAGCTGCTCCAAACCTGGACAACCTCAACAAGAAACACTTCTGAAAGCACTGTCAGAGCTTGAAATGTTCTGTCTGGCTCCAGCAGCAGTCTGTGCACTGGAGGAAGCATGCAACTGGCTGCTGTTTTCAACAAGATAACGGGCTCACAGCTTACAACTAGCTCTGTCCTACTGCCAGCCTTTATGTGTCTGAAGATGACTTGGCTTCACAAAACTGGGTTTATAAAGGGATTTCCCCATTTTCTGGGCATAAGCCCTCACAAATTGTTTTCCAGAATTATTTTTTGTCTTAAAGCATGACTAGGCCTCATGTCATGACTGAGATCTACAATTGTGAAAGAAGTGTTGTTTTTGTTTTTTTTTTTCTTTCTTGATGATGATGATTTGGCATCTTTATTCTGTTCGTCTGTCAAATTCTTCACCACAGAGAAGAGTGGGACAAAAGCAATGAATGAAAGTCTGAATAGAAAACACTATTGTTTCATTAAAAAAAAAAAAAAAGAATATTACAGGGGCTAATTGCATGATTTAACATTTGAAAACTTTGCATTCCTCCTCTGCTTTGGAGAGTAAAAGGGCCTATTATCATCTCCAGGCCAGATGTTTCAGTTTATTGAGCCTGTTTGATCCCTGCACCTGTCTAAGACCAGCAGTTGCTGGATTAGTGTAAGGAGCTGAATTAAAAAATCTGGACAACTGTTACTGAACAAGTGAATGGTGTGAAAATGAGCAGGCTTTTGGTATAAAGGATTTACTGTTTGTGACACAAGGCAGTACACATCACTTATAGTGCGAAATGAGCATGCAGTGTTCATTCTGCATGTCCATGTGCTGGAATATACATTACAAAGTGACAATTACAGGAACTTCCAGTGAGGGAAAGAAAGGAAGGGGGAGGAGTGAGGGAATCAGGGGACATATTACACCATCCATCTGCGAGACAGCCGTTCAGTTACAAGGAATTATATATTATTTCTGGTGGATTATGCTGATTACAAAAAGAAGAATTTGGTTCCTGCCCCCACAGAGAACACTGCCGTGCATCCTGAAGGAAGCAATGGCTTTTCACTTGCCCCTTTCCTGTGCTGTGTCTCTTTCCTATGCTTCCTGCTTCCTCACACACAGCCATTGGATAAGTTTTCTTTCCTCACAATTTTTTTTCCCTTTTTCCTCCCTTTGACTAAATGTGCTGTGCCACGTGACTTAGGGAAGTTGTTTCATGTTTCAGTTCTTTTCGGTATAGCTGCAATATGGTCAGCCATACTGGCAGAGACCAAGGCCCATCTAGTTTGGTAACCTGTCCCTGACAGCTGAGTCTAAGTGGATAGCTAGTACTCGTATGTCACAACAAATATGCCTCAGATACATACTCTAGATCACTCACTGCAAGAGTTATCTTTTTGAAAGCTGTTTCATAAACCTTCGTTTTAAAATTTAATTTTGAAAAAAAAAAAAAGCAACAGTAGTGAGCCTGTAACTTCCTGAATCATATTTGCAATCCACTATAATGTGGCTTATTGTGGTTTGCATTTGAAATCCATTAACTTCTATGAACCATGAAGGCATAAATCTTTGTTTCAAGTTATCACTGACCTACTACTTATAATAGAGTTGAGCCTAAAGATTAAGAGTAGATGTAGGTGAGAAAGTGACAGTTAAGTGAAGACAAATGGTTCCCCTGCAGAGTGAGGTGGGTCCTGGATCACATGCTCTACTACACACAACCAGAGGTGACTTGCCATCACCCCCAGCCTTGCTGATGAGAAATCTGCCCTTTCCATTTGGAAAAAGTCAAATGGGTATTCAAATACATAGCATAAAGTTGTTTCTGCCTCTGCAAAGATCATGCCCAAGGTTGATGAGGTAAAGTACTATGAATGTTACTTCTACTTTATGGGTAGAAACATAGTAAAATAAAGTCACTTGTCCAGCATCAAACAGTTATATCTATGGTAAAGGTAAGACGTGAAATCAAACTTCCCATATGTCAGCTCAGAGATTTAACCACAAGTACATATGCCTTTCTGGATTTCCAGTAATATTTGTAACTGATCTGTATGCAAAGACCCTGTATTTGTGCAAATAAACTGACCTAAGTGAGTATGACTTGAGCAAGGACACACTTAGGTGTCACAACGCAAAGGTAGGCTTGGTGTACGTTCATTATAAACATTTTGTACGTGCAGGCAGAAGATAGGTTGTGGTGTTTGTTTAGAGACTGGCATTATAGAGGCAAGACTTGCATCTTTCCAGTACCTTCCTAGATGCTGTTGCAAGGGTACTGACTCACTGCACAGGCAGGTTGCTGAGCATATTCCCTGACGTGCTGATGGTGCAGATATCTTTGCATTTGGAAGATGCTGTGTATGGAGAAATCTTAGATATCAATTAGTTCCAGATTTCAAAAGGTGTATTTGTGTGCCCTGTCTTTCTTTGCCATATTTTACTGCTTGAGGTTCCTAAACTCCATGACTTCCAGTGGCCTAGTGCCTAAAAACTTGCAAAACTGTGGCTTCTGGTCAATTATGATAACTAGAAAGCAAGAATAGCACATCCACAAACATCCTATGTTGATGCAGTTGGACAACTGCAGTTTCATTCTACTGCTTATCGTAATACTTCACACACATCTAGCTAATAAGATGACAGAAACTTAATGTCAGACACCATTTCAGCATCTTGATATAATGTTTTTGAGGAATGAGAAAAAAAATTATTTGTCATTCAGATTATAGAACATGCACCTTATTAGTTACTCACTAGTGTACTTATTGCTGCTGTTTTATAGGGATATAGTTATGAGTTTTAGCTAGAAAATGAGAAATGTATAAATTTTTGTGCAGCCTTCTGTTTTTGCTTTTGCTTTTGAAGTGGTTGCTATTTTTAAAGCTTTTCTGCATTTGTATGTGTTCAACTTTTGCAAATACACACACAAATATATCTATATACATAGTTTGTCTGTGTATTTAATCCTGTATATAAAAGACTGCTTTCTCTTTTCCTATTTCTGTATGGCAATGAAAAAATATTTTACTGGACAATTGATTATACATGTTAATGTAGTTTTCCACTGGAAAAAAAGATGCTTTTATTTTTAAAAGACTCTTCTGTTGTTGCTGTTGTTGTTCATGATAAACAAGGTAAGAAAATGATATGAGATGTGGTAGGCTAAGTAAAAATTTGGTGTAATTGACCTAACATGGTTGAGGATTACAATGCTGTCTTAAGTGTCCTGCTAAGTTCAGTTCTATGACGTCTTCATGCAGCAGCACTTCTGGAACATTGCTTTATAATAACCAAGCTAGGAGTTTTCCTGTTTGTTGTCACCAGGAGGCCGCACAGTGTAAGGAATAGAGCAAGCACTCTGCTAGTCTGTTGCTTCCAAAATTACCTTAGATTTCTTCAAAGTAATTTACCAGTAGTTCTATCTGCTTCTGAGCACAAGCAGATACACAAGTATCTTATACAAAAGTATATCATTGATGTCCAGTGTATATCATTTGCATGAAAATTGCTGTTGTGTTTTGACACTAAGACATGCCAAAGAATGATTTCTCAGCTGTGAGACAGTTCGGTCTGCTTAATTTCACTGACTCCGGAATAGCTTTAATGGCATCATTTTCAAGCAACGCAGCTAGTTTTGAGCCCCTGGAAATCAAGGGCACACACCTTCCCATTGCTGACTCAAACCCTTGTGCCCTGCCCCATCTATGCAGGTGCTGCTGAATACACTCAAGGTAAGGGTTGATTGCATGAGGGCACCTTTTAATAAAAATGGTAATACCAAAATGCCCTGTGTTATTTGTGTCAGAACACAAGAGCTGGTGCTGTAATGTAAATGAGAGATGGAAATTCATCATTGGGTCCTGGTGGTCACTGTGGTTGTGAATTGTGCTTGGCGTGCTATCAGAAGATGTTGAGTGTGTCCAATTCCCAGGTAAACAAAATATGCCTTAGGAAAAATCTGTTGCTAGCTGTGATTATGCGCTTGTGCTGTGAAGGTGAATGGAGCCTGGATACAACAAGGTTCCCAAGGGACCTGCTTGGAAAGTGTTATGTGGGCAGAAAATAGTCGTGTACCCTCCCAAAGGAGAAGAGGGGTGCATGAGGCTGTTGTGAAACATGTTGTCTCTTTGTCAGTACGAACTTACTTTGATTTAAAACTACCCACACATCTGTTCACATAGTATTGAGCCCTCTGAGGGGCAGCTGAGTGACACGGTGCCTTTGAAGATACAGTGGTGTCACTGGCAAGACATCAATAGACAAAACATTAAGTTCACCTGGCCTGTCTTATATGTCACCCAGCCCTGTTTTAGGCACCAGACCTTAATGAAAATCCATTGCTTTTGTTGGTCTGTGGCTAATCCAGGCAGAGGAGGAAGGGGAGCTGCAGAAAAAGCATTTCCCCTGTATGAGAAGGATTAAAGATGCCAATTTTGACATTCTACGTTCTCTTAAAATTCTTGTGCTGTCTGTAAATGAAGAAAAACGAAGAAAAGGGAAATAAAAACAAAGCTAAGGAACTGCATTGTGTTCTACAAACCCGCAGACCCGACACCCATTTTGTCACTTTGCACTTGCAGCTTAAATTCTCTCTAATCCTTCCAGTGCAGTGTTGAGTAAGAAAGAAGTAAACACACTAATGCCAAAATCTCCCTGCTTATAGGATTACCCAGTGGTAAGGAAACAACCTGGATCCCTCTGCTGGGGAGTTGGTGCGAAGAGGGAGACCCCCTCCAGGGGAGGGAAGAAGCGGTGGTGGATGCAGACCCTGGGGTACCAGATTCTTTGCCAGATGGTGAGGCAAACAGCCTTAATATATTGATGTATGTCAAATGATTTTTATGGCTCAGGGTGGTTTAAGTGAAATTGGAACCAGCTGAGGGGCAAGGGGGCAAGTATGGCCCTATTCTGGGTGTTACCTTGGCCAAAAAAGTACAGAAGCAGAGGGGGAAGCAGTGGGTGCGTCTTTACCAATCCTATATGACATTACCTGTTCAGGGAACCTCTGATGGTGAGTAGTTTCTTCATGACTTGTTAAATAATTTATGGGGTTAATAAGGAGAGACTGAAATGCAGGTTATCACTATTTTATTAAGCCCTTAGAATGCACCTTCAGTTTCAAGTGGGTGAATTACAGGGTTGCTAGGTTCTCCTCTGAAGCAATCACAGCTTCAGTCTGCCTAAGCACATGTGAAACCACCTTTGGAATTGCTTGCTGATGCTGGTTTAGGGAATCCCAAGAGGAACCTTAATCAATGTCATGTCATCATGGTGATGGCTGTACCTGGGGCTGTGAAATCCATGCACGACAATGTTACATCACATTAAGTAATGTGTATTAAGTGGAGCTTATTTCATGCAGAATACATTTTATGCCTTTGGTTATTTGCATGTTTCAGCATAATGTCATATTAGGTCCGCACTAGATGGAATATGGACCTTATGCAGTGGACATGGAAAACCAACCTGTAAATCCAGAGTTTAAAGTTATTTGACTTTGGTTCAGATAACTAATAGTCACCTTTACAATCATCTTAGGTTGATTTAAAATGACATTATCAAAGAACTGTGAAATGTTTTATTCAAAAAGCTTTTATGTTGTTTTGGATCAAGACTTTAAATTAAACAAGAATCAACACTGACAAGGTCATGAATTGAAAATTTAGAAGGTGCTGAAGCAAACAATGCATCCTTATGTTTCATTTTATTGTACTTGGTGAAACTTGAATTTGTTAAAGATTTTGGTATGGCAGATCTGTCTTTCTGTGGAAATTTTGTTCTGTTTTGCAACCATTTTGCAAGGTTCTTCCTGGAGCCACCTATTTTCCCTTTCGTGAGCCTTTTTACCTGTTGTTTACATACCCAGCTGAAGTGTACTGACAACTGCTTTCAGTGCTGAGTGGAGATGTAACTATCCTGCTATTTTTGTTATTCCCATGGTGCAGCTCACCATGTTAGCACGCTTATTTTCACAAGATGAGAAGGAGAGCTGAGGCACAGGAACATTCAAGTCCAGGTCCACAAAAGCACCTGGAAAGAAGTAAGAGCAAGCCATTAAGCCTCACCTCAGAGAGACCAAGGGGTCAGGAGTACTCTCTGTATCTGCACTGAGGCTCTGCCACAGTTCAGCAAGGACTACCAGGTTAATGGGGTCAGAGAGAAAATAAGCTCTTGCTCAGCAGTCTGGTGAGGGAGTCCCTTCAAAGGGAGAGAGGGTCTCTGGCCCTGTGCCTTGAAGTGAATACCCAGTTTTCATTAAGTGCTGATGGCAGGAACTGGAGGTCAGAGCAGATTTCTCTCCTCTCCTACTTTGATCTCCAGTGAATGCACTTACTTGATTATGGAGTCATGCTCTTGACTGCACGACATTGGTCTTGCTGACCCTTTGAGCTGGGGGCTGAGCAATGTCACAGCCCTGCAGGGACAGTGGAGGCCAGACACTTCTCCTGTAGAGCCCACAGGCTAGACACTGGGGGCTCAAACCTCTCCAAGGGCCTCCCACTCCCCAGCTCAATGCTCTGAGGTGTTACTTAGAGCAAGTTGTCAGTTCCCACCCAAAAAGATGCACCTTCTGGGAGAAGGTGTAGGGCCTCGGAACTCTTGGCTATGTGAAAGCACTTAAGCTAGGTGAGGCAGCAGAAATCATAGATGGCTTTGCTCATCAGCACGGCCTCTTTCTGTTCTGAGGTACCAAACCCCCTGGGTCTTGTGAAGAGCACTTCCATGGTTGCAACCCTGTTGTACAGCTGACCTTGAGAAACTGAGAATGTACACAAAGGGCCTAAAATAAGGTCTCCCACAGTCAAAGGCTGGTTCTCCAGCCCTGCTCTGCCCTTTCCTCCAAGGAGGTGAGCACAGGGAAAGAATTGCACTATAAGGTAATGCAATCCACAGGCTATTGTGCAAAATCTCTGCAGGGCGTAGCAGCAGCTTACTGGTCACTGATAACTTCTCCTGACATATCAACAACAGGTAATAACCCCCTCCTATCTGTCTAGAACTGATCACAGCCACTCTGTAAAAACAGCTCATCACAAATAAATTATTCCATGTAATCTCTGTAAGTGAAGGTAACTCTTGTTAATATCTAGAAATGAACTGAATCAGGTGGACACAGGCGTTCATTGTGTGATGCTCCCACTGTGAGTAATACAGCAGAATCAGTTTTCTGACCAAAATATGTATTTTAGAGTAGAAGAATCAACAAACAGACTCTGTCATAACAGAGAGCAGATGCCATTAACTAAAAAGCAACGTAGAAAGCACTTTTGACTTTGGCTTGCTAAATGCAATGTAACATTTACCCGCCACAAGCCAGAGGTCAATGTCTCTTCCCTTCTAGCAAATGCTAGCTGTGAAGAAAAACTGAGGAGCAGTGTTCTTCCTTTGAACGGTGCTTCCATTAGCAGAAGTACTGCTGTTTCTAAGTGGCTTTTCTGTTGAAGCACATGGCCACCCTGCTTAAGTGTTTTAGATCTTTTAAAACAACAACAACAAAAAACCCTTTTAAGCAAAAAATCTCCTTGAACTTAAACATTTTAGGCAGAAAGTTTAAAAAACAATAGTGTGTGGCATCACACACAAACAAGCTTTGCCTTTTAAACTTTAGGCTGGAGATGAGAAACACTCATGTTCCTTCCTCTGGGCTTGTATTCACTTTGCAATGAAGTATCCATTATTCATTTATACTTAAAACTGAAGTAGGCAGCCTGTTCTCTGATATGTGGTCTATCAGATGCTTATAAGTGGACTGGTTATTGTGTCCTCAGTTTTGGAAGATCCAGAAGAGCCACAATCTGTTATCTTCCTGCCATCCCTCAGTACATCAGGCCAGATGTTGCTTTCTGCCTTTTAGACATAAGGAGACTCTTGGGTAGTACAGAGCTGAATGAGGGATGATTTCTTAACCCTCAGCAAAGGTTTGCTACAACTGCTGCATCAGATATTTCCATTATTCTGCATGCTGTACTATTATTCAAACTAGACAGAAAGGATATTAAGCAGTAACACATCAACCTTTTCTTGCACGTTCCTTGCAAATGATAAAATTGTCTTTAGGAAAATAGACAATCGTGTACTGTCTGGAATATGTGTTTGCATATTTCTGTTTCTGAGAATTTCTACTAAGACTGTATTTTTTTACCTGATGCACAATTTGATAAGGTTGCATGTAGCTTCTACAAAAAGTGAAATATTTGCTCCTTTTAAATTTTTTTTTCTTCTTTTGTTCTGTTTAAGACTTGCCATTCAAGGGACTGTTTTTGTTACTGAACCATAGAATTACAGTTTTCTCTTTTCCCGATTAGCTCTTGAAAAATGATTCTCAAAGATGATAACAATGACTTTTATAAATGTACATATTTTTTAAAAGTAGGAGCAGAGAATTAAAATGTGAACACAAAGTTAAGATGCTCTAAAGTTGAAAAATGACAAGTATTCTGTTTCATGGGAAACATCATATGCTGTTCAGAAGAACTGGTGTGTAAATGTGTCCTTTATACTACTTATAGAAGCCCTTCCTCTGTATAATAAGGTGCATATTTATGACAAAAACATTATAGCAGAAATCAGAATGGTTCTAAGCCAAGGTAAAGGTACTTCTTAAATTGTAAATAGCTGTGTCCTGGTTCCAGTTAGGACAGAGTTAAGTAGCTCATAGTAGCTGGTAGGGTGCTATGTTTTGGATTAGGATGAGAAGAGCGCTGATAACATGCTGATGTTTTAATTGTTGCAGAGCAGTGTTTACACCAGGCCAAGGACTTTTCGGCTTCTTGCTCTGTCCTGCCAGCGAGCAGGCTGGGGGTGCAGCAGGAGCTGGGAGGGGACAGACCCAGGACAGCTGACCCAAACTGGCCAAAGGGGTATTCCATACCATCTGACGTCATGCTAAACAATATATAGGGGTGGCTGGCCGGGGTGGGGGGCCGGCTGCTCGGGGATAGGCTGGGCATCGGTCAGCGGGTGGTGAGCAATTGCATTGTGCATCACTTGTTTTCTTACACATTATTATTGTTAATACTATTACCATTATCACTATTATTATTATTATTGTTATTATTATTTTCCTGTCTTAATAAACTGTCTTTATCTCAACTCACAGGCTTCACTTTCCCGTTTCTCTCCCCCCATCCCAGAGAGGGAGGGGGGAGGGTGAGCGAACGGCTGTGTGGTGTTTAGCTGCCAGCCGGGTTAAACCACAACAGTCTTTTTGGCGCCCAACGTGGGGCCCGAAGGGTTGAGATATCGACAAATCTGACCAGAGTGTGTTAAACTAAAATTGGTATAAGTATTGGACCTGCTTAATAGTTGCTAGTCACGATGTTGATTGCCTTAATCTCCAGTCTGCTGTACCTGTATTCCAAATTGAGTTTTATGGTGCGTTACTTTCTGTATGTGCTCCCTGTTGCACTGTTTATCCTTTCCGGGCCCTGGTTTAAGATTGTTATGGTACTGTGCGGTGTAACAATGGCTTATGAAATGATGAAATATCTGGTCACGACTTTAACCTGGTATTTGTACTCAGCACTGACGTCGACTCTATACTTTGGAACCCATATCTCGGAAACTATTAGCAATTACACCTATTGCCTGTTTTCGTTAGGGAGCCAATCTGTGAAGGGGACAGGGGAAGACATGTTTCCCTACCTGTTCACTCTCCCTTTCTCCTTCACCACCACCCTCTTATCCCCCGAGTTAGTTACGGTGGTTCTCCGAGATGTTGAATATCCTTGGGATACTCAGACCAGCCTGCTCTTGTTGTTATGTCTCCTGAATGCGCTTCAGATTTTGTGGAGGGTTAAACAACTACTTAGGAATCTCATCCGGAGATCTGTCTTGAGGCGGGATAGTTGCGAGTGGCAGGGAGTGTGGGAGGATATGGGCAGGTTTCTAGAGCAGTGGTCACCTCCAGTGTTTTGGACATTCACCCCTGAACAACTGCAAAATCCTAAAAAGCTGGCAGAATGCTTGAAAAAAAGGTGTCATGACTCTGGCAGTTCCAAAGTGACACAAATCACTGTAGCGTGCTGGGGTCTGGCTTGTGCCTATCGAGCTGCAATTGATGTTATTAGCAACCTAGCTCCAGCTCCTGCAGCCGCTCCAGCTGCAGCTCCTGCAGCCGCTCCAGCTGCAGCTCCTGCAGCTGCTCCAGCTCCAGCTCCTGCAGCCGCTCCAGCTGCAGCTCCTGCAGCCGCTCCAGTTCCAGCTCCTGCAGCTACTCCAGCTCCAGCTCCTGCAGCCGCTCCAGCTCCAGCTCCAGCTCCTGCAGCCGCTCCAGTTCCAGCTCCTGCAGCTACTCCAGCTCCAGCTCCTGCAGCCGCTCCAGCTCCTGCAGCCGCTCCAGTTCCAGCTCCTGCAGCTACTCCAGCTCCAGCTCCTGCAGCCGTTCCAGTTCCAGCTCCTGCAGCCGCTCCAGCTCCTGCAGCCGCTCCAGCTCCAGCTCCTGCAGCCGTTCCGGCTCCTGCAGCCGCTCCAGCTCCTGCAGCCGCTCCAGCTCCAGCCCCTGCAGCCGCTCCAGCTCCTGCAGCTGCCCCAGCTCCTGCAGCTGCCCCAGCTCGTGCAGCTGCTCCCACTCCTGTGGCTGGGTCAGAGAAACGAGCTGTAGCAGTGCAAGTTGACCCCGCAGAGGGTATCCCAACCCCTGTGGCAGACCCTGTGTCTGGGTCAGAGAAACGAGCTGTAGCAGTGCAAGTTGACCCCGCAGAGTGTATTCCAAGCCCTGTGGCAGACCCTGTGTCTGGGTCAGAGAAACGAGCTGTAGCAGTGCAAGTTGACTCCGCAGAGGGTATTCCAACCCCTGTGGCAGACCCTGTGGCTGGGTCAGAGAAACGAGCTGTAGCAGTGCAAGTTGCCCCTGTAGACAAGGTGAAAAAATGGTATAGAGGCTCAGGTCGTTTAAAACGCAGACAGTCTTCTGCTAAGTCTGGGCGAAGTGAAGACGAGGCTGGGCCATCAAAGGTGCAGGAGACTGAAGATGAGGATGAGGATGGCGAAAAATCAACAGTAACTACCCGGACTCCATACCAGCCATCAAAGGTGCAGGAGACTGAAGATGAGGATGAGGATGTCGGAAAATCAACAGTAACTACCCGGACTCTACACCGGCCATCAAAGGTGCAGAAGACTGAAGATGAGGATGAGGATGTCGAAAAATCAACAGTAATTACCCGGACTCTATACCAGCGTGAGCTACGAGATGTGCGAAAAGATTTTGGTCGCTGTATAGGCGAGCAGCTTGTCACCTGGCTGCTCCGGTGCTGGGACACGGGAGCCAATTATGTGGAATTGGAGGGCAAGGAAGCCAGGCGGCTGGGATCCCTTGCTAGGGACGCATGCATTGACAAAGCAATTGGAGATGGAGCACAATCTCGCAGCCTCTGGAGGCGTCTCCTGTCAGCTGTGAAGGAAAGGTATCTCTTCAAGGAAGAACTTGTATGTTTACCAAGCAAATGGACCACCATGGAGAAGGGAATTCAGTACCTGAGGGAATTGGCCGTACGGGAAGTAATTTATAAGGACCTAGATGACGCACAAACATCCGCAGATCCAGATGCAGTCCAGTGTACACCACCCATGTGGCGGAAGTTTGTACGGAGTGCCCCATCATCATATGCCAACTCATTGGCAATACTAGCCTGGAAAACGGAGGAGAATCCCACAGTGAATGAAGTGACTAAAATACTCCGGCAGTACGAAGGAAATCTCTCCTCTTCCCTAAAGGCCTGTGTCTCAGCTGTGGAGAAACTCTCTGAAGAGGTCCACCAACTTAAAGAGAATTTATCTTCCCCTCCACCTGAACGAACCAGTGTCCACCAGCTAAAAGAGAATGCTTTAGAGAAACTTTCTGAAAAGATCCACCAACTTGAAGAAAGATTATCTTCCCCTTCACCTGAACGAACCAGTGTCCATCAGCTAAAAGAGAATGCTTTGGAGAAACTTTCTGAAAAGATCCACCAACTTGAAGAAAGATTATCTTCCCCTTCACCTGAACGAACCAGTGTCCACCAGCTAAAAGAGAATGCTTTGGAGAAACTTTCTGAAAAGATCCACCAACTTGAAGAAAGATTATCTTCCCCTTCACCTGAACGAACTAGTGTCCACCAGCTAAAAGAGAATACCTTGGAGAAACTTTCTGAAGAGATCCACCAACTTAAAGAGAGTTTATTTTCCTCCCCACCTGTACAAACCAGTGTCTCAGCTATTAGGGGTAAACGTTCATCTATGCAAGGAAGACAATATGGTGGGCACACACACCGCGCCACCCTGTGGTTTTACCTACGTGACCATGGAGAGGACATGAGAAAATGGGATGGAAAATCTACTGCGACCCTAGAGGCACGGGTACGTGAATTGCAAAGGAAAACAATTGGGAAAAAGGAGTTCTCTGAAAGGTTTGCTGCTCCAACTTCCAGCAGGCAGTCCTTTAAACACAGAAATGAAGATTCTGACCAGGACTAGAGGGGCCCTGCCTCCAGCCAGGGGGAGGAAAGGGACAATCGAGTTTATTGGACTGTGTGGATTCGATGGCCTGGCACGTCAGACGCACAGAAGTATAAGGCTTTGGTAGACACCGGTGCACAATGTACTCTAATGCCATCAAGCTATAAAGGGCCAGAGCCCATCTGTATTTATGGTGTGACGGGGGGATCCCAGCAGTTAACTGTATTGGAGGCTGAAGTGAGTCTAACCGGTAATGAGTGGCAAAAGCACCGTATTGTGACTGGCCCAGATGCTCCGTGCATCCTTGGCATAGACTATCTTAGAAGAGGATATTTCAAGGACCCAAAAGGGTTCCGCTGGGCTTTTGGCATAGCTGCTTTGGAGACAGAGGACATTAAACAGTTGTCTACCTTGCCTGGTCTCTCAGAGGACCCTTCTGTTGTGGGGTTGCTGAGGGTTGAAGAACAGCAAGTGCCGATCGCTACCACAACTGTGCACCGGCGGCAATATCGCACCAACCGAGACTCCCTGAGTCCCATCCATAAGCTAATTCGTCAACTGGAGAGCCAAGGAGTGATCAGCAAGACTCATTCACCTTTTAATAGTCCCATATGGCCAGTGCGAAAGTCTAATGGTGAGTGGAGACTAACAGTGGACTATCGTGGCCTGAACGAAGTCACGCCACCACTGAGTGCTGCAGTGCCGGACATGCTAGAACTCCAGTATGAACTGGAATCAAAGGCAGCCAAGTGGTATGCCACAATTGATATCGCTAATGCATTTTTCTCCATCCCTCTAGCAGCACAGTGCAGGCCACAGTTTGCTTTCACTTGGAGGGGAGTCCAATATACTTGGAATCGGCTGCCCCAGGGGTGGAAACACAGCCCTACCATTTGCCATGGACTGATCCAGTCTGCGCTGGAGCAGGGGGAAGCTCCTGAACACCTGCAGTACATCGATGACATCATTGTGTGGGGTGACACTGCAGAAGAAGTTTTCGAGAAAGGGAAGAAAATAGTCCAAATCCTTCTGAAGGCCGGTTTTGCCATAAAACAGAATAAAGTTAAAGGACCTGCACGAGAGATCCAGTTTTTAGGAATAAAATGGCAAGATGGACGCCGTCAAATCCCAATGGATGTGATCAACAAAATAACAGCTATGTCTCCACCAACTAGCAAAAAAGAAACACAAACTTTCCTAGGTGTCGTGGGGTTTTGGAGAATGCATATTCCAAATTACAGTCTGATTGTAAACCCGCTCTACCAAGTAACCCGTAAGAAGAATGCTTTTGAATGGGGCCCTGAGCAACGACAAGCCTTTGAACAAATTAAGCAGGAAATAGTTCATGCAGTAGCCCTCGGGCCAGTCCGAACAGGACCAGATGTAAAGAATGTGCTCTACACCGCAGCCGGAGAGAATGGTCCCACCTGGAGCCTCTGGCAGAAAGAACCTGGGGAAACTCGAGGTCGACCCCTGGGGTTTTGGAGTCGGGGATACAGAGGATCTGAAGCCCGCTATACTCCAACTGAAAAGGAGATATTGGCAGCATATGAAGGAGTTCGATCTGCTTCGGAAGTGGTCGGTACTGAAGCGCAGCTCCTCCTGGCACCCCGACTGCCGGTACTAGGCTGGATGTTCAAAGGAAGGGTCCCCTCTACGCATCATGCAACTGATGCTACATGGAGCAAGTGGGTTGCACTAATTACTCAGCGGGCTCGAATAGGAAACCCCAGTCGCCCAGGAATCTTGGAGGTGATTATGGACTGGCCAGAAGGCAAATACTTTGGGATATCACCAGAGGAGGAGGTGGTTCGTGCTGAAGAAGCCCCCCTGTACAACAAGCTACCGGAAAATGAGAAGAAATATGCCTTGTTCACTGACGGGTCCTGTCGTATTGTGGGAAAGCATCGGAGATGGAAAGCTGCTGTATGGAGTCCTACACGACGAGTTGCAGAAGCTGCTGAGGGAGAAGGTGAATCGAGTCAATTTGCAGAAGTAAAAGCCATTCAGCTGGCTTTAGATATTGCTGAACGAGAAAAGTGGCCAGTTCTCTATCTCTATACTGATTCATGGATGGTAGCAAATGCCCTGTGGGGGTGGTTACAGCAATGGAAGCAGAACAACTGGCAGCGCAGGGGCAAGCCCATCTGGGCTGCGGCATTGTGGCAAGATATTGCTGCCCGGGTAGAGAACCTGGTTGTAAAGGTACGCCATGTAGATGCTCATGTGCCCAAGAATCGGGCTACTGAAGAACACCAAAACAACCAGCAGGTGGATCAGGCTGCTAAGATTGAAGTGGCTCAGGTGGACCTGGACTGGCAACATAAAGGTGAATTATTTATAGCCCGATGGGCCCATGACACCTCAGGCCATCAAGGTAGAGATGCAACCTACAGATGGGCTCGTGATCGAGGGGTGGACCTGACCATGGACACTATAGCACAGGTTATTCATGACTGTGAAACATGTGCTGCAATCAAGCAAGCCAAACGGTCAAAACCTCTTTGGTATGGAGGACGATGGCTGAAATATAAATATGGAGAGGCCTGGCAGATTGATTACATCACACTCCCTCAAACCCGCAACGGCAAGCGCCACGTACTTACAATGGTGGAAGCAACCACCGGATGGCTGGAAACATATCCTGTGCCCCATGCCACCGCCCGGAACACTATCCTGGGCCTTGAAAAGCAAGTCTTATGGCGACATGGCACCCCAGAGAGAATTGAGTCAGACAACGGGACTCATTTCCGAAACAACCTTATAGACACTTGGGCCAAAGAACATGGTATTGAGTGGGTGTATCACATCCCCTATCATGCACCAGCCTCTGGAAAAGTTGAACGATACAATGGACTGTTGAAGACTACACTGAAAGCAATGGGTGCTGGGACATTCAAAAATTGGGATACACATTTGGCAAAGGCCACCTGGTTAGTCAATACCAGGGGATCTGCCAACCGAGCTGGACCTGCCCAATCAAACCTGTTACGCACTGTAGAAGGGGATAAAGTTCCTGTAGTGCACGTAAGAAACATGCTGGGTAAAACAGTCTGGGCTACTCCTGCCTCAGGAAAAGGCAAACCCATTCGTGGAATTGCTTTTGCTCAGGGACCTGGATGCACTTGGTGGGTAATGCAAAAGAATGGGGAGGTCCGGTGTGTACCTCAAGGGGATTTGATACTGGGTGAGAATAGCCCATGAGTTGAATTGTAGTATGTTAATTATTATATAATAATGTATGTCATCACTACCATGATTGCTATATATCATAGATGAAAATGGTGATTAATTAGAATGTATTGGACAGAGTGTAACCTGAGCATGACATAAATGGTATGGAATAAGGGGTGGATATCTGTCCTGGTTCCAGTTAGGACAGAGTTAAGTAGCTCATAGTAGCTGGTAGGGTGCTATGTTTTGGATTAGGATGAGAAGAGCGCTGATAACATGCTGATGTTTTAATTGTTGCAGAGCAGTGTTTACACCAGGCCAAGGACTTTTCGGCTTCTTGCTCTGTCCTGCCAGCGAGCAGGCTGGGGGTGCAGCAGGAGCTGGGAGGGGACAGACCCAGGACAGCTGACCCAAACTGGCCAAAGGGGTATTCCATACCATCTGACGTCATGCTAAACAATATATAGGGGTGGCTGGCCGGGGTGGGGGGGCCGGCTGCTCGGGAATAGGCTGGGCATCGGTCAGCGGGTGGTGAGCAATTGCATTGTGCATCACTTGTTTTCTTACACATTATTATTGTTAATACTATTACCATTATCACTATTATTATTATTATTGTTATTATTATTTTCCTGTCTTAATAAACTGTCTTTATCTCAACTCACAGGCTTCACTTTCCCGTTTCTCTCCCCCCATCCCAGAGAGGGAGGGGGGAGGGTGAGCGAACGGCTGTGTGGTGTTTAGCTGCCAGCCGGGTTAAACCACAACAAGCTGTATTAAAAGATATATCAGTATAGTTGTAGTTTGATTTATTCTTTCCTTTGAGAAGAAATGCTATTCATGTTTTAGTGTTTTGATATAGTCAGCCTCATTTGGAGGTATTCACTGTTTTTTGTATGGCAAACCATCTCACAGAAGCTACTCAGCTCTTTATGAATAGAAACTCAATTTCTTAGGTATAATAGAGCTGTTCATTGGGTCTGTCCTTGTGTTCTATCGTTGAAATTCAAAATATATGTTCATAAACAAAAAGTGGTATTATTCAATTCACATCCAAAAAGACAGAAACCTAAATATTTCTTTATGAAGGTGGAATGAGATAGCAAATACATGTAACAAAAAGGAGAAGCTTTTCTGTAATGTAGTGTAACTAGATACAACAAACAATGTGGAGTCTATAATATAACAGCTCTGAGAAATACACTACATACTTTGATGTTAGTTTTCTCTGCAGTATTCTTCACATGGTGCTGAATATAGGAACAAGACAGTCGATCTCAGAACAGCTAAATGGTAATTTTTGTTCTGAAAAGACTGGATTAGAATAAATAATGGTTTGTAAATTTGGTCAGTACTTTTTCATAATTTTAAATCATGGCAATTCTGAGTGAGCTGCTTGCAAAAAAGCTGGTCTTGCTCAGCAGAAGCCTGGAGAGTTCTCACTGGAGAGTTTTTCACTGGGTTCAGAGAACAAAAATTGCTAGGGCAGCAAGAGTTTAGATAAGTACAATGAAAAGACCTTTTTGCTATAACTTCTTTGGTTCCAGTGAAGCTGAACCTGAGCGTTAATAATAAAAACCCTGCAGACAATAAGATTTGAAAGTCTTTTTCCAAGAAGTCTCAGTGCTTTGGGCTTAGTGACAGAAGCAAAACCACAGGAGACTGAGTGAAATGTCAAACTGCTTCTTGTCACCCCTCTCCCTTGATGCCTAATTCCCCCATGCCTGTTCTAATGGAAGCTTAAAGTGCCACCACTGCTTCTCCTGAGCTCCACAGAGATTTTGGGTGCTGGATCCTATAGCTCACTGCATGAAAGACCTGCATCATTGCACAATCCACCTCAGGTAGTGAGGTGGATTGAAAAGTGTCTGAATGGCAGAGCCCAGAGGGAGGTTATCTGGGGTACAAAGTCCCCTCAGAGGCTAGTAACTAGTGGTGTACTCCAGGGCTCAATACTGGGTCTAGTCATGTTTAACATCTTCATTAATGATCTGGATGAAGATCTGCACTCTCATTAAGTTTGCACATGACATAATGCTGGAAGACATGGCAGACATGCCAGAGGGTTGTGCTGCCATCCAGAGGGACCTTTACAAGCTGGAGAAATGGGCTGACAGAAATCTCATGAAGTTCAACAAGGAGAAGTGCCAAGCCCTGTACCTGGGGAGGAACAACCCCAGGCACTATTACATGCTGGGGGCCACTCAGCTAGAAAGTAGCTCTCCAGAAAAGGGTCTGGGGGTTGAACATGAGCCAGCAACATGCCCTTGCTGATAAGAAGACAAGTGGTATCCTGGGCTTCATTAGGCAAAGTATCACCAGCAGGCCAAGGGAGGTGATCCTTTCCCTCTACTCAGCACAGGTGAGGTCACACCTGGAGTATTGGGTCCAGTTGTGGGGTCCTCAGTACAAGAGAGACATTGAACTGTGCAAGAGTCCAACAAAAGTCCCCAAATGTGGTAAAGTGACTGAAACATCTCCCATATGAGGAAGATCTGAGAGAGCTGGGACTGATTAGCCTAGATTAGCCAGGTATTAGCTAATACCTGAAGGGAGGGTGCAAAGAGGATGGAGCCAGGCTCTTTCCAGTGGTGCCTGCTGGCAGGACAAGAGGTAATGGACATGAGCTAAAACACAGGAGGTTCTGCTTGAACATCAGGAAGCACTTCTTTACTGTGTCAGTGACTGAGCACTGGCACAGGTTTCTCAGAGAGTCTCTCCTTGGAGATCTTCAAAAGCTATCCAGGCATGATCCCAGGCAACCTGCTCTAGGTAGCCCTGCTTGAGCATGGAGGTTGGCTCAGATGACCTCCAGAGGTCCCTTCCAATATCATCCATCCTGTGATTCTGAGTCCCTGTGTGACAGGATGGGTCTACCACCACGCCTTTTGAAACCACTTGCTGTTGCCTGTGCAGGATCTCCACACACTGCTCTTACTGTCAGTGAAGATGTGTCGTGTCAGTAGGCAGCGGGTCTATGAGCGGCACTCTGCAGTAGCCTCACTGGGTTTCACAGAATCACAAATCTCTGGAAATCATCCAGCCCAACACCCCTGCTCAAGCCAGAGTCACCTATAGCAGGTTGTCCAGGACTGTGCTCAGCCAGGTTTTGAAGATCTCCAAGGATGGAGACTCCACAACATCTCTGGGTAACCTGTAACCTGTAGGGTTTGGCACTGGGTATTCAGACATTGATATTGCTGATCTGTGATTGCTGTCCTTGCTTCATGGGGTGGCACTTTAATGCTGGTCTAACCAAAGACAGCACAGGAGACTGTTCCTATAACTTCCCCATGATTACTCTGCATGGCCCATGGCAGGCACCTGCCCCAGGTTCCCAGATGGACTTCCCCATGCTGCCAACTGTGGAGTTACCAGCTCCCTGCCCCTGGCACTCTGCCTTGCAGGGGAGGTTGACACCTACTATTACCTGGATTCTCCTCTATTGCACAGCTGTACCATAGTTGATTTTTCCGTAGGCACCGGCACCTGCTGCCTACAGCTGGAACCAGGGTGAAACCCCCTAGTGAGATCTGGAGGGGGGAGGCCATACAGACCACGGGCAGTCCCAGCGAGGGCTGCTAGATCTGAACTAGTCCAGTGCTGTGGCTTCCCATGAGAGTCCCAGTAAGCATATCAGACCCTCTAGGCTAGAAAGAGCCCAAGAATGAAAGACAACATCTGAAAACAAGGGAATGAGTGGAGGAAAATTTCCTCAGGCAAGCTGGGTGAGGAGAAGGGTCAGTCTGCTGGGGCACAGAGGACCAGCAGCTGATCATTGCGAGGGTCCATGCAAAAGTCACTTGTTGCCTCTATGTATGGGGCACTCCGGGAAGGCACAAGGTAGTAATATGTGGCACCTCCTCATCCATCTGTTTTTCAGAGAAGTATGCTTCCAAGAATTTTGCTCAAACATCAACAATCGATAATGTCAATAGACCTAAGGACAGAGCTTCAAAAAGCATTTCCCATATTAAAATACACTATATGTACTTTAAGCTGGCAGGGTTTAGGCATCCGATTTCTTAGAAGGGCTTGCATTCTGAACTCTTATTCACATTGGTGTGTTGGGCTCTTAGCAAAACAGCAGACACCTTTAAAAATCCCTCTCTGAAGTTCTGAATGGAAATATCCTTGAGAGCTGACAAGAGCTGGGTTCCTAAAAACTTTTGGAAAAAAGATTTTGGTATGTAAGTATAAGATTTTTCTCACTGAAAACAGCATATGTAATTGATCAAATATTGTTTTAACTATGGCATAATATGCTTTTGAAGCTGTATTCACTCTTCCTGTATTTAGAAAATCAGCTTAGGATGTAAAGTAAAATAGAAACATTTTGTTATTCTTTTCCTTCAAAGCCACTTTTTAATCATATATTATATATATGTATGTATGTATTTGTGCTTTTGCTCTCTGTTGTCTTGTGTTAGAGACCTGGTTCATGCGTTCATTCTGTTCTCACAGTGACATTTGAGCTGTGTTCAGTTTTATGTTACTTCCTTCCTGCATCAAGAAACCTCTATCGTGCCCAATTTACACTCTTTGCTTTCACTACACATTGTGTCAGCATTCCAGGCTGCAGTTAACAGTGATTAAATAGGACAGCAATGCCTGAAATCCACCAGTGATGTTGTCTGAAACAGAAGCTGACAACTTCTCTGCTACTTGTTCTGTTTGGAAAATGGAACATATTCTACTCACTGCACTCTTTGCTCAAATTGGAGAAGGATTTTTAAAATTATTATTATTTTTCTTTTATTTTAAAGTAAAACAATTCTAAGGTTGGAAAATAGTGATTCAATTTTTGTTTGTTTTAACTTTTTAAAACTTCACTGACATATGACCACAGCTTTTTCCCTTCCATTGACATAATACCATCAAGGTGTACAAAGCACATGCTTTAACCGAGTTTAGTTACTTGGAGATAAAAGCTTTATATTCAGCTACTTTTGGCATGTAGCAGTCTGTATCTATTTGTGCAGAGCTATTGACTGTTAAGTTAAGTTAAGACTGTTGCATCAAAACTGTTAATTTCTATCAGGATGAAAAATGAGAAAAGAGATGGCTAAATAAATATGAAAAAAAAAAAAACCCACAAAAATAAAACAAAAAAAACCCACAATAGTCAAAATTTATGATTGATTGAAGTCTTTCTCCAGAGCTATATTCTAGCCTTTCATGAAACTTGCTTGATTTCATGTACATGCTCTCAAACCATATTAGCCTGTTTTACTAAAACATAAACTTTACGCAAGTAAACTGTCTAATGTGTATGTGTGGCTATTTGCATGTAATTGTCCATTTCAAAAACTTCTGAATGAAAAACAGAGATATTCATGATACTGAACTCCTAAGTCTTGAAAAAGCTGTCAGGTAGACGTAGGAGGCATGCCAATATTAGTACTTTCCCCAAAAGGAAAAGTGATAACTTCATCTAAATTCCAGTTCCTCAGCTGTTCCTGCTGGTAGGGTTGGACTGGCCATCTCCATCAGCCTCTATTCCTACTGCAAGTTTTACTTTCTAACAAGACCTTTCCCTTCATTTTCTCCCAACCCCTGAGATTAAAATGGATAAAAGATATGAGATAGTTCAAGGGCTACTGTTAGGAGGAAAAGACATTATGTCAAACAAATGGGGTAACAGGATAAGTGGTGACAAATGACAAGGTAGTCAGAAGACTATCTAGTCTATGGTATCATTCTGATCAATGTTTCATCAGTATGAAAGCCCTCCTTTAACTTCTACTGTCCTTCCCAACCTTACTGAAGTGCATCCTCCACTAGACAATGCAAGCACAAGGTTCCTCCCCTAACGAGCATGGCTTCAAACCATGCTTCAAACCATGGCTTCAAACCAAATTGCCCTATGTTGTCTGGGATGTTGCCAGGAACAAGGCTCTGCCACAGCAGATCGGCTCTTTAGCTTGTTTACTGCAAGTGTGACCGCTCCCAAGAGAGCAAACACAAAGATCGATGTTTGTTTTAGTGGGGTCTTCGGGTGCCACAGGGGTGCAGAGAGGAGGATGCACTTTCTTCTGCAGAAGGCAATGCTGGTGGAAGGCTTCGAGACAGAATCTCTGTAGCAGAACTTCCTCCTCTGATCAGAAAGGGAGATAAGAATGAAACTCTAGCTACAGAGTCTCATCTCAAAAGGAAGATTTAATGGTTTCTGGATGATCGTGTGTCCATCTAATGCATTTAGCCTGTGGCAGGAAGAAAAGGAAAAGAAAAGGGATAGGAAATACAGGACTGATCTTAAAACTACTATGAAACAAATCTCAGCACATCAATTAACTGAGTAAAAGGTTCGTTCTCTTCAAAACAGAGAAAACAATACAGTCAGAAAGCAATGTATCCCTGTGTTTAGCAAATAAGTGTAATAAATGGGAAAAAAAATTAGGAAGAAGTGAATATAAGCCAGATTTTTTTTTCTTCTCCTTTAGGCTTTTTCTCAAGACAGTACTAAATTGCAAACAGCAGAGTACATAATGCCTGAACATTACATTGTTCAGACAAGCAAAACTTGTTCCTTTAACAATATTGATACTAGTGTTGAAGGAATGTTCAGCCATTGCCATTTGGAAAAGTGTAAACATTACCATCCACCATGGAGTGAAGAGGACAGGCCAAGTGTGCCATGAACAGACAGACTGACACACATTTCCAGCATTCAAGAACCTTTGTGGTGTAAATAGAAAAGTTGAGAAAGGTGGCCAGAAAACAAAGCACAAGTGAGAACCTTTCTGATTTTGGAGAACTATTTGTTGAGCAGCCCTTAATGATAGAACTCCAGTGTCTTTTCTTGGCAATGAGTATGAATCTCAGCAGTTTGGAGTGGTTAGTAGCATTGGTACATCTCTTGTGAGGCACTTCATTGCCATTTGTCTGTGGTCTTTATTAACTTTATTTTCATTGTTTCTCAAACATGCGTGGTATTAGGAACCCAAGCTGTAAGAAACAGAGTGGGTGTGGATTTGCACTGATTTTAATGCAACATACTTTATTCCACTTTGATAAAAAATGTCTGTGGTTGTACAATCGGTCCCAGGCTGGATAGATACCACTATGAACTTTGCTTCTCACCTCAAGTTTTTGATCACGCTCCACTGAAGATATCTGAATGATGTGCTCCTGTGCTGTCTCATGTAGTGCTAGAGCAAGGCATTTGATTGCATATTTCCTGAAAGTGGAACCAGGAAAATGGGAAATGCAAATAAATGTGTAAGTGCCTTAATGGCATGTGAGCAGTTCTTCCTCCCTCCTGTCAGAGCTGCCTAGCCAGTAGCATATAGCAGTTTCACATGAGTGTGCTTTAGGGGACTGGCCTTCCAGACCCACATTGGGCAAATGGAGAACAACTGGTACAATGTAAAACAAAATCATCTACTCAGGAGCTCATACCACAAGACTGTAGCTTACATTCTGCTGACAACCAAAGACCAGCCCTTCCAGGAGGTGTTGATCTCATACTGTCCCCCTGTTCATCCCTCCCCCTATCTCTCAGTCATTTCTAAGAAGTTTCAGATAATGATTTTGTCATTGCTGGGGGTTAGCAAGCACAATTCCCCTTCTCCTCTTGCCATTAGGGTCTTTCATGTCTTATCATGTTCTCTAATCTTCCTGCCTTTTGTTGAGCATTGCAAGCCCTGTTGCAGCTGTTCTGCATGAGTTTAAACTATCTCACTGGATACATGTGTGGATGAGACTCTCCAAACGCACGTGTTCTGCTTCGATGTTATCAGAAAGACATAGCAGCCTTGACCTTTCACATAACTCAGCTAGCCATGAATGGTGGCAAGCCATGTCCCCCAGCCACATAAATTTCATGCCTGTTACATCAGCTGCTGTGATGCAGAAGAACATTTTATCTCTCCTACTTTTGACATCTTAATTTGGTTACAGGGCTTTCCTAGAAGGTGTTCTTTGTATATTTTCAGCCCCAGCTTTTGGCTGCTTGCAGGTATTAGACAAGAGAGGGCAGCCCAGACACTTTCATTTGTAGAACATGAGTTAATTAGCACTTTTAATGGGTTTAATGGATTGCCTCAGAGTCTTATAGAAAATGCTTCTTATCTTGCTAATAACAATTGGGAACACAAATTAGTAGTTTCCTTGCTTACTTGTAATTGCATTAAATCAGCTGATGTCCAAGCTGGAGCAGTACCTATGTGAACCCACTTATAAAAGCTATTACACCTTCCACTTTATTCTGTCTCTGTCTTAATATATATTTATGCTAGTGATGGTGAGAGTACCTACATGTTGCTGTTTCTGCTTGTGTATAGTTCCCGTTTTGTTTTGGTACTGTTTAGCATTTGTAATGAGATCCTAAGGGGTGGCAGAGCTTTGTGATGAAGGGTTACCTTCTATTTCTTAATCCCTTGTTATGCACTGTCACATGTATTAGATGGTTTACATATTAGATGTTAATTAAAGGGGAGCAGATGGAATCTGTCAGCATCAGAGAGGCTGCGTGTTCAAGTTTCTGAGCCAGCAAAAGCAATCCACCAGTTAGCGAGGAAGGCAGCTTGTGAATAAAGCTGATCTGAATCAGCAGGCAATCAGAACTACAACTTCTTTGCCGGAAATGTGATTAATTAATAATATAGAAATTATAAGGTAGTTAGGAATAACAGACTTGCTGAGTAGCAGCTGCTGCTTATGTCAGTATATCCTTGATGGCCAAATAGCTCTGATACAGAATGTATGCTGTGCAAAAGCCAAGCAATTTTCATTTTATTCACTATTACTCTTTACATTGAGCAAGCAGGTAATCCACCTTCCTGCAAGCAGATTTATTTCTTTGTAGCAAAAAAAGCATCAGAGTATTTTCTTCTACTGCTGGTGCTTCAAAATTTCTATATATTTTTCACATGTAAACAAACATCCTGGTTTTCCAAATGTGCAAAGTAATCTGAAGGGTGGGCTCTGAAGCTGCACAAAACTTCTGGTGGGATGAGGGTATGTGGCTGTGCTTCCAGGCTCAGCCTTTTTCTCATGAGGTCCCATCACTACCCAGCAATGCTCTCAAGTGTGGAAGTAAACTAGCAAACCATCTGCCCCTGAGGTGGGGTGTGTCACTGGCTGGTGAGCTGCCATATTGTCTCTTTGAGGGTTTGTTTGTTTGTTTGCTTGTTTTTGTGGTGTATGTTCTGATCTGGCTGCAAAGGGGATGCTCTGACAGCCATGCAGGTACACAAACATTTGCACTCTTGAAAACTGGATTATGCATCAAGTTTTTTTTTGCACAGAAACCCCAACATACTCTTTAGTGGTCTGTGTAGATGAACAGGGGAAAGATCAGAACCAAGTGGAAATAATGTGTGGAGAGGGGAGGAGAGAGAAGGAAAGAAGTTGAGGCAACTATAATGGACATTTAGCAGTATTATTCCTAGTTTGGGCTTTCAACACCTTGTAGCTCTGTTTCTGTTTCTGCCCCCAGATGTTGAGCCAGGGTTCAGCTAAAATGCATTTTTATAACACATCTTCCCAGCTTAGGACCTGACGGAGAGATGAGTTGAATCTGCTGTATGAAAGAATGAAAGGAAAAAATGAGAAATTGAAGGTGCCAACTGGGGGATGTGGCATGTTTGTGAACAGAGCACTTTGTTGGCTTCCAGACTTTCACATCCTTATGCAATGCACCCAACTTCTGATCATGGGATGCAGCCATGGAGCTGCGTGTGTGGTTGTGTTTTTGGCAAATGCTTGGAGAGAGCAGTGTGAGCTCTCACCTTCCACGATGCTCTGAGTGCATGACTGGGCATCAGCTCTCTGAAATAAAAATAGGTGCAGAAACAACATCTCAGCACGTAGCAGCTCAGGGACTGACAGGCATGCCCTAGTGAAGGTGTTTATGGTGTGGGGGCTCATATTTGGAAAGCAATTGTCTCAGATGAAATGGAGAGAATTGGGTATGAAATAAGTGAAAAGATATTTTATGTGAACTTATTGCATTGCAGAACTGCATTTTTCTTTCAGATCTTCTAAACTGGTGAAATGCATTTTTATACTAAAATGAAGGGCCAGATCTTGATTCCTCTGGAAAAGGCTTTTTAAAAAGATTGTACTTTCTGTGGGGTGACTGAGCAAGGTTGTATGTAAGCAGCTTTCAAGGTCACATGCTGTTGTTATATTCTGTTTTGCATCACAGTGGGGGCCAGGCGCCCCAACCCATTAAACTAGGCAATTTACAAACAGAACGTGTCTCCTGTTCAGAATGAACTGGCATTTTAAAATCAATACAGCATTTGATGTTGTATCAGGGATAAATCCATGTTATATTACCATAAAACAGTCACCATTGTTGACCAAATGCGTAGTTTTACTGCTTTTTATGTTTAAGAAGACCCATGTTCCTTGAAACTTGCTAATTACCTTTAACCATATTTTTGTTGCTTGCAGTTTCTTAGTCTTGGTGGACTTGAACAGACTTCTTTCTCAGTGGTCTTGAACTAACTTCCATTACTTTGCTCAAGATCAACACCAAGTAATTGATACAAACTTCCCTAGGTCAACATTTTTAGTCATTTTCCCTTTCTATTAAGAAAAAAATAAATAAAAGGCAGTAGGAGATGCGCAGGGTTCTCTACCTTTTGGTATCTTCTTAGTTTACTAGTGAGCACACAAAAGCAAATTCTGTTCTGAAGAGCTTCTTAGGTGATCCTTTGGAAATCTGAATGTAACTTTGAACCTAATGTTTCTGCAAGTAAGTAATTTTAACAAATGTTTTCCTCGTGTTCCTTTTTTCCCAATTTCCTTTTCCATCTATAGCACCGTGTAGAATCAGTTGTTCTAAAGGTGGCACACACAGAAATCTCTCTTAAATCTCTTCATTTAATTTCCATATTTGAGCTATCTATCTAAAAGTCTATCACTTTTTTTTTTTCTTTTTTTCTGTGAGCTTATTTATTTCACAGAGGCATTTTATACCAAATGCCATTTGAGCTTGGTTTTGCTGCACAAGCAAGACACAGTAAAAGACAAAGTAAAACTGCATCCAATATTGGACAGGTGAGAAACAGGAGAAGCTTACTGAGCATGGGTGGGCTGACCTAGGAGGGGCTGTGTATCCCCCAGTTGCATGGCCAGGGTCCTGAGCCAGATGAGCTGAAGTCAGGGTGAGTCTTTCCATTGAATTCATCTCAGACAGCGGACCCAGAGCTCTCACTGAGAGTGTGCCGCTGGCTAGATATTTCTTATTGAATTATGTTCCCTTAATTTTTTAGCAAGAGTTTCACATTAATGTTCATTTGCTGTACGGATAGATTCTAAAAAAAAAAAAAAAAAAAGTGTTTTTCTCCTGAGATTAATGTATAATGACATCTATCCAAGGAATGCTTAAGTATTCACACTTCAGAGAAACTGACCTTTAAGCCACACTTAGTGAAAGTAAGCTAAAATCAGTATTACATTCTTGTTACCAAGGACACTTATAGTCATCTTCTTAATTGTCCTCGACAATCTTATCATTAAAGATCTTGGCATTAATTAACTATATAATGTCCCTTGCTTGATAAAATAAGCCTCGTTGGCACAATAGCCATTGTATTCTCTAGGCATTCTTTGCAGGGACTGTATCTATAGCAGGGGTCGTTCGTGCTACTAATGTTGCCTGGATGACACACAAACATTTGGAGCACTTAATTGTCTGAGAAGTGAGCTGAATGAAGGCAGTGGTGACGCGGTAAAATATGTTCCAAATCAGTGTTTCTTAAGGGAGCTTTTATGCCAAGATTAGTATCAGTGTTTAATTGACAGCCTCTTCACTTAGTTAATTACTTGGGCTATTGTAGCAGAAAGAGAGAAATGGACAAAGGCATTTGTGATATGAATCACTACCAATACAGAAACAAATATGTGAGTGCTATGAAGACTGGCAGGAAAAACACTGAGTCCTGTCTTTCTCCCACTGTAGTGTGATCTTCTTTCAGCATTTGTGATCTTCTTTCAGCATTTTCAAAGGAAAACCTGAATCACCACAATAACATCGGTAGTTCAAAGGTGGCCAGGTTCAATGCTTTTACATTTTTCAGATGACTGTTAGGAAAAATCACAAGTTGAAGGCTGAAAGTTCAATCTGTGTGTTGTATATCAAAACGCGGTTGGACAGAAATTGCATTTAATTCTATATCCGCACATACACAAAATATGTGTAATTAGCAATACAGCTCCACTCTCAAAAAATTAGTCATCTTTGAATAGTGAAAGACTTAAAAGACCTTTCTTAAAGCACAATACCTAGCCTATCTATACTTAGCTGAACTATACTCATGCTATCTCAGAGATAAGAAAGGTTTTTTGTAATATATAATTAGAGTGCTTATGCTGCCACCACTTTCCATTAAAAAAAAATAATAATGGGCGGAATAAAATTGTGAATGTGGTCTGTAAATCTCGTGCATCTTAATTCACTGGCACTGGTTGTGTTTATAATGTGAGAGAGCACAAGATCTTTCAAATGCAGAAGTAGAAATACGGCAGTCTTGTTGAGAATGCTTTCCAGAAGGTACAGTCATTGTTGTCTTGGGGTCTCACTTCTGTCCTTTTGGATATTCATGTAATACCCACCTCCAGCTGTGTCATTGGCAGACACGAGGCAAAAACATACAGATGCTGAAGGGAAGCAGTTTCTGGGGTGGTTCTGTAAGGGGCTGAGTCCTCCTGTCTTTGGAAGAGCAACTTTGGATTTTATTAATGTGTATAAATACCTGAAGGGAGGGTGCAAAGTGGATGGAGCCAAGCTCTTTTCAGGGGTGCCCAGTGCCAGGACAAGAGGCAATAGACACAAACTGAAACACCAGAGGTTCTGTCTGAACATCAGGGAGCACTTCTTTACTATGTGGGTGACTGAGCACTGGCACAGGTTGCTGGTAGAGGTTGTGGCATCTCCCTCCTAGGAGATTTTCAAAAGCCATCTGGACACGGTCCTGGGCATCCTGCTCTAGGTGTCCCTGCTTGAGCTGGGGGTTGGACCAAATGGCCTCCAGAGGTCCTTTGCAACCTCAACCATTCTGTGGTTCTCTGATAAACCAAGGGAGCCAGCAAACCTATTGGGTTTGGCAGCAATGATCTTGGGACACTATGTTGGTTTTCTGCCAATGGTCATGGCAGAAATCATAGCTGACACAGAAGAAATCCCCTCTAAGCAGACCTATAGAAGACAAGACTGAAATACTCCTTACGTAGAAGGTTGCCCTTGCACTTTTTTGTTCTTTGTTCTCTGGTGTTCCATAACTTATTTCCTAATCTTTTTCCTGTTGTATATCATTACCAGAAAAACAAAAAGAAACAAAAAAACTTAATCAGTGTGATAGAAGTTCTGTGAACTCTCCACCCTTTGCTGGTGCCACTGTACCTTCACACTGAGTAATTAGCACACAGCAAGATGAAACTTTCTGAGCATGAGTTCTAAAAGTGCCTTGAACCATCCTCAAAAACATTACGATCCAGTTCCTGAATGGTTTTGGTGCAAAGCAAAGAAGCTTTTAACAAAGCAAGTCAACTCTATCAATCATCTAAATCACACCAGAGCAATGATCATTAGCAATTTTAACCGGACACCCTGGCATGAATGACACTGCCATGAGCAGCAACAGCTCAGTCCCATTAGAGTCTTCTATTTCCAAGGACAAGGTGGTCACTTCCCTGTATCATGTAATGTCAGGTAGCTTTGAGGTGTAGTTTCACTGTCAACATGCTATGAGCCACTGATGGAGGAGGAGGACAGCTCTTTTCTGCTCTGATCGAGGTTGCGTGCCCTCGCCTTGTTTGCCTATACCCAGCTGCTGCATTTGCAGGCTGAGCCACCTCTGCTGGCTGCTCTAGCTTGAAGCTGGAAAGAGAGAAGAGTAAAGTGGTCAATGGGTGAACTGACACATGGGACAGGGCAGGTACCCAGACAGGGGATCTGGGACAGCAAAACTGTCCTTTCTGGGGGAGAGCCAACAGCTAGATTGGCCTCAGCACATCACAAATCCATGAGTTTGTGGCATAATGTGATGTGTCTGAATGCAGAGAGACACAGCCAGAAGTATACATAAATGTTCACTTAGAAGAATTATGGTTAATTTTGAGGAGAAAACAATAAAAAGACTTTTTAACTCAGTGTGCTTGTCAGACTATATTTGCCCATTAGGATTTTTTCCCAACAAGTTCCCTTAGGCACAGTTTTAATACGGAAGTTACATTGGTTATGAAAACAGACCCTTACTGCATACCATCTCATTTTATGATCCTCCTGAAAAGTCGTCATTCCCCACTAAGGAAATCAGGAGCAGTTACTTGGCAGAGGGAAACTAAACCTCATTTACCATTGCCAGTGGGTCTGAAGAGGATGCAGAGATCTGCAGGTACACCCTGTGAATCTCTGAAATACTCATGCCCCATAAAAAGCGTTAGGCCAGGATTTTACTTCAATGCAGAGCATTAATTTGCTTTCTCCCTTGCTGATGGAAGAATTCAGATATTTATAGATTTAAGCAATTTTTTTCTTTTCTAGCTCTGTTCTGACTTTGCACTTTTTTTTTTTTTCCTAGAGACTTTATCTTGTGCTAACAATTTTGGAGAAGAGATTAAAAAAAAATCGGTTATTTCAAAGCAAACAAAAAGGTGTTGTAAACATTTGGATTCTGCAGTATTCCCTTTCAGACTCTCAGGAGAGGACTTGAGTTAATGCAAGAGTTTATTTTTCTCTCTCTTCACCATTTTTCATGGTAGAAATACAAATACTGATGAATGTGCTGGGGAAAATACGCAGCTGAAGAGGTGGTAAGACTTAGGTGCCAGTGAAATTCAACAGTAGGGTGAAAAGATCACTCTGAAGTTTCTGTTTTGGATCTGAACAAGGACTGAACAAAGGCCCTGAAGACCGGTGGTGCTGGAAGCTTGACTTGCCATAGGCTGAAATATACCTTTGAGTTCATTCAGGGGCAGGGCTATATTTCATGGTTTCCAATACAGCTCATGAGCTCCCATCACACTCAGCCCTGACAGACAAGTTTTCTGGGACTGGTGTTAAGCACGCAAGGCACGATGAGGCTGTCCAACTTTCGTCTACTTGTTGCCCCTGTATATACAGGCACAGGTAGAGCCAAGTGGTCATTTCTATCCAAAAGGTTGACTTGGTAGCTAACTGCAGCTGAGTGTTGATTGCCTCAGTGCCCATTGACCCAGGGAAGACCTGTATGAAAATATCTTATTGCTCTGTGAGTCAAATTATCCCGGACCTTCTGCTCATTCTACATGTTGAGTTAAACAAAACGAAGCTCTGGAAAGAAAACAGCTCATGACTATCAGAGAAAAATTGACAGAATGATAAGTGTGGCACACTTGGCTGCTGCTTTCAGCAAATAATCTTTTCTTTTATTTAGTTCTTTTACAAGAAATGCAATAGGATTGAATTCTCTCTGTATCCATTTCTTTAGTTCTTTTTTCTCCATTTTGCAGAATTTCTGCTGTTGTTTTCTCTGGCAGCTTAGCAGAGTTTGGAGTAACTGAAAAAAATAATACAAGGAAAAGACTAGACTGGAAAAAATAAACTTTATGGAAAAGTGCATCTGTTAGTCTCTGGAATAGTCTTCACAGGCAGACTCTTCAAATGGTTGATTTCAAACAGAACCAGTCACTGTTCAAGAACAATCCAGAAAAGTTTGGAAGGAGGTAGATAATTTTCAGAGTTTTTTTTTTTTTCCCTCAACTCATCTAGCCCTGCTAGCAGACCTATGTCACCTGAAGCAGTTAGCAATGACATTCACCATTGCATTGATAGAAATGCATCCCAGAATTAGTTTCCCATAAGACTGGTCAGTTGGAACATGTGGTTTTGGCTTGCTATCTGTAATTTTGAACAAAGCAACACAGATATGTGTTTAGCAGATCTGTTATGAAACCATAAGTCTTAGACATTAAAAAAAAAAAAAAAGAAATTACAATTTGTCAAACAAGATGAAATCTCTGAAAGAGTACTGGAACTACCTTGTTTGTGTTCTGACTTACTTAAACTGCCCTTCTATACTATGCTGAAGACGTTAATTAGGATCATCTATCATCATCACTAGATAAAACATAAACAATGACCTTATTTTAGTTTTGGATTATGCATCTATAATATCTTTGAACAGTTTGATGCAAGACAGCTCTTTGGGCAGTCACTGCGACAAGTTGAGACTTTGCTAAAATAATGAACTTAAAAATTCATTTTGAATTATAAATTGAAATGATAGTTTACCATTTATGCATTGAGAGCCACAGGAGGGACCCACGAGACAAGTGCATGCTGCCTACATACGAAAAGCACTGTTGGTGTAACCACCAACACAGGGCAGTACACAACAAGCCTGGGATGCTGACATGACAGCAGGCAGCAGAAGGAGACAAGGAGGATAAAAGTGCAGCTGTCATTCCATGTACTTCTGATAGCTGTTCTCTGCTAGTTGAGTGGTCTGACTCCTGCTCTATGTAAGAGATCTCCTGATGTCCATTGCACATACCCAGTCCATAGTGCAAGTGTTCAGTTGCAGTCTGTCTACAGTACAAATAAATGGTCTGCCATGCAGGTGGCTCAAAAGCCAAGAAGTGTAGCTATCAGTATGCTGATCAAGGGGGAAATTTTTCACGATTGCAGAGGACTACAGAGTTTTTAGCTCCCCTTGTTACTTTCAAAAGTCTTCTATAAACCCAGTGTCTGAGAGCAAAGACATGTCTGCCAGGTTTCATGCAGTTGCTTGCTCCTTTGCCTTTGTGATGAGCTAAGCAGTTGCAGGCCAGGGGAGGTTGGGATTCTGTGAAACTGTGTCAGCACACTGCTGAGCATGGTCTAATAAGCCCTGCTGAGAGGTAGCATCTGTTGCCTCCGTATCAGTTTAGTGCTAACAGGGATACATCCGCTGACTTATCTCTGGCTGGCTTGGTACCTGAGATGAACGACTCTCAATGTGTGATCATTTACATCTTGAAGGAGGATTTTATCCAGCAGCAGTCAACATCATTGGTTCTTTTCTACAGCATTAGGTTGTCTCCCTCACTCTTAAAAGAAAGTAAAAAAAGGCAATTTAGAGAAGTCTGATGATTAGAAAAATGTTTTCATTTGTTCCGATGTGCTACAGAACACGCAGACCACCCTGGTTATCGTGTAATACCTGCAGTAAGGATAAAAGGCATTCAGGCCTCAAACACTGCAGCTTCAAACAGGACCAATATAACCTAGCAGAGACCTCTATCTTCTGAAAGCCAAACATTTATGAAAGACAGCTATAAGTGAATGTCATCTACTCCAAGGCAAGCCGAAAGTTTGAACATCTGCCAAGGATGAGCCAAGCCAAGGGACATGACTTGGCTCTTCCTCCCAGAGTCTTGACAGGGGCCAAGGGAACTTGCTGTACATGCATGGCAAAGCATATAAATTAAATGATTTTTGACGGTAGCCACCAGAAAACAGTGTCAGCACCCTGTCACTTGGCTCTGCTCTAGCCCTCCCTCGCAGGCTGCAGCGCAGAGCTCACGCTGAAGGGCACAATGAGATGGATCGCCTCTGAGTCCACCCGTGCCTATGGCAGGTCATGATTCCCCTTCAGTGCAGTCAGGGATAAGAGCAGAAAAAGCCTTCATTCCTCAGCCCAGGCTTTTATTTTGCCAACTGCTGGCAGCTAAGCATGGAAGAAAACACCATGGCTTTTTTTTTTCACTTGTTGCTTTATTTTTAAAGGAGCCAATTCCAATGCAATTGAGAGTGTGTGAAGACAAGAAAAATGAGGTATCAGTGTTGGCCTTTTGTGAATAATGAGCCACCAGCAGCACTGTTTAACATTTCACACCACAAATCTGTTTGAATCAGAGACAAGCCTAAATCCCATGGAGCAGGAGGCATGATCTTCCTGGGATTAGTAAGCACACTCTGATAATATACATCCTAACTTTTGGAATCTCTAGCTTTAATAATATTTATACAAAAAGTAACCTAAGTGACACTGCTAATTTGAAACTAATGGCAACTGAACGTACTGTAATTTATCTCTAAGTTATAGCTGAGCATAAGATTTATGGTGCCAAAAATGCAGGGAGATTTCCCAGATATTTACCACCAATGAGAGAAATGCCTGCAACGCCTGTCGGAGGATGCCGCTTGCACCGCTTCAGTGGCCTGTGTCTCAGCTCAAGTTAGGAGCCGTGCACTTGTTGAACTCCCTGTCTCTGCAACAGGGCTGGGCTCCCTCTTATTTCTCTCCATGACGTTTTATTGTAGGGCAGATCATAAGAATTTCCAAGCATGTACCCTTCAGAAAAGGGGAGGTAAGAGAAAATGAGCTTAAAGGCAAACTCTAAAGCTAAAAAAGCCCTTCTTTAAGGCATGTTAAGCATATTTGAATAGAACTTGCAGATTTTTTTATTTTTTATTTTTTTAATATCATGTGAAATATCAGCAAATGGGTTTATGGTCCATCAGCCTCTGTAGAGATCGGGATATACTTTTACTTCTAAATCACATGGTACTTCACATTTTCTAGTTCGTATTTCTTAATAAATAGATACGTGAATGATGAATATGTGAAATTAAGCCATGCTATTTACCTCTTGGTGTAAAAGATATGTGAGTGGAAAGCAGAAACATTCTACAAACCTTTTAACGTAATTGCTAATAGACAATGTTGATAAGTATGTACAATAGAGAAGTAAGTAGTACTGTGAGACCGAAGTACCAAGAACAGACACCCATGACACATGCAAAGAATACGGGCAGTAAAATACAGTCGTTGCAACTGTGAGCTTCCAGGCTAACTGGGAGGGGAAGATTCATGTCCACGTCTATGTGTGGGAAGCTGGGTCAGGCATAGCTGGAGAAAGGGATGGCCTCTAAGGGAGAGCCAGCTTGTCGCAGACTGGGCTCACCCTTAGGGGGGTGTGGATCTCTTTCCTGAGACTGACAAGGAAGTTCAGGGGAGGCAAAGTCCCCAGCTGGAGACTGGTTTGTACAGATGGCCCTGAGGGACTACAGGCAAGCTCCATGGAAGCCTCTGGCAGAGCAAGTAGAGGCCAGGGACATGAACTGTGTACAAAAGACATTCTTCCTTTTTCTTTGAACAGTGCTTGATAAATGGGTGTGACTAAACAAAACCCTGTCATGCAGTTGTTGCATGACTATGGTGAAATGACTGTACAATCAAGGAGAAAAAATGTTATATGTCATTAGACAAAATAAAGTGAAAAAAACAAAACAAAACAAAACCAACAACTCCAGATAACCTCAAACAAATAAATTTAGAAATTTGCAATCTTTTTGAAATTGATTGATTTAGTTCATTTTTAGTGTGGTGGGTCTTTCATCAGACACTTAGGCCTAGGTCTGGCAATGACTGCTGAGCCTATCTGGCATTTGAAGGTGTTTTGATCAGGAATATTAATACCAGTCCAAGGAACTGAGCACTGTTTTTACCAAAGAAGTAAGCTACGGCAAGTGATTTGTCTTTGAAAATAAATGACAGCAAGTATTAGTGTTCAGAAGACATGACTAAATCATTTAATCATCTCCCTTGTTAGTCTGATATCTTTACACCCATTTACCTTCTTTAGTGAACATAATGACTGTATAAACAGCCTAAACTCTTGCAAATAATGTTCAGAAGACATGTTTTTTTTAGACAAAGAGTTTGGAAGATCTCACAAAAAAGTGATTTGATCATCCTTGACCACATTCAAGTTTGATCTGGAAGCTGAGGGTACTAACTCAACCATTTAAACATCAAATGCAACTCTCTAAATTAGGGTGGCACATCTCACCCTGTGTGGCTGTTTGAAATAGGTCAGACAAATCGCCCTCTGGAGGAAGAACTGCAAGATGATTATGGAGGCTAAAGGAGTAGGGTTGCTGACTTATAGAGATGAATCCTGCGTTGGGATCTATAGTTTGCAGTGTACTGTGCAAGAGGTAATGCATTGACAGATATTCCCTTCATCATCACATCAGAATCAGCTGAAACACAAGTTGGGGCAGGTGTGAAGCAGCACATGGTGATGTACTTGAAGATTGTGTCATGATGCATACATACAATGAAGCAGAGTTAAGATCGTTTGGGCGATTTTAGTTTTTAATTGTTAGCATGAAGTCATTGGCTTACATTGGATTTTCCCCAGCATAACTCAGACTTTAGAAGAACTTTAAATTATTTTTTAATGAACTCCATCTTTGCTGGTGAAAAACATGAAACAGTTTTTAATGTGTGTTATTAACACACTCAGCAAAGTTGGTATTTTTGCAGAATGTTCTTGACAGAGCTTGAATAGAAAATATCATTTCAAGAAGAATGGTTCCTCCAACAAGGCACTTAGAAAATATATTTTACTTTTTCTACTAGGTTTTGCATACTGGATAATATCGCTAAAAAAATCTCCCTCTGTTCTCCTATGCTCTCCCCCTCCCCTTTGCCTTTCAGTCCTGGGAAGAAAGCTCTCCCTAAACTGCTGGTGAAGCACGTCCCCAAATGTCCTATTTCCTTAACAGGTGATAATAGTCTGCTGGAAGTGACAACTAGACCCAGCTGTTGAAACATTTTGAAGACTGATTGCACTGATGAAGGGTTACTTCGTGTGATGAAACTCTGATCAGTAGTCCAAATATAGGATTACTTCTATACCCTTTGTTTTGAGAACTGCTTCAGTTACAACCACATGGGCTTAGTAATGCTGAGGGATTTTCCCCTTCCAGACATCACTTTTGTAGATCATTTGCAGGATTGATAGCTTTGTAAGCTCAAAGCAATGATGGACCAGAAGGGGTCAGTGGTAGTGTAGCTGCATGTTAAAGGTATGGAAAAATAAAGGCATCATATGGAAAAATCTGGCTGTAATTAAGTCTTTATTGCCAGAGAGAAAGAAAAAGAGAAACAGAAGTCTGTTGATATCTGATATTTTGCTCTCTCAGATTCCGTGTGTGAGCCTCTGATTTCTCTGTCCTCTCTGAAACTCATATTGACATCCAATGTGGAGAAGTAATTATTTTGAGGGAAACAGAAAACCCTTCATATAAGTCAAATTCTTAGGAACATTTACAAATACCATATATACCTGTTCACCTAGGTGATTTTCTGGTATCTGCATCAACAATATGTTATATATCACATTTGTAATAAAGCAGTATAGATAGAGAGTGTATATGGAAAACTGGTATAAAGGATTGCAAGCCACATAAAGCAGGGACCACTTTTTTCCCCATATCACTGTGTTTCTCAATGGGACCTTAAGGCTCTACAGTTAAATAAAATAGTGGTGTAAGCATTATCGAGTTCTCTTCTGCCTCTTGGTAAATCTTGTTCATGGAAACATGATGATGTTGTTTGTTGCTATCTGGAGCAGGGTCTTTAGCAACGGCCAGTATATTTTTTGATATATTACAATTATGCAGCACCAAATTTTTGGTACAGAAAAGTAATTGTTTGTGAATGACAACACTTTGCTAGCATTTTCTGCGTAAAAGAAGAAAGCAGAAACATGTGTGAGATGTGAATAAATACATATATATGCTACCTAGATAGATAGATAATACAAGTTTGTTCATATGTAAATTATAAATCTACTAATTATTAATATTAGGGTGAGGAGAGGAGGGGAGAGGAGAGGAGGGGAGAGGAGAGGAGAGGAGATTTGTATATTAAGGTTGCCATAGTGTCTTTAACTCACCCTGCTATGCCATGGTAACTTTAACCTATGGTTTATTAGTTGTTGTAAGATGTTTGCACATCTAATTCTTAATTTTGGTTCATGTGGGGAATGCATAATGGACTTATTTATGCTTGATTTCAGAAAAGGTGGTGAGGAAGAGAGAATGCTATAAATATGAATGGGTATTATGGATAAATATTTATCTCCTGTTATCATTCCTTTCCTCATAATAAATTTATTTTTGGTGTAGGAGGAGGAATGATACAAAGGACTAGGGAAAGAACATATTTTACTATGGATTGTGCATTAAGATAAATTTAGCTCTGTTGTCAATTAGGGGCATTGCTAGGTGAAAGCATCTGTTGAATTTACCTTGAAAGACAGTGAAAATAACATGCATCTCATGAGACCTGTGGCAGTAGCATAGAGAACCAAAGCACAGGTTTTGAATGTAGAAATCCAAAGTCCTTAATTCTGTTCTCTCCTGTGGTGTTTTTCTAATCTCTGCCTCCTACAAGAAAACCTCCACTGCAGTGCTTGCAGTTTACCTTATTCTGTCATTCTTCAATTCTGTTTAACATGTTTTCTTCTAGGCAAAACCAAGAGCCAGACTGAATACAGTTTATGTGTACACATCTTTGTTCCTCCTCTTCCTATACAATTCAAACATGTAAACATCCTTTTTGAAAATTCATGAAATATGTCTGAGTTTTCTTTTGTTATTTACCTATTCTGCCATTTTGTCTGTTAATGTACAATTTGAGGATTTCAGCAGGTGGCAAGGGAAAAGGTGTTTTAATGGGAAGTACTGAGTGCCACTGGGCTGCTGAGTGCCACTGACAAACAGGGAGAAGTGGGGATGGACATATCTTGGAGATTCGGTTTAGGAGACTGAAACTGCTTGAACAAAGTGATTTGAATGAGGAAAAATGATTCATCATGATTTTTCAAGGCATTTTGGGAGGTACACTAGAATTTGTTTTTAGATGCATTTCTGTTTTAACAAGCAGAACAATTACACAATATCATGAAAAAAGAGCATGAAATTAGAGCTTTACCATAAATGAGAGAGACATCAGGATATGCTTTAGAAACACATTCTTAAACTGAATTTGTCCTTGACTCTATGCAAGCACACGGGCCACAAGCAAAAAGAACACAAGGCTCAAACTAGGCTTAGTTAAATAATTTTGAGATTTATAGTATATCCCACAATAACAATTTTATGCCTGAAAACATTTCTTTGCTATCGTACAGCCCCTGTGGGACAAAGATTTGTTAGCTACTCCATTAACCCTTCCCGATGGCTTCTATGTTTGCTTTAAAAAAAAAGAAAAAAAAACATTTAAAAAAGTTAAGATTGAAGCTTCATAAAAAGCTTAATTATTAGGCATGTGCCAGTGTGCCCAGAAAGCAGCTGGCAGTTGCTCATCTCACTGGGTGATACTTGGCAGGTAGTGGTTAATCCTTTGCAGACCGGTGAGCCTTGAGGGCAAAATGGGAGTGGGAGCCTTGACCTACCGTGAGCCACCCGGTCCTGCTGAAGAGAGCAGGGAGACATGAGGACAGAAAGGAATGAGGCTGTGGGGTGATGCTCTGACAGCAGGAGCCATGTGGGACGTGAGAGGAGTGTCCTTGTGCAGGGAGGGATGGAGCGAGAAGGGCAGCTGGGAGGGTGGTAGGGCTCCGAGTAGGGGGGAGATGAAAGGAGGAGAAACTGAAAACAAGTATGCACGCCTCCGGGTCTCCAAAGGCTAAAGCTGTTAAACTTTGGAACCACACTGGCTCCAGGAAATAGCTGAAGTTCACATCCTATCCCCACAGTCTGCATTTAGCTGCACATTTACTCTTAAGTTTATTTTTAATTTTATGGCCGGTCCACATGCCATCGATTGGCCTGTGCTCTAGGCCCTGCCATATTTACTTAGTAGATTCAAATAATTCTCCACCCCCCACCCCTGGTACAATGCAAAACCAAAAGAAACTAACTTCCATCTTCCCCATCTTTCTTTTGCCTTTACTGGCATTTTTTTTTCAGGTTTCCACAGAAACAATAACTTTAAGAATATACAAGAAGGCAACATAAGCAAGGTGGTTAAAAAGTTAATTAAGGTTATTAAATGATAATAACATAGGAATCTGACACATCATTAACAAATGAAATGCTTTCAATCAAAATCCTGCACGCAGGAATCGGGGAGTTGAGGAATTGAACACCTGACGGAAAGACAGGTCCCAGTCCTTCCTAAAACTGGGAATCTCCATTGGCAAATCTGGATCCTGCCCACCCTGCCCACAGTGGGGATCCAGCTGTGCAGGGTCAGCATCCAGCCTTTGTCATCTCCCCACCTGGGGGCAGAGGGAGGAGGAGGTGGCAGGAGGTGTCCAAGATGTCCAGCCTCAGAGTGTCTAAGAGGAAAGGGAAACCCATCAGCAGTTGCTCCTTTAGGCTGTGGGAGTAGAGGAGAAAATCCGTCACCTAAGGGAACATCTGTAGCAGACACAAACACTAAAGAAATCTGAACACCCACAGTAGCTGTAATGATGGCAGTTTTGACAATAATATTCATCTTGGCTGAGGACAGGCACACACTTCTCTGAATGTGGAACATTCACAGGGAGTTAGTCATATAAACCCAGACGGCAAATCCAGCCACAACACGGAAGATTTTACTATAGATCAGGGCTGGAGCTATGGTCAACTCACAACTAATTGAGAAGAAAATGTCTTTAGAGCATCTCAGACTGGTGTTCACATGATGCTTAAAGCCTTTGCATGTTCGATAGAGGCCTTTTTTTTTTTCTTTTTATAAAGCTATGCCTAGTTTACAGTATCATGTTAAATTGATAAGTCATATTTCCAACAAGGATAAAATTTAATGATAGCTGGATGTGGTTTCAGGAGCAACTTTTAAAGAAATGTCCTCATCCAGCTCCTGCAGGGATCCTGTGCTATGTGTATAGGAAACTCTCATGCAGTCACCTCTGTCATTAGTGCTAGCACGTCTCACCAAAGCCCTGCAAACAGTGCCGTGTTTGTGTGACATTAACAGAGCTGATTTCTGTTGGATTTCATTAAGAGCCTAAATACGTGGTAGAAATCTGGCAGATAGTGGGAAAAAATGAAGGTTTAACTGGCACCACAACAGTGTTAAAATGGGGATTAGTATTAGCATGTGCTTTGAATTCAGAGTAATAGAAGTAAAACCAGACGCGTTTTGCTTGGCATCTATTCCATGTCCCAGTGAAACTGGCATACCACCATTTGATCAGGCACGAAGCCATCCCAACAGATGGTCCCCAGCAGCAGCAGCCAAGAGACCATGTATGAACATCAAATGTGTTTGTGAAGGGCAGGACTCCAGGCTGTGAATGTCGAAATTGTTTTCCATTCCCAGCTTCCGTGCCGATGGCGAGCAGGGCTCTGCCAGCCCGGGGACGAACCAGTGGCAAAAATGACAGACTTGCTTGCTGGGCTGTGCATGGGGTCTGCACTGCATCCAGCACCGTGGGGAAGGGGCACTGTCAAGGGTGTTATCAGAGCTCCTGTGCCCACCTCACTGCAGCCTTTCAGCAGAAGCCCTCATCGCATTGGCTTAAAAATGCCTCCGGATGCCCCATCTGGATTTAACCAAAAAGGTGAAAAAAGCATGGGCTCCTGCTTGATGATTTTCTCAGGACCTGTGTAGGCAAAAGGGCACCAAAGGTGCCTACTGAATAGGTGCAATGAGACATTTCTTTAAGGATTGAGCACACATTCCTGTGCCAGCCACTAGGCACTGCAAGCAGAGTTTATTTCCAATTCCCAGTTAGCTGTCAGCTGAGTCAAATTTGTGTTGGATCCCATGTGGGCTATAAATTTGGTTTGCAGATACAGGTGTTTAGCCAATCTTGTTTGGATCCGAATGAGCTCCAGCTCCACACTCTTCCAAACATCGTACCTTCATGTAGAGGAGTAAAATCCCTCAGGGTGTGCCAAGACCTTTGCAGCCCCTGGGTGTCATCCCTTGGGTGTATGATGGGACAAACCCCTCACATGCATCTCTCCCAAGGGAGGTCTCTGCATTTCTTCTTGTTGCTGTTTGCTGCACTGTGAATGTGCTGATTGTGGTTCCTTTCCCAGCAAAAGCTGGAGGGCTGACATTATGGTAGCAATGTCTGTTTCTCCTTCTCTTTTCTCACCCCGCCCCAGAAGAGCAGGTGTTGATGCTGCTCCATTCACAATGCTTCCTTGCAAGGAGAGGAGGCCCTGAGTCCATCCGGCTCCGCCTGCAGAGGTGCAAGGGAGAGGAAGACGTTAGTGTGGTATGGAGAAATCCTCATCCCCCAAATCTAAGGAGAAATCCCCAGATGGCATGGCACACAAAGTTCACTGTCTTCTCTGCTTGGTTATAAACACAATAGAGAGGATTTCTTCTTCACCTTCTACAGAGTTATTTATTTATTTATTTGTTTGTTTGTTTGTTTTCTCTGCAGGAGCCTTCACCCTTTCAAATTAAAAAGATACTCAAAATTTCCTTTGGAGGTCACAAGACTGAGGATCAACCTCTCTTCACTCATGTTAATGGCTTAATTGCCATCCATTGCGCATCATGGTGTTGTCCATCAAGGATCTTCTTAGAGCTTACTTAACGTAAGCTTCACAAGCATGCAAATATAGATATATGTATTCCAAATAACTTCTCTCATTGCTGAAGTGCAGCCACCCTGCCATGAATTGTGGCAGTTTTTCAACAATGTGCGGCTGCATTACAAAACCGTACAGGATAGGAAGCAAAGGGTACCTCATTTCAAGGAAACCCAGGAGGAATCCGAGGCAGGCTAAACAAATTAATCCCACGTGAATTTATCTCCTGACCAGGTTAAATAGTTGGCAAGTGGAAAGGAAGCAAGAACATATTTCGTTAATAGTGAGGCTTTAATTTGCTTGTATTTGAACTCTTTTGTGTGTGCGAACCTTGAAAATAGCTTGTGATTCAACATCAAATGCTTTTGCGCAATTGTCCTGCCAAGTGAAACTTGTTTGAGCTCCATTGATGTTCCAATACTAACAACTGATACAATCTGGCTAAGTCCTAAATTTCCATTTGTTACGCTCTTTGAATGTTTCCGATACTAAATAAAGTGTCAGAAATGAGATGGATATATGGATATGTTGGAGAGCACAAAAAGAGGTTACATGGACTGATTTGTATATTCAGTGAATACCAAAAGCTCTTAAATCTGGCTAAGGTGCCAGAGTTTGTGCCAAACTAACTCCAAACAGCTTTTCCGATATCATCTCCCCTCATTAAGGTCTCAGGTGGATCAACTGTAGAAAATGCTGACAGGGTCAATATGACAGTGCTTCCAGCAAGGCGTTTCAGCATCACCTAATGAATTGCACGGCTTTTTCCTGGCAACACCTGCAGGTCTGTGGGAATTCCTCAGTCACGTATGGACCAAGTCTAAAGTCTGAGGCAAGAGGGGAGCGAAACACATGGCCTGAAAATAATACCTCTGCCTGCAGCTTCATACTGAAAACTCATCAAGGAGTAAGTGAGAAACATCCTGCCTATAGTTGCTTCAGGTTTGTTCAGGCTCATTTGGCTTAGCAACAGGCTTGGGTTTAATATATATTTATCTTTTTTTCTTTCTTTCTTTCTTTTTCTTTTTCTTTTTCTTTTGGAATGAAGTAAGCAAAATTATAGCAATGCTACATCAGCTCTGTGTGCATCAAGCAGTGTGTGAGTCTGACACAAAGCTCTGCTAACATCAGCAGATTTTACTCCTCTTTCTTCAGCCATTTGAAACAAATACTGGGAAGTAGGGAAGAGAAATTTCAAAACTTGATCTTGCTATTGTGAAATTTTATAGTTCTGCTTGTGATATGTGCATACTTCCATGTGAAGTTGTTGAAGCAATGAGGCAACGAAGTCTCCAGTGGTGTCTCTGGTTCATCTTCTCTTGAGGGTTTCTTTTTGCTTTTTGTGGCAGGTTGCAGCATTTTAGGCAGAGTGTGCTGCAGCGAGGACTCCTGTGATGCATAGCAGCAATTCCAGTTTTGATCGCTCACTGGACTCTTTACAGTTCAGCCCAGACACTTACCAGAGACCTATAAAAGATTTTGCTTTTTACATTCTTCCTCCAGTGAGCACAAGGGTACGTTGCTTCCGCGAACCTCCCGGGACTTTGCTAAAAGGGAGCGTGTGCGGGGAGGCTGTGGAGCTTTCCAGGGCTGTGCTGCCATCTCCCGATCAAAGCTGGCGCTTCCCCGGCCGGGAGGAAGGCTTGCAACCTCTTCCTTGCCAGGAGGGACAGCGAACGAGGGGCTCTGCACCCCGCCAGCCCTGCTCTGCAAGGGCCAGATCCCTCCCTGGGGCTGCCCTACCTGCTGGGCACGGGTGGCTGTACAGAGGGCTGCGCACTTCTGGATTGCCCCGCAGGTCTGGGGAAGGCAGGGCTAGGGCTTAGTGGGAAAACGAGGGACATTTTCTGAACTACAGCTTTCAGGAAATCCCACCTGGAGTTTCGGGGTGCTTTTGGCGCATCCAAACCCCCCCCCTCTGGGATGCGCTCACTGTTGCTCCACCTCCAGGGGATGACTGTAGGGCCAGTAGGTCCTCGCCCCATTTTCCCTCCCATGTCCCCTCCCCGCACCGCTCATCGCCCCTTTCCTCCCCCGTCCCCCGCCGCCAGGGGACGCCCTAAGGCCGGCCGCCATCCCCGCCTGGGCCTGGGCCTGTGCCTGCCGCCGGCCCCTCCCCGCCCCGGGGCCGTGGCTGCCGGCCCCGCCGGCCTGTGGGGCCCTCGGCCCCTTCCCGTGCCCCAGGAGGGGAAGGAGGGCTGCCGAAATCACCGGCTCTTTTAAATAGATTGGCCTGGTGTGCGCTTGTTAGACTGAGCAAAATCATAGAGTCACAGAATCATTAGGGTCGGAAAAGACCTCCGAGATCATCTGGCCCAACCATCACCCTACCACCGATGTCACCCACTGAACCATGTCCCTAAGCACCACGTCCAACCTTTCCTTGAACACCCCCAGGGACGGTGACTCCACCACCTGCCTGGGCAACCCATTCCAATGACTGACTGCTCTTTCTTCCTTCATTAATTGTTTTTCATGAAGGCATTTGATTTCTGTCCCCTGTACACCTGAAAGTGGATTTTACATTGAAGATTTAAGGAATATGCTTGCTAGCTTGACAGGAGCAAGTAAAACATTACCTACCCGTCTGTACTTTCATAACGGCAAGTATTTCCCTCACAAATGCACAGTGCCTCTCCTGCATCCAAAACCAGAGTGATATGTATTCTTTTCCCCCTACCCCCACCCCGCTTATTTATTTAGGCTTATTTATCTCAATGAGTGAGCCATTATTGGAAAATCTTTTTGGCAATAAGGCATGAATTTGCTCTTAGGTTCCTTCTAACACAATAGTAAAGATTTAATGGCAGCATACCACCTCTCTTGCAGTATGTTTTCAGTCACTAAAGTAATGGCAAGTGGAATAAGAGACAGGTGGTGGTATCTATAAACTCCGCTAATGGCCCCATCAACATATGTTTAATGTATCCTAAACTATACTTCACATCCTACTGTTGCTAGTACATTTCCTCTGGCACCTCTTCTCAACAAAGAAATTTGGAGAGGAAAGGAAACATTAATAAACCCAAAGTGTTTAATTTAAAAGCAGACATAAAGTTTAATACTGCTCATAAGAAAGCTTATTTGTCAGGAGATCAGCTTATTATAGACCTCAATAATTTTGTTGCCAGCATTAGTGGAAGGCTTTGACAAAGCAAAGGCTTTTTAGATACAGTTATGGCCTTCGTGCTGCATTGGTTGTTTGTTCATGTCATGCAACAGCAGTATCACTTTCTAATGGATTACAAAAGTTGCAGAGGACCCTGGGCAAATGTTTGTTGGGAGAAGAAAAGGTCAGAGCTAGAACAACTGGTTTTCCACTGCTTATATTTATTTATATATGTTCCTGTACTAAAAATGTATGTTGTGTTCTAATGGAGAAGTATATTTCGGGCAGAATTCAGATTCCCTGCTTTTCTGTGGGACCTTGAAAAAACCTGTGTTGCCATTCCAGGTCCAAACTTTCAGGCCGCGAGCTTGTGTACTGGCCTTCCTCCCCCGTGTGCCTGAGAAGCACCACGGAGCCACAATCCTAGGCAGCGTCGCTAAGTACTTTGAGAACACAGATAACAGCAACGATGACAGCACCGATAGCACTTGTGTGGTCAGTGTGCATCCAAAGCCGTGCCAGTGAGTTTGGAGTGAAATCATCTGTCTTCAGAGTGCAGAGCTCCCACGTGGAATGATTACCACAGTAGTAATCTCCTGTGTAAGTGTGTGAAGTCAACGCTTCTGTGTTTAGGAACAAATTCTGTCTGGCCTACCTACAAAATGCTGAATAAAATCAAGACTTAGTGTGTCAGACAAAGGCAGAATTTGGGTGGCATAGTTTGTAGCTGGACCACAGAAGTTTTACTGAATGTGCATCATGTGAAATGACTACTGTCTGGCAGCCTGACTTAACAGTGCTATCATACTTGGTCATCAGAAGTACCTGCTTCCAAGGATCTGTTTCTTGAATAATGTTATAACTGCTATGTTAGTATGTGTTAGTATGCTTTTCCTGGTGACGTGCTTATCTACTAATAATGGTAGCCAAAATTCCTAGTCTAACTACAGAATTAATAGCATGCCTCTGGTTAGCAATATCCACTCTAAGTTGAAATCACTAAAATCAATGTATTTATCAATGTATTTTCTCTTATCCTGCTCAGGATACAACACCTTTTCCAAACAATGGGAAACAATGGGCACTGAATGTGATATTGGGGGGGGGGGGAGGGGGGCAGAGCTGGGGGGAACAACACCAAAGCAAACCAAATAATAACAACAACAAAAATGGAGTCAGAAACAGATGTAAAGTGTCAGTTCAGGTGAGATGAGGAGTATGTAAGTACCAAACCCCAGCTAGAATTTAGGTACGCAAACGCCCTTAACTAGATACATAATCTAGCTAACAAATGCTGGTAGAAATAGGCTCTTCATAGAAGGCAGCCTTTGCTTTTAGTTCCCATTTAGAGTTCAGAAAGGGAGGGAAGTGGAGCTTTCTCTTGACACCTTCTTCTTTGAAGTATCTGCCCTGGTCATGCCTCACCTGGAGTACTGTGTCCAGTTCTGGGCTCCCTGGTACAAAAAAGACAGGGATCTCCTGGAATGAGTCCAGCGGAGGACCACAAAGATGTTACAGGGCCTGGAGCATCTTCCCTAGGAGGAAAGGCTGAGAGACCTGGGTCTGTTCAGCCTTGGGAAAAGACTGAGAGGGGATCTTACTAATGTTTTAAATTTTTATCTTAAGTGTGAGAGACAGAGGGATCTGGCCAACCTCTTTTCACTGGTTTGTGGGGACAGGACAAGGGGAAATGGCCAAAAAATGGAGCACAGGAAGTTCCATGCCAACATGCAAAATAACTCCTTCACAGTGAGGGTGACAGAGCACAGGAACAGGCTGCCCAGGGTGGTTGTGGAGTCTCCTTCTCTGGAGATATTCAAGGCCTGTCTGGACGCCTACCTGGGCAGCCTGCTCTAAGGAACCTGCTTTGGCAGGGGGGTTGGACCCTAGGATCTCTTGAGATCCCTTCCAACCCCTACAATTCGGTGATTCTGTGATTCTGTGATATGCCCAGGCAAGGGCAGACCCAGGATCAGGTTCATCTCCTGTTCTGCTTCCAGCATTGTGTACTAAACTTTAGGCTGTATTTATGCTGGTTAGAGCAGTCATTAAAGAGTGGCACATTTAAATACAGAATTATCCCAGTAGCAAAAATGCTATGACTGTGCCTAATTTTTTTGTATTGATATCCTAGTTACTAAGTACATACTTGGGGTAAAAAGGGAGGTGAGTCCAAGAATATAAGAAATTACTAGAAATTCAGAAGGCTTCTACAATATGCTCTGAAGGGCTGTTTATTATTATATATAGTAACAAAAGCATTCATAAAGAAATAGCAATGCAAATTACTTTTATTACTTTTGTGTTGTCAGTGCTATGCTTGAGTTATCGTACGATTTCCAACAAAATATTTGTTCATGGTTTTATTTTTATTTTTCCTGTTATTATGGAGAATCAGTTCCACTCTAATGAAACGAAGCACTTTGTCCTGCACGTAGTCTTAATTGAAAGTCAATGGTGCTACTCATGTATGTAAAGTTAATTTAATAAAAACAGGACTGGAATATGTAGCAATTTGCAGGACCAGGCTCTAGGAATGTTTCCTCTTCCTTCTTAATAATTAAAGAAGATTTTTCTTTAGATTCACAAGGGTGTTTCCTGCCCCACTTTTTAGCCAGTGCAGTTCTCTAATCCTTATTAAAAATTCAAGGAAAAGAGATCACCTGCTAGAAACTCTTATTTGACTTAGCAAGTATGATCTCTGACATCCAAAGACTCTCTTCATCTCTCAAATGCTATAAAAAATTATAAAAGGGTAACACAATTGTGAGAACTCCTCAGTGTTGTAGTGTAACTCTTGGAGCCCATTTCCCTTCTTGCTTTAGGTTCTGACTTTGCATTGGGCTCAGAGAGGGTGAGAAGAGGTGCTGAAGATGATCTCACATTTGTCCATTTTTGCTTTTACTTTCATGAGTCCCTATCTCTTGTCACCAGCATGTAGGTCCCTGCTTTTATCAGTCCAGGGCGGTAACAACCCAGTGTTTCATGGTGCTTTGTACATAGTTTGAATAGTGAGTATCTTAAAATGAGTCACGATGGAAGCAGATGGGACAAGATTTTAGCTTATTGCTAATAAAGCAGAGTCAGGTTTCCTCTGACTCTTGCAGCTCAGTGTTTGAGATGATGTTTATAAGGGACACGAGCCAACAGAGGGAGGATTTGCAACTACTAAACAATATGCGGAATACGTACACACTCAGGAAAGACCAAAGCCAAGTCCCTCAGCTGCAAGAGCACAGCCTAGTGAAACTTTCCTAGCATATGACATGTACAGTTGCTGCTTTGCTCCCATGTGAAAGGTCAAATTTGTGCCATTTGTGGCATTGGTTCCAATTGGGAGCAATGGCCAGATTTGTGTCACCGTTCCCAGTTTTTCCTTGCCCTATGCTTACCCATGTCCTGTTATTTTTTTCTGTAAGATCCATGGTCTGAAATAAGATGTTGCTTATTTCACCTAATTATATTTTTATTTTGTGTCTAGATAACTTTACCTACATGCTCTATTTTTTTCTCTTAATCTCTATATTAATTACTAATCAGGAGCTAATATTTATCTCAGTTGTATGCTTGCAATATTGGACTTTACACGCAATCTTGCTGAGCCTCAGCTTGCGGTATAGTATTGCAGTTTGTTTCCTTGGGTTTGTTTGTGACTCTCACAGCCGCCCATTGATGCTAAAGCAGAGATGGTTAACAAATACAAGCTGGGAAAATCAGTTGATCTTCCGTTTACTGAAGGCCTGATGGAGAGCTGTACTGCAGTAGCTAATGCAAAGTTCTGGTTAAATATTGTCCTACCGTTTGCACTATACCGTCTGTTGTTTTTACACTAAAGGCTTAGCAGAGGTTGGAGGCAGTATTGACTTTGTAATTAAACTATTTTAACTTCAGGATTTTGTAATCACCGTACTTAAACCATCTGTTATGGTACATGGGTGATTTCCCCACCCCCTCTCCGGGAACAAAACGCCATAACGTTTTTAATTGCAAAGCAGTAAGCTTCTCAGCCCCTCTCATGATGCGGGTAGCAGGGAAAATGAGGGTCATTTCCTTTTCCTAAGACAACGCGCCAAAGCTCACGGAGCGTTCGGTCACCGCGAGGGGAGGCACACGTAGGACTTCCACTCCTGGCTCCTCCTGGGCCATGGTCCCAGGAGCAAAGGAGCCAGCTTCTTGGTGGGACACCTCGCTTGGAGGGCTGAGCTCTGCCTGCTCCTTGCTCAGGGCAGCGGGGTGTCTCACGTGGGGACCACCGAGCTCCCTGTGCTCAGGGAAAGGGAGGGAAGGCAGAAGACAGAGCAGCAGCAGGCTCTGTGAAGTTACCTGTGTCGGATGACCGACCTGGGTATCTCCCCATCTGACCAGGACATCCAGCACCTTGTTTCTGATGCTGTTCAAACAGTAACATTGCTGCCTGTGTTAACTTGGGCAAATCACTGAAGATTTGCCTTAATCTGCAGATTGCACTAAATCTGTATGGGGAAAGGCACAGCAAACCTTCCTGGGGGGTGTAACAATTTGATGTTGCCACAGAAGTAAACTGGACTGGTCTAGCACCTGGCATCACCAAAATCTGGACTTACACATCTGTAATGAAGTCAGTGCAGAAAAGATCTTAGTTGAAAGAGTTCTGATAGAAATACTGCTAGGTATTAAAGCCTGGGCTGTCTTTCTCTGCCTCTGTAAAATGAATTAATGGTATGTCTTCCTTTCTCCCACTTGCGTGGGATTCTTTTGTTTTGTTTTGCTTCACCGCATTTGTTTGCTCTGCAGTTTCAGCAGAACTAAATGCGTATCGAATGTGTACTGACATAAAGTAGGGACTTTCCAGTTTTACAAATGCAAAGTTGTTCAGAAGTCTGGATTCTTGATTCTTGGTTCGCTGCTCTGAATTTAAATGATTATTAGATCAGAAATCTTTTTGCACCCATTAGGTAAAAATGTCTTTTCATTTTGCTTTGCCTTGCCTTAGTTTTGTGCGTTCACCTACATTTTCTTATTGGCAGTCAGTTGTGTAGACCTCCTTTGAGCAGTGTATGAGAGAAATGTACTCTCACAACTTGTCATATGAACCTGAAGTATTTTTTTAAAAAACAGACAGAGAGACTGAGAGTTAGAGGTACAAGTGGTAGGGAATCTTCCCAGTTGTACTGAATAGAAATCACTTTTTCTTCTTTAGTTTGCCAAACAAAGAAGAATTTTCTGCCAGAACAGATGAAAGTGCTAAATCAGACAGCAAACACCCTACATACCTGAATATCAGATCCAATTGTTCTCCCACGTATCATGGCAGCCACACATGTTGTATCGTCCTATGCTTTGATCTCAGCCCAAGTTTGTTTGGCTTTATAGCTTCTGAAGCTCTTCTGGAGGACAGCAGATAAAACAGTGCTCAAGAGAGGCTGATTTTTGCTGTTAAGCAGTACAGACGTACTAGGAATTCATTTGCAGGTGCAGATAGAGGGCAGGCCACCCTTTGGTGTGTCTTACATGGCCAGACACACCAACTCGCTTTGTAAAACTTCCTCAGGGAAATTTCTTCAGAGTTCCTGCAGCTGAAAGAAAACCGGCCAATGCAGCAGGATTTTAGGTATGTGAGAAATTCTGTCTCATTTAATCCCATGAGACATCAGTAACCACTGCGAGTTCTCCACTGGCTATGTCTCCTTACAAGCCATTTTAACATCCTTTATGTGTGCCCTAACAAGACTGGAATTGATGATACTGGGTTTCACCAATTTCTTTTCCCCTTGTAAAGAAAGGGCATGTTTCTATTTATATCCTTTTCTAAACAAGGACCCTTGTACCATGCTGTAATTGTGAAAAAAGGCAGTGTTTTAACCAATGCTGCTGTAGGCTAGCGACATGAAGCAAAGACAGCTCGAGCCACCCACCCCCATTCTGCGAATTTTGTTTGTATCTCTGTGGCTCCTCAACATGTCCTTGTCTGGTAAATTCATTTCATTAATGCCAGTAAGCAGGAACTGCTGAGTGTGCAACACCTTAGGAAAACTGTTTGCTTAATTGAGAAACTAAATGCAGATGTAGAAGCCTTAAGTTACTGTTTTAATTGTCACTAAGCTGAAAGAACCAAAGCTAGCATTTTTAGGCTTTGGACCTACAGTCGCATGTTTTTTTTTTTTTAACACTTTTTAATATGTTGCTATGCTCAGCCTTGAAAGGGCAAAGATCTGTTTCTTTAAAGATGGATAGATAAGGCTAACTGTAGAAATGTTTTCTTTAAATTAGACACACAGATATTTTTAGTAGGTATCTTCTATTACTTATAGGATTAAGGATTAAATCCTCACATGTAGCAAAAGCTCTTCACACCCCTCAGTGTTAATAAAGTCAGACTCCAAAGTCTATATTCAAAAATGTTTGGGCACTTTTCTCCTTATCTTTCTTGTCACCTTCCAGTTTAGCCTCCAGGACACGCAACATGTAGCCAGATGTGGATAAAACACACCTTCTCCAGCGCACACTGTCTGGACATGATCCAGTTTCAGCTCAGATGCTGTGTGATGCTCAGTTCAGTCTGCCTGGCTGAACGGCTCTGTATGTCTTTGAGGTTGGCGTTACGCTTATTGGTTGGGTTGTTGTAGGGCTGCAGCCAGCCTGGGGCTGGGGCTCACAGTATGGCCCACGCAGGTAGCCAAACATCTCACATACATCTCTCCGACTGCACTGAGACTTCCCAGGGCCCACAGCCATGAAGGGAATAAAAATTTTCATGTACCCTACTGCATTACTACCACATGTCCTGTTGCCAGCCAGACTTCTCAACATCAACTGAAGGGTCTAAAGTCCCCATATGATGCATGGACAGGCTTGGGTTTCACATGGAAATCCTATGAGTCAAAACTGTAAGAATCTGTGTGAACAACAAGTGCTAAGCAGAAGGATTTGCTGAGCAAAAGCACTATTCAGGGACAAATACCCGCCTGGGAAGCAGAAGAAAGAGAACCACAGCTCCAGGCCTACATAGTTCAGCTTTGCTCATGTCCAAGTGGTCCAGGATTGCTGGCAGAAATAGTGTGCACCTCATTCCCGACTCCTCGAAGAGAGCAGGAGACCTGTGAGGATATCCTTGGAAAACTAAAAGGCTGGAGAGCAAATTCTGGTTAACATCATTAACATAGAGCAGATGTAGCCCCTGGAGTGGATGAACTTTTGTTTTATACCACTTTCCTGCTGAGGGAACTGCTTGGCTTTGGGGTGAAGTCTGGATGTGCTCCAGCAGTTATACAGGATGGGCTATAAAATGAAGAGAAAAAGGCCACTCTGCAAAGCAGAGAGGCAAACCTATCTGACAGTACAGATGTATCTTTAGTTTCTTCTGCTGACACTGTTCCACTTCGTGTAAACTTTACATTGAGAAGACCAGAGATCTGATTTTCTTCCAAGTGAGCAAACTCCGTGATCTTAGTATAGGTAACTTCCTATATTCTAAAATTCTTTTAAAATTACCCATGCTATCAATTCTAATAATGAGTACGTTGGTAGCTTCAGAAATGGAATTGAAAGAGAACTGTTACATCTGGGGCACCAAACGTAGTTCCTCAGCTCTTTTTTCAAGAGCCAGAAGCTGGATAGCTGCTATCTTAAGCATGCCAGTAAGTTGGCCATGTAATCTCTACAATTAATGTAGTTACCAAGTAGTGAAGGATGGGGGCTGTCAGAAACTCACTGGCTGTAGAGAAGGACAGATTCAGTTTATCAGGCAGTGGCTGGCACACCTACTTGTGAAAAAAAAGTGTAGAGTCTAAGTAAAGATGCTGTTAGAGGATGCTGGACACTGGAGCTAGATCTGAAGGCTGATCAAACTGAAGAAGAAAAGACCCTATTAGAGACAAAGCAAGGGCTGTTTATTGTTCACCCTTGTGTTATATACTTGGTATTTTTACTGTAGTGTGGATATTCTAAAACACATTATTTTAATTAATTAAATTTTGAGTGATTTCCATGTATCTTGATGAGAAACAGCTGACATTAAAAAGTCATCTTCTGAAAAAAGCTGAATGATACAAGAATTAAATATGACAAGAATAAAAAAGATGAATAATATCAAACTCTAAATGTAGAATTTCACTGTATGTCTTTTTCTACTGTAGCAACCAGGGCACAAGGGCAGTATGAACATGTGGCCCTTTATTTGATCAAGGATAATAATCAACTAAGCCAAAAGGAAGGGAAGTAGATTTTCCTAGTTCAACTGCTAATATAATCTTCTACGTGTTTCCAATTGTGTAACCATTGCTACATGCAGCATTGTTAAATGGGAAGAAAACTGTGCAAATAACGAAGAACCCAAAATATGGAGAAATGGTATCTGGTGTTACTAATTATGAAATGGGCACAATGTCCTGCCTCCCTCCATTTCGGATCCCAGCCCTGCTTTTCCCCTGCTTTCCCTGCTCATGTCTCTGTTGACAGGCTCAGTGAGAATTGATTCTGCTGAACCTTGTAATTGCTACAAATGTGTGGTGACCATGGAAGCAGCATACTTTGTGGCAGGATCTCCTGCTTTCCTGGTCTTTCACCATCACAGTAATGGTGATTATCTGCGGTCTAATCATTAGCAATGCTGCAGCATCTCTCTAGAGGCTAGAGATACCTATAGTCCTACCTATACCTATCATTTTCATCTTGAGGTGTGGAAAATGTGCCTCTTTTCGAGCAGAGCATCTTCAGCTACTGACCACATAGACATGTCAAGACAGCCAGTGACCAGTTGTTCTCCTTCCTGAAGCCCCCATTGAGAAACAGGGTAAAACTCCTAAGTCCTACTTTGCAGGCACCAATTCTTTTCCATTCTCCAGCTGCATCTTTCAACCAAGTGCCAAAGCACACCGTTTTTCTTTAGAAATGTGCTGAGCTGCTCTGAAAACACTGAAGGACATTTAATGTATCTGGGATGCCAGAAGTACTAAATATCATAGGAAGGAAGCATTCAACATAACTCACATGACCAAAAATGTTTGTAGGAGCAGTGAAGAGGCTGAGTGGCTCTCTGACTTCCTTAGCATGAGGGTGATTTCTGGTCTCCATGAATGGCTGGCATTGAGACTCTGGGCAGAGCTCTTCGTTCTCTCTTGGAGATAGACGGATAGAGCATGCCTCTAAGTATAGTGTTGGAAGGGAAGATGTTGAGCTCAGGAGCAACTTGGAAAATCATTTTTCTCCCTCTGGTTTTTCAGATTCATATAATTTATTGCAAGATAATTCCTCATGGTTATGCTCATCTTCTGAGAAACACCCAAAATAATTTTGTTGTTCTCCAGACTTCTGCTTTAACTCCCCAGGAACGCTGCTTATCACACGTTACGGTATCAACTTCTCTTCTTGTTCTGACTTTATCTTCTGCATCCATCTACAGTTCCTGATGTTATACTTACACATCCACACATTTTTCTCTGTTTGCAACATTAACCTATTAATACCCTTACCACAATCAAAACTCTGTGGCTGCCTGTGCAATTAGATTTCCAATTTGTACTCATGACAGATCTTGCACACAAGTGTGGATAATGTAACCAGGTGGACCCATGCAGCAATATCCCCAAATCTCAGTAAAGCTCTAATAGACTCTAATAGACTCTAATAACTTATATCTAGTTTCAGCTTTTTCCCTTAAAATACCTATGTGGTTCCTTGAAACGTTTCCCTCTCCTATGAAGAAAGGCTGGGAGAGCTGGGGATGTCCAGCCTGGAGAAGAGAAGGGGAGACCTCACTGAGGTCTTTCAATACTTAAAGGAGGCTTATAAAAAGGATGGAGAAGGACTCTTTACTCAGGTAGATAATGAGAGAACAAGGGAGGATGGTCTTAAACTACATGAGGGTAGATTTAGGTTAGAAATTAGGAAGAAATTCTTCGCTGGAAGGTATAGTGAGGCACTGGCACAGGTTGCCCAGAGAAGCTGTGGATGCCCCATCCCTGGAGGTGTTCAAGGCCAGGCTGGATGGGGCCTTGGCCAACCTGATCTAATGGGTGGTGTCCCTGCTGTGGCAGGGGGTTGGAACTAGGTGCTCTTTAAGGTCCCTTCCAACTCAAGCCATTCTGTGATTCTATGATTCTATGAATGTTTAAGTAAAATAGACTTGAAACTAATTTAAAAGCTCTTTCCAGCTCCAGGAATAGACTGAGTTCCTTAGTCAATATTGTCTGTCCTGTATCCAGACTTCAGAAAGATTAGACCCTAAACCAAAACCTAACCATATACCTAAGCTTATACCCTGTCAGCTATGTACAGCTAAATGACCACGTTGACAATGGCCCTTACCCTGGCTTGATGACTTCTTTCAGGCTTGCACGTAATTTGGGTTTACCAGGTTAAGGTAACCTAAACCCCAGCTCTAAACTAAAGCCTATCTAAGTGTAAAGCTAGTCACAAGTCCAGTCCTAACATTAGGAATTACTCCAAGACTCACATTTCGGAAGCTTCTCTCTCTTTTCTGGAATGCCTCCTAGACTTAACATTGATCCTAGCTCACACTGTTACAGATCCAGGCCTAACCTTTTATTCCAACTCTTAGACGAAGATAATGACTGTGTCTATGGCTTTTACTAATTTTAAGGCTCTAACTAATCTTAAATCCATAATTAGTTCAGATTCATTGGTTTATGTTGGCCTGAACCCCAGCCATGACTTTAAATTCCCCTGTGCCAGCCTCAGACATCTGGTTGACAATATGGTCTCCGTCAGCTAGAACATCAAATTATTCACACTTAGAAAGTTACTTCTAGACCTGACTTTAACCTAAAGGGCCCATCTTCTTTAATCTCCATATGTAAACTTCAATTCAACTTGAAGTTTACTTTTAAGACTAGATCTTGAAAAAATCATATGTAAATCAGCTGGTCTGGCAACAGGTTTCATATGAGTTCAACAGCCCCTGATAAATGCACAAGTAACACACTTTCACCAGTTCCTGACCAAGTAAATCTTAATTCTGACTACAATATTAATAGACTAATATATTAATCTATGTTAATAGATTAATCTATATTAATAGATTAGGTCTGTATTTTGTTTCATTTAGAACTAAGCACATTTTGTGAATCTCTGTAAGCAGCAGCATTAAGCTGAGCTTGATGCTTCTAAATCTAATATTCACTCATGGTCTCAACTTCATGTTGACCCAACCCCTGCAGTTAACCCTAATGCCAAAACTAACTCAGACTTAAGCTCCACCCTGAAGAATAAAAGCTCATCCCTAAGAATAAAGCAGCAAACTTTCCCGAATTAGGGAAAGGCCCCACTCTCCAGAGCTATAAACCAAGCTCAGGCATTATGCAGGCTCATGCAACATGGTAGAGTGAATTCCAGCCCCTAAGCCCAGATATAACCATTCCTAAATTTAACAAACTGAGTTCATCATTAAAGCTAGACCTGTGGTGTATTTCAGGCTGCCAATTTCATACAGCCTACCCTTGCCCAGGCTCCAACCCTAAGGCTAATACCAAATATAATCCTATCCCTAACACTTGATTAGTGATTGCAATTAAACCTTAGCCCAAAACTATTCATACAAACAGCTGCTACATACAGCTCCAAATTAAACGTTATCTCTTCCCAGGTACCAAAGCCAGGTAAGGCCTCCTGTATTACCTAGATCTAATCTCCAGCAGGCAGCCTCAATGATTTTAGATGTAGCGTGATGGCCCCTTTATGCACAGCGGTATTTGGTGCTGCGGGGCCCCCTGCATGTAGCAGTGCCTCCTTGTCCACAGGTGCATCATTAACAACCCGTATTGTTACTCTCTTGCTCCTACTGAGTCCAGTGTTTTTCTGCCTGATCATTGATTCTTCTCCTACCACTTAGTTTCTTCTTTGCACCTCAACCCACTGCAGAGCAGGCCCCCTTCCTCTCCACAGGCACTCACTATGGGATGGAGGGAGCTGGCAGAGTGCTGACCTACCCAGTAAGACACATTTGGCATGTGGGATGACAATGTGACACTCAGGTTCATTGTGGAGCCCAAATCAGGAACCAACTGTGCCAAACCAGTGTTCAGTGCCACTTCTTTGCAGTTCTGTCCTTTTTACAAGTAATTTCACCATGCTTTCTCTACACATTTGAAGGTAAAGGCAAAATGTCTTTTGCTAATTGTGAGTCTAGAGTAAAATTCTCATGGTCCTAATTGTCTTCCGAGAATTGCATTTTTCTTCCAGCATGAATTATGTAAATTTTCCTGCTGCACTGCTAGGCACGGAATCATGCCACACAAGACAATTGATTCTTCTCCAATATTGCTTCTTCATGCTTGATCTAATTTGTATTAAAATCTGTTTTACTTTAGAACTGACAGCAGGTTTGACTTGTTCATCCATTTTGCCTTTTCTAGCACCTGTTCAAATTCAGTGATATTGGCAAATAGATCAGAAGGATTTCACTTGTATTTTTCCTTCTCATGGAGAAGCAAAACAAACAAACACCAAAAAAAGATCCACTTTTCAGTAATATTCATTTGACACTGATTGTGCTCAATATCTACATTTTTTTTTTTTAAATCTCAGATTTCCTTGCATGCATATATTAGAAACAACATAGTAATGCGTATACAAAAGTGTAACTGAACTGAGCATTGCAGACCACCAAGTAGCCACTCCATTAATTCCCTATGTTATTTACTGTAATGCTGCCACACATCCAAAAGTAAGAATCTTCCCATGGGGTATCGCCAAAAAATGTGAGCAATTGTGTTTTCCACTGATAAAACTTACTCCATTCATCAAACCACACATTCAACTGAACTGGTCATGAGAAGGACATTTCTCATTTGGTTTTGTTGGATACAATTATCATGTTTTTGCCTTGTTATGCAACTCTGAGAGAGATTCCGCTTAACTGGCTATTTGAATATTAGATTTTTTTTTCCTGCTCTTTACTGTTTATAATGAACTGAAATTTACAACAGTGTGATACTTCATGGTACTCTGAGTTTTGCAGCCATCATGAGAATCAGCACATTTAATGATAGGCTGTTGTTTCTTATCTCAGATAAAGTGCAGATAAGGTAGTTTATGCCCCACCCAAAAAAGAAAAATCCCCAATGCAAAATGGCTCACATGAAAAAAAGAGAAAATGATGCATATAAATTACATATGAGTCACTTTGTGCCACCAACTGTGCTTTTTATGTAGGACCTGATGGACTAAAACCCTGTCTGCTAGTGGTTGCCTACTTCCTCTAAATTATACATATTTACTCTCATAAATTCAATGATCTAGGAGTTTCCAGTTTAAAGTAATTATATAGGCCATGCCATTTGTCAGCAGAGGGAGCCAAGTAGTTCAGAACAGGGATATCTCTTCCCTTTCTACTTCCCTTCCCCATCTTATCCCACTTGGAATGGGAGGGATCTCCGCACTCACAACAGATGAAATCTGTGTTGACCAGTTCAGATGGAGATCCTGAATTTATAAGACTAATGTTAGGAGAAAATGTATCCTGTTCTGAATAATTATGCAGAATTAACTATTTTGCAGTAGTTACTACACTTGCTGTAAAGCCATGCCCAATAAATATTTGCTTGTATTACCACAAAATACCATTGAGAATTTTTGTTGAAACCAAAACTTTCCTGCATCAGTATAGCATTTTTGGTTGCAACATAAGACTTCACCCTGAATTAAGAAGTGATTGAGCTGGAGTCTTCATCTTTATTACTGAACTATGATGTCTCAATTCTGCATCATATATGTCACATCAGGAATTATTCATGAGCTAACCCTGTCAATGTTCTTTATTACTTTTTTTTTTTTTTTTTCCCTGTGGTCAGACTTTTCATTACAGAAAACATGGAAGGAACTTGGACATTAAATAGGCTCAATTCAGAAGACTGCATTTAAATTCAAATTTAAATCTAATGTTGGGTCCATCTGATTATAAAACGACATCTGTTGTTTCATGAATGTGTAGCAAGAAGCTTATAAAATAAGTGTATTCTTTTCTCTGTCCTCTTTAATATCATTAAGTAAATATTCTTCACCTGGCTTCTTCAAAAAATACATGAATTAATATTTATATATAGAATATCATGGCACTTGTAAAATATTTTTAATTAAAACAGCTGATCTGGAGGATTGCAAAATTTTTTGATCATCTTTACTACTTTGGGGCTGAATACACACAATTAGCTTATACCCATGAAAGCCGATGGACATCTTTTTGTGGATTTCCATCAGTATAAATTTGGGGATCATACCACAAGTAATATCAAAATCTCATGACATTTTGTGGCATTATTTCATTTGTTTCAGTTAACCAGCTACAGGAGCAGGCTACTGAAATTAGTTAGCTAATGATACCTGCATGTTTTGTTGGTTGTATTTTAAGAGAAAGTGGTCCATTTTAAAAGAAAAAAAAATATCCCACAATATGTTTTATTTATTTCCTGAGGACTTTCACTTACACAAATAGGCACTAGACATTTGAAATTGACTTTCCAAAGCACAACACAGTTAAAAAAAAAAAAAAGAATTTGGCTTAGTTTCATTTAAAACAGTAAAAATTGACCTTGTAAACATTTCCATAGGAGGTAGGATACATACATTTGACAATTTGTCAAATAAGAGAAAGTAAACAGTTACTCTGTGGTCCTAATAAATAATGAGCAACACAGGCATTAAATAAACATTTTTATATAAAAAGATATAAGTGAAAGACTAAAATAGCATTTTTAATAAATTAGGAAGAGATGTAATCATTTCTTTACAACTTAGTCTTGCTTTCAAGAATCACTGGTTCTTTATGCTCACCCTGAATTTCTGACTTAAAAGCTGTAATGAAACCAATCCTGAGTTATTCACAAGCAGGACACAATCTGAATATAGCTTCTTTTCCATGTGGAGGGGTGCTAATATCTCTAAAATGGCTCTACACCTATATATAATACTTTTCTAATTCATCAGCATAAAAAGATTGCCATCATAGCCTTAACGTCTGAATTTGGAAAGTACGCTTAAGGCACTGACATGTCTGTCCCAGTTCAGGTTCCCCCAGCAGCTGCTCCCATGAAGACTGTGTTGATTGGTGGTAAAGATGATACCATCTCTCTGCTTGGTGGGCCATGAGACTCCAGATTTTCCTGAGGAGGGAACTGACCAGATGTTCCATACATACACTGGGAAGAAGATGCGGTTTGCATGTTTGAAGCTGTGGGGAAAAAAGGTTATCATCATTGCAAGTTTTCTATCTATTGTATTTAACAAAAAACACGGTACAATTTAATCTGATGGAAGCACTTATCTACCAGGTGCATCATCTGAAGGACTGAAATTTCAACAGTCTTATACTTCACTCAATTTACTTATACTTCTATAATTTTTCTTCAGTGGCTCCTCACAGCATCAGGGTATAGGTCAAAACCTCATGTCAGTGAACTCAGCTAAAAATCCTGCTCCAGGCCTGACAATTACAGCCTGAGTATAAGCCATCTTCTATGAAAACTGTGCAAAGCTATTTACATTTGCCATATACATTTTTCCATATCTTGCACCATTCAGGTCCATGTTCACTGATGGTACCACTGCCACCACCTGGAACATATCAACACAGAACACAAGAGATGCTTGGTGGGCACAATCCTTTCATCGTGGTGCTGGCTTTTTCCCCTTCCTTAACATCCTTAAAAGAACTGACTATTGAATTCTTGCAGAGCCTTAAAAATTCAAGTAATGACTGATCTTCTGTGCATGCTTAACAGGTAAGTAGTAGGAAGAGGTAACCTTGTGGAGAAACGAACAGGCTGTGCCCTAGTTTACATCTTCCAAGCAATACTTGTGAGCTTTTTGGGAATATAAAAGCAAACTCAGCTACCATTTTTTTGATGCACATGCCAAATTAGGTAATTTCACCTAAAATTCACTGTCAGTAGGAGGTTTGCCTAATTCACATAGTTGTTGAAGCATAGGACAGGAAGGGAGTATACTACAGGAAATATGTATGTAGACTTCCCTGACATAGGGTTCATTTGATCTGCTTCACAGCGAGGATCGTAAAGAGCCCTTAGAGGAGCCCAGTTCATTATTAGCTCACTTAACAGTTAGAAAATATTTCCTAATATAGATTTTCCTGCAATTCAGGCCAGCCATTCCAATCCTCGTGGACAATATATCACAGCCCTCTTAACAGGAACAAAGAGTTATTAAAGCCACTGCCTTGCAATTTTAAGGAAACAATATCTTATGATACATCCCAGGTGGATGTATTAGCTATTTCATCTCTATATTGCATCTTATATGTAGTATATGTGAGCTACAGTTTAACTCTCAGCACTTGTTAAGATGCCAAACAGTTCATAGCTCTTCCTCAGTACTGGATATACTTACGCATAGGAGTCCGACAGACAATAGAAGGTGGGGACTCTGTGTAGTATGAGCCTGTTTGTTTTCTTCCGCTGTCATCCAAGATATTCAGTGGATCATGTATATCATTGTATGATGGCAATGATCGAATGCTACTTACACTGCTGATTACAGAAACATGTTGATCAACCATTGATCCAAGTCTGTGAGATTCTGGATAATTTATATTGTTTCCATAATATCCTATTGACAGGAGATTGAAAAAAAAAAAAAAGAGCGGAGCGAAATTACTATTGAAAAGAAAGGAATAGGTAATTATTGGCTGAATCCCTCAAGAATAAGGTTATTTATGTACATATATAGCCTAATAACATCAGTAACTCATGCAATGATTGACCCAAAAGAGGGGTAGGTAACAAGGGTGTAAAAAATCCTAGGAATTCAGTCATGCCTTCAGTACAGAATTGCAGCTCCATTCTAAGTTCAGAATTAAAGAGTAGCCTGTGATCAGAGGACAGAAGAGATGCCATATGGACTCATATCAGTCATGTGGACTCATGGAAGGGAGTTCAGTGGTCCCTTCTGAAGCTGACAGTCAAGGAAAATATACATGGAAAGAAATTCTGCATGGTGATACAGCATACACAACTTCATATATAAGCAATATTTCCATTGTGTCTTTCCTCCAGAAGAGGGTGGCCTTTTGCTGACTATATCTCTGAAGCAGATTGTGGCAACAACTTTACACTTGAAGCATGGGAAATATTAGGGCCAAAGTCTCAAGTTAATGCTAATGCAAATTTTTATTCATTTCTCTTTCACCATCTTGAACCTAGGACTAGAATGGCCCACTATGCTGATCCCAAAGGTAAGTTATCTTATGCCTGCTCTGCTTCAGAGTAGGTGTTCTGAGGACTGTTCAAGAGATTGCTAATCACAAAGGAATCCTGGTTTTGCTTCCATTGTGAAAGACACAGCAGTGGTGCTAGAAGAAGATTGGCATAGGTGCAATAGAGGCATCTGAGGTCAACTGAGGATTCCCCAGAGGAAAATAAATCCTGAAGTAGCTTGTTAAGCTGCTTTGCAATCTATGTGTGCCATCAGAGAAGTGGAAAACGGGAAGGTATAAATAAGAGCAGAAAACAAGCTTCCATAGGAAAAAGCAGAGAAAGACTCTTTCACTCCAGCACAGAAAGAGAAACAGAAGAGAAAAATAAAATATATTTGTATATATTAATACCGTTGGAAGCATTAGGGGCATATGTTGCTCCTGGACAAGTAGACACTGAGTTGCTCAAGAAATTGAAGCTCCCAGTATTCAGAAACTGCATACTGTGAGTGTCCTGAGGCATGGATGAGGGACCATAACTGGAAGGAGATCTGGCACTGTACGGAGATACAGCACAACTGTTGTTGAAGTAGTCTCTGGAGAACTGCTGTTCACTTAATGCATTGAAACGGCTGTGCTCTGCTCTGTGGTGGTAAACTCCCGGCGTGGAATGGGCCTGAGTTCTGAACATAGCCTGGTAATTGGAATTGTTTCCATAGTAATTCTGATTAGTTTGCGACAAAGTCTGATAAAGGGGTTCTGAGTAGGAAGAGCACTGTGAATGTGTGGATAACACCGGGCCTACACTTGGAGGCCTCACAGCCATCGGCCCCTGGTTGATAACACTTCCTCGGCTGACCAGGGCGGGTGAAATGGGTGGAGTCATCAGGTGACCAGTGCTTTCAGACAGCTCCATCTGACCTGGAATAATAAACATTAGCCATCAATAGTGTTACTACTGCAGTACTGCTGAATACACGGAATGTGTTAAGACACACTGGTGAAGTGCATGTTACCATCTGAAACCTTTACAGACAATATGCATTGGCTCCCACCTGTACAATGCTGGTTCTTTAATTCATGGTTTAGGGCTAGGAAACTTCCCAATTTCATTTTCCAGATTGGAGGCTTCCACATTCAGTGTGAAATTCCAGCAGATACAAGCCTTGTGCACTCAAGATGTTATTGTTTGTTCATGCCTCACAAGAACCTCATCAAGCCATGACATGTAGGGTATTTTTACCATTGTACCAAGAGGATCTCTTACTGGCAGGGCTCTACAGTTGTCCCCTTCCATGAATCAGCGCAGAAGATGAGCTTACGAAATGTTATTTACCAGAGGTCCTCATAAATACATATGGTCATTTTTACTCTTACAGTAATGTGATGCCGTGGATTGAAAGAGTAACAAGCAAATAGGAGAGACTAGGAGAACAGATACATACCTGTCAGCTGCATATTTTCACTGTCTGCTGTGGCAAAGGGATTCAGACCAGAAGGTACACTGCTGGGCTGGCTAGCTGACAAGGACACATAGGTTTGCTCTGCTAGGCACTCATTTTTGACTGAAGTGTCACTGGTCAGAGGAGCAGCTTTGTTACGATTTGCTAGGAAGCAAGAGCTGGGTGATGCAGTAAAGGTGGCTTTGCTTGCATCTGGAAGAGTAAGTGAAAACTGTTGGTGGCTGTTATGAGTGCTCATTGCACATAAATTCAACACTAGTATATAGGCAGCACATGAGCTGCCTGATCTGTTCATGACTTTGGTTGCTTATTTTAAAACCCAGCGAAGCCTCCATCTTTTGCATGCAGTTGAAAACAAATATGCTCTACTCTTGATCTTCCCAGACGAACTGTCTGAATTGTATTCTGTGACCACAGATCTACAAAATAGATGCTGATGGTGTTATCAGTTCCTTACTGAAGTCATCATAGTAAAGACATGGATTAGATTTATTTCCTTGTAATAAATGTCAGCAATGAAGTCAAGCAAATTACATTAAGGCTCATGATACTTCAGCCTGAAGAATCAACAATGGGAGTTTTAGAATGACAGAAAGTCTGTCTGTTTTCATACAGACATATAGAAAAAAGCATTTGTTATACTCGGTTGTTCTTCAGTTTTCTGCAGACTACTGATAAAGTCAGTGGAACTTTTGGTATTTTCCAGTGGAAACCGTAACTTCACCTATGGTTTCAAGGACTTCACCTAAGTGTTCAAGGAGAAGGCAATTGCTACATGGGACAAGGCATTTCCTGAAGGATGATTTAAAAGAAAAAGTGCATCCATCTACTCTCAGATAAATTCTATGCAAGTTTCTTGCAGCAAAGTGCAGATTTAGAGTAATAACAACCAAAGACTTAAGAACTGATTACAGATGTTAATGTCAATCAAAAATAATTCAACAGAGCCCAGTGGAGTTCCATTGCATTTTGGGGATTAACTTGAACCAGAATTTGATCCATTTCTTATAAAAGACCTGGAGCATGTGTCTTCAAACTGTATAATTCTGAAGAAGCCTGGTAGCTGGAAAATATACAGGATACTATTTTAAGCTCTTTTTATTTCTTTTCCATATAGTAATACTTCAGTCAGATGCTAAGTAGGGTTCCAACTTGTGTTCCAATCTTGCAGGCCCATTCACATTTTGTTAACATTTAATACATTCCTAGTTCAAGGTGTAATTACATATTTCAGCTTTGGCAGAAAAACTGGATTGGGAATTCCTGCTCTCTCTGCAATTTTACTTCTTTTCACACTGCAGATTGTGGTCCTTCGGTTGCATCCACAAAACTGTTTGAAGCATCCAAGATCACTTCAGTGATCCTGTGTATTCACATTCCCACAAAACATTATTAAGTGAACCATGGTTGACAGTGGGAATAAATTGCTGAGTGAATGTTCACAGCCTTTTCAGGTGGATTTGACAATGTCACATAGAACTACACCTTCAGAAGACTGTAAGTCTGCTTTTGCTTAAAGTTCAACAAATATGCAAAATTCTAAAAATGCAGGAACACGTTCAAAAGAAACAAGGTCTAGTTACCTAAATTCTTCATGTATTTGTCCAGTAGATTCTGGAGTTCTTGTTCCTTGTCATTGTTGAACTGTGTCTCCATGGCAAGCAGGATGTACTCATCTAGTAGCATGCGGACCAAATGAAAAGAACCTTTTGGAGGAGAAAGAGAGAGAGAGTAGCTGAGTTATCTTTGTGACCATCTCTCACCACTCTACAAGAAGCTGGTGAAACAAACAAATAATTGTGGACTTTAAATGACCTGGCAAGACCAACAAGGAATAGTGCCTAACTTCTAGCTCTAATCTCTCTTTGCACTGGCCCACCTAGCTCAATTGTTTACTGTCCTGTAGGCTATTTGACCACTAATTACATCAAAGAAAAATACTGATGAAAGTGAGACATGCTTTATTCTTGAAGAGGGCACACAGTGGAGCTAGATAAGGCTGAAGTCTGCTAGAATGCCTCCGCTCTATTTCTGTTTGCCTTGTGCTAAATAACCAGACAATAACTGGTGAAGTCTTTGACCTCATTTCAAGGATATATGACATTAAAAATGTGTCTGTCCTTACAGCTATTTCAAATAGCCTCTGAATTTTAGAAAATGATGTACCTACTACTACAAAGACAAGTTGAGAAATGATGTACTGGATTTAAAATGGATTTAATTTGCTCTAACATTTTCTATTTTATAAAATATTCTGAGAATTCCCCAGACCAAACATTTCTAAAGATGGACCTGTGAACCTTAATTTTTAAAACCACAGATACTGTTGAATTGAATGTCTGCTGAACCCAGAATTAAATAACACTAGCGACCTACCAAATTCATTGTGCTATTATGAAAACAAACCCTTCCCAAACTGGTCCACATGTAGAACTAATAATTTAAATCTTCAGTCTCCTACTGAGATACATAGTTACAGCTCCAGTGGCATATCAAAAGAAACAGCTTCTAGCTCTTAAATGGCAAAGCAGTATCAAACAGCAATTCAAGAGAAAAATACCTTCAGAAAATGAACATGTGACACAGATCACCAATAAGTTACTGGTACCATTTACTGTAAAATGTTAGTTTGAAAAGCACATTACAGAGTATTTGTGGCTTTGATCAAAGAATCTTTAGACTATGACAGGCTTCTCTGCTGAGGAAGTAGTGGAAGGTAGATAAATGCCAGCACTTATGTACAAAATATGAGTGTTTTTACAAAGTCCAGGTACCAAAACTTGATGCGTTGTTTAGAGTTAGGTTATGCATCACTCGAGCACCGAAAAAACTCCATTTTAGAAGAAAGTCTTGAGCCCTCTTCTTTAATGACCTCCCATTTTGCTTGCTTGCCTGAAAGACAGAAGTAGTAAAATATTGTAGGTATGCTAACTTGCTTTCTACACACAGGAGAGGATAAAGGAGAACTGAATATTCTTGAGAGTTCAAGGAGTCCTTGACTCAGGCTAATGTGGTAGAGTGGATCAAGCTGCCTGAATCAAACTGTTTTCAGAACGCATGTCCTAAAGTGATAAACAGCAGCATTCACTCTTTACAATGCAAACAGAGTAGAGCTCTGACCATGTTAGATGAAGCAAACTGTTTACCACTTGGGTTCTGGCTGTGCTCTGAAGACATATAAATTAGCTTGTATTCTAATACTGAAGACGGCAAATTGTTCTGTAAATATACATGTATACAGAGCAAAAAGAAAGCAATGACAACAAAAAATCACCCTCTAGTGCCATGTTATTCCACATAAACAGGGAACACAAATTAGTCTCTGTAATTTATTATAATCTGTATAATACCTGCCAGACTTTCTCTCAGAAACTGGTGTGTTTACTATTGTAACACTGAAGCTTTTAAAGTTGCTCACTTCATACTGTCACTTTGTTCTGGCTGTGGTTTGTTCATGTGGTAATAGTATGCCCTGTTGCTTTCTCAAGCAGCAAGCAGAAAGAAGCTATTGTGTTTTTATAGTAACAACACTTTACACAGATAGCAACGGAAGGATTATATGTTCTGTAAATGATTAGCTCTTGCTTAATAGATCTAGACTCAGGACTTGCTGGTATTTCTTACCCCTAAATACAGGAAAACAATGCTAGGAAACATATGTGTTAACTTTAATAATTACAGTACTAAATAGAGGATGCTGAATGGGAGAGTACTTCAATGTTTCTGCCTGGTCTGTTTATTCAGAATTGTGTTTTAAAATTGTGGAATCAATTCTAGACTGTAATCATTCAGTTCTAAAGCAAGCTGCGATTGCTCAGCTTCACTGGGAGTTTTGTGTCTAGGCAAGTGCATGTAAAGACTTGGTTGGGTTTAGTTGCCCTGACGCACCCAAAGCACCTCATTGTCCTGCTAACATATGACAGTAAATAGTAGTAAAATCAGACTGTTTTAGAAAGAAAGAAGATATGACTGTCCCACTGAAATTTGGGAAAACAGGTGAAGAAAGGGAAAATGACATGCCCACTTCTGTAAGTGGCAGAAGAACTCTTCTGCAAGCCAGTCAAAGCTAACTGCATTGCCTCTGCCTCTTGCACCCATTCATACCAAGATGGTCCCTAAAACGATAGACAAGATAACATTTCATTTCCAGACAGAACAGGACCTTATGGGAAGACCAGTCTTTAGAGCTAGTAGTAAGCAATATCACGTGTAACATTTCTTTCTGCTAATTTACATTAATTAGTGTCTCAAATTGGGTTAATATCTCTTCCTTGAGATATAATTGAGAACTCACTTTGTTCTGAACCATAGTGTGATCATTCATAACTACATCTATATAAAATACTTGTGATTAGAAAGCATCTTGTAAATCAGGGAAAAAATCCCACCAAAAGCCTCAATTACCAAGTTAAGCACCTTATAAAGCTATAAAACTCTATCTTTCATCTTAGTCTGTACAAATCCTGCTGCAGGTTAGCTACTTTTGAATCCATCTGCTGCACTAACCTATACCACATGCAGTACCATCTGAATAATACGAAGGAAAAGTCTGCTTCTCTAAAGGACAACTTTGGCTCACCTTATTCACTGGGCAATACCCCTCTGATTCTGCATGCATGCACAGATAAGTTATTTTTTTTCCGTGTAGAGCTTATGACAGTGCTGACTTTCATGTTTTAGTTAAGATAGGTAGTTTTTTCACAAACATAGTTTTTTCACTGACTTAGTTTTTTCAACAGCACTCAACATGATTAATCAATAATCTTCACTTTCACACCAAGTGAAGAACACCCTGGTCACAATGAGGATATAGAAGCAGAAATGACAGTCTCACATAGGAAGTTAGTGGGACTGCATAGTTAAAGGACTGTATCAAGAATAAGGGGAGTAGGATTTGGTCTCGAGTCAAGCAGAATATTTGACAGGTACCTTGATAACCCTTTGCTCAACCACAGTATCCAACCATTCAATAAATGATTCCACAGTGGCATTCTTCTTTAGAAGGTCCTTCAGTTCTTGGAACACTGTAATAGAGTCATCTACCACGTAAAAAGGAGAACATATCATTGCATGCTATTCTGAACATGAGAAAAAGCCACTCACCAGCCATATGACAATATTGTAGCATGGAAAGGAAAGGCAAAGAATTAGAGCAGTGAAGAAATGAGCAATTATTCAGCAAAGTAAGGAGACACACATCTATCACACATACATATTTTAATTATTTTAAACTACAGTCATACAGTATAATTTTACAAGAAGATAAAAGAAAAAAAAACACTGCTATTTCCCATGCATTTTTAGGTTCAGCCTTGAAAACTTATCTGTTACTAAGTTTAGCAGAACAGATTTATCTGTGATGTGGCTGACGTGTACACTGTCTTATGGTTTCCCTTATGTTTTACAAATTTCTCACAATATAAGGTAAAGTTAACTTCCCTACTTCCCATTTGGGAGAGAGTGCCTGTATGACTGGTTATTTTGCCTTTTCTTTTCTTAGCTGATGTGGCAGAAGAGAAAAATAGAAAACAATTACAGAAGAAATAGGAAGTGGACTACTCAAATTAAAATGTGAATAGGATTGTGAACCATTATTTAAGAGAACAAACTTTTATGATCAATGTAACAGTCCTTAGAAGACGACACATTATTATTGCTCTTCTTTCAGCTCCCCAAACTCTGATCATCATGCTTCCTATGACAAAGTTATATTTTCAAAAAAGAAGACAGCTAATTCTTTTTTTTTTTCCCCAAAATAGCTATGTATAGCAACATGTAAAAAAAATAACACCCTCAGAATTCTTACTTTACTCCATTCTATTTTGTCTATGAAAATGGCTGTTACAGTTTATAGATAATTGTATGTTTTTTTAAAGGTCAACTTTCAGCCAAAAACAAAACCAAAAAAGTAAACTAGCTCAAGTATCCATTCAATTAAGCTATAATTACTGTCAACTTTTGAGACTTTTTTTCGAGAATCTCTGCTAATATCCCCACATGATCAAGACAAAACTTCAAAAGGGATTTTGTTACAATTAGCAACTGACATGAAAATTATTTTTTCAACAACTGTTTAAAATCTTCTACCCCGGATGACTTCCCAGTGCAAGCTTCCATTTTTGTAGGACATACTAGGGCAAAAAATTGGTTTTCTTAAACTAATGTTAACACTGAGCTAGATCAGGAAATGCAGTGTCACTGTGCCTTTTCTCAGTCCATCTCCAAGTAGACTAGCATGGCAAGGAATGAAAGAGTAGATTTCTTTTAATGTTACAAATATATCACCATGGACTTACATTCACTGTAGACTTCCCCATCAGAATCTGTGCTCCCTGAGACTGCAAGGAGTGCCTGAGAGCCAATACTATTCAAATCAACTTTTTCAATATCCGACACCATGGAATTCACCACGTGCTGATCAAACAGGGCTGGCCGAGCAATCTGTAAGAGAAAACAAGGTAAAATGCTGAGAAGCCTGAAAGAATTCTCAGAGAAGAATCACGAGCTGTCTTTTCATGGTTGTTTTTTATAGGTCAAATGTGATAATGTTTCTCTTCAATTAGAATTCTAATGCTCTTCTAATGTGCCTTCCTTTCAGCTCATTTTCACAATGTCACCCACAAGTCTGTCTTACTATTTATACAACAGAAAACTAACTCAAGGTGAATACATAGTGTATCTACAGCTATTCATGAGGGCTGCACTCTCAAAAGCCCAAGCTGCTAGCATTTAAGCTCCCAGAAAGGTACTGTTTCCTTTTCTACAATCTAACAAACCATCCTATGGAGGTGTCTCCCAATTGCAGACACTCATATCCTGCCAACTTAGCATTGGAGCACTCAGCTACCTATCACTTACATTCCTTTCAGTCAGACTCCAAAAGAGGTAAGTTCACATCATGGGCAAGACAGTGAAACTTTGCTAGGCATGAAGGATTATGTGATATTTTCCCATTTAGAACTAGAACAAATACCAAAAATTCCACTTTATCATATGATTGCCTAAAGTTCCCATGATGGTAATTCACTATAACCATGGTCTTTCCCCTCTTTTTCCTCTCTTTTCTACTACTTCTTTTGAAGTTCAGAACGTCTTGATAAGATCTATTTCTGTCCTCTTCTTTCTTACGTGCTGAAAACTACAAGATGCAAGTCTTTCATGGAAATATTGATTAAAACTTGAGGCATTACATCTCCTAGCCAGCAAGACGAACTGAATGTAATTGTCAATTTTCTGATGTATAAGTCTTATTCTCTTTACCTGTGCTAGGTGTAAGAATGATGTCTGCCGTTTCAGGGAGGAAACAAATCTTCGTGCAATAGGCAATTTCTTATCTGTCAGGATTTCTGGTAGATTTTCCAAAGAAGAAACAACCCACTGTTCCCAGTTTTTTGCAAAATTTCTTATATCTGCCAGTAAACTACAGCAAAAAATGTGTTTTAGAGAAACATCAATAAAAACTGTCTTGCATTAATTAAAAAAAAAAAAAAAAGGTTTTCAGTCTGTGATTCACAGACTCCTGGACAGATCTGTGAATTATTCCTCAGGTAATCCTGAAAGGAAACAGATGTCTGATCATCATAATGCTAAAACTGACTATATTTTGATATGTACCCCCCTCTGAGAAAAAAAAAAAAGTAAGCCACCTGTCAATTGAAATAGGTTGAAAACCACTAGTATTAAGAATAAACCATAAGAAATCCAATAACTTTTAGAGATATCTGAAGCTTGAAGTCTTAGACATAAAACTCCAAACATGACAACCTCCAAGAAAAAGGAAAAGTGAGAAGATTCAGAGGTAATTTATAACAATCCTCTTATTAATATCTTGCTGAAAATAAAGCTTAGATATCATGATGATGCATAGGACATAAACCTGAAAAGTATCTTAAAAAAACACCTTTATACAATGTAAGCATTTTTTTTTTGGGGGGGGGGGGAGGGGGATAGGGCCTCTCCTAGGGTTTTAGTGTAGAAGAAACATATTTCAAGATATTCAACGAGACACTGAAACAGGACATTAAAATAGTGTCTATCATTTTAAGGCCATTCTACTTCTATAGCTGTCCTCAAAGCTGATCGTATTTTGTCATACACATTCAACTGTTATAAAAATGAACATAAATATTGTGAGAAAATTTCTCTAGGATATATAATTTCTATTTACTCTATATTTTCCTGGAACATGCCTAGCAATCAGAATATAGAGTTATTATACCTACCTTTCTGGCATTTCTTGCATCGTTGCAGGGATGAGTACATCTGTAAGGACCTTCAAAAAGGTAACAGAAAATGATATCAAGCTTCCATTGGCCATTTATTCATTCATGTCTTATCTACTTAGATTATAAAGTGATAAGGACAGGGAGTTTATACAGAATAAAGCCATTCAACCTACTGTCTAGATTTCTCCCAACACTATTAGATAGGAACATATGTATTATATATATTTATCATATACCTAGATATCTCCCATTCCTAATATATGCCTCTTTGCAGCATGCTAGTAAAACAATAAAGTGTTATCACTCCTGTCTTACAGTAGAGTAACCTTCCAAGTTCTCAAGAGCTGTTTGACTCTTTCTTTTACCATACTGCATGTGGCACTGAAGGTGTTCAGGGTTTAGGATAAATCTCTTATGGCTAAGTGTGGTGAGGAACTGTGTTGGCAAAAAGACTCTGCCAACTGGCCTGCCTCCTGGGGCATTTTATTGCAGGGGACAAAGTTGTTGGACTATATTCCAAAAATCTCTTTCCACCAGTAATGCAAACACTTTGATAAAACCACAGTAGTACTCCTCCTCCTTTCTGGCAGCTGTGCTGCCAAGAATATCTAACATGATTATGAGTGAGAAATGGTGAGATGGACAAGAGAGAGAATGATAGATTTATGATCTTTGAGTAATTCTACCTTATCAGTTTTCTAATTTGGGCTCCTGTAGTATTTCTTCTTCTGTCACTTTACATATTTATTACAAGTAGAGTTAGTATTGATCTACTGGGACATCAGGTTTATAGCAGGAAAAGCCTCATAAACACAAGGTACAATATAACCTCTACAAGTAAATGAGGTTTAATGACTCATCTCCAGGGTAGTAATTATGATCTTCAGTGCTAATCACCTTCTTACTTTATAGCTTGATATGTTTCTAAGACATACCTGTTTTCTTCCTTTGTGTATTTTTCCCCTGTTTTTGTACATTAAAGAATGACAAATGTATGACAATAAGGTAGTAGGTGCTAAACAGCCTCAAGTCTCTTCCTTTGACTGCTTGGTGTTTTTTATTAAGCCATTAATTATTTCCTCCCATTGACAGGTAGTTGTCAAACGTGTTATAGAGGGTATGACAATCTTTCTAACTATATAGCGGGGCATCCTGATATTCTTTGATATTATTTTTGCACAAGCAAAAGCTATACTATGGCTGAGATTATCCATTGAACTAAATACCTAACTTACCTTATACAGAATTGAGTCACAAACGCAGAAGATGTCAACAATGATAGGATTTTCGAGCAGGGGAAGAAGATGGTCAGGCATTCCTTGCCAAAAATGTAATAAGAAATGCTGAATCTAAAAGAACAAGAATCATGGACATAAACAATGCTTTCTTGTCTGCCTGTGCATATATACCAAGAATGTGTATTCAAACAAACTTACCTCTTCAAAGTTCCCATTAATTGCATTGTCAAGGACACACTGACAGTGTGTTTTGTACATCATGATAAGAGTATCTACCTATTTTGGAAGAAAGAAAGATTAAACAGTTTCTTAGCTCTCTCTCCTTTCTTGCTATAGTGATCTGTAGCTTTCTGTAGCTAGAATTTAAACATACAAAATAAACTGTATTACAATGCATAATTACAAGTAGAGTCTGTATATCTTGAAGTGATGACATCATTCAACTCTCTTTTTTATCCACATCTCTAAGTCTCAATGTTACTGTCAGAACTGTAGCATTTGAATCCTGTATACAATGTGAACATGTGGATATCAAAGTAAGACAATAGCTAGATTAGCCAGTCAGATGGCAAGGTAAATTCACTTTCTGAAAGCTAAGATTAATCCTAAAGAGTAGTGCAAGTTAATCATTAGGCTACTATAGGCGTCTATGAGTGTTCTGAAACATCATCTAGTTGGACAAATGAGAAAATAGCTGCCAGTCATTTGGTCAAAGTTTAATCGCTGCCTTACATGAACTGAACTTTAAAAAGCAGAACTCCTTTTCATCTCATCAGGCTAATTTATCTGAGTGGAGTGTTCCCTTATTTTAATAACCCTGCAGAGATATTACAAGAGTTTGTAAAATATTACCATAAATCTTAAGATTTGTAGTAAATTACAAAACAAGAGTTTTGTAAAATATTTGAAGGAAAGAAAGATGGATGCTAGCAAAACCATTCTTACTGTCTAGAATCATGAAAAGTTTTGTTACAGCTTGTGAACTTCCCCAGCAAACCAGTCCCAGGTTTTGAATGAATTTAGTACAGCTTTATTTCAATAGGTCTCACATACAGATTTCTTTGGAATGTACTTTCCTGACTTTCACAACTCCTTTTGTAGCTACATGTCTTTGAAAAAGAGTGGCAAAGGCTGAGATTCAAGAACATTATGAGGCTTTTTTTTTTTTTTTTAAGGGTTTGTTGAAAATTTGAGTTTTGGGTTATTTTCTTCAGAAACATAAAATGCAGAAACTATCAATTTGTTTTAGCGCAGACTGATACATTTACGCAATCTCCAGCAAATTCAGCTGCATACAATTTTTAAGACCTTTAATGAAGGAGTCTAACTTCATGTGTGGTGCTTCAACAGAGTATCTAAAGTTCACTTAGGCATTTCCTTGACTTTAAAGACTTGTAAATGTCATTTAACTTTTGTCCTCTGTCAGAGCTTTAAATATTGTTGTAATCATATTATTTTGGATGAATCTTAATTTAGGGGACTGAGTGATGGGACAGTAAGTGAAGGGATAACAGTGTGAACTGCAGGAGAGAGTTCAATAACTCTTGGCCAGATAAGCTGAGTGAGGGGAAAGTCAATAGAGAAAGAAAACGGGAAGTAAGAACAAGGAATGAGGAAAAAGGAGAGAGAAAGAGGAAGACACACACGTAAATTCATATCTCTTCCCCCATCATCCTTGTAACTCCAGGAGTCTGTTCCCAGAGGAAGTCACCTACAACGGGCCCTCTTGGGCCCTTGGGTCACCTGGTCCCAACACCAGAGCAAATGCACACTGCCAATTCAAAATGAAGACAAAATGAGTTTTATCTTTTTGTTCATTGTTGGTGTGGTAAAATCCAGTTTTTCTTACAGTGTTGTATTGGATCTGTAAGGAACCTCAAATTCTCCTCAGATTTACATGTTACAAGAACACTGTATATATGAGAGATGTCAATTCACTAATGGAGTCTACTGCAGCAGGTGATGTACACTACTGAGGACACCAGTTCTTGGGCTTTCTTTAGAACCTGTAAGATTTCCACCTAAGATCTGTGTTCTACAGATGGCTCCTTTTGTTTAGTTCTTCACATCAGGAACCCCAGGCTTCACTACTTTTACAGAACAAACTTAAAAGCAATGTATGGCTTATAAAACAAAAATCATTAAAGCAACGTATCTCAAGACAACCACCATCAGGACCCATACTGTTGTTTAAGCTAGAGAGTTCACAATTTGTACCAGAAAGATGTCTAGCACAGTTCAGTAATTTAGCAGATCAGAAATATAACACAGACTTAACACACATGCAATCAGTTAGACATAAAACATACTACAGAAATACTTCTAACTAACCCTTAGGATAATCCCCAAAATCCCATATAGTCAGATTTTCACTGATTATTTTCAAACAATTAATGAATGAGTGTAAAGTTCATCCAATTATTTGTTGTGAATTATTTGTTCTGATCTAATCAGAACAAAATTTACCTTAAATCCAAAGGCATTTGGAATGAATACAACTCTGAGTTATTTGTTTGTTTAGCTCTCCCTGTCTTACATACCATCAGTTTGTAAAATACTAGGTCAGTTAATAGGTAAATAATTCAACCACCTTTCCAGTGGAGAGCCAGTTAATCGGTGTTAGTAAAGGTTTGCCCCCTCTATAAATCAGTCACCTCTGTTTGATTGTGGACATTTCTGGCTCTTTCATGTCAATACCTCAAAGGCTAAGATATGAAGAAACATTCTGTGGCAATTTTTGATCTGTAAGTTAGAAGAGAAGTAGCTCATATTTTACCTTGTCTTTAGAAATGCACCCCTGAAGCAAAAGATGTTGAGCACTTGGAAACTCTGGGAGGAGAGTTCCAGTTTTGGAACTCAGAGAATATTTCCGAGTGAAACCACCCTGAAATGTGAGGGAAAAACAGTAGCATTGAAGTACTTAATACAGCTTTAGCTGAGTCAAACAATTTCTGCTGAATTTGTATATTACCTAAAGAGTCTCTCAACATTCCAGAATATTTACATTCAGATCATCCTTCAAAATAATGATACTTATCCAGATCTGGATTTCTGCTCAGAAAAGCAATTAAGGACGTGCCCCTAGATCTAAATTCTACCAATTTGAATTTTCAGAATGACGCAGCCTTCGAGACACATTACTTCATGGAATTCTACAAGCTTTGAAGTTAGCCTGTGTTTAAAAGCTAAAGTAGAATATAATCTGTTACTCTCCTCTACAGTAAAGGCTTGTGACATCCTCAGAGCAACCCTAAGTTTTACTGAATATGTATCTTTCTTGTGCAAGGATATAGGGTACTGGTAGTATTATTGATTTCATCTGCTCTCTTCCCTCTCTGATAGCATTACAATAGTGGGTTCTGCTGTTTTACTACAATAACCACTATTTTCGTTTATCATAAAATTTGATAATATTTTATGGCATTATAGGTGTGATGGCATGTAGGGCCTATGGACACTTCTGAATGATGTATTTATTATATAGGTATCTGTGATTGTGGAAGACTTGATGTGAAGCCCCAGAAAATATCTTCCAGTTCTGTCTCCTACTGTATTGAAATAGATACACATAAACATATGTACCAAGAGCTTTGTAGGAAAAAAAGGCAGGATCCTGAGCTGCATGCCCTCCTGGGGCATGATGCTGATTTTAGCTGGCTTCCTCATTATCTGTTGAAATGACAGAAAGTTTGGCCATTCACCTCAGAGACACTAGACTTGGTTCTGTGAACATTTTTGTCCATAAGGACAGAATAAAACTGTGCTGGGTAGTACAGGCACATACAGTCACAGATCTACACAATAGAAAGAGCCCTGTACAGCAACTCAGTCCTGAAGTTCCAAGTCAGAGGTCATAGACTGAGCCTGGAAAGAGGAAATGCAGTTTCAAAGGGACTTACAGGAAAGGAATATATTATTTTGCTAGGGCTAACTCTTTAACAACAACAGAAATAAAAAAGAAAGGGGGGTTATTAACAATATGATCTCAGTTTTATATCTCAGTAACAATAGTATTCCCAGAGGTTTCATGTTCTCTAGCTACTTTACTGATGCACTGTCAACACTGACCTGGAGACAAGACAAACTTTTCTTGAATTATATTAAATTCTGCTGATCTGAGAGTTCCTTGCAGTTCTTAGAGGTCACCTCTCTAGCCTCTTTGGCTTGTAACTTCTGAAATATCATAAACACATTTTGTACTAGTTACAGACTGAGAAAACATCTTGAATAGTTAGATGTGAGCCTTTGGAGAGATGAGATTTACAAAGGATGAAACAACAGCCACTTTGTACATGCATTTACTAACCAGAAGCAATATAAGATAAATCAATCTTTGTTTAGGTTTGTAACAATACTCTCACAGAATCTGGTTTGGTCTTTTTCTCCACAAAGTAGAAAAGTCATATTCTGTAGTGATATAATGTTACTATGCTTATATTAATAATGCATACCACATTATGCTTATTAAGCTCTAAAACAATATAAGATGAAACCCTCATCCTCAAGAGAAGCAATGAAATCTGTACTATCATGCTGTCTTTACTGAATGAATCGTGCTTATTCTCATAGGATTGCATTCAAATCCAAAGACTATTTGGCTGAAACCCTTTGTTCCACTTCAGTCCACCCAGTCCTCATGTCAAGGCCTTGCATAGGGGCTTGAGCATGCCTACTGCATATTCCTGCAGTAAATCCACTACTTCTACACAGATTCCTTTTGTACTAATGGAAGGAATTTATGTCCATGCCCTAGACATTTGAATAGTACTTGAAGTGGTATTTCGCTACCCTTTTACATACAGTCAGATTTGACTTAACTGGGAATAATAGGTATATAGATAAATATAGCATAAAGAAGTGCAAAAGAGAATATTTTCCCAAAAACTCACCAATTGGAGGCCAGTTTCATGTGAAATTATCTCAAATACTGTATTCAGAAAACTATAGCTGTACCTGGTTTATTCAACATATATATTATCCCCTATTTTTATAGGGTGGAATGTCTACCAAAACAGATAGCCAAGAATGAGTACTTATATTACATAAAAAAACTTTGCCTGTGCTATCTACTATCCAAATACATATACACTCTAAGTCAAAGAAATTAGAGAAATTTAAACATAAGTACTTCTTCACATCAATACTTTTGCAGTTTTGTAATTGCCTATAAGTATCAGGAGTTTCGTTTTGTTTTGTTTAATAATAGGAGTAATTTCAATTACTTTATGATGTAATTACCCATTAAATATATGAAAATGTCTGATTAAAAGAGATTAGTTCTTTTAAAAGAAGGCAGTGATGGTGGTGGGTGGTTTAAAAGAAGATAATTTGCAATGTTTTGTACCTTGCTAATGGACTTATATGACTGTGCCTCAGCTCTAGGCTTAATATTTTAACCCACTGCCACTTGCCTTTCAATTTAATGCCATCTGTTTCTAATGGCCATTTAACATTAAGATAATGACAGTAATATTATCTGCCTAATTAACCATGCAGACTCTAATGGTGCACTAACTGGTTTAGATAAAAGAATTTGCTGATATCTCCCCCTACAGAGAGAATACTAGAAAACGTGATAAAACATACCAGAAGTAAACAGTGTCCCTGGCACTCAATAAGTGTTCATTCAAATGCCATTTACTCAGTATATTTAGACAATCAGTACTTTAACATCTTTTCAATGTCTTTATGTTCTTACTGGGAATTATACCTTATGCAATCATTGTAAATCTTTCTGGAATACCTAATTGCATGTGCTTTCAAGCAAATGAATAAAGATATATCACCTATTCAATTTAATGGAAAGCATCTTGCCAAATTTTTAGTAAACTGACATTACTGAAATTCAGTTTTGACCACAGAAGCCTGTTTTTCTCTTAAGACCTGTCTGAGCAATTTCAGATAACATAAAACCACACAAATGAAACCTCACACTGGTATGTCTTTTGTCATTTATTTCCACTGACTTCCTTGTGATTCTTTTTCTGGGAGGACCAACGCATTGAACTTTGGGGCAGAAGCAAGACAGGTTTATGGGACTGTGAGTTCCCAATAGATTGAGAATTCCATATCTGAGATGGAAGGAATGTGTGTATTCATTCATTTATGCCAAGGGAACCAGAAATTTTCATCCTCCAATCCTGAAAGAACGAATGTTTTAGCAGTGCTCATAAATCCTTGAATATGTTGGGGATATCCCCAGCATAGCACTATCTTGTTTTTGGATAAGATAGCTGATTATCTGAATGGGGAAAATAGAGCAGATCTAATCTGGAACCTCACTAAAATAATTGACGTGGTGTCACCATGGGAAATGATTAGTTATGCTGGTGAGAATAGGGATTAGTAGAAGAATGTAAAATGTTTAAGAAACTGACTCTAGCTGTAATGCTAACATGTTGTGTTGACAGTGAAAATTCTGGGCTGAAAAGGAATTGAAGTAAAGATTCTCAAAGATCAGACTTGGGACTGATGGCATTGAATATTTCATAGATTAAATTTGCTGACATGAGCTAATGAAATCATCAGTAAAGAGGAAGACCAAGAGGTCATGTAGAAAGACCTGGATGGCTTTGAGATAATGGCAATAAAGGGGGTGAAAATCAATAAAGTAAAGCTACACTCTCAGGGACCAATAAGAATTTCTGCTATCAGCTAGGAATTGCTTATCTGGAAATGAAAAAGGAGAAAACCAGTTGTGTATCAGTTGATCACAGAGGCTATATTTAATCTGGTAAATTAAATGGAGTCAGGAAATGTTCCCAGACAATATTGGAATGGTATTATTCACTATTATTCCTGGCCTTGTTTTGGCTCTTGCCAACAACTATCAGACACGCTTCAACAGCTACTGCATGCTAGGGGCTTTTCTCCTTGGCATTGTGTCTGAGATGTGACTATGTTGTTTTGTAGGATTAGGAGTTTAATAGTATTGATAAAGGCTATACATTGCAGTTGAACTCAGTGCCAAAGAACAATCCTGTGAGCAATCCCTATCTATTAATATAGGAAGCGCAAGAATCTGTCATTTTCTAGTACAAATATGACTAGAATGACAGTGACTGTCCCAGAGGGTAAAGTAGTGAAACTGTAAGTTATTTGTGAAACAAACACACACAGTTCTACGATTCAACAGAAGGGATATTTCTGATAGAAATTGGAGACAAGCCTTTTACAAAACTTTTTTTTTTTTTTTTTCCTAGAACTAAATTAAAATGTGAAGTACAGTGAAAGGCTATAAGGCTGATCAAAAGTGAATAGAGTTGCTGTTTGTTCTGTCTAGCAATCAAAAGCAGCATAAAGATGGATCATAGTAAAATGTTATGAAGAGCCAAAAATATTAAAATATAATGCTGGTGAAAAGGTATAAAGTTCAGTTTATTAAAAGCATTTTCTCACTTCCAATCAGACCAGAGATTCTCAAAAAGTCCTACAAAATTAATTGATGCAAAAAATTAAGAAGCTAGACACTGATCCTTTGTTTGTAGGAGGGTCTGTTAAAAACTTCTGCAGTTGTGAGGAGCTAGGTTGGAATATGAACCCTGGAATCTGCCTTCTAATCTGATTTTTCTTAAAGTATTTAGAAGAGCAAATACTCAGGATCATGAAAAAGGGTTATGCAGTCTAATCTTTAATGTGAAATACTGCTGAAATTTTCAAAGAAATGAATGTGAACAAAACCACAGGTCACAAATACTATTTTGATTATGACAGAAGTGAAAGGAAACTGACTACAGCACTTACCTCATTCTTCAACTTGCTTCCAGAGAACCTTTGAAAATAAATGTATTTAATTACTTTTTCATAAGCACAACATTTGTATTTATATATATATACACACATATATATACACACACATACATGCAAGCATATACACATACATACATACCTATATATACATATAAAATAGTTATATAATATAGATCAACTGGAAAAATGACTATGATTCTCCAAATGTAATAAGAATAAAATTGATGTTTTTTTCCTTAACTTCTGCCATTGGCATGTAAGTGCCTGAGGGTATCAGGGAAACCTGCTGAAAGATATATTTTAAACATGAAGATTCAGATCATTGACCAAACAATGTACGAAACTCAGTTTCAGTTATTTTTCTCTGAATCTTTGCAACTTTGCAAATATCAGAAGGGGACCATAAGTGCAGGTCCTTGAGTCCAGGAAATTCATAATGTTCTTGATACAGATGAGAAAACTCAGAATAGAAAAAAAAATCTGGAATTTACACTTCTTGGAAAAATGAAGAAAATGTAATGCTCTTTCACTCTCTTTCACCACAGTATTATTCTGATGTAGGCAAAATCAATTTCTGAGATGAAAGATTCATTAGCTGTCAAAAATACGTTGCAGTATTGTGACTGTGCTATTAATAGTCCAATTCAGAGATTCCAAATGACGTTATTGGAGTATGAGGCAACTCTTCAATGCAAAAATTAGAAAACACACATTTTAAATTGTAGCTTCTTCACTAGAGGATGTGTAAGGATAGAGATTCTAAAGGATCATCCTAAAAATAGATGTGCAAGATAACTACGGCTTGCTTGATCATTATTTCCTGTTCTGCTAGCTGGTAAGATACTGTGGGCGATATGAAGTCTTATAATTATTAGCAGCAATATTGTGATTTCCTACTGTTCTGATGCTCTGCTGACAGAAAAGACAATCAGAGGCTGAGGGACTATGGAATTCCACCTGCCCAGGACAACATGCGATGATTCATCATATGTTAGTTACCTTCAGAATTTCCTGGTTTGTTGATAGATGAGCATGAAAAAAAGTGTAACTCAGTTTGACTGCGAGTTGCTAATTAGCTTCACAGCTAAATGTTTTTGTTATGGACTGTGGATTTCCACATGTACAGCATAAAGTATGCAGAATGTACAATAAGAACACTAAACAGCATCTGCTAGCATTACTCTTCCAGAGCCTTAATCACTATCTCTAGCTTCTCAAAATGATGTGTATACCAACAATTTTGGTGTTAGGTATGGACCTTTCACACTGCAAGGCTTGATATTTAAAGGAACTAGGAGGTCAATTTACAGCAGAATTTAAAGATTCAGGCATTGACAACCATGCTTTTAAGGACTACTGTGCTCAGCTCAATTACCTAAATATCAATATTTGAATGACAATTAAATCTGAAATGGTAGTAGAGGCCTATATTTAGGCAACTAAACCAAGGCCCCTTCTAATCTTTTGACAAGCTGCTATCTAATATGCAAGTCTTGTGGTAAAGACCTCCATATGCCTTTATTTGTGCTGGTAGGCATGGTGTGATCTGATACCATCATCAAATCATATATTTTCCCTGCCTATTTCTGCTCCCAGTTTGACTCAGAAACCATTTTTATAGCTTACCTACTAGAACAGATATCAGGCAAAGGGCAGAGGTTAAGATGGATCATTATATCCAGCATCCAGCAACTGGCACATTCACTCGCTATTTTGAATCCTTACACTACCTGACTTTTCTTCTCCAGAAGCCTGTTATTAAACCCAGGCTACCGCATCATTGTCTTCATATAGCCATATCCAAACACAGTGATGGCCCAGAGTGTTCAAAGTCAGCATGTGAGCTTCTGTTCTAAATTAGCTAGTGTCTGCTGGACCCTGGAAATTCAACACCTCCAACATGAGAGCACAAGTCCTAACACAACTAAAAGGTTCCTTACTAGTGAACCATAAGCAGTTCATAAGATGAGAATCTAGTCCCTCTCCTCATATTTCTTTCTGCCTTGCTTAGTGTAACAGAAATGCTAGCAGTACACCAGAAAGCTATTTTATAAAGGCTGTATCAGAAATCAGGGCAGCACAGTATTCAGAACAAGCTTCCCAAGTAGGTCTTACAGTTTATATGTCTGGGATGGATTGATTCAAATTGGCTTCAGTTCTTCAACATCAGATTGCTGTTACGCAGTGTGAGACTGCTACTGATGCACCTTAGATGCTCTTCTGACTTATCTACTTTCTGATCTCTCCAGATGTCATTTTTAAAGCACTTCTCATTCATTGTAGGGACAACTAGAGAAATCTGTACATTCCTTGGGGAAAAAAATTACCTAAATTTTAGGAATTTCCAGACGTGATTCCTTTGGAGGATTTGGCATAAGTTGCCTAAAGATACAGATATGTAGAGTGTGGGATTTTCAAAGGTGCATAAGAATCTTTCATTTGAAATAGGGGTTGTCAGAACAGTAAGTACTCATGAAAATCTTGGGGAGTACCTATGTACATATTTAAGTGAGGATATACCATTGAAAATCCATCCCTGAGGAATTTTGTACAATCTCCAATTTCTTTGCCTTCATCATGGCTAGATTGTGAAAGGACAGATCTTTGCAAGAAAAGGGCACTGGCTGACCTAAAGCTGAGGACTAAGTGTGGCTATATTCCTTTAAGTGAAAATAACTGGTTTTAGTCAATTAAATGAACAATTTGTTCAAGATAATGTTGCATTATGGAAAGAACTGCATCTAGCTGTGTACCAGCAACACCTCTGCAGCTCTGGATAAATAATGGATAGAGAAATAGCATATTCTAGTCTTATACCTGAAGTCCTGCAGTAGAAAGATCCCACCTTTTCAGCATTACTGGCAACATTACCCTCAGTTTTTACACTTGCCCCGTTGTTTGGGAAAAGTCTCTTTGGGTATAACCTGAATCTGCCAGCAACTGAATTTTCTGTGTGTGTTTATAAAGTCCCTTATTCCTTTCCTTTCTCAGAGTCCCCACTTATAAAGGCACACTGCTGTAGACAATGAAAGCCATCATTCAAGCCATATGTGAACAGAGACATTTGTTTTACGAACTATTAATCTTTGGCAAACCAACAGGCAGCTATCGTAACGTATTGATCCTGCTAGCTGTCCCTTAAATAAATATAATTAGAGCTTCCTGGGTTAGGTTTAAACTGATATTAGCCAGTCAAAGGATCTGTAAATATTAATCTACACTGACCCCTCCCTCCTGCCCACAGGTGCCAGCTTCACACCGTTCTCCGGACGTTTCATAATGGGAAGCTGTCCTGGGGAAAGAAATTGGAGGGTGACACACAAGCAAACAAAATGAGACAAGTGTTCTGGAAACCGTGTTTTGCTGCTTTACACTAACAAATCCTCTTATGATGTAAGCTGATGCAGCTCTACTCTGACTTCAAAGAGGCCATACTGGAAGATACAAACAAGAGATCTAGATCAAGCTGTTAAATTAAAATCAGTGTCTTTAGGGAGCAAACTGCTGCCTAAACCTGTGAATGCCAGACACTGACATATACAGCAATATTAGTTCTGGTATCAACAACAATTAATGTCCTATAAATACCTTTGTTAGGGAAGTTTAAAGTTACATTTTCACTGACCATCTTTCTAAAGTAGGGATAGAAGCTATGTCTCAGATGCTATGTTATTGTACCTGGTTAAGCCTTTTCCAGAGTACACAGAGTGGTAGTATGCACTGCTTTCTTTAATGCCAATTCCATAATAGTGATACCTGCGGAAAAAAGAGGGGTGTTTTTATTTCTGTGTGACATAAAACAAACTGTCAAATTGGTTTTCAATGCTACATGAAAGCTTTTCTTTCCGGTTTCCACTTATTCCTTTCACTGGCATAGAAAAAATCTGGTCTCAGAAAACAGTATTGTCACGATTTGATACAAAATTCAAGGCTGGCATCTTCTTTAAATTTAAAACATTTTCTCTCTTTCAAGAATGTTGCTGGAAGAACAAATCTCCCAGAAACATGTTATATCTCTTTTCCCTGACATGCTTTCTCTTTCATTTTATGTCCAGTTTGTTGCAAGGGTTTGATCCATCAGGTGTAATCTATCAGGCTTACCGCTGTTACGTTTAGAGTTCTACAGAGCACTTTTCAGTTAAAAATAACTCCCCAGTAATTTTCTCCACTATAAATTAGTGTTCAGCCTCCTGTGACTAGCAATGTCAATATCTCATTCATCCACTCTTCTCTCAGGTTGTAGGCTGACTGACTGCTGCATTATTTAGTTGCTTAAGCAGTTATCATCAATTGTTTCCCTCACTGCTCTCCTGGAGATTATTGCTCCAAAAACAGAAACGAAAGAAGGAAACATGTTTACTGCTCAGCCTTTGCATTTCTGAGCACAACACCTTAACCAAAGACACTGAAGAGGGTGGGTTGGTGCTAAGAAAACTAGCTATGCTGTAGATACTGCTTTCCACTGATTTTGCTACAAAAGTGACCTCCAGGAGCAGGGCAGGAGAGCAAGCTGGGGGCAGCTCTTTCTTCTTCAGTCATAGCAAAGTTTGCTTGAGTTCATCTATCAAGGGTGATAGGCCCTGTCTTATAAATTCAACAAAGTACATTTAAAGTGGAGTTAAACCAAACTTGTCTAAGAATGTTATGGACTGCATATTAAGGATCATTTGGTTTTAACTAAAGTCATCTTGAAAACACCATGGCAGTAGGTTTAACTGAACTGCTTCAAAGTAACACTTGCTGTTGAAGTACCTTACTTGCAAACCAAGCATAACATACAGAGAGTACATTGCAAGATCATTGCACTAATTTCACTGAAACATCTCAAAGACTTGCATAAAAGTTCACTCTTAAGACACAAATCCTCTGGCCGATAGTTTAATAGAACACGTGAGTTTTCAGCTCATCTCTGATGTTCCTGGTGATGCCCATTTAAAACAAAAATAAATAAAAATTTACAATCTTTTTGTTTGCTCTTGTATGGGATGGTTGCAGGTAAGAACAAAAACCTCAAATGCTTTACATTTACAATGCTGACTAAAGGCATTAGATACAAATGATAATTAAGGAGATGTTCATTATGGTGATATGTTTGCTTAGCCTAGGTGTCTTTGAAAATCTCATCTGAAATAGTCATTCTGTTTCTGGACAGTCTATTGGGTGCACTCAGGATTTTATAGCCAAGAAATTGTGGCAGAAAGTGGCTGCATAAACCTATGGCATCACAGGTTTTATTTTTCATCTGAAATTTATGAGTCTACGTAATATCACTGGAACACAGAGGTACCTGGTGACCCTTAGCAAGGCCAAGAGTTTCTTGCCTATTTCGCTACTGTTAGTTTTCTTTCCCCATAAGCATATTTCTCTGATGAATGGTGATGTGGTGAACAGAGCATTTTAAAATATCTGTTCATACTCAGAAGCTCAGACATAGGACCATCTGCTCAGTACAGTTCTCTTTTTACCCAGTAAAGTCAGAACTGACTGATCAAATCAAAGTGACACTTGAAGGTGGTTTAGGATGCCTTTCATTAAATGTGACCTTTCATTAAATGTCATAATGCTGGACAGTTGGCCTCCTTTTCAGATACAGTAGTGCGTCATCTCTGTTGTGAATTAAAGTCCTGAAGGTTTTCAACCAACAGCTTTGGTTTATGGGTATTAAACAGATGGACTTGAGCCATACACCTGAATCTGAAAATTTCTAATATTAGACAGAGTTCTGGCAAAAATGCTAAAGGCATGAACATTTTTTCCTCTTTCATGGAAATTCAGTTAGTTTAAACATGACACAAGAAGTCTTAAAAATGTGTATGTATGGATCCTTTGAAATAATAGCATTTACTTAATCTTGAATTTGCACAGGATGAAACACTAAATAGAGCTGTGACCAGTTCTTTAAAAATGCTACAGGCAGAGTAATTTATTTGTAATTGGCAATGTTAACAAGCAGTTGCCGGCATCTCATTCCAACACCCCAAATCTCTCAGTTTCAATCACATGTCATTTTGTAAATTCTAAAAATAAAACCTCACGCTTTCACCACAAAATTGGATTTCCCTGCTGTTAAAGCTGAAGTGGGCCAGAGGCCAAAGAAAATCAGTAATTCTTTACAAAGTTAGGATTCGATATCTAGATTATTCACATCTAATTCAGTATAAACATATTTGGGCTAGAAACAGGAACTGTCATATGATTTGGATTCTCAGCTTTCTGATGGCAGACACAGTACTTGTTCGTGTTCTGGAATGCCCCAAGATACCGGAATTTACTCCTTTCATTTTTTTTTATTTTCAACTGCAGAATAGATTTTTTTTTTTCGGTATCTATTCAGTGTGTCTTAAAGGCATATAAATTATCCTTCTAATCTCCTTGAATTTTTAGTACTAAAAAAGTACAGCTTTCCAGTCATGACACAGAAGCAATAAAAGAATAAATAAATTATAATCTGTACTTTTAAAGTTCTGTCTGGAGTACTTCACAGAGGAATAAGGTATAAAGATCTTTATTCTCTTACACACCTAAGTCCTTAGCTGAATAGCTTTGACTCCCTGTTGATTTTTGACTTTTTTGATTTTTTACTCCCTGCTGATTGCAGTAGACCCATTCCAGACACACTGACAATATCTTTAACCTACATCTTCAAGTACCTTCTTTCTCTTTATGTGCCTATTTACATGTATATTCCACTCTTATATTTCTATTGTACAATTCATAAAAGGAAATCAGTCATCATAAGGAACTTATTCTCTGTTTTTGTAACAAACCTCTTAAAGAACAAACTAAACTGATTTTCTCTTAATTTCAGTGGCTTATTATAACATATGTTCCTATGTAGCTAGTAGCCCTGATTTTAGCATACACTGACAGAAATGATAGCTGATAAGGAAATGATAGGCTTAAGCTGTTCAGGGACTTGCAATAACTTGTTATCATGGGGCCAGCTGCCGTATCAGTTTTATTAACCCACTAAATCACTCCTAATAAATAAGATAATAGTTTTCAGACATCATGGATAAAAGCTAAGATTCAACATTGATCAAAGTCTACAAAGAAATTAAATTGTAACTTGAGCTCAAACAGCCTTCTGTGTGTATGGTCTGAGCAGTATGCACATTTTCCTGAATAGCTGCTCCAGGTAATTCATGTACCATGAAGAATATAACTAAATTCTGGTAGTGGCTGTAGCATGTTCAACACTGCCCATGCAAAAAGGTGGATTTGGAACCTGCTCCAGGTCTGGGTCTTCTCCCATTCAGCAGGGATACAGAAGTCTTCCCCTTCTATTCAGCAATCTGGAGTGAGCAGCATGGGTAGTGTTGTTAACAAAATTGTGTTTAGTTTGTTGTACTTTCTTGGTCAACTCTTTAAATGAGTGTTTTAGTATTTACACCTCTGTACAAATAGGTTGTTGGATGTAAACACAGAGGGAGAGAGACTCTGAGGTTAGTTCTTAATAATCAAAAGTTCAAATAGTCGAAAGGATTTATTAGACCCATTTTTAAGGCCCTCCTTTATCCAGAACCTCAGATGACAAATGCTGCTCAGAACTAACATTGATGTAAGTTCTTGCACCTTAGAGCAGCACCCGTGTCTCAGCTTAGATCAGCAATGCTTTCTGGAATTCAGTTCAAGTGAATGTTAGAAAGAGTTTGGACTTGTTTCGGTGTGGAAGAAAAACAATGGCTGCCACCTTGGAATGGATGGAAGAGGGAACCGACTTACTTTGTTTTCTTCTGTCCACAGCCAGGCTCTATCAGTGTGTTACTGTGTATGCATACAGTATGCAGCAAGGTGCTTTATTCCTAGGGAGGCAGCTTTTCTTTGCACTATAAGAATAATGATTCCATTAGAAAGGAATTGTCTTTTTCCTTTCATGCTTTTGCAACATCTAAGCACTGGATGATGATTGCCTCCCAGGCAATACCACCGCACTAAACATCACTGTCAGGAATAGTTAGTACTGTTACTCCTCCTACTAATATTATATCAAAATAATGACACTAACAACAGAACTAAAACAATGTCACTCCACTACCATGCTTAAAAAATTAGAATTTAACCGCTAGTAAGAAGTGTCTCCTACCAGTCCCAGTAGTAGTCCCAACACTGCTTACAACATCTAGCGTTCAAGCTGACAAAAGCAGTGACTAACCAGTCATTTAATGTAACTGGTGAACAGCCCCTTACCTTACATATTAATTTAATGAAAATACTTCCATAAATGATACTTGCATGACTAACTGCTACCTGGCCAAAGCAGAAATGACTTTGTTCCTTATTAGTGAGACTATGGTTCTGATATGATCCACAACATCAGAGATACTGGTTGTTACTTATACTACCACTCCTCAGTGACTACTTGCTGCTGTATTCGGTCTCTGAACTGGAGATATTGTCACTTGTGCCTTTTACGAGGCTCTTTTCTGCACAGCCAGAACAACGTAAATCTACTGTAGTGGAAACGAGAATTGCAGACAATAAGTCTCTGAGGAAAAATCCAGTGGAAAAAAAAAGGAGAAACAAATGCCAGATGTTCAAACAAAACCTGCTGATGCCTCATCCCTTTGAGGAAATTGCTCAAGAACAGTTAATCCATATGAAAATATGGCATATAATACCACCAAGGTCAGTAGGACTATTGGATCTGCTGAAGAAAAGCTGCCCATGAAGTACTTCTGTGATAGTCTCGGAGAAAAGGGAATTACACTGACACAATTAATTTTGTGGCGAGATTCCCATGTCAAAAACTTGTTTTGAAACATACCTCTTTAAATTACGCAGATACATGACATTTTTGGAAGTTTGGATCCTGATTGGATCTTGTTTATCAATGTATTAGGTATGTCAGATCAAAAATAAAATGAGCATTTGGCAGTCTTTTCCCCTTGTATTCTCTCATTCATTATGATTTGAAAGTAGTTCTCCAAATACACTAGGTTATGAATGTAAGACTTAACTGAGACATTGATGAACTAGTAGGTTGTCAAATATTCCTGGGGACTATAAATGCCAGATCTCCTAAAAACTTAAACACAACAGCAAATGTCCATCTGCAAAGCTGACTAAATCTACAATAGCTTACGCCTGTAACTATAGCTCAACTTCACCACAGCAGAAAATCCATTAAATCTCTTTCCCTTATAAACTACCCTTCTAAATGTAACTCTCCTCAAAAACTCTATTCAGCAACTACAAGACAGATTGTGTACTCTGTTTTTCCTGAAAAAACTCAATGGATTACAAAACTGTAAGACCGTGACAGAAGCTAAACAAGAATTGCCCTTTATTATAGAAAGGAAAACACTCTATGCAGGCTTTCCTTTGGATTTTGTTTTTATTAATGATTTATTAAAATAAATATTTGAGATATACTAAAGAAATAATGTCTTTTAAAATCTGTAATTGAAATTATTTCCCATTTTGTATATGCAACAAAACCTAAAATTCATTAATGGCATCTCCAGTGCATTCTTCATCGAAAATAGGGTGGGCTTGCCTGGCTATTTCTGATATATCTAAGGTAGGAAAAGAGGCCAGCATAACGACAAAAAACAACCCCCCCAGAATTGTAAAAGTAAACAATGCATCTTTCAGACATTCCTAATATATTACAGAGCACTTAGGAAAACCACAATCTTGTGGGTTTTTTTGTTTGTTTGTTTTTGTTTTGCTTTTTTTTTTTTCTTTCAGTCTCCTTTCATTTTGAGTTTTGCTTATAGATTATTGAAAGACAAGAATACCTTTGTCTTTCAAGGCTAAGCCTTTCAAAAATACTTTTCCCAAACAAACCAAATGTCTGATTTTCTCTTTTTAGTACCAATATTCTAGTTTTCTATCTTACTGACTAGCAAAATTGTTCTTTGATAGTTTTTTTGGTCTCCAGTTGTGTTTTAGTAAACCATCAACTCTTTGTACTTTCTTCTATAAGGCTAATTTAATGAGTCTTACTCAGTATCTACATAAACACATTTGTAATTTTAAGCATGAGAACAATCCTACTCACAATTTTAAAGGCATGTATGTCTCAAAACATAGGCATTAATAATAAATGTTTGACTTCTATGTATACACAGAAAGCTGGACACAATACCTGTCTTAATTTGCTCCTCATAGCATTGTCTTATTTTTAGGACAAACCTATTTTGAAATCAATAGAAATTTACAGATAAGGATCTGATCTAAATTAGATTTGGGATTGAAAGCCATTAAGTTTTTTGAAAGTTACTTTAAAAGAATAAAACTATATAACTAGCCTTATTTTATGTAGAATGGTATGGGCACACTAAGTTTAAACTTTTTTTTTTAAATAAATAGAGATTAATAAACATCGAAACAACAATTTAATGAACAACACTAAGAAAAGCTCAGAACCAGTGTTGGTTTCAGGCAATACAGAGCACTATTGTATTTGTGACTCCCCAAACAAGGGCAGAGGTTTCCTAAAATTACCTAATTCATACCTTGACATTAGCAATACCCTACGGCGTTATTTTGACTTCTCTACATTCCTTACATCAATACACCACACATTTTTTTTATTTCCTTAAGAAGGAGGATTCTCAATTAAAAATAAAAAAAAAATCAGACTGGGGACAGTTCAGCAGTACTTCCTCAGCAGCCTTGGTATGAGGGCACAGGTGGGAGAGTGGATGTAAGGGATGTTGCTCCAACTGTTCTCCACAGTTTTACACTAACTTTGTCATGGCCTAAAGGATAATGCCAGAATCTGAACTAGCAAAATATTTTGCCATAGGTGATGCATAAATATCTATTCCCACAGCCTAAGGGGCGACCTTATCGCTCTCTGTAGGTACCTTAAAGGAGGCTGTAGCAAGGTGGGGATTGGTCTATTCTCCCATGTGGCCGGTGGTAGGACGAGAGGGAATGGGCTAAAGTTGTGCCAGGGGAGATTTAGGTTGGATCTTAGGAAGAACTTCTTTACTGAAAGGGTTGTTAGGCATTGGAATGGGCTGCCCAGGGAAGTGGTTGAGTCACCATCCCTGGAGGTCTTTAAAAGACGTTTAGATTTAGAGCTTAGTGATATGGTTTAGCGGAGGACTTGTTAGTGCTAGGTCAGAGGTTGGACTAGGTGATATTGGAGGTCTCTTCCAACCTAGACGATTCTGTGATTCTGTAACATTCCACAGTTGAAATATACAAATCAACTGGATACATTATACATGAATACACTACAGACTGTGTACTAATTAGAGTTTTTAAAAATTATCCATAACAAAGTGCAGATGTATAATTTCTTCTAAATTTAAGATACTTTTTTTCTGGTGTCTTTAAATAAATCACTATTGTTATCAAGAGAACAGATTGAAAATTGTCAGATTTGCAAAAGGCAAATCACAGTTAAATAGCACATTATTTGTAGAAAGATGAATGGCTGTAAAAATACGTTAAATGTTTTTTTATACATATATGTACATATATAACATTTTGACAAGTTATTTGCAACCAGTGAAAGGCTCTTTGAAAATGATGATGTTTTAGAAGCTTAATCAGTTTAGTTTTAGTAACTATGCCTGCAGTAATGTTTTCAAATTCAAACACTGTATCGGTTTCATCAGGTGCATGAAAGTTAACACTAACAGCTTTCCATCTGAATACCTCCTCTACCAATTACTACACATTATGGAGGCATGGAAATGTATTTAATTCCTACAATGTATTCTGTAAGTGGATACACAGATAATTGTGCCTTACTTTGAATGGCCTCTTGTTCCAAGCCGCCTTGTGGTAAGGAGAGGGAATTTCTGGCGAATGGTCTAAAGAGAAAATAACAGTATTAATTTCTCACAATGGTATACTTTTTTTTTTTTTTTTTTAAAGCAATCTCTTCATGGAAAAAACTGGAGAATAAATATGCAGTCTACTGTACTTCATGAATTTGTGACACGTAAGCCACAACATAAACAATTCAGCACGTTTTACACTGCAGGGGTCCTTCTATCCTTGTCCATCTCACTGTGTACCCCCAGTCTTCCCACCCTTTTTGTCTGTTCTTCCTTTCCATTTTCACTTTTACAATACAAAGTCTAGTTTTCTTCACTGGGATCCTGCACCATTCAGGTCCCTAAAGTACAACTGTGTCTTTCGCTTCAGGGATCTAAACAGAAGCGAGGGAAAGATTTGGCTGCTAGCTATTCCATTTTGAAAGTCAAACAGCTAGAAATAAAGTGATTTCTGATTTGAAAATTGTGATCTGAAGGTTAAGGCAAGCAAATATTTACCTTGTGGGCATTTCTATCTTCTTGACTATCAAAAGGCTGCACAGGCTTAAACATACTTATCTGCACTGAAACCCTATGAAATTTCTGTTATGATCTATGCTCCATATAAAAAAAAAAATCATGTTTTGTGATTTAATCCAAATCAAGCAAAACATTCTGCCACTGGAATCCTGAGATTGAGATTAGTGCCCTAAAAATATTCTACTCTTCCTGCCCTAAAAACATTCTATTCTTCCTGTAAATGATGCTTAAGGGAGATGGTTTATTAAGTAAAAAACTAATTCGGTAATAGAGGTAGAACTAACGGTTGGATCTAAAAGCTAGATCATGGTCAAAACAATGTTTAAATGGAAAGCTACTGTCTTCCTCATTTATCCTGAAACTATGTAATGAAAACTAGACATATACTTTCTCAGTATATCCAATTCAAGAGGAAAAAATTAGTAAGTTCATTTTATGAACTGGATTTTACATCCATTATTATTATTTAATTAAATTAATGCATTTTGCTATCTATGAACAATGAACAGATCAGTAGTGTTTTAAAAAAAAGATGATCCTTGAAGCATTTTTGGTTTCCTGTTTCACTAACTACTCAGGGTTTAATTTGGAGAATTCACATCTCCCTTTCATTAAATGATTTCAGGATTAATTGTAGGGAAGGGTAGAAAAGAGGAGGAATCAACAATTTTTCATTCAGGAGCTCTTTGTGTTATTAATTTTTATTCCCCTTCTTGTATTGCTTATTGTGTCACTTCTCACTTTACACTGCCTTTAGTATAATTAAAAGTGTCTTCCATATCAGATCTGTTTTTGTGGAAAGAGCCCTATTAATGTCACCATTAAAAAGAGAGAGGGAAAAGAAAAAAAAAAAAAAAAGCTCTTGGAGAAAATGCCATATTGTTATTTCTTACAAAAAAAAAAAAAAAAAACAAAAGAAAAGAAATCAAAGGGAACTTCAGTTTCATTACCCTAAAGCTGTTGTCATGAAATCCTTCCATATGTTATAGTAGTAATTAGTTTGACTCCATGTGCATTAGCAGTAGGAAAAAAAAAATAATTTAACAGGCATTTTGACATAGGTGTACCAAACTGTTAGTTTTAGAAACTATGAGAATTAGTCTAATGAATGATGAAGACTTTTACTTTTTACCTTCCCAAAAGTTGCAGCACAAGCAGGTTCCAGCTTCTCTTTTCTGCAGAAGTCTAAATAATGTGCATAAAGGATGCATCTCGGTAAACAAACTCCTTCACAGACAATGTAGTTTTCTTCCAGCCTGTATAGAGAAAGAAACTGGAAGAGTAAAAAGCAACATATCATGTCTCTCCAATTTATTTTCCTTCTGTGTTTATGGCACTGCCCTCTTTTTTTTTTTTTTTTTTTTTCATTTTACTGAAGATATCCATGACAGAACACAGATGAGTTTCTAGTGAACAAGACAGGCACAAGAGACTGACTCTACACTTCATGTTTAGGGTAGTTGCAGAATATGGAAAGCATGGGGCCAGGTCCCTTATTCTTAATGAGCCTTTTTCAAAGTCTGCACACTTCTGCTTTAAATAATTTTGATTTAAATGACTACCACCTCAGAGGCAGCCTTGCTCTGAAAATATGAGTACTAACTATACTGTGAAAGATTTGGGTTTAAGGCTGTCCTCTGAACAGAGCAGGGGCTTGAACTTGCACCTTCTCTATTTCTAATACCTGGAGTTATGTCTCTTTTCTTCCTACTTTTGCTTTTTAATTTTCACGCTGGACCTGAAGCTATTTCTTGACCAAACCACACGAAAAATCAAAGATTTGACATTTTCTGGAGGGTATGCACTTTTATGCATCAGTTTACAAAAGGCAAGTGCTTAGGCAAAGGTCATTAAAGTCTAATTTTAAAAACAAGTAAAAATTGTCTATCTTCCCTTTAACTGAACTCTTGGTAACAGCTAGGTATTCCACTCTTGTCAGTTTCTTTTCTTTATCAGTCTCCATTATCTGCTACTCCCAGAATGATTTGTAATAAATTTGTTTCTTTTCAAATTACAACAATCTATATGAACATACTGTATAGTAAACACTGCATGCTAAATAATTTTGCACTGACTCACGAGACTCAAATCCTTTCAATTTACTGTCTGCTCTAAGAAGTCAGATGTAAACTAAATTAAGAAACCGGGATATCTGGATTATTCCTTTTTTTTTTTTTTTTTTTTTTTTTTCAGGTTGAAGGAAAACTCCAAATTTATAGTCTGGATTTGGTAACCAAGTTCCCATTTAATTCAATATTAGCTCCCTAACTTCAGGAGTATTTTAGTAAAGACCTGTATGAATTAAAGTCTGCAGAATTTGACCTCTTATGTGTTTAATTTTTGCCCAGATAAAATAAGGTAAAGGGAGGGTGTCTGTGGATGGTGGAATATAATGTAAAAATATATATATTGAGACGATGGAAATCGAACAGCCATGGCCATACAGGATAATTAAAGCATCCATTTGCAAATGGAAAGTCTGAGGTAACTTTTCATTTCTACGTTTTCCAAGATTTTCGGGTTTATCATTTCTAGGAAGAAGGAATAACCCGATTTTACGGAAACAAAATAACGTATAATCGACTGTCCATGTGTTGATTACTACCGTGTTCCCGCACACCCGGGACGAGAAGCTATGTAAGCTCCTTCCAGGTCTATGCTGGATACTTGCACCGTCGGTTCAGGCACAGTAAGCCGATACTTGGGATTTTTCTCTTGCGTAAATTCGGTCTTTCCCGATTTTTCCCAGCCAGTGCGGGTGTGACAGAGATCTCTGTTAACGGATAAACTTCTGCTAATTAAAGAAAAATCGGAAATTTAGGGGGAGGGAGGGCCTCCTTTGTACCGGGGCCGATGGCAGTGAGACCGGAAAGCCCTCAGCCCCCCGTCAGAGGCAGCCCCGCGCCCGGCCGGCCCTACCACTGCAGGGTGAGCTGCGTCTGCTTCTTCTTGTCCTTCATCATCTGCGCCACGCTCCTCTTCGCCGCCGGGCTGCCTCCCGCGCCCTTCAGCTTGCCGTCGCGGCCGTCCGCATCCTCGTCGTCCTCCGAGAGGCTGTCGCTGCCCGCACGGAGCTCTGCGAGCCGGGGAGGGAAGAGCGGAGACGCCCGGGGGGGCTCCGTTAGGGCCGCTCCTCCCCGCGGCGCCCGTTCAACGGCGCCCGTCCCGCCTCACGGGCCCCTTACCTGACTTGATGGCGGATGGCTCCGGGAGCCCCCTCTCGGCGCCCGTCCCGTCCCGGGCGCAGGGCAGCAAGCCGGCGGCCAGCAGCTCGGCGTAGCGCTCGTCCTGCTCGGCCGGGAGGCGCAGGAAGGCGCCGTCAGCCTCGGCTCCCTCGGCCATGCTCCTCACCGGCACCTGCCGCGCCCCATGGGCTCCTCAGGGGCTCTCCGGGACGCGGGGCCGCCGGCAGCCTGAGGGGAGGCGAGGAGGGGCAGGCCTGCCCCCGGCGGGGCCCTGCCTCCTCACGGCAGCCGGGGGAGGTCGGTGCCGAGGGGACGGGGCTCGGCCGAGGTGCGGGGAGGCTCGGGGGGGCGCTTAATGATTAACTGCCGGCGGCGTGAGGGAGCGACGCCCCGCCGCCATCTCCTCCCAGGGCGGCCCCGGGGGGCTCTGCTCGTCCCCAGCCTGAGAGGGCGAGGGGCGGCCGCGGGGCCGAGGAGTAGGCACCCCGCCGGCACCTGCTCCTTAAGTCGTCGTGATTCTTTATTGCCTAGTTTAACTGTTGGTGCTGGAACAGCACGTCTTGGCTGTGTGCAAATAAATCGCATCGATGTGACAGGCGTTGCTGAAGTGCCGGTGTTTTTCCGTATGCCAGCCTGGAGAGGTGGCCAGGGACCATAACAGGAAAGATGGAACGGCTTCTTCTACACAGCAGTTGTTGGTCAGATGCCAAAGTAACATCATCACTGCAACAGCTTTAGTATGTCCTCATCAGAGCAAAATCCCAGGCCCCGTGCTCTTTTCTGTATAAAGTCTGGGAGATTTCAGCATGGCTTGCGGTGGTGAGCAGCCCCGAGATGTGCTGCCAGATGACCTCTTTCAGCCCTCAGGTAGTGCTGGGCTGTCACAGGCACGAGGCTTGCAAGGAGCTGTTCTCCCATCTGTGCTGTTCCATTGCGCCTTGACTCACGGTCCCACCAGCGGTATGAAGCGATTGAATATTATCATTTCCACTCCTGCACAGATACATCATCAGACCAGTTATGACCTGTCACATCCATATTTAACAAAACCCCAGGTGCACCCATACCTGCCAAAGGCCTCAAAAGGCATCACAAGGATGAGTGACAGGCTTCTGAAACGACAAAGACCTGTGGGATAGTCCCAGAGTCAAAAATGACATTTAGCCCAAACTTTCTGCTGTTTCCATTTACTCCTCTGCCCATACCTATGTAAAATATACTTCCTTCTTTACTGGTTGCTCTATTCAAACATTTCTTCACAGTTATCACATCTCTTTCTTACTTCATATGTGATGCTATATTGACATTGTCCATATGGCTATGTCCACATATGATTGTGCCCGTGTATCAGTTCTTGGCATAACTCATTGAGACAGTTCGGCTTTTGTTTTCAATGACTTTGTTTTGAGGTTGCAGCAAAATCGCATTTGGCCCTTTGACTTCTCTGCAATTTTTGGCTGACCCGACTACTTCAGAGCCTGGCCCATGAGGGTCAGTATTTCTACAGTATAATAAAGCCTCCCAGCTACTAACTGTTGTGATGAATCTCTTGTGAGCACAATTCTATGTCTTCCTGGTAATACAGAGCTAAAAGTAGTATTTGTTGTGTAAGGGCAGGATTCTCTTTCACTATTATTTCAGAACATCTTTGGTGACACTAACTAATTCTAGTCATCACCACACAGGGATTAACTGTGTGAGGGGTCTGGTCCAGGGACCAGCTAGTTTATACCCTGGGGCAGCAACCATTTATAGTCCCTTCCTGCTGCTTCTGGGGGCCAGGGACTGCTTTAATTAGCTTTACCTAAAATTGATGATGATTTAAGAGCCATTTTGGTAAATAGAAGTTCTCCTTGGATTTAGTAACTTTTTCTGACTCATACAAACACTCCTCTACTTGTTCTTTCAAAGCCAGGAAATGATTGTTGTGTGGTGTTACCTCCTTTGTATGAAATTAAGCATATATTTGCAGCAGTAAAGAAAGAAAAATGGGTAGGCCAGTGCTCCTAGGTAAACATGTAATGTTTAAAGCCTGCATGAGAAAGGTACATCATCTACTGCCAATATGTGAGGAAAAGTATCTGTTCTGTAATTAATAGAAATATGGCAGGTTTTTTATAAGTGACCTACAGTAAATTACACATAAATTATTCTTATCTGACAGTGTCCTTTAATAAACTCAAATTGTTTTTAAAAGTTTCCATACAAAATCTTTGACGATGAAAGTAATTAATAGGAGGGGAAGATTAATCCCAGCAGGCAAAGTGAAATTCTGAATGTTTGAGCTGTTCACTCATGCAGAAATATTACAACCAAATCACTCTGCTTTAAAGAAAATATTTTTCTCCACATTGTCTACTGTACACGAGGTTGGATGTGGGTGCTGTGTCTGGGTACGAAGTCAGAGGGACTGCTGCCCAGTGGAGCCTATGACTCTTGTCACAATGGTCCTGCCCCTCCTATTGGCACTAGTGTGTAGGCTTGCATGGCAGTGAGGATGTACAGTCATGAATTTTGGGTTAGTTTGTTTTGTGTCTTATCCTCTGCTACATCATTCCTGCCGGTGTTCTTGAAATTCTGGTTGTTGTCTCATACTGCATCATTTTCACAGTAATGGAAAGTAGTGCCAAAAGACATAAAGGGTTGAAAGAAATCATCTTGTCCCTCCTCTCCCTTCCCATGAAAACAAGGCAGGATTATAGACATGTATTGTTATATGATTCCCAGAACTATTTGTCTCCCTGGTCCTTAAAGCTCTCCAGAGAGGGCAGGTCACATCATATCCAGAACACCTGCCAGCGAAAAATATTTACTGGTGTCAAACAATCTCCCTTCAGCAGGAAGGACCTTCCAACACCCCATATTCCTCTCTCCCAGCAGGCTAGATCTTATTTGTGATAGTATTTTGAACAGCAGAGTGGAGAAGGAACATATTTTTTCTCTTTGCCTGAACTTATTTTTGCCTTTTTGTTTCACTATGTAAGTTTTCTTTTCCATCCCTCAGAGTATACTTGCTCAGCAGTCATCGTGTCATGCTTTGTAGTCAGGGCGTTCTCAGAGTAGTTTTAAATTTCACATTTCAGACACTGGTGTGGTACATATGTGGTATTTCATTGGCACGGAGGAACTCCTGACATGGACTGCCAAACCCAACCAAATAGGCCAGGGAGCTGTCCACAGGTTTGCAGCCTGCAAGTAATTTTCTTTGCCATTTTGAAATTTTTATTGTAACTTCCTCAGAAATCACGATGCCTTTGCATTATTGGAACTAAAAGAGTTACCCTTGCTCTGGTCTTCATCTTTTATCTTACTTATTTCAGCCCTCTACCTTCTTTCAGACAATTCCTACCCCTACCTCTTTACCACATTACTTCCATTTTCAAATCCACTTACCAGTCTGATGGGCAGATCTCTTACTTCAGCTCTGCCTTCAGCGGCACCTTTGCTATTATTTATGTTTATTTGCCTGGCTTCTCTATTGCCTTTGCCTCCCTAATGCATTTTGAAGCACTTAATCCAGCATTAGCAAACTATCAAAAGTCCATCTTCTGTTTACTGAACCTTAAATGTGAGAAGTTGTCGCACCTGCCTTATTGAAGGTGTTGATTTAAGGCAACTGAAAAGGTTTCTAGCAAAATAACTACCACACTCTATAATACTCTTTTTACCTGAAGGAGTTAATTTCTAGTTTTCTGCTGTTTGATGTAATCTCAGAAGCATTCATCCTGATGGAAAGGTCATATTTCATATAAACAAAACACAGTGCTTTCATTATCGCTTAACATTCTTATCCTTGTCCTGTCTTCCAAGGCTAGTATCATGGCTAGAAAAATGCTCTGAGTCCTTTTTAGCAAACATCTATGAACAGCAAAACTGACATTTTCAAAACGGTTTTCATGCGAGAAACAAATCTTCACAATTTAGCTCAAGTTTTGATCTGTTGTCCATCCATCTCCCAGAATGGACTCCTGGACTATCCCGGACTAACCCTCCTGAAGCAGGAACAGCTTTTTTCCCTGCGATGTGCACACATCTGAGTAGAGCAGCATCTAACAAATAATGCAGCAGATGGGGATAAAACCTCCTTGTTCTTTTCTCCCATTCCTAGGATTCAGAGGCTGACTAACCCAGCACAAAATCACCACCTCATCCTCTTTTGAGATCCACATACCCACTCCTGAGAGGTAGCAATGTGTGCTCCAGCTCTTTGCTGGAGCAAAGGAGAGATACTAATAGCTAAGGCAGCCAGGCAATCCTACTCTCCCATTTGAGCCCTGTATGGCTGGTGTGGACAGTCCACACAAGATTTATGATCTCAGCCTTTGGGAGACAGAAGAAAGGGGGCAGATGCAGAACTGGGCTATCTGGGGACATACAGGATAATACCATGAACATTAGAGTATTGCTAGTGCCTAGGAATTTTAATATCATTTGGTGTTGTGCACACTGAGAATTGTGGTCTCATCAATGCTGCTCATTGCTGAATGAAAGAAAAATTGTGAAGCAAAACTGTTGAAGTATCCACAGAATCTATTTCTTTATTATTTTCCTGTTCCAAAATTGCACTTTTTTATTATTATTGAATTGCAATCATGTTATTTGTCCCTGGACAGGAAGCATGGGATACATCTTTTCTAACTTTGTCTTGGAGCTGGTTTTCTGAGTCTAATCTGGTCACCTCAGTCTCCCTTTGCAGCCAGTGGAGAAACAAGGTTGTCTTCCAGAGATAACTGATACGAGTCACATTACCCCTTGGAAGAAATCATCCTCTCACAAATCTGTTTCTCTTCCCTGTCTGTAGTGAGGAAGTCTTACACGGTTTTATGCGAATTTTGTATTGGTCTAATCCCACCAAAATTCAACAACCTGGATAAGATGCTCAGATATATGTGACCTGTAGCACAATGGAAATGTTGTCCATAATTTACATGTGAAGCATCTTTTATATCAGCACCCAGGTATTGCACCATTTCATCTTGCTGCAATGTTCCTTTTTATTGTTTTCCCAACACATCACACAGCAGCAAAATGTTTTGAACTTTATTTACATCTATATGACTTGCCAATAACATCTTGAGGGATTCTGTGTGTTTAACTGAAAAATGTTTTGAAGATAAATGAAGCAATAGAAAAACAATTTGCTATTGATTTGTTCCTGTGTAACTTCATGATATTTACGTAAGTGCTGGAAACTGTTTCACTTCACATCCTCCCCAGGCAAATGAACTACATAGAAGCTCTGATATGGTGTTGATGTTAGGGCTATTTGGTGTACACTAACACCTATTTCTTTTCAAATATGCTTTTGAACTCCATTTCTGATTCCCTGCAACTCATTACTAGGAACAGTTTTAATTTCCAGTAGTTTGAACAAGAACTTCACTGTGGGGCCAGGGACTTCTGCCCTCGGTGGGGAAGCGAGGGAGCATCCTTCACTGGCCAGATGCTGCAGCAGGGCAGTGCAACCTGCACCAGTGCCCCAGCAAGGTCTGTGAGCCCAGCTGCTAGTTCTGATGCTGCAAAATTACACAAATATGGTTGGGCAGTATCTGTGCAGCAAAGAGAGTGAGCAGATAATAGTCAAAAACATGGATTTTTTTTTTTTAAGTTGCCATTGTGTCTTATCAACTATTTCAGTCTGTTTTATATCACCAGGATTTTTTGTGTTTGATTTCAAAACACTGAAAAGCTTTTCCATCTTGGTGCTGAAAAGGTCCAGAGACCTTGACCTGCTAGCAACTGCATGAGCAGCGTCAGATCTGTGAAAGCAGAGGCTTGCCTGACAAGGTAATTCACTGTAGGAGCTTAGGGATCCCTTTGCAAGGAACAGATGCTGGCATCCAGTAGATGGTGATGTTTAATAATGTATTTCCTGCTCTCACTCCAGCTGATACAGCCAGACCTGGCTGCCTCTCTTTTTACTCGTGCATTTTACTTATTTCCTGCTCTTAAAATCTGTACCTTAAAAACCATTCTCTTTTGTACAGAAGTTGATAGTTCTGTGTGTTCACCACCCCTGCTCCAAGCAAACTTCAAAATAAACAGCCCATCGTTATGCATCTGTATTATAGTAGCCCCTTCACAGCTGACGTGTCTCCATCCTCTACAAACCCAGGGAGATTCCACAGTCTGTAGGGGGCCGAGGCAAACCACAGCTGGGGACCTCATAGCCTGACCTTATGGAGCTACATGGAAGTAAAAATTGCCTATGCTTACCTCTCTCAAGGGTTCGTTAGTTATCTCGGGTTACTTATCTTAGTTTTAAAACACCATTTTTCAGAGGAAATGTTTTCTCTTTGCCAGATTGTGAGGAAATGTTTGTATTCATACAAGTACATGCTCCTACAAGCTTGCGGGTTGAACAGCCACTTCACTGTTCATGTATTTGCATTGTGCTTTGGTGGGCAGCATCCATGGGAAGAAAAGTCAGGAGGCCAGCTGAATTTTAATCTGGACAGCTATACAAACATCTCCAGTTTCGCTGGGAATGATCCAAGAATAGAGCTGAGGTTAGAGAATATGTTCACCCTCGAAGAAGTGGTCCTGAGAGTTTCTGTAGGTACTCCAAACAGCTCTATTAGCAACACTTGTTCTTGCATATCTAGCCTATCCGCAAATAACTGCTAAACAGGTGTTAACAGAAGCAAACCACTAAAGTCAAGGGACTATTCTCTTTATGTAAAGCCAGCTCGTAAGGGCTCTACCACCAGCTGGGTACAGTGCCATAAAGCACTGCATTTCACAGACAGCTCACCACTGCTGAAAACAGATTGTTTCCCTTCTCTGTGTCTCACCGTTCACCCTTTTCTTGGCCACGCTCTCCTGCTGCTAGCCCTGTGCCAGCTTCAGCACTTGTCAGACACTTCTGTGAGCCCGTTTAGCTCACTGAAATAATGGAAAGCAAGACCAGGAAAACACAACAAACAGCTTTCTGATATTTCAGTGAGGTAAATCAGCCAGTGAGTGTAACGAGTGCCAGAAAATGGGTGGGATGGCACAGCTGGGAAAAGAAAGAAAGACTGGCTAGGATAGAGGAGGGAGAGGTCGTGTGAAAATGGAAGATCTCCTGCATTCTGCAGCAATAAGCTGCCAGATCGGCTAAACTGAGTGTGGAACCACAGACCTGTTCGTGGCTGTAACAGGTGATGTGCATCTGGTGAAAGATGCCTATTAGATTAATGCAGCCTTTTTTGAACAAATTATCTCACACAGATACTGTGCAATACTACACTTCTGTAACACATTTAACTAACCTTTTATTTTTTATTTTTAAATCGGGGCTTGGGTAGTGGGCAGAAAACCAGCTGTGTCCAGGGGAGGGAGCTGTGTGGAGCCTCACATGCTGCAGAGGACAGAGAGATCCTTGAGGATCCTTGAGGATCTCTCTGAGATTATCTTGAGTTGAGTTTATCTTGAGTTGATGTGTGTTGCTTGGTAGGGGAATACCAGATACGTTAAGTAATAGTCAGGTTGCTGGTAGGCAGGGCACTTTCCAAACCACTGACGTTAAACAAGCAATCTTACTTATTTCCTACTCTGTTTAACACGCTGAACCGAAGGAGGCTGAATACCTCCTCTGACCCAGCCAGCCTCAGCTAGTTCCCTCCTTTACCTAGAACACCTTCACCAGCACCTGTTCAACCTGCTAAATGTTGTGAAAACATTAGACAGGTCTTTGCTGTGTCTCTTATCAACAGAATGAGTGAACAGGACATTTGTGCAGGATTGAGCACCCCGTCCCACTGTAATTTGAATGACTGCATGCTCTGATTCATGGCGTACCAAAGTGATACCACAGTCTGAAGTATTTCTCTGTTTCCATTCCAGCACCCACATCCTAACTAAGCAAGACACTTGCAGCAGGCTGATTATGCATCAGCTCCTAAGTGACTGAAGTCCTCTGTAAAATGTCTTGATTCACATCTTGAAAGTGAAAAAAAGTACAGTGGCTTTGCATCCTCTGAGCGGAGATTCATCCAAAAGTTTATCTGTCCACACACTCTCTGTCAAATCTTTGACAGGAATATTTTTGTTGCCTGCCAGAAAAGGGTGGATTATTATGATGGTACTTGGCAAAGGGTGCTATAAAATACAGGTTTTATGGCTTGCTTTCAGTATGTCTGACTTGCCCTTGGAAAAGTCACCTGCTGTGTCTGTAAAATAAAGTGAAATGGCTCCTAGAGTTCAGATAGCTTGTAAATCTTTTGGGGGAAGAACTACTACTTCTTATGTGGAGTGCCTAGTCTGCTCTAGCCCTATCCTCGAAGTCTCAGACTACAGAAGTATTACAAGTAATAGTGCATACTGATATCTATGAGAAGAACTATTACAATTATCTTGTACAGGACAAAGTCCTTTTTGTAGTTATATATATATTTTTTTCTGACTCTTCCATGCAATCCTCCTATTATTCTTTATAAGGACTCCACAGTAGATTATCTGATAACACTTTTATTTCAAAATTAAAGGAAATTTCATAAAGAAATTTGTTTATCCTTTCTATTTTGGGGTGCAAAATGATAAGACTTCGTAACAAAGACCAGAATTTGGTGTCTTTATTTAGCTACCTTTTTAATTTCTCATATATATGCATATAAACTTGAAGAAAACAGATGGATATATCTGCTCATTTATCTAAATTCCAATCAAATGCTACTGATACACTTCATTAAAAACAAGGCACTTAGACACGCACTGTTTACAAATGGGAAAGAACATAAATAAAACAGACTGAAAAAGGGCCAGACTTGATGAGAAAGATCTCTTGGGAATTAAATTCATGATGAGAAACTTTGGACACGATGTTTCTTTTTCAAAATATTTTGTGTTGTATTGATGAGAATAAACAACTCTTACTCTAAAATTCACACATGAGATTTTTGTTAAACACCTACATATGCATTTTTTTCCTCCCTCTGGCATTTTATATATCTCACAATAGACATAATGACTACAGAAACAGCATCGACTTCCTCAAATCCTCTATTAAAGTAGTTCTGGAAAGGCAGTTTGAAGAATTACTTTTAAAACGTGTGTGCCTAAGTTAGTCTTCAAACGAGGGTGTTATCTATAATGTAAGCACAGAGGAAGCTGTGTACTTATGTGCAAGAGGAGTTAGGAGAGATATTGCCAGAGATGTTGCATGTATGTTAAATCCTCTGAAACATAATTTTCCAATTAGTGAACATGAACCAGAAATGTTTTCCTTTCATCCTCTTATCACAGAGAATGAAATTATTTTAAAAATGAATATTCATTTAAATAGATGCCCTCTACTTTAATTTTGAATGTCTTGTCCATTTGTATTCTCTGATTACTACGTGGTTAATGTGCCAGAAAACACAGGGTGATTTCAAACCTGGAGAAACATGCTATCTGCAACCTCCTGGGGCCAGAGTTTGGGATTTTCTGTGCAAAGTGCTATAGAGGATTTCACCATTCTTAGTGGAGATCACTGTCCAGAGGTGAACAGGCCCAAGATGAGCATTCCTTTTTGTTACCTTACTTTAAAGGAATTTATCTGTTATTGATGAAAGGTAGGACAGCTGATACAATCGTCATTATTTGGCTCAAGGATATCATGTCATGTTGGGCAACTGGGAAAAAGTTGGATCAAGTTCATGTGTTCATCCACCTCTTCTTTATGCCTCCCTTCAGAGAATGTACTATTTAAAAGTGTTCTGTTGTTAATAAACCCATTTAGTCCTTGATGCACTTCTTCTTAGTATTGGTAGGGAAGGGGATTTATTTAGCCACTAGTGGACAAGTTGTTTAGTATCAAAATTAAGGTTGTATAATAATTCCTACTAAGGAGATTCACTTATGATTGTAGATGAAGATTTTTGTTTGTTTGTTTGTTTGTTTGTGCAAGAGAACCTGTAATAGTGCTATTGTCATCTTGGAATATATAAATACAAATAAGTTAGCATTCAAACTGGCATTCAAACTTAACATCTCATTTTCTATTTCTTGTGAGTACTGTCAACTCTTGCTTCTTTCTGAAAACAAAACCAAAAATAAACAAACAACAACAGCAACAACAAAAATCCTTTTGTTTTACATCTAAACCAGCCCACCAATGGGCATGGAACATTAGTGTGTGATCACAATGTACGACCTGTGGAAAGACAGTGAATGGCAGGAATAAGGAACTATTTGATGTACATAAACTGAATGATGCATCAGAAACACGATATTAAAATATAAAGTTGCACTCATGACAAGGTCTGTCAAGAGAAGGTCTGTCACACTTCAGTCCTGGAGCACACAGAGTAGTCTAGTAGAGCCAAGACACCCCCACAGAGTCAAGCTGTAAATTGCTCTGATATAATTCAGAACAGAATTTAGTTTTCTGTTTCCTAATTTCTCACTAATGAGATAGGACTAGATATTGTGACTGTGAAGAGACCTTTCCTACTGTTTCACTTCTTGGAATCATGTAATTATGAATCACCTTTCATCAACCTATAGATATATTCACAGACTCTACCAACTTACATGCCAGAAGAACTGATGGAAATGCAACCCACCACCATCATCACCAGCATCACATTTTTATTGTGAAAATAATAATGAAGTTACCTTGTAAAAAGCAAAACATTGTCTTCAGAATCTGCTGCCCACCTACAACTTCTTAGACAAGTATGTGTTAAAGAATTTTGTATCCATATAAACTAGAACATTTATTCTATACTCCTCGGAAACTGTAATAAAACTAATTTCAATGTAGTAGAGGTAGGGTGAAGGATTTTAACCACTCTGGATATGAAAGTTATTATTACATCATGGACAAGAACTTGGGCAGCCATTGGTTATGAATTAACAGCTGTCATTTCTTCTAAATCAAGAGGTTTTTTTGAGTTTATGTTTTGATCTTTTAAGGCGCCCACAAATATGATTTTTCTTATCACTAGGAACAAAGTGAAAACAGGAATTTCCCAGTGAGTGATGGAAATCTATGTAAACAAGTTGATATGTGAAAAGAAGGAAACCATACCGATTTTAAAATAAGAACAAAACAGATGGGGAAGCACTACGTGCACTGGCCTCAATTTTCTGAAGTTCTTTTAGCTCTCTGCCTCTTGGGATTATAAAGCTGATATAAAACCCTTTGCAGTTGAAGCGTGGGAAGTTTTTAAAGTAACTTGTAGCGAAAGTTTTATGCTTATCCTTTCAGATTTTAAAGGGGGTCAATTTATTACAAAATATTGGTAAAAGAAGTAAACTTTTTAAAAAAGCTATATTTATCTCTAAGAAAATACCAATTTTAAAAACAACAAAACAAAACCAAACCAGCCAAGAAACACAGCTTTTTTATTATTATTATTTTTATTTTATGAAATCATGCGATTTCTGTCTTTCAGTGTGAAAATAATGATTTTGTCAATATAAGTCCCAATGAGGGTACCTGAGAATTGCAGGAAATTGAATGCCTGAAAATCTACTCTGGAGTAAATAAAAAAAATAATAATAAATTTAAAAGCTGCAAAAATCACATAGCCAATTCCTCAGATGCCTTTTTCTTTCCATCCTTGGTAGATTCTAGTCAATTCTTTCAGTCTTTTGATTAGCTTCTGACACAAGTTATTTCTTCTCCCCATTAATGAATGTAATGGTATTTGTTCTACCACCCACAACTTCTGAGGCTGGATGATCGCAAAGAGGTTTAATACCAAATTTAAGATAAAGAATGTTTTTGTGTATTGTTAACTACTTTGTACTGTATTTCATAAAGATGAACACATGTGGAGATGTAACTGCAGATTACTGATTTTGTCCATTCTTGTGGTATGTCTTCAAATACAGTTTCTTGTCAATGAGGAGGAATGCTTTCAAGCTGTTTTTCTCCCATAAAGCTAGTTACGCGGTATTTTTGTGTATATGAACTCTCCTTAACTGACAGTGTAAAATATTTTGTAGGAAGCATGTCGAACGCTATTCCATGAGATTTAAGAGTGAACATTTTAGCAGGGGCCATTCCCAATAGTTTTAAGTTGTGGAACTTTGCTTTTTTCTCAGTCTTTCACTCTGAAGATTGAAGTCAGACTCCAGAGTGAGTCCCACAGGTTTGCTGTTTGGGGTTCTTTTCCTTATCTGAAAGGAATTTTTACGAGTGTCACCTGTTCTGCCTGTACTCTCTTTGCAGATGTATGTTTACTTTTATAACACACACAGTTCAGCCTTATAAGGTGAGCTGAGATCTTTTAAGATTTCAAAAGAAAGAGAAAATAAATTTTAAAAGTCCAGAAAAAGTGTGACAATGAAAACCTTGAATCAATTCTCAAAAAATGACAAAATAAGTTGAGAGATAGGTCCAAACTTTTTAGAGTCAGTTTAAAATGTATTTAAATATCAAACTTGAGCTACATTAGCTGAGACAAAATCTATTTACTTTCTATAAGGTAATTCTCTGCCTTTGCCTTCAAAGCTCCATACAGCTCGGTTCAAGACCTTGGTCTCCAGTATGAAGTGAAGGAGGTATAGATTCCCTGAAATGGGGTCCCCCAAGATGAGCCAGCTGAGCTCAGGACTGCCTACACTAGCCAGTAATAAATACTGAGAAAAGCCTTAAATCTCAGTTGTCTCTTCTACAGTTCAGCACCAATGGACACCAGTACTTCCCTCAAAACACTGCTGGAAGCAGTATTATCACAGAATCAGAGAATAGTTGCAGTTGGAGATCATCCAGTCAAACCCCAAATTATCTTTCCCTGTTTCCAATAGCTGCGTGTTCAGGGAGAAGGTAAACACATATGTATTTGCTCAGGTATGTGGTTTCAAGACAGTGACAAGAAGGGGACTCTTATGAAATTCAGTTCTCATTCAATACTTATAGAGGTCTTATAAAAGGGATGAAGAAGGACTATTTACTCGGATGGATAATGATAGGACAAGGGGGAATGGCCTTAAACTAGATTAGACTTTAGGAGGAAATTCTTCACTGTAAAGGTAGTGAGGCACTGGAAGAGGTTGCCCAGAGAGGTTGTGGATGCCCCATTCTCGGGGCATCCCTGAGGTGTTCAAGGCCAGGCTGGATGGGGCCTTGGACAACCTGATCCAGTGGGTGGCATCCCTGCCTATGGCAGAAGGGTTGCAGTTAGGTGATCTTTAAGGTCCCTTCCAACCCAAGCCATTCTATGATTCTATGAAACCAGGGCATATGAAAAACAGTTATTTCCCTGCTGTACCATACTAGATACTGCCAACCAACATGTTTTGGAAACATGGTCTCTATTTTCCTATTTTCTATTTTTCTGTCTGAAGATATTTAAACCCATGATTTCCAGAATTGTTCTCGATAAAGTATGTTGAGAAAGGGAATCAAAAGAATTATCATTCTTTCCTGTGCTGATATTTGCACTGAATAATTGAAGGCTCTGGCCGAAGAGAATGCGAGTAATTCCACAATCTCTCTTAGTGGTGAAGGTATTCCCTAAAAGACAGGGTCTACCTAGCTTTCAATCAGTGCTCCTAAAACAGCACTATTTCATTTCTCTTATTCTAATTACGGCTTAATATTATTAAATCTATACGAGCTCCAAAATAGCTGAAAAAACACACATTTTTTTTTAGAGGAACTTATGGGGGACAAGTACGGTAAGAATTAAAGTTAAGTACTATTTGCAAAAGTGATTTAGTGAGAATAAGCACAAGGTCACCAAGACAGCTATTTGGATTTAGGTAACTAGCTGTCCCTTGAAGAGTCTATGTTCAAAGCTAAGACCCTCAGATCCCCCACAACCAATTCACTTTAAGATATCTAAAAATCATAACCACTTATATTTTTAAACTCAAAAATGGTATAAGCCTTACTTTCTATTTTAAGTTTTGTTCACAATAACACTGAGAGGATCATCATCAACTTCATACCTACTCGCTACTGATATTTTCATGTGAAATGACTCCCAGCCTGGCTTTCTTGCAGATGGGAATTTCTAGAACATGAATAATACACAAGGCACTGAAAGCAGTACACACCCAGGAACTCTGAACATGCTGACTGTCTGAGGAGGGTGCCTGACTATCAGGCTAGCAGGGCTTTCTCAAACAAATCCTCAATGACTTTCCAATGAGTATGGGGCACTGGGACCGAGAGATCTCAGACCCCTTGTTTAAGTAGCAAAGGCCTCCCTGTCCAACAGCAAGCTGTCATTGACAGAAAGGCTGCCCCTCAGGCCTCCAGCCTTTCAGGAGAAAGCCCAAATATCTACGCTAGAAGTTTCCTTTCCCTCTGGATGGCCCTTGTACTACAGGTTGGGCCCAAATGTTTGCATTGTCAATAGGTGAATGACATTTTTACTCACTTGGTTTCCAATTAAGACAAGAGGAGATGGAGCAAAGGAGAAAAATAAAACCTGGTGAATAATTCTGCAAATACCACCTTGATCAACTGGGTCATGACTACCATGCTGTACTTATGAAAAATTGTTTTGCATCTGTCCTGCACAGCTGATTACTATCTTGGCTGGGTGGGATAGGAACAGACTTGCTAGAGTATTTTGAAAACAAAACAAAATACAACAAAAACAAACAACGACAAAAACATTCTTTTACAGAAAAAAATCAAATTTGGAATAGCTAAATTACTTCTCCTCAAAATCAGAAAAATAAAATTTACTTCATTTTTTCATTTCAAAAATATATTTAACTTGAAGTTTAATCTAAGTAGATTAAAATATTAGAAAAGTTAAAAGAAACCAACATCTTCGCTCTGAACTCAAAATATTGTAGAAATAAGCTTTAATTTCCCCCTCTGCAACTCTGATGAACCAGAACTGCTTCAGTTTCTTATAGGTCTATGGCAGTATAAACAGCAGAGGTGCACTGAACATGCACAGCATTGACTATTGAGTAAAACCCTTTCTGAAAAAGAAATTAAGGGGGGGGGGGGGGGGGGGGGCTGCCCAGAACTGCCCCAACAGTCAGGGCAGGAGGCTAAAGGCACTGTTGTAGCCCTCCTCTAGGCAGATATTCCAGCATCTCAGCTGTCTACCAGAAGTACTCCAACCAAACCCTTTGTGTCAGAGGGAAATCCAACTTTCAGAGAACATCAAGAGGCACATTACAATACTGTGACCTAATAGAGAAAAAAAGGATTTGTCCTCTCCACCATGCAGCTCAGCTGACATGCTTCAGAGGACAAACCCAGTGAACTTGAAAATTAAGTTAGTTTGTTTCTCAGGAATTAATGTTGCTTGGCTTTCATCCAAGTTCCATTTCATCGTTGATTTTTTTTGTTTAATGTTTAAGTTTTTTTTTTCAATTGGATACAAACAAAAATAATGGGTATTTTCCTTTCTATTCTTTAATTTTATTAACTGATATTAAGCTTAGAGAGTTCCCAGTTAGTAGATTTTTTAAAAGATAATTAAAATGAAGTAATGCAATACCTGCATCTATTTCTGCTCCATTGTGTAAACTTCCTTCACAAAAACTGTGCAATATAAAATCTTTGGGTTAAATACAGCAGTTCTATTAGTCTAGAAAGCTGGCAATCCCAACCAATATTTTCTCCTTGTGATATTTTGACTTCACTGCTCTCTCCTGTCTTCATTAATATAGATGCAGTCCATGATACTGAAAGATAACATCTCCTTAAACTGATTGCATGGAAAATAAAATGATTTCACAAGGGACAATACTTTCTTGGTGGCCTGGAAGCTGTTATGCACTCATTTGTAATGGCTTTCCTGCAGGAAACAAATGTTGTTTCCAATTGCACAGGTTTTTTTGCTGGTGATTTTGAAGAACTGTTCCACACTATTTTTCTTGTCATTTAAGGTTTTTGAAGAGTACCTAATTTCCTCTCATAGTCAATATATATTGAGCTTCACACTGACTCTGTTTTTTTTCATCAGTATGTAGGCCTTCAACCAGCCTTTCATCCATGGTTGTGAGGCACAGCAGCTTCCATGGGCTTCAGCAAGACTGTGCAGGAGTCACGGGGCTACCTGGGAGCCTTTCATGCATGCTGCTTACTGCCCCAAAACAAAGGCAAGCCAAGTGGTGTCTTGTTGGCCAAAGCAAAGAGATGCCATGTCATCTCTTGGGTAGGTGGGAAATGACAGCAGTCACCAGCATTGGTACAGAACAGCTCCCTAGAGGGTTAAGGCTTATGCAAAAAACATATTTACAATATTGCCAGGCTTAATTACAGTTATGTGAAAAGTAATAACTTTTTTTTTTTTTTTTTTAAATAGACCTTTAAATAGACCTCCTTAAATTTGCCTTGTATAAGGCAAAGCATAGAGGCTAATGGAAAAACACATAGTTTCTTTACAGCGAAGCAGGTGTAAAGTATCTTCCTCTATTGTAGCACTGATTTATGCAAGGGCTTGGCTTAGTTTAGCTAGTTTTCTCCTGCCTTATCATTATATTATTTCTTACTTGTACCAAAATACCCCACATTACCTGGTGGCTTACCATAAGTTTAGGACAGCAGTTATTCTACAGAGCTTATGATCTAAATGGAAAGGCAATACTGTTTTTCATTTTTCAGATATGATATGCATCAGAAGAAGGTTAAGTCTAGAGTTTCAAGGCATTTCAGTACAAATTCATTTGTGAGAGAGATGGAGCTTTTCAGAAACCTGACTGTAAATGACAGGCTGGGGTTGGGAAGTTATGTTGGAAGTCTGTGCAGAATAGACACAAGAAGTCAGTGGTAGAACTGGGGACAAGCCACTCAGTTCAGGGCTTTAAAACTGTGGCTCAACTTCCTCATTTTGTGGCTCATAATTTCCATGGGAGCAATGTGAGAAGAGCTTCCTTACAAATGACAGGGTTTTATTTGAATGGTGCTGGACCCTCCAAACAGGTCAGTCTCACTTGGGTAAGGGTAGGTCCTGTCCTGAGTGAGGAGTGGTTGTTCAAATTTTTGAGTAGCAGTGAGAATATCCAAATTTCTTCATTCCTTCCCTCACTTTTGTACATGCCTAGCAGCGGATTTAGTTCTGCGTTGTGTATTATTTTGCAAACAGTACCATTAAAAAGAGTTTTTAATAAAAAATGATGAAGAAATCTTTCTTCTCTAACACTATCTGACTGGATGGGCTGCACAGAGAAGGTATTTCTGTTAGAACATAACCATTAATTTTTCCATAAAATAACAAAAGCTGGGACAGAGAGTCTCAGCCAGTCTTTGTTTCCTGCACAGTATAGTCTCTCTTTGCTTGACCAAGCTACTGACAATTGCAAAGCTTCCTTCTGCACAAAAGCCCTAACCTGTCCAGTTTTAGAGGCTGCAAAGACGGGAGAGAGAGGTGATCCATTTACCTGTATCCACTGCTCTGAGAGCACACTCAGCTGGTCTCATACTCAACTCCCTCTGGCTTCTCTTGCACATCTTGGACCGTGAAGCCTTTGAGTAGGTTTGTCATACAGTGACCCTAACAAAATATCTCTGTATCCCACCAGTTCCTTTAAAGGCTCTTAGAATTCTCCTGTGACTCATTAATTTTTTTTTCCTGCTTTTCCACAGTTCATTAAAGAATGCTTCCTAGACATGAGGATACATCAAGAATTCCCCTGAATCTTACAACTGATTCTACTTGCCCTTTTGCATTTGACTTTTGGAAGTATCACATCCTCTTGCATTTTTCCAAAGAAATACTCCTATGCAGACAACTGTGAAATTCTAGTGATGCTATAATAACGCGTCATTAAACTTTAAGCAAAGGACATTTTGTATTATACACTTATTTCTATTGGTACTTAAGAATCAATGGAAAAAAAGGTATTTGCAAACACTTCCATTTGATTCTGCAGTACCTGATTAGGCTGACCTATCTCAGTAATTCTTTGAAGTAGTTCTCACTGCTAACAACTGTGAGATGTAGTTCTTGACAACAAGCAATAACAATTAAAAAAAAAAAAACTCCCTGTGAAAATATGCTACACTGTGACACAAACTTGATGTAGTTGAATTTAAAGCACGCCTCATTTCATTGTGTTTTTATACATAACATGAAATTAGGCACCAACTATATATGATGTTTATTTTGTCAACTTCCACTTTCCAGAATGACCAAGTAATTATTTTTGTTTGTAGGTAAAATCCTCCTCTATACAAATTAATAGCTTTCTAGGGACTGGGTAGAGTAGAGTTTATTTACTGCATAGAGTTTATTTACAAAGCATAGATTATAATAAATATAAGGTTTCAAATAATCAGTACTGTATTTCCAATGAATCTTTAATGCAATACTTAGTGCTAGCTCCTTAAATGCTTTATTTTATACTAGAGGCATACAGCTGAATATTTCTTGTGGCTTGCTTAACAAAATGATTAGCTCCAATCCCAAGGAATTAGGTACCATTAGGTACTATTTGGCAGAAGGTTTAGAGGAAGTTATATGCAAAGTCAGAGAAAATGAATCACCTGAGTACATGGAGCAAGGCTTGAGGGAGAATTACCTGGGTGGAGAGAAATAGGTACATGAATATTTGCAAGTGGATATCTCATAAGTTAAGGTCAGGATCTGACTATACTTACGCTGCTATAAATCAAGAGGAATAACTTTGGAATAAATGGAATTTTTGCAAGTCAATATAGAAGCAGAATAAACTGGTGTCCTAATCTCCTCATAAATACACATCATTAGATACATTAAGAAAAATGCAAGCATCTGTTTACTGTATGCCCTGTACCAGCAGTGAGAATATCACACAGAAAGAAAGAAGGCAGATGAAAGAAACACAAGCTTTTATATTATAACAAAAAAGATGCTGAATGGTGACTTAACTGGGGATTAACATTTGCATTTGCAAGTAGTATCTCTGTTGTAAATGGGCACTGTAATTACAAAGAAACTAGTGAGAAACAAGGCAAAATATAATAATCCACATCAGTTATATAGTATGCATCGTGTTTATCAGAAAGAATATGTAACAGATATCCCCTTTCCCTGTTTTGCTTGCAATAAAACAATGTTTGATTCAAAATTTTTAGGTACAGGCCAGCTTTCTTATAATACAGTCAGAGACAATCAGTACTGTGACTGACCCCATTACTTTGACAGGGTTTTGGCATGCTACCAAAAGAAGCAAAATATGAAGAAGCCATTATAAGTAAATAGACAAGCCAATATCAGTAAAAGGGTTATTGTTAAATCTGTGTCTTTTACATAAATTGATATTGCTTAGCAGCATCAATAATATTTCTGTCCTGAAGAGGTTCATTTTGAAGTTTGTGGTTGGAGTCTATGAAAGTTGAATGTCCAGCCTCTGCTTCTCTTTTTCTTCAGTTCCTTCCTGGCATAGAATCCAATTCTGCAAATGGGATTCCTGCAGATCTGAGGGGAATGATGGCACTGAGAAGGGCTGCACCTGATCCTCCCCAGTACTGAGCTGCTGTACATGTACTGGTGTCCTCAGACAGAGGGAGAAGAAAGTGTGCTTACCTCCTTTCATAGTCTGGCTTGTAATACAGAACCTGATCCAAAGCTGGCTGAAGTCACAGGGAGCTGCATGTGCATCAGAACCATGAATATGAGCTTTTCCAAACTATTTTTGTACAAATAAAATAAAATTGGTTGAAAAAATTGAGATAAAAGAAGATATTTTTTGTTATTATTTTTCCAGTTTGCTTGTTTTTAGACCACAGTCTTATCTAAAGCCCACTGTGGTGAGAGGGTCTTTTTTTGCAGTACTCTTTGGACTAGACCTAATCACAGTAATACCACTGCCATATTACATGATGACTCCTCACCCTGCACTCAGCTGGAAGGTATTCAAGACAAGCCCAAATTTATACCAAAATATTTGCCATGTGTTTCAGATTAAGTCCAGTAATCTTTGAACACAGCAGAACAGATTTAACGTTTAGCACTTCCTCCTAAACTCATTTATCTTTTTCCCTCCCTCTTTACTCTCACGCCCCTGCACCCTCACGCTTTCTGTGACAGTAAAATAGCCTAAGTCAGTCAAGCAAATACAAGCACCTTATGAGGTGTGACTAACTTTTGAGCACAGCCTTTTTCCTTTGCTGCTGTTTATAGATGACATAGGAACAATTGCTGGCACTGTGGCTAGCTTAAAGGACTTAAAGCTGGTAGTGAACAAGCGGACTAGAAACATGGCAATATTTAGCTTTCTGATCGCCTGCTTTGTGATCAGCGCTGACATCGCCTCCTCTTGCCAGAATACTGACGACTTTGTGGGTGCCAGCTCTCCAGGAGACATTGTTATAGGAGGCTTGTTTGCAGTTCACAGCGAAATGCTGCATCCAGAAGAGCATCCCATCAAGCCAGTCATTCAGAACTGTGCTGGGTGAGTAACGTGACAATTACATACATTACAAAAGAGATCACTGGAATCTGGCGTACACTTCTCATATTAAGATCAACAAGATATGTTTCTCTTGCATTTCTTAGTCTTTAAGAAGATCTTAGGCATCAAATAAATTACATGCAATGTAACAGAGAATGACAAAGAATGGAAAAATTACAGTAGAAAATATTATGGCTGCCTGAGGAAGGGAATGATTATTTGATCCTATTTCAGTCTTCATATTTAGTCAAATAGCCTTTGAGGTTTGTGCTGAACAATCATTTAATTGCCCCGTAAATACCAATTTTTTGGTATTTATTTTTTATTGTTATTTATTTATTTATTTATTTATTGGTATTTATTTTTTTTATATATCTGTAAACTAGTCTGCTGTGCAGTTCATTATTTGTTATGAAGTTGCAACCAGCTGGTTCGATCACAAGGATTCTGCTCTATTTTATCTAAGCACATATAGAAGTATGTCACTCACCCCACAGGGCAGATCACTTATAATCTGTGATAGCACTTTGCTGTGATAGCACTTTGCTGACTAGATTGTAATTGTTGTAATCACTGTAGTTATTACATCTTGTATTAAAATTGTGGCATTATGTTACGGGATAGGCTATACAGACACCATGTCATGTGCGAGTTCAGCTTTAGAATGTACATCAAAATAAGTCATAAGTTGTCTCAAGATCATTTGAAATTTATTTTGGTTTGTAAGATTTGTAACTTCAGAGACCGTAACCTGAGAGGAGCATTGGTTGCACTGCAGGCAGCCTGTTGTAGCACATTTCTGATTAAGGAAGTGTTATCATGTCCACTGGCAGTAAGGAGGAAAGCTGTACTAACTTTGTCAGGTTTACAGAGGATTTAGGAATGTTTCTGCAACCACTGGAAGACATCAACCTCTGAAATATTTTCTTCTATTCTGAAATATTTAGTCGTCTCTTTGCTTCAAGCTTTTGCTGAAAATAAATTCATTTTTAAAAATATGCCTGCTAGGTCAGATGGAACAAATCGTAACAGCCTCACTGGCTTTGACAAATACTTCTTGATATCACTTGCAAATTTCCATGTACTGTAAAAAGTCTGTTTTTAGCACCCATTTTTCAGAAAAGCATTTTTATTCAAGCATATTTGAAGTGTTGTTTTGATTTTGCTTGTTCTTCCATTTAGGTGAGACAAAAATATATGATTTCTGTTTGTTTATTTATTTATTTATTTATTGTACACTAAAACCCAAGCAAATCACATTAAATGTAATTTTCTTTCAGTAGCTGTCAAATTCTAGAGGATATGCTCAAAACAAACTGTGCTTCAGCCTTAGTCCTAGAAATGTTTTTCTAAAATGAAACTTGTGTGTTTCCTGACAGCTTCGAAATTCAAGTTTTTCTTCAGACACTTGCAATGATACATGCTATTGAAATGATCAACAATTCGACATTATTATCTGGAGTTACTCTGGGCTATGAAATCTATGACACCTGTGCAGAAGTTACAAAAGCCATGGCATCTACCCTGAGGTTCCTGTCTAAATTCAATTCTTCTAAGGATATTGTAGAGTTCAAGTGTAACTATTCAGACTACATACCAAGAATTAAGGCAGTCACTGGAGCCAGTTACTCTGAGGTGTCAATGGCAGTTTCAAGGCTGCTGGCATTGCAACTAATCCCACAGGTAGGTCTGAGGAAATTATTTCATTTTGGACAGAGGGTCAAATTTACCATGGCTAGAAGAAGATGTGGCTCTGATTGGAGGCATTGCGAGTCACATCTTCGTTACAGAGCAGGATTTGACTCAAACTGAGAACATCAGGAGGGGTGAGATTGAACTCGAAATGGAGGGCTTGATCCCCTTGACTAAACAACGGCAGGTAGTGCTGTTTTATATGCCCAAGGTACACCCCTACACCTACCTGCTCTTCAAGTGTGGCACTGGGCTTTTGTCAGCCTGGCAACACGACTGGGTTGTCCTGCTTGGCTGTGATGGTTACTTTAGAGTACCTCAGTTGCCACTCAGTGTCTTTGTTCAGGAAACCAAATTACAACTACTGTGTCTAGTTTAGCTGGCAGTGAATATAACAATACCCAATCCCAAGCTGAAAATCAAGATGCAATCTAATTCGGCCAGAATTTGGAAATTCTCTCCTGCCTGAGAGACGTTAGATTTTAGAGTCTGGAAATGTTTGGAGAAGTGTTGCTCTAAAGTTTTAGTTCTGGTGCTCTTCAAGCAGCTGTAGAACAGAAGGAATACAACCCTGTAGATCCACATTGGTCCTTCCCAAAACACCCTTCTCTATTTCCGACCTCTGTAGTGCTAGTGCTAGTACTAGTGCATACAGTCCCACGCTTGCACTTAGGCCAGTGCTTCCATTACTACTTTTACTGTTGTAGAGAAGTTGGTGTCAAAGCCAGGACTTGCTGCCAACAGTGAAACAGGAGGGCCACTTCCACACCATCTTCTGCCACACATTAGGTATGGTAATTTGACATATATTACCTTACTGCAAAGTAGCAACATAGTAAACAAACCTGCAAAACACTTAAAATCTGAACTAAATATAATTCTAACCAAATCTTTTCCTCTGCAATTGTAGGGAGTAATTATGATCTCCAGCCTCACTGTAGGAGCTATAGTTGATATATAAATTAAAATGCCACACTTGAACTTAATTAAAAGGCAAGTGATGAAACAAATCTGTATTGTGACATGGAGATGGAAAAGGTGACAGATTTTTCTCATCAATAGCATCTGACATTATCAATAGCAGATTACCATCAATACGAGATTACTATTGGTAGTAATCTGCTAAAAAACATTAAGCTTTGGCTACCTCTCCAGATAGGTGGTTCTCATTTTGGAAAGCTTAGATGTATTTTTTAAGTAATGTCAAGCAACGTAGGAAATAAGAGTGTAGGGAAAAAAGAAAGGAAAAAAGGAAAAAAGGAAAGAAGGAAAAAAGGAAGAAAGAAAGAAAGAACAAATTAGGCAAGGATCAAAATAAAAATAGATTTAAATAAATTTTTTCCATTTATGTTTTTTCTTGCTACATTACATACAAGAAATACATACATACAAGAAAAAGGTCATATTTTATATATGAAAGAATTAAGAATTATTATATTATTATTATATATTATATATATATTATATTATTCTTTAGTATCTTTTTTTTTTAATTTTTTTTTTTTTTCCTGGTAGGCTCTTCTAACAGACCTTATGACCCCTCTAAAACACACTAATTAAATTTTGGAGAGAAAGTATATATGTGGGTGAAGCATAATTTACTCAGTGTTAGAAAAATATTGCAAAATGTAAGTGTACTAGAAATTTGAATAACTCAAACAACATTTGAGCACTTCCAATGTTTTAAGTGTTGTTTTGAACAGCATGTTCATGGTATCTCAACAGGTTAAAGCAAAATCCTTATACCAGCATAACTGCCATAGGTATTTTGAAAGGTTTTATTCTCTGCCTTCACCAAAGCAATTAGGTGCATGAGGATGAAAAGAGTGGAAATGGTACTGGGCACAAGTCTACATCCTAACAGCAGGGTGAGGAATCCTGCCCCAGTTGGGTGCACCTTGGTCATGCTCAGTCACAGGAGGAGGGAGCCCCGAGTCAGGTGGGATGAAAGAAGTCGCAGCAGCTTTGGGTGTCTCAGCATCCTTTAGAGGAGAGCACATCCATAACTTAACTGTTCTCTCCTCCTAGGTCAGTCCTGCATCGTCGGCTGAAATCCTCAGTGACAAAATCCGGTTTCCTTCATTCTTCAGGACTATCCCCAGTGATTTCCACCAGACAAGAGCAATGGCCCACCTGATCTGTGAGTCTGGGTGGAATTGGATTGGAGTAATAGCCACTGATGATGACAACGGGCGCTTTGCTCTGGAGAGCTTTGGGGTCCAGGCCATGTCAAACAATGTTTGCATAGCTTTTAAAGAACTGCTGCCTGCCTATCTCTCTGACAAAACCTTTCATACCAAAGTTGATCATGCAGTCGAGAAGATTGTCAAGGAAACCAGAGTAAATGTTATTGTAGTCTTTATGAGACAATTCCATGTGCTCAAGCTATTTAAGAAGGCAATTGAGAGAAATGTAAATAAAATTTGGATTGCAAGTGATAACTGGTCAACAGCAGTGAAAATCAGTACAATGCCCAATATCAGACAGCTGGGAACTGTTGTGGGATTTGGATTTAAGAGTGGAAACATAACCACATTCCAAGACTTTCTGAGGAACCTTCATGAAAAGCCCACTGAAAACAACAAGTTTTTAGGTGAATATATTATGCTTTTGTCAGTCTGTGCACACCTGGAATATCACGATTTTCAAATGTGCATTTCAAACCAATCCCAGGATGATCTGATGCAAAATGTTGAGAATAAACAACACATCTGGAGAGATGATTTTTTGAATGCCAACATTGAACCCGGATTTATCCATAGTACTATACTTGCAGTCTATGCCATTGCTCACGCCATTAAAGGGCAATGCAAAACCAGAAACTGCAAGGATCCCTCTGCTTTCACTCCCTGGGAGGTATGATGTTAATTCTTTCAGGTCTCATTCTCTCTACATAACTTCCTTCTCATTTTTCCTCCCACATTCCTGGATTTGCTGGCTTGGTCCTTGTACTAAATGCCTTTTTATTCCTGTTCCTGCCTTTCTTCACCACTGCATGGGCCAACTGAAATCACAATCCTTCTGCCAGAGCAGCAGTTGCTAACTGCTGCAGTGTTGAGAGCCAGCTTTGCCTCCTTTATTTTGGCCCATGCAGACGCAGAAGCTCCAGGTGCTAAGCCATGGCTGTGTCCTGCTATAGATAGAGAAGAATTATTGCAATTCACACCCACCATCTCTTTCCTCATGGATACAGCAGCAGCAGCTGGAAATACCTGAATCCACCAGTACAGAGGCGAGCTTCAGCTGCTGGGCTTCATTAATTACCCCAACACTTCCCACATCACCTTTGAAGGGCATGCAGAGAAGTCACCACCTTGGATGAAGGCTCCAGTCCGTAGGCTGCTTGCTGGGTCATCTTACCAGCTATTTGTGTGGGATAGAATAGAAATCTATAGTCAATCTATGGCTGACTTATCATCTATTCTGCTACTGATGGTTGGTCCTGTTGCGGCAAACCACTGTAGTAATCAGCAACGAGTGCTCTTGAGTGATGGGGATGGTACAGGAGAGGAAAGTTCCCCAAAGCCTTTCAATTTCACTCTCTCTGTCCCCAGTTGGTCTGTGTACAGCTTATATACCTCTGTAATGAATCGTTACTTGAAATTGAAAATGCGGCAGACCATTCTTCTGTCTGGTCTTGATTTATATCGAAGTGACTGCTAGGAAAATGTGACACAATCTTTCAGATGGGTTAGGTACTTGTTATCAGACTCTACTGAGTGGGAAAAGGACAGGAAAAATCAGACAAGTAAACCTGACCTGACCTTTTACCTGAGAACCTGCTCAGAAGTATTCACTTTTACACACTTTTACTCAGAGGATTAAACAAAAGTTCATTTAAAAGTCAAACATCTACTGAACCACTCTGACTTGCTCTGACCTCTTATCGTGGGTCAGGGCAGGTCAAACCAAGATAGGGGATTTGAAAAAAAACAAACACCCCTCTCCCCCCAAAAAAACACCCAGTAACAATCAAACTCCTACATGAATTTGTAAATGCAGATGGGACAAATTCAGGACTGCTCTACAGGGGATGCTGAATTAATCATTACTGAATTAAATCCCAAACCACGCAAATTAAAAGTCCTGCTAAGAGGCTTAGAACTCATGAAGTAAACCAAAAGAGAGACTTATTCTCCCTGTGCTCTTTTCATAATACAGTTTCTCTACACTAAACTAAAACCCTTCAGAAATCAGCATACTTAAAGCCAGGGATGCAACTAATGCTTATCATTTACCTCCACATACAGAGAAACAGCAGTGTCATCGCTATTAAACACATGAAAAATAAATATCAAATAAATAATACTGTTGCTAGTTATTAGCCCCTTCTGTCTGAAGCTCAAGATGTATTCCAAAAGTTCTATAGTTTCCATATTTTTAGGGAAATTGAAAAAGTGGAGATGAGAAAAATTAAAGGAGTAGCCTGAGGATACAGAACACCAACAATAAAAAAATCCTGTTCAATCCCGCAAGACTGTGCAATGTCCAACTAAAATGAAATATCATTTAAAAGCACACTTTAGTTTTTCATAAATTTGTAGACATGCAGTGAGAATGTATGAATTCTCATAAAAAGTGATGTTATATATGAAAAAATAATGCATGCCAGATTTGTTTATACATATATATGCCAGAGACTTTTAAAGTCATATATTTGTCAGCATTTTCTTTAAATGCTACAACTATCACAGAAAGATCTATGTAAGATTGTGCTTTTCAAAGGGCAGTTAAATTCAGCCATTCACCAAAACCTTGGATTGTTTCCTCATTGATTAACCCCTATTACTAAAAACTGTTAAGCCTGCAAAGGGATAAAGCCTTTGCTTCAATTAGGAGCCACGGTAGCTAATGAAAGACCTTTTATGGTCTCCATGTGAATTGGGAGAAGGTAATATGAATGGGTTGTAATATTAAGCTGGATAACTGTCTTATCAAAGAGTGCTTGCTTTGATATTTCCTGTGATCTATCAAATATAGCCTTGCCGTCCGCTGCCATTGTGCCATGCATCACCTCATCTGAGCAAACTGGCATTTAGTGTTCATTTCATGACTTAGTGTCCCACCTTGCAATACAGAGTATCAGAGTTATGGGTGAAAATAATACTAAAGTAGATATTTCCAGACCCTGGGGGAGGAAGTCTGGGGGAAGAAGTCTGGGTTGCCAATTTCCTTCCTTACTCTGGAAGGAAATGTTGTCCAGATCTACTTTGCTGACAGTACAGTAACAACAGGAGCTTCATTCACAGTCATTCTTTACAAGAAGGGAAGTCCCAAAGGCCATTTTTTCCTGAAGGCAAAATCTTTTTTTTTCCCATCATCGTACCAAAACTTCCAAGGCTGGAAAGAAAAATATGAACTTGGGTATTTGTAGACATTGCATAGAGTTAAGAAATGATTATTTGTGCTTAATAGTTTTTTTAAGTCAACAGGATTGTCAGAATAATGTAAATCTGTATAGGATGTCAGATTAACAGTTATACAGATCCCTTTTAAGATTTTTTTTAACTCCTAAAAAGCAATATATTTTTTTCATTTGATATTATCATATAGATCTGAAAGTATTGAGTGTATCCCACTGAAATGATATTGATATGTCATCATTTCTTCTGTTCAGCTCCTTGAAGAACTTAAAAAAGTTAGAGTCATCGATGATGATAAAGAAATCAAGTTTGACTCCAAAGGAGATATGAGAACTAGTTATGATGTACTTCTATGGAAAGAAATTGATGGTCGCATGGAAATCACCACTATGGCAGAATATGACACAGAGAAAGGTGACTTTATCTTTGAGGATGATGAGAAAAAAAAAGAATTTCTGAACTTAAAGGTAACTTCCAGTTTGTTTACATAACACCTGAAATTTGTTTCATGTGTTCTTTCTCTGACATTCACAACTAAAATATGTGTCAGCTAGAAACCTCTCATGTACTTTCATGTTCTCCCTTTGGAGTGAAGCATCCTGTCTGGATATATTCAACTACCATTATATATATTTTGAGAAGTACTTGAGCCTGTAAGCAGGCTCAGTGATTTGAAATTGGGTTATTTCTCCAGAATGCTCTTAAGAGGTTTCCTAAGTTACATCTGTCCTAAGGATGCTACTCCAGAATCTTGAATTGGGTTTTAAAATGGAAAATACTTATAAAGGTACCCTCTCTTACATAAGGCAACCATTTGTTTTGTACATGAAGACTCATATCTGCTGACTTTAATGCTGGAGAAAAAAAAAAAAAAAAAAAGTCTTGATTATTTACTCCTGTTAGAGCTGGGGTCAGCACAACTGCAGAAGGCAGCACCGTCCGGAGCCCTGGCACTGGTGTAGGCAGGACTGGTGGGTGGTCCCAGCCAGTTCCAGCTGGGTAATGTCATCTGTGCATGGGTGAAGGCTTTGGTTTATTGTGTAGCGAATGTGGCTGTGCTACAAAGCACTCGCTGCTAATAAGACAGACGAAAGGCAGTTTACTGGGTGGGATGAATATAGTTTTTATGTGAAGCCTCAGCCAGCAGGAAAGGCTGAGGACAGAAGAGGACCTCACATTTTGTCCCTCTTTGTGGCACAGCCTAGGATGGTGAGGAAATGCCTCCATCTGCTTGTGAGCCCCACCTGGGATGGAGAAGAAAACAGCAGTGTCCCTCAGGACTGCTTCTCCATTGTATAAAACTTGTCTTTGGAAGGAGCTGAACTCAGGCCTTGTGAGAAGGCCCTGACCACGCACCTGATAGTGGGCCTTGGCAATTCAGGGGTGATCTGCTGAGGGTGAGGCATGTTAGAGCTGTGGTTCAATGCACCCACCGGAGCCGGGGTGTATGCCCTGGGGTGTCAGGACCACACTTGTGATGTGGTCCACCCAAATCCCCTCTCAGAGGCTTCTGGGCTTTCTCTGGGTCTGGATCCCAGAAGCCTAACTTCTAGTTTCAAAGCTGGATCTGGATTTTTAAAGGTATAGACAATCACACTGAAGTAGGGCCAAAAAAATAAAATTATCAGGTAGATAATGCCCCATCCTGTCACTTCTTGAGCGTGTGGAGAAAATGCAAGAAAAACATTGCCTACACTGCCTTTTTACAACATCACTTTCAGATTCCCCTAAAATATGTTAGATACAAAAAGAGATTTCAAACCATAGTGTTATTGGAGGGCTATTTTAAGAGTTCATTGTAATTAGTCGCACCTGAGCTGATTTTTTTTTCTTCCATCCTCTGCTCACTGCAGAAGGTTCAATCAACATGCTCCCAGCACTGCAGACCGGGACAGATGAAAAAGGTTACAGAAAGTCCACACACATGCTGCTATGAGTGTGTTTACTGCCCGGAAAACCATTACAGCAATCAAACAGGTAAAGAATTGTGATCCAAATAAAGGCTGATTTAGAAATCAATAGAATTGTTTGGTTTGTGTATAACGAGCCTTGGCAACCTCGTGTATAACTTCGGAATGATATTAAAACATTTGTTTATGCTTGGTTTCAGAAATATGAAAGGGAAGAACACTCTTCAACATATAAAACTTAGTTTAAATGTTTTTTAGAAGACCAAGCTTTAAACAATCAGATTTTACAGTTGACTAGCATTATCCTTGATTTGGATGGAAAGTCTGGCTGATATTTCTGTGAGACCACTTCTCATGAAAATAAAGCCTTGCTTCAGTATCTTTCTGCAGTACAGCCAGCTCTATGGCAGTACAGCCAGCCCAGTGGAAATATGAGGGTTAAATATTTTGTATGCTGGCACATTTTTTTTTTATCTTAAACAGGAGCACTGTGAAGTTAGATAAAAACCATACAGTAGTATTTTCTAGTGTCAAATCCAATGTGTATTTTACTGCTGGTTCATTTGTAGTGTGAGTAAGGTTTTTGAAAGTGGGAGATTAAATACAGAGGAGAGAGACGAAATTAAGAAATTGGGGTAGAACGTATTTTAAAAATACTGATAGCTAGCAGAAAGAAATTTCTTTTTATCCCCTTTTTTACTCAAATAATAATGAAATTTCTCCCTATTGGACAATAGGAATTTTACAGAAAAAGCACTCTTTGAAAGCATAATCTACCGTAACGTTTATTCTTGCTGGTGCATTTCAAAAAATGTCTGAGAAGAGAAAGTATTTTTTTTCTTGTCAGACTAGGTGGATGAAAGAAACACAGTTCCTCTCCGGGCAGACAACCAATTCAATCCCAAGCCACTGCCCTTGTTTCACTGTCTGTCCAGAGCCAGCCACTGCTGGCTCCCCAGACCCCCAGCTCCTCCGCCAGGACTGTGTCAGCAACAGCCAGAGCTATCAGATTTACTTCAGGTTCCGACTTTATCTTCCTTTTTTGTGCTTTCAGATATGGATTACTGCTACCGGTGCCACAACAAAACCTACTGGGCTCCTGTGAACAGTACTACGTGCTACAGGAAGACGATCCACTTCCTCAGCTGGACTGACTGGTTTGCTATTTTCCTGCTCCTCCTCTCCAGTTTTGGGGTTGTGATGATTTTCTCCATCAGTGTCATATTTACTAAAAACTTGAACACGCCGGTGGTAAAGGCATCCGGAGGTTTAACTGTCTGCTATGTTATCCTCCTCAGCCACTTCTGCATTTTTTTAAGCACCATCTTTTTCATAGGTGAACCCACAGAATTCAAATGCAAAACTAGGCAATCACTCTTTGGCATAAGCTTTGCACTTTGTGTTTCATGTATTTTAATAAAGTCACTAAAAATTTTACTAGCCTTCAGCTTTGATCCCAAGCTGCAGAATCTCCTGAAATGTGCATATAAACCTATTCCCATTGTGGTCACCTGCACTGGGATTCAAGTTATCATTTGCACCTTCTGGCTAGTATTTAGGACTCCTTTCGTAATGCAAAATTTCTCAATTCCAGGATCAATAATTCTAGAGTGTAATGAGGGCTCTGTTGTGGCTTTTGGGATTATGCTGGGCTACATAGCTGCTCTAGCCTTCATCTGCTTTATATTTGCCTTTAAAGGCAGGAAGTTACCAGAGAACTACAATGAAGCTAAGTTCATAACCTTTGGCATGCTGATCTATTTTATAGCATGGATTGTATTCATCCCTGTCTACGCAACTACATTTGGCAAATACCTGCCAGCAGTGGAAATCATTGTTGTTTTAATATCCAATTATGGGATTCTCTGTTGCACATTTCTTCCTAAGTGCTATATCATAATTTACAAGCAAGAAACAAACACGAAGTCTGCCTTTCTCAAGATGATTTACACGTACTCTTCCAAGAGTGCAGGCAGTGTTGCTGTTAGCCAGATTTCCTTGGATTCAAAGTCTTCCGGCTCCCAAGCTACTGTCTCAGGCTCGTGTAAAGCTGAGAAAAACTCTGCAAATGGAAACTGCCTTTTTCAAGTGCCTGGGCAGAAGCAAATAAAAGAGAAAATTCTTCCTAAAAGTGCAGTAAGATGTGTGTCCAGGAAAAGACTGTCCAGCATATGACTGGGTGGCGCTGAAGTACTGGAAGATGAAAAGCCATTTAGTGAGCCATTCCTTTTTCAGGTCTCTCTCCGTTTGGTACCCCCCAAGGAGAGCAGACCACCCGAAATGCCTCTGGCACTTCAGCAGTTACTCATTGATAGGCTTGAAAGGCTACCCCTGGTCACAGGGTCCAGCCCCTGCTCCTGCAGGCACAGTTCCCTCCAGCATCTCCCTCCTGTCCCCGTCCCACTCCCATCCCACAGGCCCTCTGAGCCAGGCAGAAGTGTTAGGAAGGTTTTACTTCTCACAGACAAGTAGGCATGCACGTATGGGCTTACACCCACTTTTTCTTATGTCTTTGCTGCCCAATTGCTTAAGGAGGTTTTCTTCTCAGCCAGGTCTGTTTTACAGGTCAAACAGAGATCTTTCCTAGCCTTTGTTTGCTAGGATAAACAAGCTCAGTCCTTTAATCTCCACTTTTAAGATAGGCTTTCCATTCTCGTGAACATCCAAAAGTAACCATTTTCATTTGGTACATGTGAATTCTTTAAAAAAATAAAAAATAAAAAAAAAATCTGCCCAAAATACATGCCTTATTCCAGATGAGTGCTACAGCAACTTTCAAAATGCCTTGTATTTACCAGGGTGATAATGAGCTAGAGATAGGTCTATATAAAAATTGAAGGATTTCTCTGAAGCTTTGTAGTTAAACGTATGTTAATCTAATTTTCACCCATACTAAGATGAGACACATTGATTCATCTCATGCAACTCCTGTGACGCATGCAGAGAGAGGACCCATTATGCTTGTCCCCAGGTGTGCTGTTAGTTCAAAACTTATGAACACCAATTCATTCCCCACATTAACATGAATAATGTAATGACCAGAATCAACATGAATGCAACCTGGGAATTTTACTTTCTTTGATACATGTTAAAAAAAATCTGATTTTCGACAAGAACACAGTAACGCAGTATTCCAATACATTGAAATAACACAGGAATGAACTGCTGTCAGCTGCACTGGCAGAGTCTCTGTGGCTCCGTGACTATAGCTATGCAGGAGCTTCTGTGCGAGAGGCACGCTCCGAGAAGGAGGATTTTTTCAGTGGACAACTGTACTGCATCTCTAAGGCAAAGAATGGCAAAGTCTTTCTCATGCTGAGAAGGCCACGGCTTTCTCTTGGATGCTTCCACAGCCAGGCTGGAAGGGTTCTTCAAACACTAAACAGCAGAGCAGTGCTGCCAGTCTGGGACTGGGCAGAGTGCTTGTCTGTGTTCATAAAGCCCCTAGTCTGGACCAGAGAAATCATGGTTTTCAGTTTTAACTTCTATGCATGTTACTGTGAAAGAATGTTAACTTCTTCAGTTTTGTCTAACATCTGGTTAGATCAGGAATAATTGGACACTCTGGCAAGCCAAAATGAAGTTCAGTAGACTTGGTGTTACACGGACATAATACGTTATTGTTTTCTAAAATATATCTATTTTTCTATCATTTCTGTTTATATGTTGCAGCCCATATCTATATGATATCTTTTGCTACCAGGATTCTGTTAAAAATATCTATAGATTACATTTCAGGAATGGACACAGGTAATGAAATTACGTTGATGTCGACATGTACTTTATATGCATCTGTGAAGACATTTTAAAGTAATTTAAATGGCAAGGGTGCAATTTACATATAAATTTTAGCAGTTATGTAATTTCTGTAGCTGATTAGAAGAATGAAGGTTTATGCACATACATTTATATGATAAATGCTGTTTATGCATCAGTTGTTATGAGTACTGTTTGGTATATGAAGCTATGTATGATTAAGGTTAAAATTCCTACAGTTTGGCTGCCGGTGCAGCAAAATGTCTCTCCCTCAAAGAGGAAAACAAAGCTTACATCACACAATGACTTTCAGTGCTAAGCTGGTTAGAAAAGCTAATATGGCTAGAATGTTGTACCTGTATTTATTGTTCTCGAAAGTGGTGAGCATATCATGTCTCGAACACGGGGATGATTAAAGCCATGTTGTTATTTAAAATTGAGCTTGCTTACTTAATTTCCTTACCTCTCCCTATGAACTTTGGGTTGGCCTTGAACTGCAGCAACACACCTACCTGTGCAGTGCTTCCACCCAGATCTCAGTGAGCTGCTTACAAGTGTCCTTCAGGTTGGCAGCCAAGCATGGGAGGGCGATTCCCCCTGCAGGACAGAGAGGAAAGTGCCTTGGAGGAACTATGACAGCGCTATGAAGGTGTCTATACAGGCGATCTTTAAGGAAAGGCATCACATAGGTCATAATTCCAAGGGAAGACCATAAAAGAACAGACAAGAAAGGAAAAATTAAAAAAAAAAAAGTTGTTCTTCTTTCTGATCTAGTTTTAAATACATCCCATGCCTCCTCCTCCTAGGAAGCTCTCCACTGCATAGAAACTTCTCCACTTCAGTAGTGCCACCAAGTCCCCTCTGTTAATGACTTCTGTGTGCTACGTCTGCCTCTCCAGATACTCACATCTTCTTTGTAAAGCACAATCAACCAGACCTAGATGAGAGGATGTAACAGATTTGCTAGCTAACCTTGGCAGGAAAAAGAGAGAAGGGGGAGAGGCAGAGAGAGATACCAAGCTGTGTTGTGTATGTTTTTAAATGTCTGTGTTGGTCGGACTGCGTAGGCTGAAGAGGTTGGCTCTTCTTTCTGGCTCAGGGGATGCTCTGCTTTCTTACTTTGAAAAGAATCCAACACAAAACGTCAGAGTGCTAAAATGTCTATCTTCATATTTTTCGTCTCTGAAAGTGATAGAGAGGACACATGGTCCCCATACACAATGCTGTCCAGAGAAGTCAAGCATAGAAATGCTATTTGTTGAGGTCTGTGGGAGGCTGCTCTATTCAATCATTTATGGTTTTATGTCATTCCTTGTAATAATACTGAATGCCATCTAAAGCCAATATCAAAAACTGTGAAACATCTTTAGAGAGAATGAAGACTGTGAAGGTCACCAAGTTCTTCAAGCCCTCTCCTCCAGGGCACAATTCCCTGAAGATGTCAGCAGGTGATCCCCTGCACAGGTGTCCCTCATCTTTGGCACCATTCTCTGCTCTCACGTTCTTTGGTGACAGCTGGGAACTGCTTACCTGAGCTCCGGGCTTCCTCCCCACACTTGTGCCAACTGCAGCTGGAACAGCAGTGACTCTGACAGCAGAGGTTGCCAGCATTACTAGTGACTGAGACTAGTGACTATTACTAGAGCAGGAACTGGGATGCTGCTCACAGAGTGTGGAGCTGAAAAGACCCACCCCAGGCACTCTGGCTCTTCCCATCCTTCCCAGCTGGGTCTCCAGGGGCAAGGAACTCTACCTGACACTAAGTCTGTCTGTTTGAGCTGGAAGAAGGGCTACCGGCAGACTACAATACCCTAGTATTATCCTCCAGGTTGTTTCTTTTGGTGCTTCTTCGTCTCCCCCAGGACATTCTGAAACAAGGCAGAGCTGCTGCGTGTGTGTGCAGAGACGTACTTGTTCTTCATCACCAGTATTTTTTAACAGACAAGAGAAAGAGTGTGGCTTTTATACAGGGCTCAGATAAATGGGTTTTTCTCTATCTATAATGTCTCATTTGCAGGAAGAAATTCAATTCTGAAAATGTGGGAGGATTTTTTTTTCTATTTGTTATGAGCTATTGGAATGGCTTACCTTATGGTTTTCCAATAATAAGGACATTTTGTTATTTTGATGTTTTCAGAATGCAAACTATGTGTGAGCAAGAAAACATCAATACAGGACTATTTACTGAATAAAAAAAAAAACCAAAACTTTTCTTGAATATTTTTCCATATGAAATATTGTTCAAAGCTTTTTTTTTTATTATTATTATTTTTAATTAAGGTCAAGGATGCTAGAACCCATTCTGATAAAAAAGATTGTGATTTTCTCTACTCAACAACTTGTTTTCAGAAAGAGCTGTCTACCTCAGGCTCCGTTGCTGAAAACAGGGAACAAAGTTCTGCCTTACCAACGATGCAAGGCTTCAGACTCGTGCCTTCACGCTGAGCACGGGGCTTTGGCGGCTGCCACCACTTGATGCACCCCCAGTGAACGGGGCTCCTCCATTCTGCTACGAAACCCTCGGGGGCTTATGTTGTTTATTGCTCCAATAATCACCGTGAAGCTACAGGGGTTCTGGCTTGGGTTGACCGAGGTAAAAGGATTTGCTGTTTGAAACACTTCCCTTGAGACACTGCGTTACCTCACCTGTATCGCACCGGCACAGGCTGCTTACTAAGTACGTATTCTTTACGACTTTTTGTCTTTCTTTCAATATTTGTTGGGGTTGTTTGCTTGTTTATTTTCCTGTATGATATTTTTGGTCTTTATTTGAAATAAAGGTTAACTCTGACCAGGACTCAAAAGCAAATACATACATAACCAAACCCCCAAACGCACACAACGCAGGAACAAAACCCCCTTTTCCCACTGAAATAAGCATTAGAGCGTGTCGTGTGGGGTCTGGGACCCCTGGGACCCCCCCGGGGGCAGTGACGGGACCACCCGGAGGTGGTGATGGGCGCAGGTCGGTGTTGAGGGACCCGGGCCCGCCCTGCGCCGAGGCCCGAAGCCGGCTGCCCCGGGGCTCCCTTTTCGCGTGCTTTTCATCTCGACGCTTCCAGAGCAGCGCCGGGCGGGAGCTGGCGAGGCGAGGCGAGAGGCGGCTTCTCGGGGCCGGCTTCGAGGCGCGAGGGGCCGCCCCTGTCAGCGGGCTGCCCGCGGCCCCCCTCGGGGGACGGCTTCCCCGGCGGCCCCTCAAGGCGGGGCCTGGGCCGTGGCGGTGTCCGCGTCCGTGTCCGTGCCCGCCGTGCGGAGCCAGGCCCGGCCATGCTCCCGCCGTGCCTCCGCCCCGGGCGGCTGCTGCCGGCCCCGCCGACCCGCCCGGCCGCCACGCGGGGAGCGGCGGCTGCCACCGGAGGGGGGCCCGCCCGGGGACCCGGAGCCGGCCGCGGTAAGGGCAGGGCTGCCGCGGGGGGCCGGGGTCAGCCCGGGGCTCCCAGGCGGGATGGGGACGGTGGGGGGCGAGGCAGCTCGGGGCTTCGCCTCTGTTCGCCTCCCGGCCCGGGTGCCCAGAGGTGAGGTGGAAGGGCGACGGAGAGCCCCAGAGACGCCCGCTGGGGTCTGAGTCCCCCGGCCTGATTCCCCCAGCGACCGGTACGGGCTGGAAGAGGGGGTTCCCTTCCCACCCGTGACAGGCTCGCTCGGTGCCATGGGCTGTTTGTTTCTCTTCTCCAAGCTGAGCAGGCTCACAAGGTGGTTGCGAGTTACAAACCCTCCAAGTTCGACAGAAAAATCCTCCTCTGGACCGGCCGCTTCAAGACGGAAGAAGAGATTCCTCCAAGGATCCCGTAAGTGTGCCGGCACGGTCCTGCTGAGCCGAAGGGAAAGAGGTGGGGTGTGCCTGAGCCGAAGCTTTTCTGAGGGGTTTGAACCAGCCGGTAGCTTCAACACCGAAAACTTTGAAACAAATTAGAGGGCAGAAGAGTTTCCTGTGCAGGTTATAGGTTAGAAAGAAAAAGCATCCCTTATTGGAGATCTCATAGCCTATGATTAAGAATTGGATCGTGGGTAGATAGCCTTGGTCATATATGTGTGTGTGTGTGTGTGTGTGCATGTGTATGTTTATGTAGACAATGTGTGTGTGTGTGTGTATAAAACATCTTGTTTATTTTGTTTATCCCTAATGTGTAACCAGAGAAGGAAGTTATTGGTAAACTATGTTCTGTTTATAGCTCCCATGAACGGCTCAAAGGGAGCTGACAGTCCCAGAATGATTACATCAACCAAATCAGAATTTATTATAGCTTGAAGAAGAATTTGAGGAAAAAAAAATAGATACAGAGGTTATGAGAAAAACATCCCTTCCTCCCCAAGGCAAATCCAAGGAAAACCAAGTACTCGATGTAGTCTTCGCCTTGCGTTGACCTGCTTCTTACCTCATCTTGGTGGAAGTTACTGTTCCCCAAGGGAAGGTATGAAACCCCTGCAATGCCAGCCACCGCCTTTTTCTTAGGCTGTGGTAGGTACAATGGTGTTTCTCTCTGGGACACGGCTTTTTGTCATCACAGTATGTCCCTGCCTAGGGTGGTAGGTTCAGCACAAGCAGCATACAGAGCCGTGCAGAGCAGCAAGTGCATCCTCTAGCTGTTCCTCTTACTGTTTGTTCCCGACAGCAATGCTGCTGTTTCCCAAGCTGGGCAGCAGCTTTCTAGAGGATCCCACATCTTTTGCTCTGTGTTTATCCGACAGTCTCCCCTTAGGGAAAGGTTCAGGCAGCTATAAAAGCTTTGAGTGGTTGGACAATTGAAATCTTGGAGAGGTGTTTTTAAAGGCACGTGCCTCTGCTGATCCACACACATGCAAACAAATCACTTGCTTCTGGCCTCACCACTTTCTGTTTTCTGCACAAGCAACATCTTTTTAGAAATCATCATAATATTCTAAAAGAAGCTAATTTTATGACACTGAAGCTGAACAGTGTCACTGCTTTAACAGTCAATAAAGAATTGCAAGGTACTGTTACCTGTGAACAAAATCTAGCAGCTGAAGATATTTAGTACTAAGGCTCAAATCTGCAGCCCTTGGTCAAAATATTTAAAACAACAGCAAAGAGCTGTTAGGACTTCACAGGTTTGACCAAAGTCTTGATGAAGGGTTGAGTAACACAGGCCCTAATGGGCAATTAGAGACGATAATAAGGTCTGCTTTCCTTAAAGCAGAGGCAGAAAGCAAGGAGAAAGTGAAAATCTGCTTCAGAAGATTTTCAATTAGTGTACTATGAAATATGATTAGTTAATAAGCCAGACTAATAACATTTACAGTTTTGCTTTTGTTCTTACAAATGGATTCTAGATTAATGGTTTTATGCACTGATCTGTAGTGCGGTTTGTTTTAAAGAGGTTGTGTTTTCCACTGTACACCACGAAAGCGGTGACTTAAAACCGCAGGTACTGTTAGTTATCAACAAGAAACCTGCCATGCATAATGTGTGTGTGTGTTGTTGGACACGGGGGTAGTGTGGCATAGCTGCTCATGACTTGCCCTCCACCATTCCATTAAGCCTTTGAGAGAAGTAATGGATATATGCATATATAAAGTCAATTTAAGAAAATATGAAAATAGTGCACAGCCAGTATTATAATGGAACATCCTAAAAACAGGACTCCCAAATACAACGCCTGGCTCAGGAGATGGCTTAGCTGAAAGTCTTGTGAGGACTGTAGTGATATGGAGATGTCCTGCACTCCTGCTGCTCAGCAGCACGCAGCCTACTTCTCGGAACCGAAAACCATGCGAATGGGAGCTGCACCAGCTGAGCTTGCTGGGCTGCAGAATGCCTCTCTTACAGCAACTACAGCCAAAAGCAAGGGCAGATTTCATTACTTTTGCCTTTGATGACGAGGAAAATTAATCTTTATTAATTTTAAATTTAATCAGCTGCCGACTTTAAACAATAAAGCAGTGGCTTTTTTAAAGAACTCACTAAAAATTCTAGATCGGAGCAACACAGACTCTGCTGTAATCACATATCTAAGTACGTAAAGTCCCTAACCTACAGTGTACAGGATGACATCTCAACAGGTTAGGTATGACAGCAATGCATTTATAAAGATTATTTTGGATAATCAAGGAACTTGCTTTCATCATTTTTTGTTAGCGCCACATATATTCTTCTATCAGATTAAAATAGATACTCCCCCACACCCCCTCACATTTCACTATATTTATATAGATCTTAAGGTAGGATTTCTGGTACTATTAGCCCAAGTATTTAAGTGCAAATATTTACTACACTAGTAAACCTTTATTATTATTTTTTTCCAGCTGAAAATGTTCCTAAATGCACTAAATGTTGTTTTTCCATTGGAAATTGATTAGGGTCACAAAATACAAAGCTCTTGGGTGGCACAAAACAAAAAACTAAACACTATAGCAATATAAAGATGCTTGCTTTACAAGCTATTTTTTACTCTGCAGTGGTGATGTTCATGATGTCTTGAGTGATGCTTCATTTTTTTTTTTTAATGATTCAATTCAAAAACTTTAATTGCAGGCCAGAGATGCTAGACAGGGCAAGGAACAAAGCTCGAGTTAAAGCTTGTTACATCATGATTGGCCTTTCCATTGTTGCCTGTTTTGCAGTGATTGCTTCAGCAAAAAAGGTGAGTATATGGCTAGCTAGCTAACATGTAGCATATTTAGAAATTATGTAATTCAGTGAGAAGTTAATGGAGAAAATTCAAAGAGCAGCAACTTACAGCTGCCATAGTCTCGGATAACGTTCCTGTTACCCTGGAAATAAAGCAGTAAGTGGGTGGTGTTTCCTGAGATTTGATAGCTTTCCCTGTGTGATGTTATTCATAACATTACTCTTCAGGAGGTGTTTTCCTTCTGCAGGCTGCTGCACGTCATGAGTCCTTAACAAGCTGGAATTTGGCAAAGAAGGCCAAGTGGCGGAAAGAGGCTGCGCTAGCAGCAGAGTCAAAGACGAAGTAACTTTACGTGAGGTGCCAAATGTTCTTGAAGGAGCAAAGTTAACTGTCACCAAGAACGGTTAGGGATTTCACCAATAAATGGGCAACTACAGCATTGCACACACTGGAGCTAACAATAGTAGTTACAAGATCACAGAAAGAAATTGAGGTCTTTATAAAAGACACTGTACATACTTGTTGCATATGATTAAAACCAGTAATTAATTTCAAAGGAGATGAGGTAGTTTCCTGAGAATGGAAGGTAAGGGGCTTGCCAAGTTTCCACTATCTCACTATCTGCCCTAAAACCCTTCTTTCAGGCTTGATTTTGAGCTCTGTTACACAGATTAAAGTTCCTTACTGAAAGATTAGTTGTATTTTTGAGTGAAAGGTTAAATACAGCAAAGACCAAGCAGTTCTCTTCTACATAGAAAGGCTGAGGCTGGACAGCCCCAGCTCTACAGAAGAGAAGGCTTCGTGGGGATCTTATTGCAACCTTTCAGTACTTGAAAGGGACTTACAAAAACTCTTTGCTCAGTTGGCTAATGATAGGATGAGGGGGAATGGATTTAAACTAAAATAGGGGAGATTTAGATCAGAGACTAGGAGGAAATTCTTCAGAGCATGGTGAGGCACTGGAGCAGGTTGCCCAGAGAAGCTGTGGATGCCCCATCCCTGGAGGTGTTCAAGGCCACGTTGGATGAGGCCCTGGGCAACCTGACGTAGTGGGTGGCATCCCTGCCCATGGAAAGGGGGTGGGAACTAGATGACCTCTGAGGTCCCTTCCAATCCAAGCCATTCTATGAAAGTACTGACATTGTAAAACCAAGGCATGCAATTTTAAGTACATAACAAATTCATCAGCCAGAATATTTCAGATTTTATATACTGACGGGAGGTTTGGGCAAGTGAGGGCAAGGGAAACAGACTGGTAATTCCACGATTTCTCAAGTCCTTACAAAATTCATGAGAATTCCCCCAAGTGGTCAGTTCTGCATGTGAAGACAGGGCTGTGACTCATACAAGTATATGTTTAAATATGTTTTGTAAATATCTAACCAAAAAGTTTTGTCTGGTGGTAGTACATAGCTTTACAGTGCAGAAAACAGCCATTTTGAATTCATTTGACTCAGTGTTGTATTCAAAATGGCATTTGTGTTTTCTAGTTTAAGAAGCCGCATTAATTAAAACACTAAATAAATACAATAAGCTTCTGCAAAATAGGTTTTATTGTTTTCTGTATGGTATTTGGAGATTTAACATTCCATAATATTGCATACTACTCATATGTGTTTTGTTACAGTAATGGGCCTTTGGCCTGAATTTAAAGATGCACTATTACTATCTGAAGTTAATACAGGTATTTTGGTTTCTACACATTATATGAAGACCTTGTGCTGTAAGTAACTGAAATATCTCATTTGAAATTTCAGTGAACTCTTGAGGTCAAAGTTAAGCTTTACATATCAATTGGTAGACCTATTACAAAAATCCTCAGTTGTAAAATTTCATAACTTTAAACCAACTGAGGAATAATCATAAAGACAATAGTGCATCTTTTTTTTTAAAAAGACAGACCCGACAATAAATATTTTCCAGTTGCAAACTTGTTCTACAGCTAACTTATTTTTGTGCCAACATTATTACTTTTCTGATTGCTGCTAGCAACAGTGTTTAAAGCAAATACTAGAAAATTAAAAAGCTGTATGAACCAGTCCTCAGACAAAAGTGCAATGATGAAGAAATTAGATATGATTCAGTGTATCAAGAGTAGGGAACTGAAAAAAAAATCTTATGCTTTGCATAGTTGCATAGATTAGCTAGCTGGTATTCACATTTAAGCAGAACAAGTGGTACCCTTTTAATACCAAGACCCCCCAAACCAAAACCGTGGATTTTGAAACAGACTTCGTAAATAATGGGGCACTTCAGTACATCATAAAATGCCAAAATACTCCCCTGCCTCCCGTGTTTTCATCTGCTTAGGCAACATCACCACGTTCACACCCCTACGTGCAAATGACTACACCAGAGCTGTCCGTAAGACATCATCTCTGGCTTTATACTGTTAATTAATGTGCTTTTAAACAAAACATGAAATAAATCCAATGATAAAACAGGAAAGGCCATCTTGTATTTTATAGTTTAAGGAATAACTAATGATATATATATATTTAACTTCAGGGTAAAGCAAGTGTTGAGTTTAATTTATGGTTTTATTAGCCAAAGTCCATCAATTTTAGTTCCCTTTTAAACTATTACACTTAAATATATCAGAGGCATGAAATATATTTTTCTAAATGCATAAAGTGCAGTCACTAACTGTTCACAGATTAATATATCCACAAGACTGAAGACATTCTTTCAAAACAAATATAATACTTTATATATCCCCTCCTTAAATTTTCAAGTCTTTTAATCAAGATCTTTATAGTTCAGATTTGGTTTAAGTTAGAGGGGCTTATAAATGTAATGTTTACAGGGTCCTCCAAATAAAAGCAGGCACAGCTGGTTATGTAACATTATCAAAACAAGTTTGTTAGACACAATGGAATACCCTGTTACCTGAATAATTTTTTTAAACACTAGAAGAACATTGGAATTTAGCACTTACTAGTAATCCTGGTAGACTTCCATGATCACTACCCTGTACTTTGAACCAATGGGGGGAAGGAAGGTCAGTATATGAAATCCTAAAACTCTAAGAGTAAAAAGGGCACAAATACAATCACCTAACATCTGAAAATTTGGCAGCTGTACTCAGTATTATTACACTACTCAAAATTGTTGTATGCTGTACAAATCTAGGTTTAAAGTGTCATTTGCTAAAATATCTCATTATCCAGAGTTCGTAAAGTAACAGCACTCCTTATATACACTCTTCTTACACCTCTAAATTCCAGTAAAAAGACTTCAAAAAGAGGTTTCTTTCCTGCCAGTTACATCTTAGTCAAAACTGACCATTAATCTTAAAAAATCCACTTCAAGTCCCACATTCAAATACAATATAGTATATATTGCTGTAACATCAAAGTGAAACATCTTAGAATTTTAACTTGCACATACAAAAATTCTAAATATAAAATGGTATGGTAAGTGATACCACCTTGAACCTGTATTTTTCAGTGCATTAAGATACTGTTTAGTGACAAGCACAGTGCCATGGGATAAGTAATTTGGTGTTTAAATTGCAGCTTTTTATGAAGTATGAAATGCTGCCATATGCCAAAGATTTCACTTAACCCAGGAGTTCGATGTTAATACATTAATTACAGGTAAAGAAACATACTTTAGTTAACCCAAAGAATTCATTTCTTCAAATGAGACATACTACTAATATTCCAGAAACACTATATGCAAGTCCAAGCACAGCATACATTTTTCTGTATTCAAAACCGTTGATGTGGATATTAGAATTTTGTTTCTTTTAGTGTTTAAACAGCAAACACTGTGTATTGTAGAGCCTAAATATTTAGAATACAGTAACTTCTAGTTAGTTTTGGTGTCCACATACCTAATGCTATTTACAGTACAACAAGTTTTCATTCAGCTGGAGTGATTCTCTGTTCATTCTTCACTGCAGTATTTCTATTCTTACCAAAAGAAAACCGAGTTAGCTAACTGAAAGAACAATTCAAGTGGCAGTAGCAGTATTTGGTCAAAAACGTAACACCTACTGTCTCAACTTTTAAGAAGCTACTGTTACTAGAAAGGCAAACATTGTAACATTTCTCAAACTAAAGTCGTGTTTGGCAGGAGACTGCTGTAAACCATCTGCTTTGTATTTCCAACTTTGCAAATGACCATCTCTGTCATTCATAATTGCAGCATTCTTGCGGTAACTACAGCAACTGCTTTCACAGCAAAGTACTGTATTTGTGGCTGACTTCTAACGCCATTTAGCAGCTTTAGTTACAGAGCAAGCATCAAATGACAAGCAAGCTCTCTGCTGATTCCAATTTGGAAACCTCTGAAACAGTCCTCTTCCCAAATGATTCTGGAATATGTTTGTTATATTGTGTAATTAGCATTATATATATATCTATTATGTCTTTAAATACATTTTATAAATAAATTCCAACAGTGTGTTGTAAAGTAAATAATGTATGAAGTTTCACAATTTAAATAAATATTTTTCACATTCCAATTCAGCTTCTTAAAAGCTCATCTTTATTTCATGCCTTAGTTCTGAAGCAAAGTTTTTGCTTCAATAGAAGAGGTAGATTTGATAGACTGGGCAAGTCAAGCCTACTGCCAAAAATGCAACTGTCAGTAACTGTATTGCTGATATGCAGTTTGAGACTACATGAAAAATTCAGAACCACTGCCTAAAATCCTACCGAGTCTTAGCTTAACAGTTCTTGTTAAATCACATTTAATGCTTTACTTTAGACATTACTCACAGTTGTTTTCTGTACATACGAGAATGAAAAAAAACACAAATACAAAACAAAGAACAGTTGTATCTAACAATATATAAAAGTGCATGAGCTGCTTTCCTCATCTATTTCTGCAAAACATACTCAACTTCTCTAACTTTGGCCATAAAGAAAAGACCTCTAGAAAAAAAACAAATAAACAAAAACCTACAAATGTTTACATTTTATGCTTCTCTTCACTTTAATAGTTTACAGCTGAAATCCCTCCATTGGAGCCTCCTGCTGTTGGAAAACAAACTGCTGTTGACTTTCATCCACCTGAGGTGCAATACTGGAATCCTCTTCTTCAACACCAAAGTAATGCTCTATGAGTTCAAAAGCCTTTTGGTAGATTTCTTGGTTTTCATGCCTCTGAAGAAATTCAATTTTATCAAGTCCTAAATTCAAAACAAAACATTTTCAAAATCTAATTGCTTCAGAAGAATAATGAATTCAAAGGCTAATATAAGTATGAAAACTTAGTGGTGGTCCTCACATTAAAATAAGAAGGCAACCCCAAACCATCTGAATTCATTCAAAATCAATGATCTTCACACACAATTGCTTTTTTCCTCTCTCTCCATTCTTTCTGACAACTAATATGCCTTTTCTTCCATGCCAAATGATCCTAATGGATAAGTAACTGAATTTCTTAACCCATATATTTCTAGGTTTAATTCTCTGCAGCACCTTCTGCTGTTCAAAATAGTTTTTAAAACTATACTAAATGAGTAGCAGTTAAGCTGAGAAGGCAGCTACTGTATCTATAAAGAAACATTCCTTAGGTACAAAGAAAGCAAAGTAGGGAGTCAGGATAACATACAACTGCTTCCTGTAGCAATTTCCAAAATCCCTATTTATTTTCTTTACTCCTGCAGTTTTCCACAACTCTAAATTCTGTCTCCTGTTATGGAGCGTCTCTGGGCACAGCCTGTTACTTTTTTTCAAATTTAGTTCTATGATTTGAAGATGCTACCTTTCCAAAGGCTTATCATTTGCAAGCTGGAGGGAATAACCTCTGCTCTGCTGGCAGAGTTAAGTGCCTGGAGGTGAGTTAGGTTAGCACTCAGAACTCCTTTTTAGCTGTTTAAGATAACTCAGTTTTCATTTATGTTGGATTTGGAAGAGCTTGTAAGAAACCTTTCCAATGATGATAGAGGACAAAGAAATAAGGGTGATGTCATCAGGTGTTTGCCCTACTGAACTTGCTCTACTCTACAGCTTCAGTTCTCTACTCAACTAAAAACAAAAAAAAGGAACTAGACATTCAGTAGGTGAAATTTTGAACAGACTCAAGATCTTGACAAGAATAAATTCCTTTAAACTCTCCAATACTTACTCCTCTTACACATTAGATTGCAAAAGTATGTTCTCTAGGTATGCACGATTTTAGAAATACAACTCCTTAACAGGGAATTCAGATTTAATGGCTACTTTGCAGAAAAATTAGTACTATCTAGATGTATCAGATGTAACATAGCATCAGCTAATAACAGTTCTAGTTGACTGAAACACAAACACCTGCCAATTCTTTTCTTGTCAGAAACTACAAAAAGATAAGCCTCCATAAATAATGCTGGATTCATTATGAGCCAGTTTTAAAAAAATTTTGTTAAATCAGCAGTATCCAGTCATGAAATTCTGCAAACGTAATTTTAGTTTTGATAATCTGCTTTTAATATGCAGTTTAATTCCACAAGTCTTAAAAAAAAACACAACAAAACAACAAAAAAACAGAACAAGGTACTTTCACAAATAACCAGAAACTTATTAATTTTATCATCTGAAGTGGATTCTTGCTATTACTGATATTTACTATACTAAAAAGTTGTTGACTCTGTGAAGAAGTAAAACAAACTTTGATCTTGCATCCCTATTGGTAATGTAACTGTACCAGACGGGATTATATACTAAACTATATTTTAGGATTGGGTGATAGTTTTTGCAAACCATGGTTCCAATAGACTAGAAAACCTACCTGTTTGTTAAATATTTCTGAGAACGTTTCTCTCAAGGTACATTTCAGAAACTGACTGCAGACAAAAACATCTTAACGTTTTCTGCATTTAATCACTTTTCCCACCATGCTGTTATTTTTTTAACCATTTAATGTCCACTTATGCTTAAAAAATGAAATATTACATTAAACTCACCTAAAAATTTCAAAATGGTTCACAAGGGATTTAGAACCCGAAATATAGAAATTTAGGTGTGCAGTTTTACAGTAAGTAATTTCTTACCATATGCTTCCTCTATAAGGGCACAATAAGGATTAATGCCCATTCCATTTTGCTTAGACTCCTGCTCTCCAAGACGCAGAATATTTTCAAGTCCATTCAAAGCCACCTGTACTATTTTTGAATCCATCACAGTCAGGAGGTCACAAAGAGGCTTGGTACAACCTAGTGCTACCAAATATCTTTAGAACAGCAGAAAAACAGAAGGTGTTAGGGGACGTGGGGAAAGGAGGACTGATAAACCAGTACTTTTATTCTGATATGCCACTATCGCACACATTGGTTATCATTTTATCAAAAAAAAAAAAAAAGACTAAAACCAAAAATTTATAAAAATTTAATCTGAAATACAATTAATATTCTACTTTATCCTAATAGAAAAATTTAACATGCATATTCCTAACTGGACTTTCAGGCTTTTAAGTTTTAATATTTTATATTGTCATTTCAAAATCTGTTTTATCAACTACTGATTCAAATCGGTTAGTATGTTAATGGTATTCTGAGAAACTACTGAGCATTTTCTTCTAGTTATTGAAAAAATCCACTCTTTGTAGTATTTTTAAATAGCCACTGACAGTAGAATTTTAATTAAACTCCATTTTGGAAAAAGTTAGATATCTGCTTTAAAGTAACTTTGACAGTGACTTTAGAGTGCACAAAGAAACCACTAAAATTGCTGAAGCTTCTCCATGGAGAGATGCAATCCAACTGCACAAGTTTTCTAAACAACTCTCCCAAGGCTTTCCATTTCCAAACACTGAAATTGTTCATTAACTGTTGAAATTGTGTCTGACAGCATAATATAAACTCTAGAAAATAACTTCATGAAGGCTTTAGGCATAATACTCCTGAACTCAAACAGCTTCAGTCAATTGATCAATTCTACTGCATATACTCTACTTATCTTTCTGAGCTTCTAGGTGATTGTCAATGTACACAGAGCTTCAAGAAATTAGTTGTTTCCAGGTTTTTCTGGCTCTTGTTTTTTAGGATTCAATTGCAGAAAAAAATGCCTCAGAAAAGGTACTTAGGCAGAAAAATACAGCAACGTACACAATCTTACCTAATCTGTTCAGGGGTTCCTCCTGATGTTGCGTTAGTTATGGCCCATGCTGCTTCTTTTCTGGTGCGAAATTCAGCTTTCTGAAGAATTTCAATCAATATTGGAAAAATATTTGCATCTATAACAGCCTAAGAGATGAAATGAGGATGTTTAATAATAATTAATAAAGATTGAGTATACACAGGGCAAGATTAATACCCTCACTACAGAAGTCAGTAATGCCTCTTCATAGCAAAGGAAACATTGTTTTGTTAGAAGGCGCCACGCTAACTAGAAATGCTATACCGAAATTCTAACTATTCTAACATTGCAATTTGTTTTCTCTTTGTCGAACAGTTGATGACCTTTTTACTGGACAGACCTGTTGAAAAATCATGTGACATAAGCTCTAAATCTGAGTTTTTGAATTGGAGATCAAGCCTCACTTGATCTCAGCAAAAGTTCACTTTGGCCATTTTATTCAGGTTTGTCATCTCCATAGAAAAGACCACTTCTGTAACCGGAGACTGTATAGCATTTTAACTGACATCAAGAACTAACATTTTCATCTCTAATTCAAGGAGATTAAAAAAAAATCATACTGAAATGTACTCCAATTCTGATTTCTCGTTTTTGTCAAACAGAACCTTTTTTTCCAGAAAATTCCAGACACCTGGAGAAACAGTCAGGATTTCATAGTTAACCACAGGTAATTCAGTACTGATGACATCGTCCAATTTTAGACAAATGCTCAACGTTTCCAAATTGGTGGAATTGGTAGAATTGTCCTTTTGTACAAACTAGTCCAGTGAAATGTTTCAATTTTTTTAAAAGAAAAATTGCTTATTACTTTAATAACAGGTAGATTACGATGCACAATTATTAAAGAGAAAATTAAAGAGAAAAAATTAAAGAGAAATTATTAAGACAAAATTAAAGAGAATACACCATTAGATGATGCACTCACAGGGAAAAATAGCAACTGTTGATAGCAAGTCTAACACCATATGTTAAGTATCCATTCGTTTGCTTTATAAGCATCAACCACATCCCTTTGAGAGAAATTAATTAGTTTATCTAGTATAAATCATGACAGCTGTTTTCAAAGGATTATTTTGTGAAGTTGCCTGTAACTTTAATTCAAAATTAAAAAGAAAACATTTAAAAGTTACACAAAATTATAGACAATTAGGATTAAAACAAATAATATAGTCAATGTGTTATCTATTCATTTCTCCTTGTGAAAGAAAATTAAGTGAACTGGTAAAATGAAAACAAACCCACCCAAATTACTAATATACAAGCTATACCTGAATCTGAGCTCTATTTCCTGCAGTAATATTAGAAACAGTCCAGCATGCTTCTTTCCGAATAGATTCCTTGGGACTACTAAGCAAGTGCAAGAGACAGGGTAACGCAGAGCAGTTTAGAATCACCTAAAACAATTTGAGAATTGAAAATTGTTTTGTATGTATATATATGTATATGCACATATAAAAAGATCAACTTACAGGTAACTTCGAAAGAAGCGTATTTTGCAACACATCTACACTACTAAGAAATATGAAAGATAACATCATGCAAATTAAAATGCTCAATACATACTGTAGTGTTTGAATAGACAATCCAATTCTTTAGATATCTTGAAAGAATCTGCCCTGAACTAAGTTAACACCAGAAGAATAAAGACAGGAAGGCTACAATAAGAGCTTAAGACTAGAGTATGAATTTTTACACCACTGAGAACTGTAAATCTAATTTGTTCAGTTGTTCGCTCACTTGTTTTTAAAGCAACAGATATTTTCTATTTAAGTCCTTAGTGAAATCTACTCCCAAATTGCTTACAGTAAATTATGTAATTAACTGATTTCATTATTTCCTCCCTACTCCAGTACTATAAGCCTTTTTAAGCACAATTTTCTTCAAAACAGAACCTTTGTAATTTTCATGCATAGCTTCAAACTCAATTCCATTTTTTAAGATTAAAAAATAAACCTTTATGACAACTTGCATCAGTTGGTCTATCATATAAATAGATATCATATATCATACATACAAATTCATGGACAAATCAAGTACGAGTATTGCTTACAAAAAATGAGAACTTTGCATTTGAATACTTGAAAAAGGGAATTAGAATAGACAATTGAATCCCAACTAAGGGAAAAAAGTTACTTTCCTTATTAACGGAAATCAGCATTCAATGTTGCATACAGGAATGAAGTAATCTACTACACACAGCGCTGTAACAAAATGTTCATTCTTGCAGTAATTTAATGATTAAAATACCAGTCCAAACTGACTGCCAAATTAACAGCATAGATTTGGACAGAGCTTCCTTCACTGATGCACACAAATAGCTGTATTAGGTGTGTATTTTATTGCAAACTTTTTAAAAAATAATTTATACAAAGATTTTTAACCATTTTTCTTCCTGCCGACTCATTTTTCTTTAATGAACTAGTCTTACCTGTGTTTGGATATCATCTCCAGTAACAATATTTCCAACTGCTCTTAATGCAGGGGATACCACCTTGTAATCATTATGCCTGGAGAGAAATATTGCTTGGTATTACCAAGTGCTGCAGTACAATTTTGGATTTTCAGTGAACGAACATTTACTTCAGGTACTAAATTTTTAGTTATGGAGAAAACAGCATTATTTCATCCTATTTAACCAAGTTTAAGAAATATAAACCAAATGCTGATTCAAAGAAAGGGCATCTCTATGGAACGACATAACAGAGTAATCTATCTGCCCACCAGACTCACTTCACCCAGCTTAAATATTATTGAATACAATAGTGGAACCTGCATCATCCACGGAAGGTGTATACTAAAACTTAGCAGCCCTCTTTTGTAAGAGAACTTTCCCCTTTTATAAGTCAATAACCCTAGAAGCCAGTATCTGAAGCCCCCAGTCCCACACACAAGTATATGGTGTGTGGGGGAAGGAAACCTTTTCAGTTGTCCTAAAGCATCTACACAAGAGAAAGCAATCTCACCCTCTCCTGACAGCTGTAGAAATGAGCTTTTCACAGAGAACTGTGCTAAACTGTCAGTGTTGGGAACTACCATCTCTGACCTACTCCGTAGTCCCCATGTGAACACAGGAACTTAGTCTCCCTTTCTAGGAAAATAATGAACCATAAAACAAACATACTGGAACAGTTCAAAAGCAGAACAAGTCTGCCTCTGGACTTTTTGAGTTCAACAACTCTTTCAACTACATCTCCTAGAAAGGTAAGGAAACAAAATATAACATTAAAATACTTGAGCTGAGAAATTTAATTACAATTCAAGCTTCATCTTTAGTTGTCACCTTTCTGTTCTTCCACATAAATGAAATTATGTGGGAGAATTATTTTCTTTCAGAAATATAAAGGACTACTTTAGAGAAAGCATTTTTCATTTTTCAATTTCTGACAAAATTTCCAGGAGTCAAGCAACCTAGCAAGCAAGTGAAAAGGTGTCAGACTGAAATCAAGCTCATTATGCCTCATGAAATAAATTCAAACTTGAGGTGAAAAAACAAAACTCAGTTTGAATTCCTTAATATTAACAGCACTATAGGACAGTTAATGGTGAAGAGGGGACTTACATCAGCAACTCTACCAATCTTCGACACACTCCAGAATCAATAACAGCTTGGATTTTATCATTGGGTCCATCTGAAAGGTAAGAGAGGGCCCAGCAAGCATCTGCTAATACATCCGGGTCACTGCTAAACAACAGTCTTGATAAAACATTTAAGCAAGGAGCAACCTAGGTTAAAGAAAAATGTTGCAAAATTCAGTGTTTTATATTTTTCATCTTTCAGAGAACATTCTGAAAAGGAATAACTGTGCAAAACTATTTACTGCTAAAGCACGAGTTCATTAATAGACTAGGACCTAGGTGAAACATATCCTGATTAAACGAGATAACCAATTCAAATTGGTGGATTGGCTAAGTTTTTATTAAGAGACTACTTACTTACGTAGATACTACATTAGGTATTTAGGTAATTGCACAGCTTAAAATAAAACCTATCTGCTTTCACATGTAACTAGATGACCAGGAATTACTGATCCTTTTTAAAATCACTTGTAGAATAGAAATTCACAGTAACAATGCTTTTTGATATAGAAGTACCAGAGGTTATTTGTAATAACCAGTTTACAGCTGTTTTAACATAAAGAATCTCAGAGTAAAATCAACATTCACTGGAATAAATCAAACAAGCTATGGCTAACCTCATTTCAACTGTTAGCTCTGACCCTCATGTCCTCCACACAAACATATGGAGTGAACTAAACCAGACCATCTTACTACCAGCTGAAACCTGACACGTTTCAGCTGTGCAGATGAGGAATCTCACATTCTTTGAAGAATTTAATTCTTTATCTTGCCTTGGTTATACAATTCAGCCTCCTTTATATGTCCAGCTGGTGCTATTGAAGTTATTCTTACTAGCTGCTACCTACAGGGTATCTTTTTTCCAACAACATTAAAATGGTTTAAGCAGCAAGAAACCTTGCTTTTTTGCTATTGGAACAAAACACTACTTTCAGATATAAAAATTGGGTAGAGCAATAGTGAGGTGATTAACTGACATCAGAAATCTGCCTTCTTGTTAACCTCTCTCCAAGAATTTTTAAGTAGCAATGACAGTAATCACTATTCCCTAAGTTTCAACACGTTCTCTCCAAATTACCTTTAATGACTATTTAATATTGGCCTAATCTACCATAATATCCAATGTTCGATTCCATCTTTTATTGTCATTAACACTACCAGAAGTTAATTTCATACTCAAAATAAGAAGCTAATGCCCCTACTAATCTTTACATTACTGTCTTTCTAACTGGAGAGAGGTAGAAGTGAAGGGGAGAGCATATCGGCAAATGACCTCTATCATAGTAGTCTGAATTAATTCAATTTTCTGCTCTGCCGACTACAAGAAAAACTTTATTTCTGCAGCATGAACTCACATCTTATTAAACAACCATAAAATTAATAAAAAAAAGCTTCAATTATAACTCACATCCTCTAAAAAGATCTGGAGAAAACACAGCTCAAAGGGGTTTGGTCCTCACTGTATTGCTTGTCCATCATTTCATACCAGTGAATAACTACCTGCATCTGACTAAGTAAAATCTCAGGCTTTTAAAAACTACTTAAAATCCTGAGATTTTACTTAGTCAGGTGCAGGTGTCAAAGTAGATGATTACGTGCAGATACAAGAGACGGACAAGACTGTGTGATCACATTAAAGAGATAAAATCAAGTCTATCTCCAGATCCAAAGATTGTGTCTAACAAAATATTACAAGTGTAAATATTCATTTTTCTGATTTCTTGAAATGAGTACTTCATTATACCTTACTGAAGTCTGGAGGTGGATTCTTTCCTCTACAGAGATTTGAGAGAGCCCAGACCGCATTTCTAGTTGTTGTAAGACGATTTGAATTTGTTAAGAGTCTGTCAAAGAGATGCAATAATATTAATTAAAAAATAAATAAAAAGTCGTTTTTCATTGAAAAAGTTATGTCTTTTTCTCTTCTATTATTACCAACAATGCCTCATAACAGGAAAAAAAATCCTATTATTGGGTACTAGTTTCAATTTGTTTCTCTTCATAGCTCACATGGTACAAGTATTCTCTTAGAAGGGACTGAATATTTTGCATGGACACCTCATTCCTAAATCAAGTATATATGCATATAAAGCAAAGCACTGCTCATATGGTAAATCGTTTAATCTTTTCAGAGAGGGAATCTGGAAACACAACACACCTTCAAGTTAACTTTGATGTTTTCATTCAGAAGATGAAATTAATAATTTTAAAAAGGGTCCATAAAATATTAGAACTTAAAAGATCATCTAAAAAACTAATGTTTTACTGTTTTTGCTGAATAGACTGTGAAAGATTCAATACCTGAGAAATCAGGTTCATTTTCAGAAACATACCAAATTGTCTGAAATCTTTAAACCCTTATGTCCTTGAGGAAGATAATCACATTATTTTAAGCTATTTTACAAATGTTTTACAACAGTTTACTATTTCAAGCAAGAATAAATTGAACAGTGTTTGTGTTGGGTAAGGTTTTTTTCCCCTGTGATGAAGCTCCTTTACATCCTGTTATAAGTGCACAGTAAATGCTGGAACAATATTCCTAGTGAAATCTTCTGATTGAACACAGCTCATATAACAACTAGTCCACCCAGCTCATCTCAACAGCCAAATGGACAGCAAGACTGGAGCTTGGAGCTACTGGACAAGAGTAGGGAAGCCAGGGAGGACAGCCTACTGCACAGCCAGATGGAATCGCTCAAATATAAGTATGACTTAAACCACCTCTCTCCCAGTCTATATATCCAGAACACTGAATCAGAGTTCCACACGTCAGAGAAACTTCATACCCACGATGTAAAACTATTCTCTTTTTGCAGATATTTGAAAGCTTCTAGCCATGGATGAATTAAAAATATACATGAAGCTCAGATAATCCAAAACGTTAGGCTCATAGAAGTAAAACAAAAAGAGAAATATTCTCAAGTTAGCAAAAAAAAATTATAGTCTTTTCAAATAAGGTTTAAGTTTACCATTACCCATATCAGTAACACCTTAAAATACTTACTCCAAGAGGGGTGGTAATATCCCACAGTTTAAAACAAAGTCTCTGCATTCTGCATTATCACCAGCAATGTTACCAAGAGCCCATACTGCCTTAAAAAGTAAAGCATCCAAGTGAGTTTATACACGCTTGCAAATCATCATTTACACATAATCTAAGTATTTTTTAGAGCAAATGCTATGGAATCATAAAAGTCAGCAGTATTAATCAATCAGCCTATAACATTTCAGAAGACTACTGATTTATATATGACTTCATGTAAGTTCACAAAAAACGTAAGTTATCTACATTTGAAGTTATACTTTCAAGAAAAAGTCTTCCATTATGAAAGTACACTGATTTAGATGCTTTTCAATAAAAAACATATATAAACCCTTTTCAATAGTTACATTTGCTCACTATGCATTCACTGATGTACTAAAACTGGCTCAAAGCTGCACACAATGTTTAAGGAATAAAAAAAGTTAAATCGTTAACTTTCTCAAATTTTCAAACATTCCAAATCCACACTAAGTAAAAGCCTGTAAATTGCAGCCTCTCTTAAACACAACAATAAAGAAAAACAAACAAACAAGCAAAAAGAAAAGATTAACAAAGACTGTAAAACAATAAGGCAGAAGGATATAAGAAATTAAGCTGCATGGAAACAAAAAATCCACAAGCATTGTTTTCTACTACATTTTTTCGTATTTCGGTGTTTTAGATCCTCTCAGCCTATAAATAGCATGAGAGAAGTGAGATGCTTTTCAAAGTATTCGGTAATGTAAAATAAAAAACAGGTTCAAAGGGACTTGAAAGAAACAGGAAAAAAATAGCATGAGGGAAAAAATACACTGAAGGTGAATTCCTATCTTTCTGGAGCCAGATCAATAGTCAAATGGGACTCAAGACCTCTTTAACCAGACAAAAAAAAGATTCATAAATGAATTTTATAGCTATAAAACACTGAAAGGAAACAGTTACCTGCTCCTGGACATCCTCATGTTCTGAACTAAGCAACTTAATAAAAATTGGAACAGCTCCGGTTTCAATTACGACTTTGGTGTGTAGAAAAGTTCCAGAAGCTATGTTTGTCAAAGCCCAAGCTGCTTCAAACTGTTGAGTAGCAGAAAGAATACCATCTCAAACAACTCAGCATCAAAAAAAAAATAAAAAATCACTGAAAACAGTTTGACATGAGTTGCAGACGTGACTTTTCCAATTTTTTTCCTTTCCACTGAAAGGCAGTTATTACTATTATGGTAGCTTTCACAGAAGAAAATCTCTACTGACTGGTACAAACTCCCTTTGTTTATGCGACATACAGTTGAATTAATTGTTCTAATATCAATGAGCACAAGGCCTAAGTGCCATTTAGTTGGCTACCAGAAATAGGCAATTACTAGTTACTCCTATCACACGTTATTTATTTTTCTTCTAAGAGTTTAGCCTTTTGGTTTCATGTATTTTTACAGCTGAATTTTTATGAAAGAAAAGGTACTACACTACACCCAACACAGAACAAAACAGATTCCTCTCACACATCAACGCTGATGCTCTCAGTACACTGCTCTCTTGAACAAAGACTGTTTTCCACATTCAAGAATTTGGCCAGCTGAATACATCACCCTAAAGACTACTGTGAAATTCACAAGAGTTGGGCCACAATTTCAGTGGCATTAATTAAACTTCAGACAACTAAACCTTACAGCTTGGATATATAAAAATAATTTAGTTATGCTTTCCGAAACTCTTCTGGGTGTTTCTAATCCCATTCCAAACCGTAAATTAGTACCAGTCAAACTCACCTGCAGTGTGTAATTCTCATTCCTCTCTAGAAATTTCACAAATCTCTGTACTACTCCTGGTTTTTGGATGACTTCATCTATGGGTGGATTAGGTTCTAGATGACAAAAACAAACATATTTGAGTAAGTCTCATGAAAGAGACCACAGACATTACTTTTTCAGTACAACACAAAGCAAGAATATGGTTCTCAGGAAGTTCTTACCAAAACTTTTAGCAATCATTTTAATGTCAAAAGAAGGAACTAAGTTTTTGGCTTCAGAAGACTGCTGGATCATCTCCATAAAGTGCTATAATTCAGTAAACACCCTATTGTGTATAATAATAGTAACACACAATTACTCATTGGCATGTTAGTAGCTTGTTACAACACTGTTCCTTCAATCAGGAACTCAGATCAGCAGAACAGTTACTGTTACATACTACTTTATATGAACAAACCTACCCTTGTACAGCAGACTGTACAAATAACAGCATGAAAGACTGCTGGTCTATTTAATGTCTTACATTTCAACAACAACAAAATTATCACTCTTCTTTGACAGGCCGTATCACTTTCACACCCTCAAATAAAGAACTAGAACCAGAAATTCAATCACCGAGACAAGCACTCTAAGTAATGTTAGTGAGCAGTTACTGCCCTACACACTAATCAAAACATCCTTGCTTTTGTCACTTTGCCTGAAAAGTTTAACATTAGAATAATGAAGCTTCTTGTATTTAGCCATTATGTTTGAATGGATTTGTTACTGTTTTGCTATAAACAACACTAAAATAGTTTGCTGAAGCTTCAAAAGAGAAACAAAACCACATTAACTGACTCTATATGACTAAAACTCATAATAACAACATAGAAACAAACAAACAAACAAAGCAATGTTTACGTACCTTTAGAAAGCAATTTTCTGAATTTCTGAGTTGCTGTGAGTTGCTGATCAGGATCATCTGAGAAAATCATCTGCACCATATCTACTGTAATAACTTCTTCCTAGAAATGAAAGGAGGACTCCTTAGGCCTAGTACTAAACACATGAACAGCTAATATTCTAAATGTATTCTAGAGTAATTACCTCTGGAATAGGTACAGTAGAACTGACATCAGGATCCTGAATTGGACTTTCTACCATGGATTCTTCATTTCCCGGGAGAGAAACATTTCGACGTTTAAACAACTAAACAAAGAAAAAAATGTTGAGAATGTATCATAACTTAGCATAGAAAGGGTACTGATGACATACTTAAAAAAATGTATTCACCAATACTAGTCAGTGTTTCAACTACTCACCTTCCTACTCATCCATTCAAATGGATAAGTACAGTAAAGTTTGAAGAACATAAAGGAGAAAAACTACTACACATAAACAGCACTGTAACCCTTCAGGGAAACCCTCAGAAACTAAAGTTCTTTTTTAATTAGAAAAGATCTATAAATGTCTCAAATGTAAGAAGAAGAACCATAGAATATCCCAAGTTGGAAGGGACCCACAAGGATCATCGAGTCCAACTCCTGGTGGACACAGGTCTACCCCAAAACTCAGACCATATGACTAAGAGCATAGTCCAAATGCTTCTTTAACTCCGACAGGCAAGATACAGGTCTTCCATTGTTTTATCCCTCATAAATCAGCATTTATACTTAAGCAGAAAACAGTATTCCAAAAGCTACTTAGTTCATAGGCTGAAATCATCATCATAGAGCCAAAGTCTGTGTTTCATCACACTGCATTCCCCATTTAACAGAAAGTCTAAAAATCTATGTACCTATGTACCTACACCTAGTATACAGTTTTAGAAAAAATAAAACAAACACTTTTAATATAGTTGGAGGAAAACATAGTGTAGTTTCAAGGTGAACCTTCGCATTATGTAACCTTAAATGTTTTCTGTGTCCAAAAATCACTTTGGCTTCATGAACTGACTATGTTTAAAATACATACCTGCACTGTAGTATTTAACAGGCTATACTTAATGAATGCCTCATCATTTTCTGGCATGCAAACGTAGCATTCATTACCCTGTTTTCTTCCAGAAACCTGTTTACTATTTTGTTTAATCTTGAATCCACTACTACACTTATAGTCTATAATAATCAACAATTCTAAGAATACGATGTTGGTATCCTTAAAAATAAACGTGAGAATCTCAGTCCATCGAGTGTCTCAGATTTCACCTCTAGGCATAATAATGAAACCTCCTAAGTTCTGAAGAACATTTTGTCCTCAAAGTTGTCTACAGATACCTACATTTCAGCTGTCACATACACCCAAAATTGAATAAGCAGCTCCACATTTACATCTAGCCATACAAACAGGAACCTAAAAGCATTATCTCCCTCATTCAACACATTTCTGGACTGGGCACTAACCTAGGCAATAAACAACTGCAGAATCCTGGACACAAACAAGTTTTAATTACATTTAAACCCACAAATGGGAGAAGAAACAATATTCCTCTTTTAGAAGACCAGCTGTTCTTTCTAACATTCAGCAATGACAAGCAAGATCTTGCTTGAAACATATAAACTTTTTTTTGTTTAGGAACATAGCCTATCTACAATTTATAACTTTTACTGGAACAAAACAGTCTCATTTTCCTGCATAAACTTGTTTCCAACAGCGCAAAAACTGCTGACAACACTAGTCTAATGATTAAGATTAAAGTATTCTCACTGTTAGAAAAGCCAGCATGGGAAACAACCCCTTTATATATATATATATATACACACACACACACATTAAATTTAACTATGGAGTATTTATTACAAAATACACAAAACTTTCACCAGAAACTGCAATTCAGATGAATTCATTCACAGGTAAATACTCCAGTAGGATACGACTTCCTTCTCTCACCTTTCTGACCCAACTACTATGAATTCTTTTTCCATGCAGTAGCACCACTCTCCCAGGAGAAAGGAAAGCATTCCCACCTCAGAGGAGACTACAGATGAGTGCCTGGGACACTCTCTAGGTGGTGGGAGACAAGAGTCTGCCACTTTAGTCCAAGCAGAAAAACAAACTGTATTCCTTACTTTCCAGGCAACGAACTACTAAACATTTCAGAAAAGTAGCTACCACCAACCATGACATTATACAATGCTCCATGTACTCGGATCACTAACAATTCACTTCAGACAACTGCAAATATAAAAAAAAAAAAAAAGAGTCCAGAGACCGCTATTTGTTGGCCACTTTGCCAGGCTACTGCATAAAAGCTCTTGAGCAACCTGAAGTACAGATTCAAAGATGAAAGCTCCTCTCACCCCTAGTTAGAGTCTGCACCTTTGGTCCAAACTCTACAAGAGAATGCAGATTTTCTGATCCTTATTAGATATAAGGGTATCTTTCAGCCCGGTCCTACATGTTTAAACCTAGACTAGAGATTAAATTTAAGACACAGGTATCTCCTTGTATGCCCTTATGACTTAAAAGGGCCTCTGCTCACTGTTTTTGCTTCATGATCTTACTGATATGTGCCTGGTGCTCCCCAAAACTGCACAGAAAACAGACATTTAACCTGGTGCTCTGGATTCTGCTTCACAGGAGGCAGGCATCTAGTCAACTCCTTTCACATACGTGAACTTCACAAGCACTTAACAGTCAACAGCTCATCAAGGTGCTTACTTGTTCTTCCCTTTTCTGTTTCCGAAGCTGGATTCCTTCCTCTTCTCTTCGTCTACGCATTTCTTGAGGATTAAGTGCATTATTCTTGTAGCTTTTCATTCTGAAGTTATCCTTCCCCGGGCTTGACATGTTGTCTATTAAAAAGAAAGAATTACTTCAAAAGGACAAACCTTGAAAAGCAAATCCGCCGTCTCCTGTGCTAAAAATGTATCTAAAGCAACACCTATATGTACACCTGTAGCTGTTGGCAATATCCAGATCATCAACAAAAATCTCCAAGAGAGAAATCAGGGAAAAATCTTTGCCTAAACAGTCTCTAAACTGCAGATTAAATTGCAGGTCATCTCAGCAATCAGATGCTTCATTAAAGGGCATAAACTACTGCAAGATGAAGTTACTGATCTTTTGAGCAAACTGAGACAATAAAAGCAAAAACACTATGTTGCTAAGTTTTGACCTAAGTTTGAAGGAACCATTGTCTTCCACTGTCAGCGAGTACAAGAACTTGCTTTCCCCTCTCAGAAAGTAGACAGCAAGTGTATTCAAAAATAAGGACAAATCCTAGAAGAAAACCAGCAGTAATTACTGTTTCATTTAACATCCCACTGCACTGCTTCTTTTTTTTTAAATGCCAATTGCACAAACACAAAGCAGTATCTAAAGGTTATGCTAAGTCTCCTTTTAACCTGTATACAGAAAAAAACTCTACAGAAAAAAGGGGGGGGCGTGTCAGTAGCACCCAGATAGGCATACCCTTTTCAATTTTAAGTGAAAAAAAAATATTGACTTATTTTAATTAACAGCTCTTTTGATGTATAAAGAGGATTGGAATCTGCCCATCATTTCAGACATATCAGTTGTGGAAAGATAAAAGCAACACAACATGATTCTGTCACTGAGATGATCAAACTGACTGAAAAAAGGTTGTTAATAGCCCAGTGCTAATTTTCAAAGCTAGAACTGTAGCCTTCATCTGAGAAATAATTAACTGTCAAAAATATGATTCAAGACTCCAAGCAAACTCACTCTTATGAAATTCTTTCACAACAAGAAAACATGCATAAGTATATCTTAACTACACTTCTAGAGCTGTGCCACGTGTCTCTGTCAACTTCCACGACGAGATTTGTTTTTTTATCTTTAATAGCAGCAGTAACAAGGACTGCTGAGTAATAAACACAGGCTGCAGGAGGAGAACAGACCACAGACCTCGACGGACATCAACGTGACACCTGAGGACTCGGCAGCCTGCTTCACCCAAACAAGAAGCCCGGCAAACTGCTGATGGCTCTGGACCACTATGCTAAGCAAGACGCTGTTTAAAATAATTTTATTGTAATTGTTGTGCAACTTTTGTGTTACAAATTCAGCAAGAAAAGCATTTTTCCAGCAACTCTACTGGCTTTGAATATCAGAACCTTCTTACGTATTCACACCTTGCTGATTTGGTTGGGCTGGTAAACCTGTCAGGCCAAGCAACGAACCAAACAAGAGAGGAACGTATCAAAAGCAACCCAATGTAGTTCAGCAGCTCCGTAAGGGTTACAAAAGCACAACTACGAGGCAGCTCCCACCAAAACTGCGCTCAGCAAGGAAAAGCTGGTGATGTTACGGCTTCGCCCCTATGCTCCACGAGGATTTGAGCAGAGGAACGAGAAGGACGGACAGACAGACAGGCGGCCCTTGATTTACTCTGGTTTCAGGAGCACCGCTCCGAGGAGGAAGCCTGCGCCCGTGCTCCGCGGAACTGCGCCTCACTCAGCGCGGGACCCCCTGCGGCCGCACCCCGCGCCTCGCCCACCTGTTGTGCGCGGCCAGCACCGCCCCGTCACCGGCCCTTCCCTCCCGGCCGAGCCCAGGCTCGCTCAGCCCCGCTGCCCTCTCCCCTCCCGGCGCTGCCGCCCCCCTTCGCAGCGGCCTCCGGGTCCCGCAGCGGCAGGACGCCCGCCCTGGGGCGGGGGAGCACAGCGGCTGCCGAAGCCCTTCACCCCCCGTGAGGCGTGCAGGGGACCGGGGACCCCCTGACCGGGGTCACTCACCCATCGAGGCGCAGCCCCCCGGCGTCCGCCGCCGCCCCCGAGGCGAGAAACGGCGCCCGGCTCCCGGCGTAAGATGGCGGCCGCCGCCCCGCCGCTCGCCGCCCCGCCCGGGGGCGGGCCCCGCCGCTCCCAGCAGGCTCTGCGCCGCGGCGGCGGCGGGAGGAGGAGGAGGAGGAGGAGGAGGCGGCACCGAGCTCGGCCGCCCCGGTGGGGAACGGCGGCCCCCGGCTGGGCGGGAGGCTGTGAGGCGGCGGCCGCCATGTTGGTGTGCGACGGGTGCGGGCGGGCGCTGCCCTGCGAGGCGGCGCGGCGGCACCCCCGCTGCCCGCCCTGCCAGGGGCTCCGGCGGCACGCGGCGGCGGCCCGGCCTGAGGCGGCGGGGAAGGAGCCGGGAGCGCACGGGTGGAGGCTGCTGGGCGCCCCCGGTGCGGGTGAGCGGTGGTGGGGGCTGAGGGGGTCCCGGAGAGGGAGGTGGTTGGGGAAGGGCATGGGGTGGGGGCCGTGGGGTCGTGGGGGTTGGGCATCGCCCCTGAAACCGGCTGGGTGCTGGGGCGCCTACAGCTCTTGTCAGGGGAAAGCAGCTTTCAGCTTAAGGTTGAGATTTTGGAAAGATCCAGCACTGAAATATTCAGGAATACCAGACGTTGACTGGGAGACTGCAAGGGTGTTGTTGAGGATAAAGTCAGCACGGGGAAAATCTGTTATATATGTTATTTAACGCTGTATTTTACCTTAAGCATTGTTAAAATTTTTTTCGGGCCTGCAGTCCAAAGGTGCTGTAACTGTCTGAGAAACTTGGTGATGACATCTCAGCTCCTGGGTAATTCCCTTCAAAGTATGCCATTCCTCTTGTAACAAGCTATGCTGACAGGACAAGCGTGGTTTTAAGGATGCAAAATGTGACAGCATAACCAAACACACAGTATATTCTGCCTTAAAAAAAAAAAAAGAAACCAAATCTTAGCATTAAGAAATATATTATTATATTATTATTACTATATATTATTCCTGTTGGTGTAAATAATGCAGACTTTGAATAAATTAGTTGCCTACATGCTAATTTCTCTTTTCAAAATATCTGTATTAAGGGAGTGTTTTTTTTTTTTTAATGTACATAACGTATTCGTATAGGTTCCTGAAACGCTTGTAGTGTTACACAAAACGTTACAGGTAAGCTCAGGTTATTATAATATCAAATTCCCTTCCAGCCAGTCACGAGCTTTTAGCTTGGGCAAATGCTTTCCAGAACCAGTTAACATAAGCATATTACATCCTGTGTTTTGTGAACTTAAGTGGAAGTGAATCTTGGTGACTCAAAAAGAGAGCACTGAAGATGGAGTTGGCTTTGTCTCAGTGCTGACCAGTGACAGACAGGATGGCAGGCTGTGGGTGAAATACAGGAAATACCATTTAAACTCAGTAACACTTTTTACTGTGAGAGTGGTCAGTCACTGGAATAAGTTGTCCAACAACGTTGAGATGTTTCTGTCATTGAAGTTATTTGAAAAGTGACTGGAAAAGGCCCTGAGTACCTGAACCTGTTTGACTTGACCCTGATTTGAGGGACTAAATGATCTCCAGAAGTTCTTCTGAACCTTAACTGTTCTATGGTATTCTTCAATAATAACACTAAAACTGCAGAAGGAATATTTATTTGAGGAAACCTAGGAAGATTAACGAAGAATTAAAGCATTATTTTTTTATTCTGACAGCCAACTGCTGTGTTATCATACAAACATTAAATTTTTGTAAGCAAGTAGTCTTCCATCAGCAGCACAGATCTTTTTATTAAAGATTTGACAGTTGTAACCTCTTAGTGAAAATATTATAAAGACTGTGGTAAGTTAAATGGAATAAAACTTGATTAATAGAAGGAAAGTATGTTTTCAGACTTGCCAGGAGTTGCTAAATGGTTAAGAATAATAGCTGTTTAGCATATGCTGCCTTTCTGTGAGGAATATCAATGGCAACATAAAATTTGTTACTGTATGTTTATTTTAGACCATATATATCAATTAGGGGGTGATTCTCTCCCAAAAAGAAAACCACGCAAAACCAGGAATTGCATTAAGCAAGAAACTGCATTTCTTTTTTAGACACTGGAAATGGTGAACAGCTATACGAATGTCCCATATGCAGTCTTACCTGTACAAACCTTCAGTTTCTTGAAGAACACGTGGATTTACACCTAGAGGAACATAGCTTTTCAGAAGGTATGTGAAAGGTTACAAGCTTGATAATCTTTGAAAGCATTTACAGCGTTTGCATGCTGCAGTATAGAATCTCATACAAAATGTAGGCTAAGCATTTCTTAAAAAGGGAATGGAATATATCCATAATTAAATTTATACTAAGTATTATTGCTTGCCCAAGAGCTCTACACATGCAGAAAAATATGTCTATCCATGCTTGTTAAGTAAATTCACTAAGTGTTAGACAAAACTAAAACTTAGAGTGGAAAATGTGTAAAAGATAGCTGTATTATATATATTTTCCTAGCTCTGTAGGAGGATTATGTACATATTGCCCAGAGAAGTTGTGGATGCCCCATCCCTGGAAAGTGTTCAAGGCCTGGTTGGATGGGGCTTTGGGCAACCTGGTCTGGTGGGAGAGATCCCTGCCCATGGCAGGGAGTTGGAATTAGATGGCCTTTAAGGTCCCTTCCGACCAAACCATTCTGCGATCCTATGATACAGGGTTTAGAGTGGCAAATACCCATGTAAAGAGTTTAAAATCTATACCTTTTGAAAACGTCTTTTTTCTCAATTCTTTACTCCAAATGTTCATGCTGATTCAATAGTCATAGTGATAAGGTAAAGGAATCAAAATAAGTTTGCCTTATTCGCATGGCTAATAATAACCTAGAGATTCCTTATCCAGTCCTCTGAACCTGTTTCTTTTTGTCACTGCATTATGAGGATGCTGACAGTGATCCTAGAAGCTAATAGGTCTGTGATATTCAAGAAACTAGGATTTCTTGCTAATAATTAACTGAAACATAGTAAACAAAAGAGGTTTTCCTAATAGTAGAGGTATTGCTTGGACTATTTGCCAAGCAACAGCTCCCGTGACTCTGCATAAATTTTGTGGAAGTCAGGAGTCTGAGTCTTAGTAGACTGAATGCTGTCAGTCCTGTTTAGTACTCCTTGCTAATAGCTCATTGCCCTGTGGGATCCCTCTCTGAAAAGTAGTGCCTAGTTGGCCTTGTTTATATCTGCTTAGAAAAGAATCTTTGGATAAATGATCCATCAAAGCATTGTTAACTTCCTGATCAAGTCCTCTGTTCTTGGATTGCTACTCCTGAATAGGTGGAAACATGAAAGATCTAGAACTGGCTCAACAGCTCCAAAATGAAGAAGATAAAAAGCAGAGACTGGAAGAAAAGCGAGAGAAGGAAGAATTTAAAAAGCTACAGGTACTGTAACATTTCTAAATGGCAAAATTTTGAAGAGGTGTGCCCTTAGAAGCTGATCATATTGAATCTGCTATGTTTTGTTTCCTGGATTAAACGAAAATAAGAATGGCATTACTAGGTCACACCTGTGCAGTCAGGCAGGCTGTGCTGAAGTGTTGGTGCAGGAGTGGCTTGCAGGCAAATGCAAATTCTCAGCAACCCTGATCTTGGAACTGGTGTGGGGCATGTCTACCATGTCTACCTGGGGCAGGTGCTACCTGCGTGTGCTGCACTGCTCTCACCAGGCACCCTGCCGCCCCATACTGCACCCCACCCAGCTCTAGTGCTCTGCCCTTCAGCACAGCCTGGAGTATATTACCTGGCAGAATACCTGAGGCCTTGAGCATCCTGACTGTCCTCTTTCTGGACACCATCATTTGCTTCAGTGACTACCCCACCACAGGCTTCCCTCTGTCTCCTACCTGACAGCTCTGATAGCATTGGTTTCTGCACTTGCTACCTCCTGGTAATTGACTGCCTCTGCCAATGGCTGTCAGCTCAAGGGGGAGCAGAGAGATGTGCCTGCTCTTCCAGGTATGGCTGTCCTAATTCTGCATTTCTGTTCAGGAGTGAAGCTTGGCCTTCAGCTCTAAGAGGTCGCAAATCTGAAGATTTTATGTCTCACTGTTCACTATTTTTCATTGTTACTGATTGTGCATGCAGCCTCTTACATCATTAAACGTGAATTTTTAAAATGTGATTTTAATCATGCACATTCTATCCCTAACAGAGACAGTATGGCTTGGATAGTTCTGGAGGCTACAAGCAGCAATTCTTAAAGAACATGGAAAGGGAAGTTGACAGAGGAAGGATGCAGCCTTTTGAATATCACAAGAGAAAAGCTGACATGATGGAAAGTTTGGCTGTTGGTATAGATGATGGGAAAACAAAAACCTCGGGTATGAATGCATTTCAGCAACTAAGCATATAGCTTTAAGTCATAGCTTTTGATGACCAAAGCAGTTTTTAACGAAGTATTTCGTTACTTAGGATTAGAATTAGGATGCAAATAATATTAATCTGTGACAACTTTGTTTAATAATTAAATTTAAGTTTGACATATTTTTAATCCTTTATTGAACCTGAAGACTTGTGGAACCTTGGAAGCAAGTTAAGAGCCCAAATGCAGTATGTATCAGAAGTTGAAAATCTCTTACTGCATGAGGGTTGTCTATGGGAATATGCTTGCTTACTACTTCAGTACCTTTTGCTTCCTAACCTAGTTCAGCTGTTAAAATTCATAGCCGCTTTTTATATTGTGTTTCAGTTAGTTGTAATCTGTTTCCAGCAAACTAATTTTTTTACAGATAAACTTTATATTTGTTCTTCTAGGAGTAATTGAAGCATTGTGCAAGTACTATCAGAACGAAAACAAAGATGTGAGACGTGTTTGGCTTTCAGCAGGAGTAGATCATTTCCACTCATCTTTGGGTGACAAAGGCTGGGGTTGTGGTTACAGGAATTTCCAAATGCTCCTTTCCTCACTGCTGCAAAACAGCTTCTATAATGACTGCTTGAGAGGTATTAATCAAAATCCTGCCTACCTGTTTTGCACGTCTTCAATGACAACCTATTGATCCATGTTTTCCTTTTTCATTTTTACAGCAAGGCTTACTAGTGTCAATGATACCAACTAAATGTTTCCTATAACACTAGACCATACTGTGAAAAGAGTCAAAGGCATGACTATTGGCAAGGCATTATGTGGCTGAAGCTTAACCTTTGGGTTTTTTTGGGGTGTATCTTTGTAACGCCAATTAGCTCTTATAAAAGAGGCTGGATGGTTTTGATAGACTATTTCAGTAACTGTTGCTACAGTTCAAAAGCTTTTCTGTTTCAGACACTGCACTAATTCCTAGTATACCGAAGATTCAGTCCATGATTGAAGATGCCTGGAAAGAAGGCTTTGATCCTCATGGGGCATCTCACTTCAACAACCGATTACGTGGTTCCAAGGCATGGATAGGAGCATGTGAAATTTATTCATTGTTAACCAGTCTCAGGATAAAGTAAGTATTACTTTTTCTGATGTTGTTTTTAAGTGATAATTAAGCATGTGTCTTTTAAGGGTCAGAATTAACGTAAGAAGTAAACTATTAAGCAGAAGCCATCGTAGTGGCTTTATATTTAAACTGCCTATAAGTAGGTAAGATTTAGTGCAGTGTGAAGTTGTGTAACTACTTATGCAGATACATAAATTGAGTAACTGTTTTGGTCATTGAGACTTGGTGAGGAATTGTGCCACATAGGCATAAAATCAGATGTTGATTAAAAGCTTACTTTCGCTCCAAGTTTAGTCTCAAGAAGAATCTGAATTTCAGCTGGTCACTTTGCGTGTTTAGAGTTCTTAATTTGGCTCTGTGCTGTAATTCTACAAAAATCAAATGTTTTAATTCTGGCAAACTTCATAAGCTCCTTAGGCAAACAGAGTAGAGTATTTCTTTGCCAGAGTAAATACCGTGGTCTTGAACAGTACATACTGCGTTGCTTTGTACTTATGTATCTTCTATGCCTTTATTTAATTAAAAAAAAAAAAAATAGTGACAATGACCACTTGATACCTGCAATTGCTGTTGTTCACAAAATATTCTTGGTGCAGGAGAGAGGGACTGAAGTGGAAAAAAAGGGACTGAAATGTTAAAACAAAAACAACAAAAAACCAACCTGCTTCAAATTTATGTTGCTTTTATTTTAAATGTTTTATAGGTGTCAAATTATTGACTTTCACAAACCGACTGGTCCCATGGGTACACACCCTCGTTTGTTTGAGTGGGTTTTGCGTTACTATTCTACAGATAATGAAGGTGGTACAAAGGTAGTGTGTACTTCCAGACCGCCTATCTACTTGCAGCATCAAGGTCAGCATCACAATATGCTGGTTTCTTACTATTCTCTCTCTTCATCTATATGTGCTGCAATTCAGAGCAGCGTCATACGTTCCTTCTTCATTCAGTTGAAGGCCTAGCTTTATTTACTGTTAAACTTCTAGTAAGTAAATGTAACACTAAAAAGCTTCTATTTTTGCTGATGGAAAAGCTGGGTGTGAGCAGGATCTCAGCATTTTGACGTCTGCTCTATACTTATAATTACCTTATTAAATTTCAAGTAATATGTTCCTTGATTTGAAAATAAGTAGTATGCTACAAACAAGTAAACTGGATTTTATATGTGTCTTAAATACTGAAAATCTGTTTTGAAATTAGGTCACAGTCGTACTGTTGTTGGAATAGAAGAGAAGAAAAATAAAACCTTATGTTTACTACTGTTTGACCCGGGATGTCCTTCTCAAGAAATGCAGAAACTCTTGAAACAAAGCACCGATGGTACTGGTCTCAAACTACTTCGGAGATTTGTGGGTGGCTTAAAAGAAAAGCAGTACCAGATAGTTGCTGTAGATGGCATCCTCACATTGGAAGAGAAAACTGTAAGTATTTCAGGAAATAGTTTTTGTAAGAAAATGTACAAGAATCTGCATCTCCTCTTTCAGACTCAAATGTGTGCGTGTGGTCTCATGGTGATTTTTTTCACCTATTCAGTTTCCTCATTCTTCTTCTGCACTACTTTCTGCATATTCTCCATTAATTGAGTAATCATTAGGATATCCAGAACAGTTTTGCATGTAAATGGGTGCTACCTTGATATAACTGACAGCTTATAAATCTCTTACGAAGCTTGCAGCTGGTTGCATACGTAGATTAGGCATTTTTTTCCATTTTCTTACAGTATTCTAAATAGTTTATCATAGGCATATAAGGTACATACAGAACATTCATAGTACAAAAATACATTCAGGGTGTTTTTATTTCAACTTTGTAAAGCTGTATGACATCTATCAGCATTTGATAATTGAAGAAAAAGGCACACGGATACTGAAGCCTAACCACTTAATGTCTCTTCATTTTGGGTACTAGAACTAGTACTTTTTGCTTTCTAAGAGTACTTAGAATGTAAAGTATTCAACATGCAGCTCTGATTACCTTAACATGTTCAAGTTCTCAGCATTTTTTATAAATCCTGTCCAGATGATTCACATTGGGCATTATAAGTTCTTTGGACCTTAAAGTTCTTTCAGCTGAATGTCAAATGTAATTTTTTCTTAAGTTTTGACTTTCCTGCATTAACAAATTGATTTGCTGGAGCCATGTTTTGACTCTGTGGTGTCTTATGAGTGCAATTCAGCATCTTCAAACTTCAGGACAGACTTTTTGTGTATAAATTATGAAATAACTGTTGTCTGAGTCACCTGCTGAAGTGTCTTTAACAGCTGTATATTGAAATGAGACATTATCTAAGTGCTTCCTGTCCCTGAACGCGTCAGAAATAGCAGCAAGACACATGCTGTCTCTTACCTTTGCTGGCAAAAGCATTAGAATTCAGGTCACCGTAATTAAGGAAGTGTGTCTTGTAGGGTTGGGGGGGGTTCTTCTTTCCAAAGGTTTGATTTAAATTTTAAAATTGCAATTGTTTTGAGTTTTATCTAGAAAGATCACATTTAAGATGAAATATAACCCCTTATACTTTAGTAAGCTTTTCAAATTAATGGTTTAAAATGGTGTAATAGTTCATTAAACTGTTCTCTCTCCTTTCTCACTCCCCTACCCACACTTTTTTTAGGCTCGCTGCCATGCTTCTTGGGTCTTAACATCAGAGAAGATTCCTTAAAGGATGCCTTTACTACCTCCTTCTGGAATCTGTTGGGTGTGAAACATTAAACGGATGGACTGTGACCCTAACTTAACATTTTCTAGACTTAAATTATGCCTTGAACTAAGTTTCACGGGCCCTGGAAAAGCACAACACTGGCGTTAACCTGTAGTTTTGATCTTCAGTCAAAACGCTTCTGTCCAGATGAATCTGTAACTCTTCAGTTTTAGTTCTTACCTTAGTAGAAAATTGGGTATTTTCTTAGTTGCTTAAATTGCAAATTAATACCCACTTTCCTGTACCAAACTATTTACCATAGTTAACTGTCAATAAGTAGTGGGTAAACATACTGTGAAACTACTTTTTTTTGGAGTGCCTGTTGAAATTTACCTCTGTAAATATATTTATACCACCTCTCTGGCTAATGCTCCATCTCTTATAAAATTTGATCAAATATCACATCTTCTGCAACGTCTCCTGCAACTACTTGCAAAGTACAGAGACAGTTCAGTGATTTCACATAGCATGGTTTGTTCCACCAGGGATTAATTTGCTACTGCACTTCTTTTTAATTAGCTGGCTTCTCTACATGCGCCACCTGTAAACACAAATGTGCTTATGAGGTGGGTCAGTATTAGTGTGGGGCATGAGATCGAAGACAGTGGCGTCCAAAGGGTGGTGTGTGTTCCAGGGGTGTGCGCAAGACAAACCGCGGGGGTGTGGAAAGAAAATATTTTTTGTACTGTGAATAAATGAAATATTTATTTTTAAAAAACTGTGTTTATTTTGTCCTTTTTTGGTTTTAATTTCTATTTATGTTTTCTGATTTGTAGCTCAAAGGGGGCTCTGAGACATGACTGTTGGGCAGGAGCTCCATTATACCGGCTTAGTGCCATTTAAGACAACGGAGCCATTTGCTGAAACAGGCACCTTGGGCCTTCGAGGCACCATACTGTGTCTAAGATGTTGCTCTGACTGTAAAAGTCATGCTTCTCCAGCCTGGCAGCTGGAGGCCGGGATGGGGTGCGGGGGGGTCTTGTGTGTTGCAAATAGCTCTAGATGTTTTGTTAAGCAATTGAATCATCCCATGACATTCACTTATTAACTGGAGCTTTGTTACTTCCCTGTCAGTTGGATTGCTGCGTGTTGATGCCTTGATGTAAGTGCTGGGAGTTTTACCATTAACCTGTTTGTCTCGTAGTTAGTAATCTCTAAGTAATGAGATGAAGGACATGTAAGGATGTTACGATTCATACATTAGTAACATCTCAAACATGCATGAAAGTAAAAACAAAAAACAATCATAAGAATGTATAATTTCTAGCAGGTATATGGAAGTGACCTATAACTTGGAAAAAGGTTAAATATAAAGGACGCTGCCTAGAGTGCCTGGTGTTAGGGACAGATATCCTGGGAAGTAGCGATCCATCTGCTCCCCTATTAACACTGGTCTTGTGTGGCACATTCTTAACACCATGTGAAGTTTTGCTGCCATACTATCACTCAGACTCTCTCAGGTATGCTTCAGTCTTTCTGCACTGCTTCCTCACTCTCCCTCTGACTGGAGCTGTCTGTTCCTGGTTAAGAGTGCTAATTCCAAGCCAGACTGAGCATGTTCTGCCCAGTGTGACTTGATGCCCTTGTGTTTACATGCAGTGTACATCCAAAAGCCAGTAAATTTAACTGCAGCTGTAAGGGTTTTTGAGTCTGCCTCTCATCCATGGGTCACTCTGAGCACTTAGGAAAAGAAAACCACAACTAATAATGGGAGTTTGTGTTTTAAGTGCTCAGCGCAGCTCCGTTTAGTCTCTCTGGCAATTACATGTGGGTTTCCCTCTCAATAGGAAGAGGGCATCTTCTGTCCTGTCAGACCTGGTTTTGCTCTCTACCTGACTGCAACTTTTGCAGTACACAAAACAAAAGATGCTGTAAGTCCAGCATTTGTGCCCCTTCAGAAACTCCTTGAAAGTCTCTCACAACAGGCATGGAGATAGGTGGTTAGTGAGTGAGGGGAATAAAAGATTTTGTTTTTCTTTTCTTGTTTCCAGTGTTGTGGTTTAACCCCAGCAGGCAGAGATCAGCACTGCACAGCCACTTGGCTCTCCACACAGTGGGATGGGGGAGAGAACCGTAAAGATAAAAGTGAGAAAAACTTGTGGGCTGAAACACAGTTCACTAGGTAAAGCAAAAGCTGCACACAAGTGCAGCAGAACAAAGAATCCATTCGCTGCTTCCCATCGGCAGGCAGGGGTTCAGCCACCTCCAGGAGAGCAGGGCTCACCCCGCGGCACGGCTCCGTGGGAAGACAAACGCCATCACCCCAACATCCCCCCTGCCTCCTCCTTTCCCCCAGCTGCTATCGCTGAGCACAGTGCCACACAGTGTGGGACATCCCTTTGGGCAGCCTGGGCCAGCTGTCCTGGCCGTGTCCCCTCCCAGCTCCTGGGGCACCCCCAGCCTCCTCGCTGGCCGGGCAGCACCAGGAGCAGGAGAGGCCTCGGCTCTGTGCGAGCACTGCTCTGCAGCGACTGGAACAGTCCTCTGGTATCACCCCTATTTTCATCACAAATCCAAAACACAGCACTGTGTGAGCCTATGTGAAGAAAAGTAACTTTGTCCCAGCAAAAGCCAGGATATCTGGGATGTAATTTTTTCCTTGCCCGCCTTCTGGAGGAATGGAATAAAATAAACAATTCAGTAAAATCTGAGGGTTACATAGTAAATCTGAATACTTTTAACAGCACGAGGGAATAGAAATATTTCAGCTCCTGGCAAGCACACACTCTATAAAGAAAAATTACTTTGCAGCTGCTATTACCCTTCAGAGGTATCTGTACTTCTCCCAGGTTGTCACCAGATTCTGCTTTCCTTTTGCTTGCTTCAAGGACAAGGCCAGACCCGGCCTCCCTAATTCTGGGGGAGGAGGACGGGGCCTTTTCACCTCTTAAGATCATAGAATGGTGCAGGTTGGAAGGGACCTTAAAGATCATCTAGTGCCAACCCCCCTGCCACAGGCAGGGATGCCACTCGCTAAATAGGTTGGCCAAGGCCCCATCCAGCCTGGCCTTGAACACCTCCAGGGATGGGGCACCCACAGCTTCTCTGGGCAGCCTGTGCCAGGGCCTCACCACCCTCTGAGTGAAGAATTTCCTCCTAAAGTCTCCTTACATCTTGAATTTGGTAACAGAAGTGAGGTACAGCTGTAATGCTTCCCATTAAAACTATTTGATGATCTTTGATGCTGTTCAGCCTGGAAGCCACGGTTCCCCTGGTGGCATTACTTCATGCAGTAGGAGAGATGTTGTTACTACGTACCTTACAGCTTTGATTATGACTTCAGTATTCTGGAAGGGGCAGCTCCCTGCTTGTCTTGATACAGTTTTGCAGTCTTGGAACATTTTCTTAATTTTCTAGCGAAGTATTTTCTATTAATTCTAGCAAGAAAACGTGAATTTTTGCTTGCCTTCCAGTCCCATCCAAAATCTTGTTGCTCTCATTGTGTGAATGACAGCTCTAATCTTTGATGCCATAAAATTGCATTCTGGTCTGTTAAAATTCTTAGTATTCTTATGGTGTTTCAGAAGTTCAAGATGCAGTTTAACCAATTTTAACTGCCAACAAGATTCTCAGCATTTCTGCATATTTTTTTTTTAAGTATCTCATACTGGGCACTGAAAATAAAGACTTTTCTAGTTAACAAACAGCTGTGGCAATGTTGGCTCAAGGATTTGGTCCAGCATTACTTAGGGACACTGTGCCCAGGACAGAAACACGTTCTCCTTTAGAACAGAATCTATTTTAGCTTTCTTAGCTCCTTACTTTCTGTCCTTGCACTCGAGCACTCTGACTTATTCCCTGCACACCTTTCATCAACTACAATGAGCAGTCAGAGAATCTGCAGACCTAGCCCTGATTATTCCCTTCTTTATGATGTACCCTGCACCCTGCAGGAGGCAGTGGTCTCGTGGGGGAAATGGCGAGCAGTTGTGCTGTCAGGCTGCCTGCACAAAGGGCTGAATAACTTTAAAACCAGTCTTTCATGACTTACAAAGGTTTGATGCTTTTAATGTTACTTACCTTTTAATGTACATTTCAGATAACCCCACTGCACATTCTGTCATGAGAAAACACACTATTGTGAATTGCACTGTGGATTATTAATGTCTCATTAATTAATAATTACATAATTATTAATTTAAATTTTAAGGCCAAACAACACACCTCTAATGTTTGTGAACGGTATAACTGAGAAGCATCCCTATTATTATCTCTTCAGCTAAAAAAGGATGTGTACTTGAGTACATTTCACCTTGTGTACTTGCAGAACTGTGGCCGTCTGCCTGCTGGGCTCCATATCTTGCCTTGGATGTAGAAAATAGCAAAATAACGGTGCCTCCATGCCACCACCCCTCCTACCCAATCTCTCTGCAGTGGGTGATGGAGGTTCTACAGGGTGCAGTGCTCTGATCTCTTCTGCTCAGCATCATAGAAAATGAATTAACTGCAGCAGGGCCAGATGGGACCAAGCGTTTGATTGGGGGGAGAGGGACTTGTAATAAATTAGGAGCAGAATTTCGATGTAGTTAAATGTAAAGGGCTGTAGGACACTAAAGACACCCCAAATTGTAGGTAGAGATAACTGTGTGCCTGTCAGTGTGGGTGAGGTTGCTCAAAACCACTTGGATGCTAACTGCACCTTAGAGTTACACTTGCTGGTAGTTTGCATGGCCTAGGTTTTACACACATGCAGAAGAAAGTGGCAGCTAGGGGCTGTTTCTGCAAAGATGGTTGACCTTTGAGGAAGCTGTAAAGTGAGGGCCAAATATGTGGTGAGTCTGACATTAGGTCCTCAAGGTCCTAATTAGTCCTCATTAGGTCCTTTCAAGCCACACTGGCATGGTGCTGCTGACCCCAGGTCTCATCCATGCCTCTGCTTTCAGGTTGGGGAAAGGAATCCCATCCCCAAATAGATATCAGTGCTCAGGTGATGACAACTCATGTGTTGAATTTGGCTGGCTGCTGATGCCTCATCTCAAAGCATTCCCAAATGGGCTCTGACTTTCTGTTCCAAAAAGCTCTGTGGTCACCATTTCTCAGCAAGAACCAGGGCATGTGAGTTACAGTTACAGTGTCTCTGGGCACCGGGGCTGTGCCTTGTGCATACCCAGGGCACTTAAGTCATTAATTTCCCGCATGGTCTGCCAACTGACGTGAGATAAAGGACTGCGTTGAAGTAATGGACCACCTTCAGAAAAGGTGCTAGCTGAACCCCCAGGCACCTGCACAGCAAAGCCTGCACACTAACCAGTGCAGGAGTTCTCCAGGTGGGAAACCTGCACTGTCCTGAAGCTTCCCCCAGGCAGTTCTTGCTGCCAACTATTCACCAGCTATACCAAGATAAGGTGCTTTTGAAACTGTTTCTGCAAATGCAGAAATGATTGCTTAGGACAACCTTTTGTATGGAGTTCAGACAGAACATGTCTGTCCTTTGTTTAAGGTGATTAATGTTGACGGATCATACATGTGCAGGACCATGGGGGACTGTAAGTGAACAGAAGAATGGGACTCTCACCTGATCCAGATGAAGATGTCTGTGCAAGGGCTCCTGCAATGACAATTCCTGACACCACCTGGACAGCAACCAATGCTGTGAGATATTTGATTCCCTGTGTCAGCATGACCTTATGCCAAGCTCCCAACAAATTTGATTGAGTTTGTTTTGTTTTAGCAAGCACTCTGTGAGTGTCAGAGCAACACAAGCCTAATTACAGAGTTCCTAGGGTCAATCTACTCGTGTCTCATTGTTTCAGTCTGACTCTAGGAACGACGTTTTCAGTGAATTGCAGCTGGGGCAGCGTAATGGGTAACTTTCAAACATTATCTGAGAACCACTGAGAAGAAGACAGCGGGGTAAAAAAAAAACAACACAGAAAACAACCGTAATAAGACCCTAGATGGATAGCCTGATTTGCTACTCAAGGGTTGCCCTGAGAGACAGAATGAGTATGTTTAGTCACAATCCTGACTGAAATAACTGTTTAAGGGATGTTACTTCTTATCATCAGACTCCACTGGCTTCACAGAAACACAACTTTTTATCTCCTTTGCAAATAGTTGCGTCAAAGAAACAATTGGATCTTATTTGGATCAATTCACAAGATCATGAATGTTTGATTAACCACTTGGGTGAAGAAACTTACAGTATGTTCCCAAAATTCCATGAATTACTTTCATCCAGTGTTTTCTTTGTAGACAGTGGGGCAATAGAAGGAGTAGTACAGTTTTATAACCAGAAGTAAATCACAGACACTTGTCCTCTCTGGTTGTCCTGCTCACTCTATTCAGCCACAAAGTGTATTTGCTGAAGAAAGCATTGAAGGAATGTCAGTGAACCTACACAAGACAGCAAAACATGATTACCGAAATGCCTCCTAAGTCTGCCATACACTGACTGCTGAAGCAGTTGATTCTTTATGTGCCATTAATTAACTCAAAAAACCTTCAGGTGATTATCAGGAAAACTACCACTCAGGTTCATCAGGAACAACAACTGTTTTACTAAAATTTTTAAAATGTGTTCATTTCTCCTTGGAAACAATGTTAAAACTTTGTGAGTTCAAATAATAATAATAACAATAATTATATATATATAGTTACCCAAAAGAATCATTTTTACTTGTTTATATTAAATTAATCTCATATATAATTTGTTTAAATATTTGTATATACTGTAATATTAAGCACTTATAGGGACTGAACATTATTTGAAATAAAAAATCAGCTCATTTAATTCTAGTATGCTAGTAATATTACAGTAATTCTGGTAATTTAGGGACATTCTATTAATTCTATTGTTTAATTCTAATTCATAGTGCTTTATAGTTAGGCATTTTCAGATAAACTTTCCTATCTGAAGGCTCCAGTGAAAAATGTGGATTTAGGTGAGCTCTATGTTTTTCCTCACAAAAACAATTCTAACAGAGCCTAATTATTTTTCAGTGAATTTTGTTGCACTCTCCAGCCTTGAAAGTGATGATTTCCTACATGCAAACAACAGTTCACCTGTACAGGGTCGTTTCTAGCATATTTTTTCAGTGCTGGTACTCTCCTTTCTAGAGGTGGCATGAGGGACAGACATCCCAGGGTGTCCTGCAGGAGATAGCCGTAGACCAAAGTGAAATGGTAAGTTTTAATTCCATCTCCTGGTTATTTCAGAATAGTTTTCTTGTACAGAGAACTTTCAGACACTTAGCAGATTACGCTGAATTTTCAGTGCAAACATAGCAAATAGAGATTTTTTATTTTATTTTTAAATGGTGATCCTATTCTAGACACTGAATTGTTTAGAGAAAGGTGTTGCTCTGACAAACCACTGCTGTCTAGAAAACAGGATTCTTCATACCACATGTATTGCCAAGTAGCAGCAAACGCTGAGAGGTTTACTTTCCAGCTGGGAAGCATTTATTTCCTAAAAGCTGCCAGGTGTCATACATCAGCGTTTCATTATATTCTAGCATCAGCACAAAGTCATTATTCATCTCTGCCTGTTCTAGCATCTTAGGTGATAAATTCATGCTTACGGATGTGTCCATTCCCAAATCACAGCTAATTAATGTTTGGTGGTAATATATCTTCCATGAGTTAAAAAAAAAAAAATAAAAAATGCTTTTTTGCTGACTGACTGTGTGTATAAAAATTTAAGGATCGTCTCCTTTTTCATTTCTTCAAAAATATAACCAATTTAGAGAAATCAAACTTGGAGAATTTTCTGAAGACAGAAAACATAAAGTTTTATCTACTGTAAGTAAGACAAATAAGTTATTACTCTGAAAAATAGTAGGTTTCTCCTAAACAAATATGAGAGGAGATATAAAGCTTTTGCTTGAAGTAGGAACAGAACATTGATGTATAACTACTCTCTTACCAAGCTTCCTGCTTTTCATGCAGTGCAGCCATTACTATCAATGAATGCTGGTGATGCGGCATTTTTATTATTAGTATATATATCTAAAGATGAATAAATAACCTCTTTACATACCTCAGTAAAGAACCCAAAAGTAAAAATAAATAAATAATTTAAAACTTCCTTCTTTGTAAACTATTTCTCAGTTCCTTCTCTCTAATCTTTATCTCCAGAACACTCTTCATTTTCCTGGACTTTTTCTTTCCCTCTCCCCATCATGTTCAAACAAAATCAATGTTGTACAGGAGAAGTCTATGCTTCTTTAAAAGCTGAAAGTCCCTTTAGGCATCACTTCACTGCTGATATCCTTCCTGGCTGGTGAAACTCACATCCTATTAGTTCACATTAGTTAGTGCAGTAAAATATTGTTTCCGTTTCTTTTATTCCCCTCTACTCATTATTCGCAAACTCATAGTTAGATGAAGGTAAAGGTTAGTATACGTACAGGAATGACTCTTTTTCTTTCTTAGGAAGAAATTAAGGAGCCTATTGCTACTTTTACAACCAGACATGCCAAAAAGCACGTCAGCAACTGAGATGCACTTACAAAGTGGTACAAGGACAATTGTTGCCTCAGAGCAAATGAGGCTCCTTTAAATGATGAATGGAAATTATTCAGGTGTGCACAAACCTTCAGAGCAGAAGTTGTAACTTTCATGTGAAACCTTTGTAAGACTGAGCCTACTTGTCCTGACTTTGGTCCCTTTTTTTCTTTATGCACCTTTCAGATATTGCCTGGAAACTCCAAGCAAAATTCTAAATAAAGGCCAGCTACATGCTATTGGTTTTATGGAAAAACTACACAAATATCTATGCACGAGCTTGTGTTCATTTTATTTCTTTACATGTTTTTATTCTGATCATAGGAGCACAGTGAGTGACACCATGGCAGTGACTGATACCAAATCTTCTGTCTTCATCTGAATGTTGTCTCTCTTGAGTCTGCTGCAGCACTTAAAATGCTTAAAAAAAGTCACAGGTAAATGACAAGTGCATCTGCTTTACTCAGCTGTTGAAGAGAAGTATATGATTTGTTGTTAGAAGATGTATGGCTTTGAAGTTATACATCAAGAAACAAGCTTTACCTGCATGTAATATTTATTAGAAGAGCCAAAAGTGTCCTTCAGCAGATTTCCACGAGCTCATGTTGAATAATATGATTCTGCTGAAGTTGTTATTAAGAGTATACACTTTTTAATATTTTGTAGAAATGCTGAGGATGTGGGAGAGGAAATAAAGTAAAACCTAAAACATGGAGAAAATAAGAGGAGGGTGCTGGAATTAGAGGGTGCTAAACTGAAAACGTTATGCAAAGTGACAGTGTCAAAAATAGATCCAGCTTGCCCAAAGATGGTTTTAAGAAGAGCACCTGCAATGTACCCATTATTAGAGACTGAAGACCACTCTGATTTAGACACTGTTATTATAATGCAATGTCTCCTCTGTGATTTGGTACATAGACAGAAGTCTTAGCCTTTCCACTGGCTGTGTGAATCACAGTGAGTCTGAGATGGACTGCCCACTGGCTGCCATCAGCCATGTACAACCTCTTGTAGCCCAGTGAGAATGTGGGAAATAATTGTACAAGGTGGCAGGATGGCTTATTAGTGTATTTTGCCACCTCAGTTTGCTAGCAGTAGTGGGAAGCTTGTGGTTTGACCATTTTAAGGGCAGGTACTCATACAAAGTTGAATTTGTCGTGCTCTTCATTTCTCAGAGCAAGAACAAGGTAAGAATGGTCAAAATGCTTATATCAAAGGTGAACAGCCAAAAACACAAAGAGCAATGACTGTTTTTTGAAAAAGAAAAAAAAAAAAAAAAAGAAAAGATATTTAGTATTCTTTCTGGTAAAGCAAAACACTAAGCATAAAGGAACCTGCTTCCTTATACTGAAGGATCCCATGACTGAAATGTAGACATTTGTAGCAGAAATATGAAAGTCTATGTGCATGAAGAACGATTGGCAATGAAGTGTGCCTATCAGTTTACCCGTGACTCTAGAATCCTAAAATCCATCAACCAGGCACCTAAAGGTGCTCGGCCTGTGCCTCCAACCCATGAGCGCCTAGGAGATGCATTTCCCCAAGCCATTCCTGCAGGAGCACAACCCCTTGACAGGTACACCGAATCCCTCTGGACCCCCTGAGGCACCAGAAAGACATTACGAGCCCCAGCCATGTTAACATCACAGCTAAAAGCAGAAACGGCCACAACACTGCCACAGCCCTTCCTATCAGCTCACTCTGACCAGCACAATCCTACACATTAGCGTAACTGGATGCACAGAATGCTTCATTGTATACCTGTGTTCAGATTGCACTTTAAAACTTTTATTTTACTGGTAATTCCAGCTGAGGGGAATATTTTGCTGATACATAGGACCTCTAAGTATATTACTAGCTTGTTGAAATGAGATTGCTGCTGATAGGAGCACTTTGATATGATATTGGGACAAAGTGACCTGACACCAGGATGATTTCTTTGTCTTGCCAAATATACCTGTTCTGATAAGCCCTACTACGTGTTTGTAGACAGTAAAAGGAGTTACCATGTAGGCAGAATGGCATGCTGCAGCCCATGCACATGGAAGGGCTGCTCATCCAGACCTCGTCTCTCCCACCAGAGAGCAGCACCACTGAATATGTTTTGCTCTACTTGCAAGCACTGTGCCTCGCGAGCAAAGGCTCCTACTGCCCATGCATCTGCCCTCCACGGCCAGCTTGGTGCTAGAAAACAAATCCTATTGCAGCACCCGAAGAACTAGCTTATTTTTTAATCTTCTACCAGGGCTCAATCTTTGGGACGGCACAGGGAGGAGCATAAAGTAATAGCAGTATCCTCTAGAAGCTCTCCTTCCTCTGCTTTGGCTGCCTCAAGGGCTGCGCTGAGCTCTGACCATCTAATCACACCAGCTGGTCCATGGCAGTCCACAACACTTTTCAGGCTCCTCTAAATCCAATAGTATTTTCAAATGTCTTGAAAGAGAAAATATCATATGTGTCAGTGATCCCTTCCATAAACTCTACCTACTGAGATAAGTTTGCATGCAGAAAAACTGGGGAGAAAACTCGCTGCTTTGTACCTGCTGCCCCGTCAGGGAGGTTGGCCATATAATGCTTGTCGAGCAATAGCTGAGGCCATGGCTGACCTGTAGTCCTATCATAGTTACCAAAGCATAATACTTTCTAGATGTATACCAGGAATTTATCACTTTTTTACCTTTAAACATGCACTTTGACTTAGATAACCTGAAACCAAAGGTAGCTGTTAAAACATGTTTATGACATGCTATTACCCCTGAACAAACATGGTCATAAGATAGTCTTCCCTTCCCTTCACCCTCTACTGCATGCCTAAAGACAAAAAATAGGCAAAACAAATTGGACAAAAAAATTTTAGGTCAAGGAACTATTTTCTTGGATGTGGTCTGATAAAGAAATGATTTTTGCTAGAAGGTTTACTTGTGTGTCTGTACGCTATAGATCACAGTATGTTCACCTTTGCAGCTCATGTAAGTGTACAATATTGTACCCTCCACATTGGGTACAACATGCTTACAGTCTTGCACCAACAGGAAAGGTGGATTGTGGGGTGGCAGACACAGTGAGAAACAATCCTCCTCCATCTTTTGGAGTGTTTGACCTTCATGGTAGCATTGGTTTCTTTAATACAGAAGGAAAGGTTTCTGTATGGAAGGTGCATGGTGCAGGGGAAATACTGTGTCACTGACTCAGTGAGATATACTAAACAAAACCCAGATTTCTTTTCAGCTTGGGAACTTTCACTAATGTATTTATTATAATTAATTTATTATATATATATATAAAATATATATTTTTATAATTAATATTATAATTAATTTATTAATGTATTTATTATAAATGTATTATATATACATAATAATGTATTTATTTATAAATAAATATTTATAAAAATAAGAAAAGTAACATCTAAATGACAAGTTCTGCACATACTATTTAGAAAATCATTTATAGCTTATAAGGACTACCTGAATCTTTTGTTATAACTGTCTTGTGAGGAGGAGTCCCTGTTTAAAGCCCATAGTTTATTATTATTGTTTCTTTTTTTTCTGGCAAATTCCTTATTCTCACTTTAGTTATTTATATTTGTTTTGTGTGTGTGTGTGTGTTTATATGTTTCTTTTTGTTTTCATAAAAAAAAAAAATCAACCACAAACTTTAAATAAAACCAGACTTTATGCAAAACAGATCACTAGCTCTTACTCAAGACTTTCATGTATTTCAGTTTCTTGTACTCTGGGTCTGGTGCTAAGTTGGCTGAACAAATTTGGGATATGAGATGTTAAACACAGTGATATTAATTGTCTTTTCCTTCTTAGTCTCCTTGTGTGTAAGGAAGAGTATATATGAACTCATATCTATGGCTGTATCGGCTTTTAATATCATGAACATGGCAGTATTGGAGAGGTAAAATATACATTAAAAGATGTGAACTGTTTGTAACAGAAGAATAATTGAATGAGCTATGATACATAAGGATAATTGCATGAGAGTTATGCGTAGTAATTGCACAATAAACAGACAAGGAAGGATTTTGTTACCCTTCTGGTCTCTTCTGATCTCCCATGCTGCCCTCAGAAGCAGGATGATGGGGTGAATTCTCTCTGTAGTTTGCAGTTTTCTTTTGTGTGCACTTTTCAGGCAATAATTTTATTCACAGGAATATAATTGCAGACCATGTTTTTACTACAGCTTTTTTCTCCTTCACATTTTGCCTCCAGTTTACAGTGCAATATAGGCAATGGGCTGCTTCTTTAACTTGCAGGTAACTTGCTAACGTAGGACAAATCATACTCTAAGTTGGACCACAGTGTCCAACACTTGTCAGTCAAAAACGTGCAGAGTCTTGTCCTTATTTTCAGATGTTCAGCAATTTAGAATAGAATGGAATGAAATGGAACAGAACAGAACAGGACAGAACAGAAAGTAGAGTAGAGTGGAGTGGAGTGAAGTGGAGTGGAGTGGAGTAGAATAGTTCAGTTAGAAGGGACCTACAAAGATCATGCAATACAACAGCCTGACCACTTCAGGGCTAACCAAAAGTTACAGCACGTTATTGAGGGCATTGTCCAAACCCCTCTTGAACACTGACAGGCACGGAGCATCAACCACCTCCCTAGGAAGTGCCTGTTGCAGTGTTTGACCACCCTCGTAGTACAGAAATTTCCCCTAACACCCAGTCTGACCCTCCCCTGGTGCAGCTTTGTGCTGTTCCCTCATGTCCTGCCATCGGTGACCAGGGAGCAGAGGCCTGCACCCCCCTCCCCGCTCCCCCTGCTCTGGGAGTTGCAGAGAGCAACGAGGTCGCCTCTCGGCCTCCTCTTCTCCAGAGCAGACAACCCAAGTGCCCTCAGCCTCTCCTCACAGGACTTGCCTTCACACCCTGTTACCCTCCTCTGGATGCTTTCAAGGACCACAACACCCTTTTTATACTGTGGAGCCCAGAACTGCACACAATGTGCAAGGTGAGGCCGCACCAACACTACGTATAGCAGGAGCATCACCTCTTTTGACCAGCTGGCTGTGCTGTGCTTAATGCTCCCCTCAGTGCCATTTGCCCTTTGGCTGCCAGAGCACACTTCTGGCTCACTCTGAGCCCGTTGTCACCAGCACCCCCAGTCCCTTTCTGCTGAGCTGCTCCCCAGGCACTCCTCTCCCAGCCCGTGCCTGTGTCTGGTGGCTCACTTTGAGAAGAGTTGTATCAAAGCAGACAGACTAAGCATATTTTTTCCATTTTTTTTTTCTCTCATTAATTGATTCTAATCCAGAGACACTGAGAGTTGCTCTTTTCAAAACATAGATTTTGGCACCTAACCTTGTTCAAAGTGGTACTGAGAATTAAAATGTACTGCCTTGACAAACCCAGTCTTGAATGGGGCATGATGGGGTACTTAATGGAATCCTGCTCCAAACCCCTGCTACTCTGTCCTTTGTAGGATCTCAGAGACACTGTGTTGAAAATCTACAGATCTAAAGGAAAAAAAAAATTAACGATGAACCAGAGGCAGTGGTGTGAACAGGTTATGTTTGAAGATAAGAAAAATGATCCCAAGGCAAACTATGAGGCCTTGCCAAAGAGGCTGAAAAAGAAAGTTTCTTATTCAAAAGGCATACCAAGAGTGACAAGCTGTTATATCAGAAGCTGAATCAGGATAAAGGGAGAAAAGCAGAGCAATAAAAGGCAAGTGCTTGTAATACCATGAATATGAGAAGGTGTAACAGGGTTAGGCAACCAATATTACAACAGCATAAGTCAGCAACACTTTAAATAGTTCTTAAGAAAATGTAGGCTTTGGAAATTTTAGAGGGGAAAAGACAAGACAAAAGTAATAAGATATCTAGCTGATAATTTTTGCTGTATGTACAGAAAAAAAACCCTATAGATGGTGTAATGCTTTTCAGCTTCTGGGCATGCAAAACAGTTGAAAGGATTTGGGATCTTTATTACAGCTGAGAGAAAAGAAAATCATGTTCTCCATTCCTGACCTTTTCAAGGGTTCTTTTCTTCTGCTGAAACATGCACATGTGCACACACACACACACTATGTGAATTAAATACATGGATAACTGTCACCACAGGTACGTTTTATTGTAAGGCAGGAAATGCAAGGAGGTAATCCCACAGTATTTTATGAAAAGGAGACTTCTATGCATAGTTCTAGTCAAAGTAAGTGGTTAGATTTTGTTCAAAAAGAGGGTTTTAGGCATCAGTCAAAAATTATCTTTTTGTCATATCATTGGCTTTGTCGCATAATAGGTTTTGTCATATTTCTTAGGCCAGACATATTTAAGAACATGTAATGCTTATAGTTTTTAACATTCTTCTCAGTTTCCTCTTACCCTAGTGGACTTCAGTATTTTAAATTACTGGAAAAGTCATTAAATTTTTTTAAAAAGACATTTTCCAGTTGATGGTTGCTTTCATGGACATGATGTTCTCAGATTCGGTGTTCAAATTTTGACAACTCCTTGTTGTGGCCTTCTCTTTCACAGAAAATATGAGAAAAAAAAAAAAAGAGGACGTACACACTGGTGACAAAACAAAGCAAATGAATGCCAAATTTATATACTCATAATTTTGGGAGTTGATCATTTAACAAAGTTAATTAAAGACTGAAAAACCACATAGACTTTGTTCCACAGAGAACAGTACAGATCTATTCTGCCTACTGTTTACTCTCGTTCTGCTTACTCAGTCCAGATTTTATGGGAAGATTGAATAAAAGATAAATCTTACTTTTTAGACATTTAATTCATGAATAAACAGAAAATAAATGAGCAAAGAATAAATTATTTTTGTGTGGTCTTTCTATACTTTTTCTGCTCTTCTCGCATACCTTGGAGAACTACTATCAACTTGTAATCTTTAGTTGATATTTAATCCTTAGAGAAAGGGTAGAAGAATACTGGAGGTAAATAGCCATAAAAACTTGCAGTTACAAATTCTTTGACATCATCAGAAAGCACTGTGAGTACTTTTTGGGCCAGTTACAAGGACCTGGTTATGCAATGGAATACGTAATATGCATACGTACAGCTTGTGTAAAGCATAAGTAGAGCAAAATACATCATATTGGCAGTAATTTTGACAATGCATTTGTAAATTAAATCCGTTTTTGACAGATAACAAGACACATGCCTTCAATGAGAATGGTAAGGTTGGCTGTGGAGCATATTGATATAATTAATATAAGATTGCAATATATATTATATATGTTGCTATATATAGAAGTATATATATCATATTATATATATATTTGATACATATAATAATATGTTATAATATAATATTATTAGGGTATTCCAAATATTAAATGAGATAAAATACTTTGATTTGGTTTTGCTCCTAATTCCAGTTAGTCAAATTATCCTTTACAATACACTTCATAACGTTAAGCATGGAAACTGCACTTTTATATGTATTTACCTGAAGCAAATTTTGTATGTTTTCTTGAAGAATGAGCAGCCAGTGTGGTTATCTAGTGGTAATGATATTCATGCAATACAAAATAAGAACTTTGTAAAATAGAGCTATTATATATTACATATATATAGTATATAAGGAGAGAGCTATTATTATATATAGCTCTCTCTCTATATATATACATATATATATATAATATATATATATAAAAAATATATATATATATAAGAATATATATATAAGAAAATCCAATCTGTACGCAACCTAAAATCCTCCTTCTCTTTGCTGAGCATAGGAACTTGGATACAAGAGACACAGGTAAGACACATTCAGTTGTGTATTACAGGAGTGAAAGAAAGAGGGAGACAGAGCATGCCAGTGACAGAAGTCCCGTAGGAGTGAGCACGCACCATACTCGTGAGAAATGGTTACATTTAGCCTGCCACCCTGCCTGTTGCCCTTAGGTAATACTAATGTTTGAGAAACTTCTCTAGTAACTCAGGTATAATGCATCTTTGGCATGGATTTTGTGCAGTAAAAGGCAATGCTAGAATGTTGATGGGGTATCATATTACCTTAAGAATGTCTAAAACAAAACAATATAGTACAAACATTTGTTTTTCATTTTTTCTCAGTTGGTGGGGTGATAATCTGTTCCCATGCAGATACCTAAAATGAGGGTTGAAGCTGCCTAATTTGCCCTTTTTGCTATGATGTGTTGAATGTATTTTGCACTAGCATATGAAAGTTTTTTGGGGTGATTTTATGTGCCTAACTTAAGCATTCACTTTACTCAGTAATTTTACAGGCAGGAGATGATTCTTTATGTACTGTGTGTCTAGGGAACTTGGGTGCTTATTTTAGGTCTACCAGTTTATTAGTGCTGTAGAGCCTTGTGAAAGGAAAGCTAGTATTAGAATGAACAGAAATGTATTGTGTGAAAGCACCAGAGGAAGCAACCAGAGAAGGACATAGGAGGCCGATGTTAATGGCACTGAAAATGTGGTTTTGTTTAAACCATACAATAAACCATAAATTTACCTTCCTATACAATCTCAAACTGGACTTTGTGCAACTGTACCTATAAGGTAAGTGTATGTCAGGTATCTGGATCCCAAAGTTGATCATTAATATTGTAATGGGCTATTTGTCCCGAAAGAGATAATGCATGTGGAGATTATGTTCAATGACGTGCAGATAGACTGTGATTCAGAGCTACTGACAAGGGACAAGTCCTAACTTCAGGATGCTGACACTTTAAAATATCTTAGGGATTTGTATGATTTCCCCTCTCGCCATCTGTCCAAAGGCCAAGTAGCTTTGCAGGCTATTTGTTTTCACTGGAGAATACTGCTTCTTGCCCTACCTCACACTTCTTGGCTCTCCAGCTACATCACGAAGCTGATGTGGGTCCATAGCTGGTGCTCTTGGGGTTCTTCAGAACGCCTGTGGAGCAACTTCCTGCCTAGTTTTGGGATCAATAGCTATTGTCTTTCACTATTATTAAACACTTAGAGAAGAATTTGCAGTTACAAAATACTAGAGGAATGCCTGATTGGAGCAGAAAGCAAAGCAGTGCAGGCCTAATCTTTTGGCCTGAGGCTTTCCCCTGTGATGAAAAAGAATTTAGTCCTCCTGACATACATATGTTGAACTTAAATAGCCAGTTCCTTGTCTGAGACCAGGTTTGACCAGTTCGACCCCACTGAGGTGGGGGGCAGTGGATTCAGGCCGTTCTGCAGAACTACTGGCACTCAAAGTTTCAGGTAAAACCACTGTGGACAAAAGTTCAGAGGGAGCGGAGTTTAAAAAAAAAAAAAAAAGAAAAGGAAAAGTTTGTATTCCCTTCTGCTCCTCTCTATTCGTCTTTCATAATGCTGTCAATAAAAAGAGGAACAAAACTTAAAACGAGCATTTGAATAATTTCACCAATCTCTCTGGACTGCTTTAACCTTTTCATGGGTTATGTCAGTTCTCTAATCTCGGTGTTAGAGATAAGCAAATGCTGAACGGAAGCCAAACAGCAAGGTGTTTGTGAGTGCATGCCTTGGTTAGATAGGAAATGTGACCGCTCAAACCTCTCTCGAAGTATTCGCGTTCACTGAACGGGGAAGGAATAACATACATCTCCGTGGGCACCAAAGAGAGAGCAGAGAAGGTAAGTGTGCCTAAAATTATTGCAACTGTAGATCTGTGAGTTAAACGATGCTATACTGCCCTGCCACTAAAATGAGAATAGTTGTGCACGGAGCTCTTTTGTCGAACACTTTGAGAAGCTCTGCGGGAAGGAGATGCATAGAAACAGGGGCTGTGCGGGCAGGAGTTCAGCCGTGAGGAGCTGGGTGTCTGACAGCTGGTGCAGGACAATGAGTTTTACATCGGTTTTCTGTACGATTCAGCAAGGGATTGGAGTCATGGCTGCGAGGCAGTTAAATGAGCAGAGTAGAAGTGTACGGTCACTGTGGGTGCAGGAGGTGAATCAGGGGACACCTTTATGTCTGCAGCTGGAGGCAGATTGTTAGATGCATTTTTCAGATTCATATCTGGCCAGTAAGAGCACATTTGAATGCTTATTTCTTCTCCCATCAGATATATTAGACCACAAATAGGCTCTCCAGACAAAGAGGTGAGGCTATTTTTCCTCGTATAATTTTTATTGCATATTCATATATGGGTAAGAAAGCTCTTTTTTTTTTTAAAAAAAAAAAAAAAAAAGACTGTGTCTTCCTTTAGTTTCTCAGAAACTCTTCATTCTTCCTCTATGTATCCATAAAAATATTCACTCATTCCCCATATCCTTGCATTCTTAGGACTTCCCCAGATTCAAGTCATGACTTGAATTCAACTGTGTACCAATTCCTCGGTCTCTAAGTGAGGTTAGTGCTGCTACTGCTCTTCAGCCTTGTTTCTGGTGCAGTTAGTGACTCATCAGCTATTTAATCTGGCTCTATAAATGAACCCAGGTATATAAAAATAGATAAAATTTAAACATCTGCTTGGCTGTTCCACCGATGTGGCTGAGATCAGCTAAGTGTGCAGTTGTCCTACAGACGACGGTGATGGTGGCGGGCAGCTGGAGGGGAGCGGGGAGCATCAGCCCCAGGCTGAGCCATGGAGTCAACCTTGGGGGACGTCTGTGTGTCCTCCTGTGGCCATGCCATGGCAGGAGGTTACCTGGGCGAGCAGCACGCGTGCCCCATGCTGCTTCTTTTTGGCAGCTGCCTCCTGGTGGAGCAGCTACCAAGGGCCCAGTGGCAGCACAGGCCCCACGGGCGGTGTCCGTGCGCACGCATGTGCCTCACCGGGGGCAGTCCGAGGGTGTTTGTCAAGGCACCCAGCCATGAGCTGAGCTCACAGAGCAGGAGAGCCTAAAGAGAAGAGAGGCTGAGCAATAAGGGATGGGATTGGCGGCCTCATTTCCAAGGACTGTCTGCTGTGATGAACCCGGGTCACTTGGCTGGTGGGAATTGCGTAAACTGCTGATTTGGCAAATCCGAGCTACAGGGATAGCCAGGTGATGAGGCAAGGGCAAACACTTCAGGCAGAGAGGACAAAGGACGGGTCACCTACGCTTTGCAAGGGGGAAGGCAGGGGACAGAAACCTGAATAAAACTCCAGATTGAAATGTCTCTTTTTCAAAATATTTTCCAACCCAAATAAAATAATGGTTGTGATATCTAAGTCTGAAAATGGACTTGCTCACGTCATTTCTCCTAAGGCTTGTACGTTGTCTGAAGTATATCTTCTCACTTGGGAGAGAGAGACCTGGATGTTCAAGTCACTGAAATCCGTGGATGTTCAGCTCAAAGGGACACAAACGAAAACTTCAAACCTGGATGTTTATTTTGCTCTTGCTCAGCTAGAAGAGTTGGTCTCTCTCTTCACTCTGTTTCTCTTGCTGTTTCTCCCAAAGAGTTCGTTCTTCCCTACAATGATGATTAACATATTTTTTTTTCTGGCAAATATGCAGCAATGGTATTAAGATACAAGAATATGTCATAAAACCAGTAGGCATGTTTGAAAACTTACATTTATGCCTACCCATCCCTGTTTGTAGAAATTATGCTTACTATGAGAGAAGAACTGATAAGGAGACAGAATAACTAGAAGGAGACAGAAATTAAAATAAAACATGCAGAACACAGTTTCAGTCACAAAATTTAGAAAGGGAGCTTGGTTAAGCCAGCTCTGTCTAACAGGTGATGACAATCCAAAGGAAACTTTGTAGTTGCTCAAATCCTAGAGAAAATTTGACAAATGATTTTTTACACAGGTTACCTTTGGTTATGTTAGTTTTTACATGTGTATAACATACACTTTCTTATTAATAAAGGATCATGCTATATATCTTTTTTTTTTAATAGTTATTATCATTAGAAACATATCCTGATATTCTTGTGAAAATATGAATGTTAAAATTCAGAGTATTGTGCAAGTGCATTGTGCTAGAATTTGCAAGAACCATTTTTTTTGTTGTTTTTTGAATTGCACCTTTGGTGTTTTGTTTTGTTTTGCTTTGTAGGGTGGAGTTTTCTGGTTTTGTTTGTTTATTTGCTTTTTCTTTGTTTTTCTGTGAGATGACAACAAGACAGAAAGGTATAATTTTATATTTTCTCATTGCAGCTTATTCACCAATAAGAGACAAAAGATTAACAATGGAACCGTCAAAAGAGTTTATGTTCAAGTACAAAGGGTTTTACTTTGGTGTAAATACTTCAGTCGAGCACGTAGCTTCTCTGGAGAATTTTGAAATCAAAGACAGTGACATATTTATAGCTACTTATCCCAAATCAGGTAAGAATGGAATCGTTTCCAAAGAGGAAATAAATCTGCCTTTCTTCAGCTGCCTAATCACAGATGTGCCTAAGGTTGTTGGCTTTGCTTTTAGACCTGAACCATCTCTGAGCATATGCAGTGCAGCATTAAGTACGAATCCTGCACAGCCATGGCCTGAACAGCCAGACACAAGATTCCTGCTGTCCAACTGAGTTGATCTACCTCAATCTTTGACTCGGTGCTCAGAGCAAGCTATGCCCAAAACAAGCTGAGTTCCTGAAGGTACAAGAAGCCTGTGGAGAGGTCCTGAGTGGCAGTGGTAGGGGTCAGAGAGCCCAAGTGATGCTAGTGATGCTAACTCATCATCAGGTGGTGCTGGAGCAAGCTGTCCAGGAAGGCAGAGGGTCAGGATGGGAAGGCAGGATTTAAGGGATAAAGATGTTAAGGCACTGAGATGAGCGCATCTTTGGGAGTGAGAGTTTTGTGTTGCAAAGTGATGGGGTACCCAGTGACAGGAAAAAGCTGGAAGATGATTCTGAGTCATGAATTGCACAGAATATCGTCTTCTTCCCATTCACAGCTTTTCCTCTGTCCTGTCCCCCCCCATCTGTTCTTCCTCACCAGCTATCTAAGGTGCCCTCTAATCCTTCTGTTGAAGCTCCACCTCTGTACAGAAAAATTGGCTGGGCTGATGATGCCAAGCAGAGTAAGACAGTCATCACAGCTGTGAAATCACCATTTGTGCTTTATAAGCACGGTGTTTGTTTTGTGGCATCTTACAACACTTTTCAGGAATTCAGGAAGCAAAAGTCTTTTCCTAGATCCCTTCAGGATGAGAAATATTTTTAGGAGTGTGGACCACAGAGATGAAACAGCTCATGTTGCTACAAGAGAGTGAGGACAGACACAATTTGTGTGGAAGCTGAGTATGCTGTGTGAAAGAACTGAGGGTTTAGTTACCTGCCATGGATTTTATGTTTGCTATCTTCAGTATGCAAAGCTGTATTTATATTCACAAAGTTAAACAACTACAACTGTGCAGAGGCTGTGTTTTTGACAATATACTGTCTTTAATTAAAAATAAATAATCAAACAATGTTCAAACAAAAAGGTCTTCTTCTCAGGAACTGTGTGGACTCAGAACATTTTGAGCTTAATACTTCATGAAGGCCACCGAAATGGAACAGAAGATATGGAGCTCATGGACAGAATCCCATGGCTGGAATACAATATAAAAAATAAGGATTTTGCAAGTCTTCCTTTGCCTCGTGTTTTTGCCACCCACCTGCCTTACTACTTACTTCCAAGAGACCTGAGAAACAAAAGAGGACGTGTAAGTGATGTTATTTTTACAATGTACTTAAAAACAATCAGGAAAATTTGCCTCAGTGATTTTTGTGGCAGAGCTCTGCTCACAGGAGCTGTGGAGGCAAGTCTGTAGTACTGCAGTTAGGTTCTTCACTGATACGGGAATAGTGGAAAACTGCAATGTTCTCACCACTTTCTTCTCAATCCCAGTAAAATTTGAAAGTGAAATCTGCCATGCAGAAAAGAGGATTTGAAATCCAAATGATGCCCAACAAATGAGATGCCCATGCATTGAGACTGGTTTCTCACACTTTTAGTGTTACCTGTAGGGGCATCTATGGACAACTGCACTGATGGTCAGGATAACAGAGTCCTGTAATATCTCTGAGACCAGTGTTCTTGTTGTTTTTCAGATTATTTATGTTACCAGGAACCCCAAGGATGTGGTGGTTTCTTACTACCACTTTTCCAAATTCATCACCACATTAGAGGAAGTTCCAGATTTTAACATTTTCATGGAGAGGTTTTTAGCTGGCAAAGGTAGGATATCTTTCTTACTTAAGGAGTCCAAATCCTGGTCCACGACCTCAGGTTGAATGGAGATAAATTTTATCAATAAATACCAAGTACCCAGAACCCTCAGCTATGCTGTAACCTGGATCCAAAGCTGCAGAGGCTGCCTGAGCTTGGCACCATTTTCTGATTAAATTTCGTCCAACGGAGGTAGTATAGTCAAGGCATTGCTGCTCCCCAGCAATGTGCAAACTGTTTGTTTTATTTGCGTTAGATGCCGACTCAGAATGTAGCCATTATGACTGAGGAACTCTTAACACCTTCTGCACTTGGTTAGTGGAGCTGAACCCATAGGAAAAGATGGTACAGGGAAAATAGAGAAGTAGGTTTTTGCTTCTGCCGGTGTTAGTGCAGGTTGCCAGAAACCAGAGGGGATTTGCCACATGAGCATAAAGAATTGTCACCCATAACCTGTGAGCACGCATCCCTCCACCCCCTGTAAAAAGACAACCCATTATGCCTTTACAGGCATAACTTCCTTCTGAGCCTTGGGAAAAAAAGGAACAGAAGAGAGGAAAGCCTACGCTCCTATCCTCAAAAATAATGCAGGTGCCAAAAAAGTGACTGATAATGTTACTGTTTTACTGTTAGCTGTTAATAACATTTTTTTTTCTCTCTCTCTCTCAATTATTTTCCCTTGATAAGTGCTTGCCAGTTCTTGGTTTGATCACGTTGCGGGCTGGTGTGGCCATGCGGAGGATTTCAATATACTCTTCCTTACCTATGAAGATATGAAAAAGGTGAGGTCAATTATATCACTGTATTCAAGGGTTTCTCTTCCCATACCAAATGTATTTTCAGATTGGTCTTTATACTTATGGTTTATATTGGAAAGTGCTTAGTCCCTTATGGAGTAGAATCAAATTGAGACTTCTGAGAGAATAAAGTCATTTTTTCTCATTGGTGCAAGATTTTATCAACCACTAAAGAATTATTGGATAGATCACCTTCTAGTAGGACAAAAGTAATCTTCACCACGACCTCAAAAAAAATAAAATAAAAAAGAACAACAAAACAAAACATTCCGAAATAGTACAGGACAAGACTTTTGTGAGTATCTTCAACACAAACATCGTGCTCATAAGAACAGTTCCACTAAAGAAAACAAATGCTTAAGAGGCAGTTGCTAAGGCACTTGAGGAGCTCTCAAATTGCTGACCAAATGTTCCCTGTTTGGTGTCTGCCTGTGTCTTTGTGCAATTTCTCCTTCCTCCAAGGCAGCTTGCTGCCATAGGTGGCTACAGCATCCCTGCTCTCAAGAGCTCAAGACGTGCAAGTGAGACTATGCTCTCATAAAAACCATGGCCCGTTTTGAACCTAGATTTATGCCCTTTATGATCCTGTATTTAGTTCTTTGCATCAACAAGATGCTTTAAAGTAATATTATTGCAGGATCTCAGAAGTGCTGTGCTGAAGATCTGCAACTTCCTAGGCAAGAAGCTGAGTGAAGAGGAAATAGAAAGCGTTGTGAGACAGGCTACTTTTGAGAACATGAAGAAAGATCCCAGGGCAAACTACGAGAACCTGCCAGATGACATCGCAGACAAAAAAAGGGGTAGATTTCTACGAAAAGGTAAAATGGAAGCAGTCCATTGTAACAGCTTTTAACCCTTTCCCCCATCTCTTATTTGATCTCAAAGGAATCACTAAAAAACAGAACCAGGGAGCTTAGTGACCTTATGAGGAGACAGGACGATATGCTGTGTTTTATTCACATCCCCTAGATTTGGAAGTGTGTCCTCCAAAGAGCACACGGAGTCTCTCTCAGGGGGCCGGCAACTGAGAGATGCTGAGGAAGCCAGGAAGAGCCTCCTGAGGATAGCGCTTGCTGTCGGCCGGCAGGCTTCCAGACAGGTGCATGTTCTGCTTCTCATCCCGCTTTGTTGCTTCTTTCCTCAGGCACTGTTGGAGACTGGAAAAATATGATGACAGTGGCACAGAGTGAAAGGTTTGATGAAGTACTTAACGAGAAAATTAAGACCCTGCCCATCAAAATCACCTGGGATATTAACAATGAAATGTAGGCTGGTTTTGAGTCTCATCATCCTTTGGAGTTTACAGCGGATGGATGCACCTGAAGTTCTAGAATAACAAAATACATCAATTTTCAGTATGTTACTCAATTCTGTGTTATAGAAACAATACTATAACAACTCATTCAGAAAACATGACTTGTCTGAGAGCTATTCAATTTCACCAGTTTCCTGTTTGTAATTTTACAAGATATTTCAGTTAATTTTCAAAGTAAACTGTGAGTTCCTTTCTTTGTGTTTGCTTTTACATTCACTGACTTTAAGAATACCTAAGTTGTAGAAAGCCAAGTGAAAATAGATTGGTGTTAAAGATAGTTTAAAAATTTTATGGAAATGTTTCTACTTGTGAATTTCTTGAGGCTTCTTTTGGTAGAACTTTAAATGTCTGGACTGGAAATAACATTGTCCGTCTGTGCTATAGTTCTGGTTTCATATGTTTGAGTTTCTATTAGCTTGGTAAACACAAATACTCAACTCTTAGCTATTAAACTGGCCTTTGTATTGTATTCCCTTTCAGCACAGCCTTACTCAAGAGGGCAGAAGGAAGGATCACGATCTAAGGAAGAAGCGTTTTGTTCCAACATTTTTTTTTTTATTATTTTTTTTCCAGACACCAACTGCACTCACTAGTCCCAAAAACCAGCTTGCTCTTCTCATTTTCAATCCATCTGCTTTAGCCTTCTGACACATTCTACCTGCTTTTTGCTGGACGGAATTATTTCATGCACAGCATGCTCTTGGCTCCTTCAGTTGAACACAGGTTACCTCCTATTATTAGCTTACAAGTAGTTTTTTATATACCCCCAATGGTACAGTTAGATCGTCTTTTCTCCTGGAACTTCACGTCACCAATACCAAGAAAACGTACAACAAAACCCCGTGATTTACAAAATTGCTACACCCCCTGGTATACAAGTTTGAACTTCAGACATGGGGACTGGTGATTTTTTCCACCTGTACATATTTACCCTGGCCACAGAAAACAAAACGAGTTCAAAGTCAGAAGACTAACGTGGGCCTTCTGATGAGCTTACCTTCAGCACAAATAAAGCCAGGTACAAGCTGGACCTTGATCTTCTACTCTTTTTCCAATGGTAGAATATACCAAAGTCCCATTGTAGTAATAAAAAGCCACCTACCCCTCATACCACCCACACAGTGTGCCACAGCCCACTGATACCAGCTACCTCTATCAGTTGGCAGATTTCACTAGCATTCAGTGCTGAAAGGAAAATCATTTTCATGGCAATAAATGTGCCTATGTGAAAGAATTAAACCTGTGAAGTCTCTCCTCTGTCTTCTAATTGGAGCGAAGTTGCAATGCACTGACGGGATAATAAAAAAAATAAAACAAAAAACCTATCGGATTTTGCAATAAGAGAGCACAGGTATGTGTCTGCTCTTTCTCTCAGGATGCAGGCTTGATGTACTTAGAACACATGTTACCCTGATGGTTAAAAGCAGAAAGACTGAAGTTGAATGTCCCCAGGGAACTGTATTAGAAGCTCTGCCTTTTTGGCCAAAACGCACTAACCACTGACCACTATTAACCACTGACCTATTATTAACATAGCAAATCAGAAGAGCATATTACCCCAAGGTCTTGTTTGCCTCAAAGCAGGCAGCAATCATTGCACTTTTGTATGAAGTCTTGTCTTTGCAGCATGCCAGATGTGGCCTGAGATGGTATCCCTGCAGCATCTTGATCTAGTGGGCACCTGCCTTTGAATTCTACTAGGGCTCTGGCATAAAGTTTATCAGGATCAAACCTGGATTAGCTCTGGCCCCGTAGTGCAGCATTGCAACCCATAATAGTCTCTCTACATGGATTACAGCGTAAGCTTTGGACTTGCAGATCTAAAAGCAAGATGGTTGTCAGCATCACGAGTTTGAATTACTAAAATTCCATCAGAGTTAATTGATGGGATTTTATTAGACTAATACGAATTAGACTTCAGTTTAACTCAAAGCGGGTAAGCAAATTTTGAGAAACTCACCTAAACTTCTTTTACAAAAAAAGCCCACCTCTCAGCCCGTGTCACAAATGTAGCCGAGCCCACTCTCAGTCAAATTCCCTTTTATTTCACAGATGTTAATTGATAATAAAGCTAAACAAATCAGAAGTTCAGTCTACGTTACTGAAACTTCCGTCAAAGACTTGGAGAAATGGACTTAAGCAATGTTTTGTTATTTCAATCCTTAGCTCCTCTGCTTTGAAACAAAAGATGCAAGCAATAATGAAAAATACATTTCTACATTTTAACTTGACAGTTGTAACTTTAAACTACACATCCTCTGCATAAAAAACAATAAATACGTTAGTGTGAAAACAGAATAGAAAACCCCATTAATCTAGAAATACCATTAGCAAGAAACTCGTTTTTCTCATTTAGATGATTCCTGCATCATCAGTGACTTACTTAGAAAACTTTTTCAGATTACCACATTTTGCACAGATTACACAGTATTCTTGGATTCACTCCAGATTTGAGGAGAACTAAATCATTGTTTTTATGAAAAATATCCTAGTTTTAAACATATAAACTGACAATGGAAAGCAAACTTTTTCTTTTTTTTTTTTTCTTTTTTTAAATGCAGCTGAATTGAGAAATAGCAGAAGAAAATTAAATTCAGCGTTGAACAGCATTTTAAAGTATACTAGCAATTGCACAGGAAGCTGGACACAGTCACTATGAAGCTTTCAATCCAACCGCATCTTTGGAAAAGTCAGATTTCATATCACATTAGCGTACAAGTTTTTAAGCATATTTGGTAATGTCTGCTGGAACACAGATCCCGCTTATTGCTTTGAAACATACATCATCATTGAAACCTAGACGCTTGTCTAGAGTTCTTAGGTGCCAAAATTAAAAAGATCAAATAGAGGATGGTAGGAACAAAGGCACATGGTTAATTTATAAAAGCATTTATAGGGTACTTGAACATTTATTTCTATCTATTAGAAACGCATACTTAGTCATCTTGAGTACAAAAAGACATGACTACTGAAACATGTTATATAAGGTCATCCTAAACAGATGTTCTCAAGTGGCATGAGCTGGTAATCTTATCTATCATTAAATTATTTCTGGAATGAAATCTCTCATCTTGCATATGGAATTTCTAAACATTAAAGTTCAAAAATTCTTTATTCCTCTAAGCACGGACACTTTAGTGCAATCCTCTTTGCAAAGGCTGAAGCTGGAGCAGTTAAGGCAATCTACCAGAAGCATTTTAAAATCCAGCAGTTTCTAATCATCAAGGAGCCTGGAGGTCTCTATTTGGAGAGCTGTTTCTTGAAACCTTCTTCCATACCATCCTTCTAGCTGACGCAGTCTCAACCGCGGCCTGTTTGAACACCACATTTCTTGCAGTAATTTTTTTTTTTCCTGGAGGTGCAAAGGGGGAAGGAGTCTACCATCAAGCTAGTAGCTCCATAAGCAACTCAGAATGGTTAACAGTGTAACATCCACTAGTCGATACGCAGCTTTACTGTACCTTAAGACTTTTACTGGCTGCCAACTTTACTGCTAACAAGATGCTTCAAAACCAACTCTCATTACATTCAAACTTACATGCACTCTATAAATACTGTTACTGTATTCTGCTGATAGTGTTTTTACATAGACTTTTGCCAAAAGCAAACATTTTTTTTTTTTTTTTGCCATGGAAGTTCGTTGATGCACAGGAAGAAAAAAAGGGCTTTGTAAAGCCTTTTCTAAACAAATCAAACTTCTTTTTTTTAAGAGGACTGTATCGCTCAGATTTATTTTTCTTCCCCTACAAAGCTGAACTAGTCTTTTTGAAACTATTACCCTGAACTATGGCAAAAGATTTTACTGTAGTAAAATGGAAATGGCTATGCCTTATTAGAAGGTGACTAGTGCTGCCAATCTGCAGCTGTTCAGCTAGTAAGTTGGGGCATCAGAACTGAACACTACTTGCAGCGTAATAAAATTTCAAAGAAAAAGAAAACTGCATAGTATGTGATCCCTTTTATTCACTAAACTTGCCCATGCATAGCCTAGTTGGAAGATAGCAGAACAGCTGCTCAGCCTTTGCATGTAGATGTGTTTAGTGACTGCTATGACATCTTTCTGTCTTGCTTCTTGTCACGTCTCTTCACAGGACACTTACAGAATTGGAAAGGAAAAAAAAAAAAAGAGAAAATAGAGTATTTTCAGACAGAACAATATGCCTCAAATTTTTCATTTGAAATATTGAAGTCAATTTATTTATAATGAAAATCATCAGAAGATGGTTCTCCTGGATTTAAAATACTTTTTCTTTGAAAAAAGAAAAACAATACACACTACTACAACCACAGATGCTGTGGCTTTTCTGCCTGCCTATCTCTCCTTATCTAAGTCCATGCTGATGACAGAGCCAGTTCAATAAAAAGTCTAATCGCTATCTAAATTAACAGGGTTGTAGTCGGGGTCATCCTCTTCATCCTCCAACTCTAAATCATCCATTTCTTGGAATAAAGATTCATCAACCTCCACACTGTTTCCAGCTGCAAAGAACAGGAAAATAATTTATTTTATGCAAGATGAAAACAGTACCTGCACAACAAAATACACAATGTTTTTATATTCATTCTTTGTACATTCAGTCTTTGAAAAGAGCACCACTGAGCATTTGCTGTGCTTTTTTTTTTTGTATTTTAAGCCTCCTCCTCTCTTACATACTCAGTCTTAAGTTCTAAGTCTCTTCAGTCTTCCTTGAATTCTAATGTTATTTTTAACCTTCTTGAGTAAACTAAGTTCAGTTTGTATTCTTTAATTCTTATGAAACCATTTTCCATATAATCCTCCCTATTACTAATTATTACTATTACTAAATATTATTACTAATTATACATACAAAAATAAAATGAATATTCACATGTATTCTTAAGACAATTTTCCCAGAAATTCCCATATATGTAAAAAAACACACATAATAAGGAACATCAGAACATATAGAATTATTCTTTAAAAAGTATTTTCTCAGCAAGCAAATTTGAAAGGCAGACAACTAGTTTAGACAGTCACTAACATATAACTTTTTTTTTTTTTTAGGTTTAAATTATGGAAGATAGGTGAAGCTTCACATGCTTTCATATTTTCTTCTGAAATGATTAAAAGTTAACTCATTAATCCAAGTCATTTAGGCACAGAGCCCAAATACAGAGGTGAAGTCTGTTCCTCCCTTGAGACAGCAAAATGTTGTGTCAATAACCCAACTTCATTTTAAGCATTTTGGGAGGAAGACAATGTTAAATTATGCCCTCAAACAAGAAGAAACAAATCCTCTATGACTGCCATTTCAAGTTTATATTCACTGACATTCATGAACAACTTTTTTTTTTTTTTTTAATTAAGTTGTTACATTCACATAAAACTAGACTCTTCTGCCTGTGTGTTTTTGTCAATAGCAAGAGATAATGCAGTTACATTAAAGGATTGCCCTAACTGAACATCAGTCTTTTAAACTAGAACACTAAAAGGAGGTACAGCAAATGAAATAGATGGTATGCAACTGTGAGTGGATTTGATTCATCTTCAACAGACTTGCAAGTTTAACAGCTTTGGGCCCAGCCTTGCTAAATTTTCAGCTGGCACCAGAGCATTATTTTCAGTAAGATAATAGACAAACCTACACAAAACAACAAAGAAGAAATGCATTGCATTAGGAGAGGAAAGTAGTATTTAATTTGATATACAAGATGTTTATCAGTGGTGTAGAAGTTCATGGAAAAGAAAGCAGAGCTTTGAGATGTGTGACGGAAATGGGGTCAAGAAGGCTGGCTACTAGAAAAAAAAAATTGAGCCACTGTCTTTCAGTGGTGGAAACAAACAGAAATTTACCTTCCTCCAAGAACTGGATGTCAGATGTGTCAAGGTTGTGATCCATTTCAAACAGCTGTTTCCCTAGAGGTTAAAAATAAATAAATAAATACATAAATAAATATATATATATAACCAAGCAGAATTGTAAAATAAAAGCCAATGCCCAGTCCTTACTGCATCAGTCCTCATCTTGCATTCCACAAGAAAACCTCTGTGGGAACTGGAGATAAGATGCCTTCTCCATCTTTTCAGATGGATAGGGCATAAAGGAAAAACAACTTGGATCTGTACATCAGTCACCAGCTCCTACATCTGTGAGGGGAACATCACATAATGCAAAGTAAAGCCTTTCTACTTGGGAGGTAGGGGAAGAAAAGGCCAAATCAGTAAACTGTCTGATGTAAATTCTGTCTGTTGTTTAACAGTACCCAACTATTTCTGTCAGAACGATGCTCAAAGTGGTATACCATCTGGCATAAAAACAGAGAAGCTTAAACGTGGTTTGGGAACCTTAATGACTTCAGCAGAAATCTTGAACCAATCAGATGTATTTAACCCAACGCAACACTCAAGAAGACTTCACGAAACATGAAGAACAATAAATGAATACTGTATTACAAGTTTAGTTACTACTACCATCTTTCAGTGTAAAGATTACTTTTAAGGCTTGTCACGATAGTCTGATAATATTGCAAAAGCTTCACAACCAGTTTTATATCATACCGCTTAATTTATTTTTGCCTGCTTGCTCCTCTTCATTTTTTTCCTTTTTATTTCTAGGAGTTCTGCATCAAACTTCGCTTTCCAGTTTAGGAAATTCTCAATTGTAACAGGAGTGCCATGAAAACATTGCTAAAAAAAAAAAAAAAAAGAGTAGAAAATAAATCTGCAAACATCATCAACTAGCACAGCCAGGAGTGAAGATAAGCATTCTCTTCCTTCTTTAAATTACAGCATCCCAGACACATTTGCTTGCTGTGAAACATTCTGATAAAGTAATCTTAAAACCAAGCATATACAAACACATTCTTACTTTTTTTTTTAATTATTATTATTATTTTATTTTATTTTGTGTCACGGAACTCTCCCTTCAGAGAGCTGCACTGACGTAGAAATTATTATGGAAAAATCCTAACTACTACTTTTGACCTACAGTGAGTGCAATGGTTAGCAAAATATCACTTATAGACGTTATCCTTAAATAGGCAGCACTTCTTATCAGCTCTTACGAGCAATCTAGACTGGAATTTTCTATAAAAATACGTAAACTCTAAAAATACGTAAACTCTTCTCTCTTGTTAACAGAGAAAAAGGGCAGGGATTTTTTTTCCTGCCATTTTCAGAAATACTCAACCTTCCAAGTTCCATTTCCCTCTAGCTACAGTAGTGAGAGAAAACTCACTGTGTTGAGAAAACTCAAAGTGTTTCCTCCTCGTACCTTCACAGTGTACTCTCTCTGATACCAAGGATTGAAGAGTATCTTGTCTATTTTGACTTGATTTTGACTGAAGAGTGTCTTGTCATGTAGATGGTGTAATGCTTTTCAGCTTCTGGGCATGCAAAACAGTTGAAAGGATTTGGGATCTTTATTACAGCTGAGAGAAAAGAAAATCATGTTCTCCATTCCTGACCTGTTCAAGGGTTCTTTCCTTCTGCTGAAACATGCACATGTGCACACACACACACACACTGTGAATTAAATACATGGATAACTGTCACCACAGGTACGTTTTATTGTAAGGCAGGAAATGCAAGGAGATAACCCCACAGTATTTTATGGAAAGGAGACTTCTGTGCATAGTTCTAGCCAAAGTAAGTGGTTAGATTTTGTTCAAAAAGAGGGTTTTAGGCATCATTCAAAAATTATCTTTTTGTCATATCATTGGCTTTGTAGCATAATCGGTTTTGTCACATTTCTTAGGCCAGACATATTTAAGAACATGTAATGCTTATAGTTTTTAACATTCTTCTCAGTTTCCTCTTACCCTAGTGGACTTCAGTATTTTAAATTACTGGAAAAGTCATTAAATTTTTTTAAAAAGACATTTTCCAGTTGATGGTTGCTTTCATGGACATGATGTTCTCAGATTCGGTGTTCAAATTTTGACAACTCCTTGTTGTGGCCTTGTCTTTCACAGAAAATATGAAAAAAAAAAAAAAAAAGAGGAAGTACACACTGGTGACAAAACAAAGCAAATGAATGCCAAATTTATATACTCATAATTTTGGGAGTTGATCATTTAACAAAGTTAATTAAAGACTGAAAAACCACATAGACCTTGTTCCACATAGAACAGTACAGATCTATTCTGCCTACTGTTTACTCTGGTTCTGCTTACTCAGTCCAGATTTTATGGGAAGATTGAATAAAAGATAAATCTTACTTTTTAGACATTTAATTCATGAATAAACAGAAAATAAACGAGCAAAGAATAAATTATTTTCATGCGGTCTTTCTATACTTTTTCTGCTCTTCTCACATACCTTGGAGAACTACTATCAACTTGTAATCTTTAATTGATATTTAATCCTTAGAGAAAGGGTAGAAGAATACTGGAGGTAAATAGCCATAAAAACTTGCAGTTACAAATTCTTTGACATCATCAGAAAGCACTGTGAGTAGTTTTTGGGCCAGTTACAAGGACCTGGTTGTGCAATGGAATACGTAATATGCATACGTACAGCTTGTGTAAAGCATAAGTAGAGCAAAATACATCATATTGGCAGTAATTTTGACAATGCATTTGTAAATTAAATCCGTTTTTGACAGATAAAAAGACACATGCCTTCAATGAGAATGGTAAGGTTGGCTGTGGAGCATATTGATATAATTAATATAAGATTGCAATATATATTATATATGTTGCTATATATAGAAGTATATATATCATATTATATATATATTTGATACATATAATAATATGTTATAATATAATATTATTAGGGTATTCCAAATATTAAATGAAATAAAATACTTTGATTTGGTTTTGCTCCTAATTCCAGTTAGTCAAATTATCTTTACAATACACTTCATAACGTTAAGCATGGAAACTGCACTTTTATATGTATTTACCTGAAGCAAATTTTGTATGTTTTCTTGAAGAATGAGCAGCCAGTGTGGTTATCTAGTGGTAATGATATTCATGCAATACAAAATAAGAACTTTGTAAAATAGAGCTATTATATATTACATATATATAGTATATAAGGAGAGAGCTATTATTATATATAGCTCTCTCTCTATATATATACATATATATAATATATATATATAAGAAATATATATATATATAAGAATATATATATAAGAAAATCCAATCTGTACGCAACCTAAAATCCTCCTTCTCTTTGCTGAACATAGGAACTTGGATACAAGAGACACAGGTAAGACACATTCAGTTGTGTATTACAGGAGTGAAAGAAAGAGGGAGACAGAGCATGCCAGTGACAGAAGTCCCGTAGGAGTGAGCACGCACCATACTCGTGAGAAATGGTTACATTTAGCCTGCCACCCTGCCTGTTGCCCTTAGGTAATACTAATGTTTGAGAAACTTCTCTAGTAACTCAGGTATAATGCATCTTTGGCATGGATTTTGTGCAGTAAAAGGCAATGCTAGAATGTTGATGGGGTATCATAGTACCTTAAGAATGTCTAAAACAAAACAATATAGTACAAACATTTGTTTTTCATTTTTTCTCAGTTGGTGGGGTGATAATCTGTTCCCATGCAGATACCTAAAATGAGGGTTGAAGCTGCCTAATTTGCCCTTTTTGCTATGATGTGTTGAATGTATTTTGCACTAGCATATGAAAGTTTTTTGGGGTGATTTTATGTGCCTAACTTAAGCATTCACTTTACTCAGTAATTTTACAGGCAGGAGATGATTCTTTATGTACTGTGTGTCTAGGGAACTTGGGTGCTTATTTTAGGTCTACCAGTTTATTAGTGCTGTAGAGCCTTGTGAAAGGAAAGCTAGTATTAGAATGAACAGAAATGTATTGTGTGAAAGCACCAGAGGAAGCAACCAGAGAAGGACATAGGAGGCCGATGTTAATGGCACTGAAAATGTGGTTTTGTTTAAACCATACAATAAACCATAAATTTACCTTCCTATACAATCTCAAACTGGACTTTGTGCAACTGTACCTATAAGGTAAGTGTATGTCAGGTATCTGGATCCCAAAGTTGATCATTAATATTGTAATGGACTATTTGTTCCGAAAGAGATAATGCACATGGAGATTATGTTCAATGACGTGCAGATAGACTGTGATTCAGAGCTACTGACAAGGGACAAGTCCTAACTTCAGGATGCTGACACTTTAAAATATCTTAGGGATTTGTATGATTTCCCCTCTCGCCATCTGTCCAAAGGCCAAGTAGCTTTGCAGGCTATTTGTTTTCACTGGAGAATACTGCTTCTTGCCCTACCTCACACTTCTTGGCTCTCCAGCTACACCACGAAGCTGATGTGGGTCCATAGCTGGTGCTCTTGGGGTTCTTCAGAACGCCTATGGAGCAACTTCCTGCCTAGTTTTGGGATCAATAGCTATTGTCTTTCACTATTATTAAACACTTAGAGAAGAATTTGCAGTTACAAAATACTAGAGGAATGCCTGATTGGAGCAGAAAGCAAAGCAGTGCAGGCCTAATCTTTTGGCCTGAGGCTTTCCCCTGTGATGAAAAAGAATTTAGTCCTCCTGACACACATATGTTGAACTTAAATAGCCAATTCCTTGTCTGAGACCAGGTTTGATCAGTTCGACCCCACTGAGGTGGGGGGCAGTGGATTCAGGCCGTTCTGCAGAACTACTGGCACTCAAAGTTTGAGGTAAAACCACTGTGGACAAAAGTTCAGAGGGAGCGGAGTTTAAAAAAAAAAAAAAAAAAGAAAAGGAAAAGTTTGTATTCCCTTCTGCTCCTCTCTATTCGTCTTTCATAATGCTGTCAATAAAAAGAGGAACAAAACTTAAAACGAGCATTTGAATAATTTCACCAATCTCTCTGGACTGCTTTAACCTTTTCATGGGTTATGTCAGTTCTCTAATCTCGGTGTTAGAGATAAGCAAATGCTGAACGGAAGCCAAACAGCAAGGTGTTTGTGAGTGCATGCCTTGGTTAGATAGGAAATGTGACCGCTCAAACCTCTCTCGAAGTATTCGCGTTCACTGAACGGGGAAGGAATAACATACATCTCCGTGTGCACCAAACAGAGAGCAGAGAAGGTAAGTGTGCCTGAAATTATTGCAACTGTAGATCTGTGAGTTAAACGATGCTATACTGCCCTGCCACTAAAATGAGAATAGTTGTGCACGGAGCTCTTTTGTCGAACACTTTGAGAAGCTCTGCGGGAAAGAGACGCATAGAAACAGGGGCTGTGCGGGCAGGAGTTCAGCCGTGAGGAGCTGGGTGTCTGACAGCTGGTGCAGGACGATGAGTTTTACATCGGTTTTCTGTACGATTCAGCAAGGGATTGGACTCATGGCTGCGAGGCAGTTAAATGAGCAGAGTAGAAGTGTACGGTCACTGTGGGTGCAGGAGGTGAATCAGGGGACACCTTTATGTCTGCAGCTGGAGGCAGATTGTTAGATGCATTTTTCAGATTCATATCTGGCCAGTAAGAGCATATTTGAATGCTTATTTCTTCTCCCATCAGATATATTAGACCACAAATAGGCTCTCCAGACAAAGAGGTGAGGCTATTTTTCCTTGTATATTTTTTATTGCATATTTGTATATGGGTAAGAAAGCTCTTTTTTAAAAAAAAAAAAAAAAAAAAAAAAAGACTGTGTCTTCCTTTTCATTCTTCCTCTATGTATCCATAAAAATATTCACTCATTCCCCATATCCTTGCATTCTTAGGACTTCCCCAGATTCAAGTCATGACTCGAATTCAACTGTGTACCAATTCCTCGGTCCCTAAGTGAGGTTACTGCTGCTGCTGCTCTTCAGCCTTGTTTCTGGTGCAGTTAGTGACTCATCAGCTATTTAATCTGGCTCTATAAATGAACCCAGGTATATAAAAATAGATAAAATTTAAACATCTGCTTGGCTGTTCCACCGATGTGGCTGAGATCAGCTAAGTGTGCAGTTGTCCTACAGACGACGGTGATGGTGGCGGGCAGCTGGAGGGGAGCGGGGAGCATCAGCCCCAGGCTGAGCCATGGAGTCAACCTTGGGGGACGTCTGTGTGTCCTCCTGTGGCCATGCCATGGCAGGAGGTTACCTGGGCGAGCAGCACGCGTGCCCCATGCTGCTTCTTTTTGGCAGCTGCCTCCTGGTGGAGCAGCTACCAAGGGCCCAGTGGCAGCACAGGCCCCACGGGCGGTGTCCGTGCGCACGCATGTGCCTCACCGGGGGCAGTCCGAGGGTGTTTGTCAAGGCACCCAGCCATGAGCTGAGCTCACAGAGCAGGAGAGCCTAAAGAGAAGAGAAGCTGAGCAATAAGGGATGGGATTGGCGGCCTCATTTCCAAGGACTGTCTGCTGTGATGAACCCGGGTCACTTGGCTGGTGGGAATTGCGTAAACTGCTGATTTGGCAAATCCGAGCTACAGGGATAGCCAGGTGATGAGGCAAGGGCAAACACTTCAGGCAGAGAGGACAAAGGACGGGTCACCTATGCTTTGCAAGGGGGAAGGCAGGGGACAGAAACCTGAATAAAACTCCAGATTGAAATGTCTCTTTTTCAAAATATTTTCCAACCCAAATAAAATAATGGTTGTGATATCTAAGTCTGAAAATGGACTTGCTCACGTCATTTCTCCTAAGGCTTGTACGTTGTCTGAAGTACATCTTCTCACTTGGGAGAGAGAGACCTGGATGTTCAAGTCACTGAAATCCGTGGATGTTCAGCTCAAAGGGACACAAACGAAAACTTCAAACCTGGATGTTCATTTTGCTCTTGCTCAGCTAGAAGAGCCTCTTCACTCTGCTACTCTACCTGTTTCTCCCAAAGAGTTCGTTCTTCCCTGTCCATCACAACAATGATGATTAACATATTTTTTTTTCTGGCAAATATGCAGCAATGGTATTAAGATACAAGAATATGTCATAAAACCAGTAGGCATGTTTGAAAACTTACATTTATGCCTACCCATCCCTGTTTGTAGAAATTATGCTTACTATGGGAGAAGCACTGAAAAGGAGACAGAATAACTAGAAGGAGACAGAAATTAAAATAAAACATGCAGAACACAGTTTCAGTCACAAAATTTAGAAAGGGAGCTTGGTTAAGCCAGCTCTGTCTAACAGGTGATGACAATCCAAAGGAAACTTTGTAGTTGCTCAAATCCTAGAGAAAATTTGACAAATGATTTTTTACACAGGTTACCTTTGGTTATGTTAGTTTTTACATGTGTAAACATACACTTGTATATGAATAAAGGATCATGCTATATTTTTTTTTAATAGTTATTATCATTAGAAACATATCCTGATATTCTTGTGAAAATATGAAAGTTAAATTTCAGTGTATTGGTGTAGTAAAATTAATTTTGCTAGAATTTACAGGCGCCATTTTTTTTGTTTGTTTTTTGAATTGCACCTTTGGTGTTTTGTTTTGTTTTGCTTTGTAGGGTGGAGTTTTTTGGTTTTGTTTTTTTTTTTTGTTTATTTGATTTTTTTTTGTTTTTCTGTGAGATGACAACAAGACAGAAAGGTATAATTTTATATTTTCTTATTGCAGCTTATTCACCAATAAGAGACAAAAGATTAACAATGGAACCGTCAAAAGAGTTTATGTTCAAGTACAAAGGGTTTTACTTTGGTGTAAATACTTCAGTCGAGCACGTAGCTTCTCTGGAGAATTTTGAAATCAAAGACAGTGACATATTTATAGCTACTTATCCCAAATCAGGTAAGAATGGAACCGTTTCCAAAGAGGAAATAAATCTGCCTTTATTCAGCTGCCTAATCACAGATGTGCCTAAGGTTGTTGGCTTTGCTTTTAGACCTGAACCATCTCTGAGCATATGCAGTGCAGCATTAAGTACGAATCCTGCACAGCCATGGCCTGAACAGCCAGACACAAGATTCCTGCTGTCCAACTGAGTTGATCTACCTCAGTCTTTGACTCGGTGCTCAGAGCAAGCTATGCCCAAAACAAGCTGAGTTCCTGAAGGTACAAGAAGCCTGTGGAGAGGTCCTGAGTGGCAGTGGTAGGGGACAGAGAGTTCAAGTGATGCTAGTGATGCTAACTCATCATCAGGTGGTGCTGGAGCAAGCTGTCCAGGAAGGCAGAGGGTCAGGATGGGAAGGCAGGATTTAAGGGATAAAGATGTTAAGGCACTGAGATGAGCGCATCTTTGGGAGTGAGAGTTTTGTGTTGCAAAGTGATGGGGTACCCAGTGACAGGAAAAAGCTGGAAGATGATTCTGAGTCATGAATTGCACAGAATATCGTCTTCTTCCCATTCACAGCTTTTCCTCTGTCCTGTCCCCCCCCATCTGTTCTTCCTCACCAGCTATCTAAGGTGCCCTCTAAACCTTCTGTTGAAGCTCCACCTCTGTACAGAAAAATTGGCTGGGCTGATGATGCCAAGCAGAGTAAGACAGTCATCACAGCTGTGAAATCACCATTTGTGCTTTATAAGCACGGTGTTTGTTTTGTGGCATCTTACAACACTTTTCAGGAATTCAGGAAGCAAAAGTCTTTTCCTAGATCCCTTCAGGATGAGAAATATTTTTAGGAGTGTGGACCACAGAGATGAAACAGCTCATGTTGCTACAAGAGAGTGAGGACAGACACAATTTCTGTGGAAGCTGCATATGCAGTGTGAAAGAACTGAAGGTTTAGTTACCTGCCATGGATTTTATGTTTGCTATCTTCAGTATGCAATGCTATATTTATATTCACAAAGTTAAACAACTACAACTGTGCATAGGCTGTGTTTTTGACAATATACTGTCTTTAATTAAAAATAAATAATCAAACAATGTTCAAACAAAAAGGTCTTCTTCTCAGGAACTGTGTGGACTCAGAACATTTTGAGCTTAATACTTCATGAAGGCCACCGAAATGGAACAGAAGATATGGAGCTCATGGACAGAATCCCGTGGCTGGAATACAATATGAGAAATAAGGATTTTACAGGTCTTCCTTTGCCTCGTGTTTTTGCCACCCACCTGCCTTACTACTTACTTCCAAGAGACCTGAGAAACAAAAGAGGACGTGTAAGTGATGTTATTTTTACAATGTACTTAAAAACAATCAGGAAAATTTGCCTCAGTGATTTGGTCCAAATCCTGCCTTTTTCCTGTTTTATTTCCCCATGCCTTGGTGTAGATGTCACCAGCTTAATACACGTGGGGAGATCAGTGACCTTCTAGAGCCCACCAGTTCTGTTTCCTCTTGCCAAATCTCTCAGCCTTAACACTGCTAGAGAGATGGGTGGTGCAGCAATGTATCTCAGGAGGACATGCCAGGGTCAAAGACTTGGACTGATCTTACTCTTGGGAAAACATCCAGTTCCAGTGAAATTATTAGTCTGGAAAAAAAAAAAAAAAAAAAAAAAAGCCTCTGACACTGACAAGTAGTAGATAGAAAGGGAGCATGAGAACCACCTCTTCTTGTTCATCAGTGCTGGGAGTTTCTGAATCAGGGTCCTTACGGTGAATTGTGTCACAGCTCAGGGGCTGTCTCCCATTACAAAAAACTCCTAGAGGCAGATATAGCCGGTCTACAACACTAAGGCTCATTTACTGAACATGGACATTACAGAGTCCTGTAATATCTCTGAGACCAGTGTTCTTTTTTTTTTCTTTTTTTCAGATTATTTATATTACCAGGAACCCCAAGGATGTGGTGGTTTCTTACTACCACTTTTCCAAATACATGAACATAGTAGAGGAAGCTCCAGATTTTAACACTTGCATGGAGAGGTTTTTAGCTGGCAAAGGTAGGATATCTTTCTTACTTAAGGAGTCCAAATCCTGGTCCATGACCTCAGATTGAATGGAGAAGAATTTTATCAATAAATACCAAGTACCCAGAACCCTCAGCTATGCTGTAACCTGGATCCAAAGCTGCAGAGGCTGCCTGAGCTTGGCACCATTTTCTGATTAAATTTGGTCCAAAGGAGGTAGTATAGTCAAGGCATTGCTGCTCCCCAGCAATGTGCAAACTGTTTGTTTTATCTGCGTTGGATGCCGACTCAGAATGTAGCCATTATGACTGAGGAGCTCTTAACACCTTCTGCACTTGGTTAGTGAAGCTGAACCCATAGGAAAAGACAGTACAGGGAAAATAGAGAAGTAGGTTTTTGCTTCTGCCGGTGTTAGTGCAGGTTGCCAGAAACCAGAGGGGATTTGCCACATGAGCATAAAGAATTGTCACCCATATGCCTTTATGGGCATAACTGCCCATTGAGCCTCGGGGAAACGAGGAACAGAAGAGAGGAAAGCCTACGCTCCTATCCTCAAAAATAATGCAGGTGCCAAAAAAGTGACTGATAATGTTACTGTTTTACTGTTAGCTGTTACCAACATTTTTTTCTCTCTCTCTCTCTCAATTATTTTCCCTTGATAAGTGATTGCCAGTTCTTGGTTTGATCACGTTGCGGGCTGGTATGGCCATGCGGAGGATTTCAATATACTCTTCCTTACCTATGAAGATATGAAAAAGGTGAGGTCAATTATATCACTGTATTCAAGGGTTTCTCTTCCCATACCAAATGTATTTTCAGATTGGTCTTTATACTTATGGTTTATATTGGAAAGTGCTTAGTCCCTCATGGAGTAGAATCAAATTGACACTTTTGAGAGAATAAAGTCATTTTTTCTCATTGGTGCAAGATTTTATCAACCACTAAAGAATTATTGGATAGATCACCTTCTAGTAGGACAAAAGTAATCTTCACCACGACCTCAAAAAAAAAATAATAAAATAATAAAAAAGAACGACAAAACAAAACATTCTGAAATAGTACAGGACAAGACTTTTGTGAGTATCTTCAACACAAACATCGTGCTCATAAGAACAGTTCCACTAAAGAAAACAAATGCTTAAGAGGCAGTTGCTAAGGCACTTGAGGAGCTCTCAAATTGCTGACCAAATGTTCCCTGTTTGGTGTCTGCCTGTGTCTTTGTGCAATTTCTCCTTCCTCCAAGGCAGCTTGCTGCCATAGGTGGCTACAGCATCCCTGCTCTCAAGAGCTCAAAACATGCAAGTGAGACTATGCTCTCATAAAAACCATGGCCCGTTTTGAACCTAGATTTATGCCCTTTATGATCCTGTATTTAGTTCTTTGCATCAACAAGATGCTTTAAAGTAATATTATTGCAGGATCTCAGAAGTGCTGTGCTGAAGATCTGCAACTTCCTAGGCAAGATGCTGAGTGAAGAGGAAATAGAAAGCGTTGTGAGACAGGCTACTTTTGAGAACATGAAGAAAGATCCCAGGGCAAACTACGAGAACCTGCCAGATGACATCGCAGACAAAAAAAGGGGTAGATTTCTACGAAAAGGTAAAATGGAAGCAGTCCATTGTAACAGCTATCTAATTCCTCTTCTTGGTGCAGGATGTACCTAGGGCTTATGAACTTAGCTGGAATGGCCCATTGTCAGAGGGAGAGCTAAGGTTAGCCATGATTAAATCTGTAAGAGCTGTTTTCTTGCTAGGGCATCACTGATTTTACCACATTTTCCTAAGGATGATAAAACATTATGTTTTACTGATTGTAACAGAAGTTGCAGAAGGCCTGCCCAATATCAGAGAAGATCTGAGGGTTGCGCTGAACAAGGGGTAAGGTAGCACTTTCTTACTGGGGGCTGTCATGGTTATGAGCAATTTGCTAAATGGACAGGTAGCTTTCACTGGGGAGAAGAGCCTCTCCCAGACAAAAAGATAAAGATGGTGCTTCAGGGCCTCCAAGAGACTTACCATCTAGACACAACAGTGAATTTGATTTGAATAGTGACGGTCTACCTGGAGAGGCTGTTCAAGGATGGAAATAGTGCTGCCTTCCTTCACAGATGTTTTTTCTTACTTTTCAAGGCAAGAGTCATCTTCACAGTATGAGCATAGCCTCTTTTACCAATTACCCTCAAGGTGAATACAAAGCATCCCTGGTCTCCTGGGTTTGTGTCCTGATGCACGGTGTAGGAGGAGACCTTTAAAGGTTAAAGAGTGGTGCACTCAGAGAGGAAGAAAAAAAAAAAGAGGTGTTACTTTTAACCCTTTCCCCCATCTCTTATTTGATCTCAAAGGAATCACTAAAAAACAGAACCAGGGAGCTTAGTGGCCTTATGAGGAGACAGGACGATATGCTGTGTTTTATTCACATCCCCTAGATTTGGAAGTGTGTCCTCCAAAGAGCACACGGAGTCTCTCTCAGGGGGCTGGCAACTGAGAGATGCTGAGGAAGCCAGGAAGAGCCTCCTGAGGATAGCGCTTGCTGTCGGCCGGCAGGCTTCCAGACAGGTGCATGTTCTGCTTCTCACCCCGCTTTGTTGCTTCTTTCCTCAGGCACTGTTGGAGACTGGAAAAATACGATGACAGTGGCGCAGAGTGAAAGGTTTGATGAAGTACTTAACGAGAAAATTAAGACCCTGCCCATCAAAATCACCTGGGATATTAACAATGAAATGTAGGCTGGTTTTGAGTCTCATCATCCTTTGGAGTTTACAGCGGATGGATGCACCTGAAGTTCTAGAATAACAAAATACATCAATTTTCAGTATGTTACTCAATTCTGTGTTATAGAAATAATACTATAACATCTCATTCAGAAAACATGACTTGTCTGAGAGCTATTCAATTTCACCAGTTTCCTGTTTGTAATTTTACAAGATATTTCAGTTAATTTTCAAAGTAAACTGTGAGTTCCTTTCTTTGTGTTTGCTTTTACACTCACTGACTTTAAGAATACCTAAGTTGTAGAAAGCCAAGTGAAAATAGATTGGTGTTAAAGATAGTTTAAAAATTTTATGGAAATGTTTCTACTTGTGAATTTCTTGAGGCTTCTTTTGGTAGAACTTTAAATGTCTGGACTGGAAATAACATCGTCCGTCTGTGCTATAGTTTTGGTTTCATATGTTTGAGTTTCTATTAGCTTGGTAAATACAGATACCCAACTCTTAGCTATTAAACTGGCCTTTTTGTTGCATTTTCTGATGTTGCCTATTGACTGAAACACTTCATTACAATGTCTATTACAGTTCTTCAGGTCATGTTTGACAATTCGCTACTTGAATTTTTTGAGAAAAGCACACAGCATAATCACAGCAGTTTTTAAGTGCATGCCCACTCTGTCCTACCTAATGATCTACTAGAGTTATTGATGTAAAAACCTGCCAGCAATCTATGACTCCTATACGCATTGACGCACTATCAGGGTTTAATCTGTCCAAGATGCAACTCCATGCAGTGGTTTCCCCACGGGCTTCCCCTGAGAAGATGGGTAAAGAGATGTATCTCAAGATTTTTTTCTACCAATAACTCAAAAAATATTTATGTCCATACCACCACTCCTGACATGCACCTGGTCTGTGATATATTCACCTTTCTAGACAACAATGTCTTTTATGTAGCTTACAAAGGGAAGTCAATCTCCTGATTTATCAACTCTGTCTATTGAAATTGCTCACAAACTGTAGATCCTCCCCTTCCCAAATACATTGGCAAGTCCTTGGTATGTCTCCAGCATTTTTTCCCATCTAACAATCTTCCATCCCTTTCAGCACGGCCTTACTCAAGAGGGCAGAAGGAAGGATCGTGATCTAAGGAAGAAACATTTCGTTCCAACATTTTTCTTTTTTTCTTTTGTTTTTTCCAGACATCAACTGCACTCACTAGTCCCAAAGACCAGCTTGCTCTTCTCATTTTCAATCCATCTGCTTTAGCCTTCTGACACGTTCTATCTGCTTTTTGCTGGACGGAATTATTTCATGCACAGCATGCTCTTGGCTCCTTCAGTTGAACACAGGTTACCTCATATTATTAGCTTACAAGTAGTTTTTTATATACCCCCAATGGTACAGTTAGATCGTCTTTTCTCCTGGAACTTCATGTCACCAATACCAAGAAAACTTACAACAAAACCCCGTGATTTACAAAATCGCTACACCCCCTCGTATACAAGTTTGAACTTCAGACACGGGGACTGGTGATTTTTTCCACCTGTACATATTTACCCTGGCCACAGAAAACATAAAACGAGTTCAAAGTCAGAAGGCTAATGTGGGCCTTCTGATGAGCTTACCTTCAGCACAAATAAAGCCAGGTACAAGCTGGACCTTGATCTTCTACTCTTTTTCCAATGGTAGAATATACCAAAGTCCCATTGTAGTAATAAAAAGCCACCTACCCCTCATACCACCCACACAGTGTGCCACAGCCCACTGATACCAGCTACCTCTATCAGTTGGCAGATTTCACTAGCATTCAGTGCTGAAAGGAAAATCGTTCATGGCAATAAATGTGCCTATGTGAAAGAATGTGAAGTCTCTCCTCTCTCTCCTAATTGGAGTGAAGTTGCAATGCACTGAAGGGATAAAAAATAAACAAACAAAAACTAGTAGATTTTGCAATAACAGAGCACAGTTACACGTCTGCTCTTTCTCTCAGGATGCAGGCTATCTGCAGATTGGATCCAGGCACAGTCTACTATCTGGTCCAAGAAACTTTGGACCACACAGTTAAAACTGGAGGTACTTAGGACACATCTTATCCTGATGGTTAAAAGCAGAAAGACTGAAGTTAAATCTCCCCAGGGAACTGTATTAGAAGCTCTGCCTTTTTGGCCAAAACGCACTAACCACTGACCACTATTAACCACTGACCTATTATTAACATAGCAAATCAGAAGAGCATATTACCCCAAGGTCTTGTTTGCCTCAAAGCAGGCAGCAATCATTGCACTTTTGTATGAAGTCTTGTCTTTGCAGCATGCCAGAAGTGGCCTGAGATGGTATCCCTGCAGCATCTTGATCTAGTGGGCACCTGCCTTTGAATTCTACTAGGGCTCTGGCATAAAGTTTATCAGGATCAAACCTGGATTAGCTCTGGCCACATAGTGCAGCATTGCAACCCATAATAGTCTCTCTACATGGATTACAGCGTAAGCTTTGGACTTGCAGATTTAAAAGCAAGATGGTTGTCAGCATCACGAGTTTGAATTACCAAAATTCCATCAGAGTTAATTGATGGGATTTTATTAGACTAATACGAATTAGACTTCAGTTTAACTCAAAGCGGGTAAGCAAATTTTGAGTAACTCACCTGAACTTCTTCTACTAAAAAAAGCCCAACTTTCAGCCCGTGTCAGCAAACTAAATCACACAAATGTAGCCGAGCCCACTCTCAGTCAAATTCCCTTTTATTTCACAGATGTTAATTGATAATAAAGCTAAACAAATCAGAAGTTCAGTCTACGTTACTGAAACTTCCGTCAAAGACTTGGAGAAATGGACTTAAGCAATGTTTTGTTATTTCAATCCTTAGCTCCTCTGCTTTGAAACAAAAGATGCAAGCAATAATGAAAAATACATTTCTACATTTTAACTTGACAGTTGTAACTTTAAACTACACATCCTCTGCATAAAAAACAATAAATACGTTAGTGTGAAAACAGAATAGAAAACCCCATTAATCTAGAAATACCATTAACAAGAAACTCGTTTTTCTCATTTAGATGATTCCTGCATCATCAGTGACTTACTTAGAAAACTTTTTCAGATTACCACATTTTGCACAGATTATACAGTATTCTTGGATTCGCTCCAGATTTAAGGAGAACTAAATCATTGTTTTTATGAAAAATATCCTAGTTTTAAACATATAAACTGACAATGGAAAGCAAACTTTTTCTTTTTTTTTTTTTTCTTTTTTTAAATGCAGCTGAATTGAGAAATAGCAGAAGAAAATTAAATTCAGCGTTGAACAGCATTTTAAAGTATACTAGCAATTGCACAGGAAGCTGGACACAGTCACTATGAAGCTTTCAATCCAACCGCATCTTTGGAAAAGTCAGATTTCATATCACATTAGCGTACAAGTTTTTAAGCATATTTGGTAATGTCTGCTGGAACACAGATCCCGCTTATTGCTTTGAAACATACATCATCATTGAAACCTAGATGCTTGTCTAGAGTTCTTAGGTGCCAAAATTAAAAAGATCAAATAGAGGATGGTAGGAACAAAGGCACATGGTTAATCTATAAAAGCATTTATAGGGTACTTGAACATTTATTTCTATCTATTAGAAACGCATACTTATTCATCTTGAGTACAAAAAGACATGACTACTGAAACATGTTATATAAGGTCATCCTAAACAGATGTTCTCAAGTGGCATGAGCTGGTAATCTTATCTATCATTAAATTATTTCTGGAATGAAATCTCTCATCTTGCATATGGAATTTCTAAACATTAAAGTTCAAAAATTCTTTATTCCTCTAAGCACGGACACTTTAGTGCAATCCTCTTTGCAAAGGCTGAAGCTGGAGCAGTTAAGGCAATCTACCAGAAGCGTTTTAAAATCCAGCAGTTTCTAATCATCAAGGAGCCTGGAGGTCTCTATTTGGAGAGCTGTTTCTTGAAACCTTCTTCCATACCATCCTTCTAGCTGACGCAGTCTCAACCGCGGCCTGTTTGAACACCACATTTCTTGCAGTAATTTTTTTTTTCCTGGAGGTGCAAAGGGGGAAGGAGTCTACCATCAAGCTAGTAGCTCCATAAGCAACTCAGAATGGTTAACAGTGTAACATCCACTAGTCGATACGCAGCTTTACTGTACCTTAAGACTTTTACTGGCTGCCAACTTTACTGCCAACAAGATGCTTCAAAACCAACTCTCATTACATTCAAACTTACATGCACTCTATAAATACTGTTACTGTATTCTGCTGATAGTGTTTTTACATAGACTTTTGCCAAAAGCAAACTTTTTTTTTTTTTTGCCATGGAAGTTCGTTGATGCACAGGAAGAAAAAAAGGGCTTTGTAAAGCCTTTTCTAAACAAATCAAACTTCTTTTTTTTAAGAGGACTGTATCGCTCAGATTTATTTTTCTTCCCCTACAAAGCTGAACTAGTCTTTTTGAAACTATTACCCTGAACTATGGCAAAAGATTTTACTGTAGTAAAATGGAAATGGCTATGCCTTATTAGAAGGTGACTAGTGCTGCCAATCTGCAGCTGTTCAGCTAGTAAGTTGGGGCATCAGAACTGAACACTACTTGCAGCGTAATAAAATTTCAAAGAAAAAGAAAACTGCATAGTATGTGATCCCTTTTATTCACTAAACTTGCCCATGCATAGCCTAGTTGGAAGATAGCAGAACAGCTGCTCAGCCTTTGCATGTAGATGTGTTTAGTGACTGCTATGACATCTTTCTGTCTTGCTTCTTGTCACGTCTCTTCACAGGACACTTACAGAATTGGAAAGGAAAAAAAAAAAGAGAAAATAGAGTATTTTCAGACAGAACAATATGCCTCAAATTTTTCATTTGAAATATTGAAGTCAATTTATTTATAATGAAAATCATCAGAAGATGGTTCTCCTGGATTTAAAATACTTTTTCTTTGAAAAAAGAAAAACAATACACACTACTACAACCACAGATGCTGTGGCTTTTCTGCCTGCCTATCTCTCCTTATCTAAGTCCATGCTGATGACAGAGCCAGTTCAATAAAAAGTCTAATCGCTATCTAAATTAACAGGGTTGTAGTCGGGGTCATCCTCTTCATCCTCCAACTCTAAATCATCCATTTCTTGGAATAAAGATTCATCAACCTCCACACTGTTTCCAGCTGCAAAGAACAGGAAAATAATTTATTTTATGCAAGATGAAAACAGTACCTGCACAACAAAATACACAATGTTTTTATATTCATTCTTTGTACATTCAGTCTTTGAAAAGAGCACCACTGAGCATTTGCTGTGCTTTTTTTTTTGTATTTTAAGCCTCCTCCTCTCTTTACATACTCAGTCTTAAGTTCTAAGTCTCTTCAGTCTTCCTTGAATTCTAATGTTATTTTTAACCTTCTTGAGTAAACTAAATTCAGTTTGTATTGTTTAATTCTTATGAAATCATTTTCCATATAATCCTCCCTATTACTAATTATTACTATTACTAATTATTAATATTAGTAATTAATACAAATTAATAATTAGTAATACATATAACAATAAATATTCCCATGTATTCTTAAGACAATTTTCCCAGAAATTCCCATATATGTATATACACACGCACAATTTATTCTATAAAATGTATTTTCTCAGCAAGCATATCTGAAAGGCAAACAGCTACTTTACACAGTCTCTAATATATAACAAATTTTTTTTAGATTTAAATTATAAAAGCAAACTGGAGCTTCACATGCTTTCATATTTTCTTCTGAAATGATTAAAAGTTAACTCATTAATCCAAGTCATTTAGGCACAGAGCCCAAATACAGAGGTGAAGTCTGTTCCTCCCTTGAGACAGCAAAATGTTGTGTCAATAACCCAACTTCACTTTAAGCATTTTGGGAGGAAGACAATGTTAAATTATGCCCTCAAACAAGAAGAAACAAATCCTCTATGACTGCCATTTCAAGTTTATATTCACTGACATTCATGAACAACTTTTTTTTTTTTTAATTAAGTTGTTACATTCACATAAAACTAGACTCTTCTGCCTGTGTGTTTTTGTCAATACCAAGAGATAATGCAGTTACATTAAAGGATTGCCCTAACTGAACATCAGTCTTTTAAACTAGAACACTAAAAGGAGGTACAGCAAATGAAATAGATGGTATGCAACTGTGAGTGGATTTGATTCATCTTCAACAGACTTGCAAGTTTAACAGCTTTGGGCCCAGCCTTGCTAAATTTTCAGCTGGCACCAGAGCATTATTTTCAGTAAGATAATAGACAAACCTACACAAAACAACAAAGAAGAAATGCATTGCATTAGGAGAGGAAAGTAGTATTTAATTTGATATACAAGATGTTTATCAGTGGTGTAGAAGTTCATGGAAAAGAAAGCAGAGCTTTGAGATGTGTGACGGAAATGGGGTCAAGAAGGCTGGCTACTAGAAAAAAAAAATTGAGCCACTGTCTTTCAGTGGTGGAAGCAAACAGAAATTTACCTTCCTCCAAGAACTGGATGTCAGATGTGTCAAGGTTGTGATCCATTTCAAACAGCTGTTTCCCTAGAAGTTAAAAATAAATAAATAAATACATAAATAAATATATATATATATAACCAAGCAGAATTGTAAAATAAAAGCCAATGCCCAGTCCTTACTGCATCAGTCCTCATCTTGCATTCCACAAGAAAACCTCTGTGGGAACTGGAGATAAGATGCCTTCTCCACCTTTTCAGATGGATAGGGCATAAAGGAAAAACAACTTGGATCTGTACATCAGTCACCAGCTCCTACATCTGTGAAGGGAACATCACATAATGCAAAGTAAAGCCTTTCTACTTGGGAGGTAGGGGAAGAAAAGGCCAAATCAGTAAACTGTCTGATGTAAATTCTGTCTGTTGTTTAACAGTACCCAACTATTTCTGCCAGAACGATGCTCAAAGTGGTATACCATCTGGCATAAAAACAGAGAAGCTTAAACGTGGTTTGGGAACCTTAATGACTTCAGCAGAAATCTTGAACCAATCAGATGTATTTAACCCAACGCAACACTCAAGAAGACTTCACGAAACATGAAGAACAATAAATGAATACTGTATTACAAGTTTAGTTACTACTACCATCTTTCAGTGTAAAGATTACTTTTAAGGCTTGTCACGATAGTCTGATAATATTGCAAAAGCTTCAGAACCAGTTTTATATCATACCGCTTAATTTATTTTTGCCTGCTTGTTCCTCTTCTTTCATTTTTTTCCTTTTTATTTCTAGGAGTTCTGCATCAAACTTCGCTTTCCAGTTTAGGAAATTCTCAATTGTAACAGGAGTGCCATGAAAACGTTGCTAAAAAAAGAAAAAAAAAAGAGTAGAAAATAAATCTGCAAACATCATCAACTAGCACAGCTAGGAGTGAAGATAAGCATTCTCTTCCTTCTTTAAATTACAGCATCCCAGACACATTTGCTTGCTGTGAAACATTCTGATAAAGTAATCTTAAAACCAAGCATATACAAACACATTCTTACTTTTTTTTTTTAATTATTATTATTATTTTATTTTATTTTGTGTCACGGAACTCTCCCTTCAGAGAGCTGCACAGAGGTAGAAATTATTATGGAAAAATCCTAAGTACTACTTCTGACCTACAGTGAGTGCAATGGTTAGCAAAATATCACTTACAGACGTTATCCTTAAATAGGCAGCACTTCTTATCAGCTCTTACGTGCAATCTAGACTGGAATTTTCTATAAAAATATAAATTTCTTTTTATATTTTTGGAGTTTTATATTTTTATATTATATAAAATACAAATAATAATAATATTTTATAATAAATAATAAAAATAATAATCTTATATTTTTTGGAATACAAATTTCTGGAATTTTTCTATTAAAAAAATACTCTTCTCTCTTGTTAACAGAGAAAAAGGGCTGGCAGGGATTTTTTTTCCTGCCATTTTCAGAAATACTGAACCTTCCAAGTTCCATTTCCCTCTAGCTACAGTAGTAAGAGAAGACTTAAGTTGTTACCACAGCATATCCCATGGATGGAGAACTATTTCACAGTAATTGCTAGAAAACATGTGTAGGGAGAACAAACCATGTCCTGAAGACTGGTCCTACTGCTTCCACTCTACCCGCTCTGTCTACCAAGGAAGAGACACCTCCTTGGACCAAGAGCAGCCTGTGTGCAGCACAGCACACACTATCCTTTTTTATCCCCTACCCCCTCTTGCCTCTTCATACAAGAAACTGGCTACAGTGTCTTTTGTTTTCAGGGAAAAATCCCTGCCCAGCCTTAGGAAGTAATGCTAGAGGTGACTGTGAATGTGCAAAACATCTCTGGAAAGACTGCTTCAGAAAATGGTTGGGTGGGGGAAATCACTGAAATATTTTCTGGTCTGTAAATTTTAACTACATCAACTTTCAGCTGCACTGAGAGGAACATCTAGCCCAAAGCTGCTCCAGCATCAAACCCATGCACAATAAATAAATAAATAAATAAATAAAATCCTTAGTAACTTTTTAGTTAGAAACAGTGTTTTACATACTTTCTCTTCTTCTTCTGCTTCTCTTTCTTTCTGTTTCTTCTCCTCTTCCCTTCGTGTTTTTATTTGATCCACTATTTCATTTAATTTTTCCTGTACTGCAGAGACTAGAGTGAAGATCATTACCATTCCTAAATTTTCTTCTGCCTACAACACAAAGAAGGCAATCTCATACAGGCGAACCTCACACCTTCTGTAGCTTAATGCACGTATCTGTTCAGAAAGCAGAACTGTGTGCAAGTAGACACAGCTGAGGCACCCTGCACCCGTTTCCGAGGTTCACTGTAAAATTCAAGTCAGTCGGCCAGTTAATCAAGTTAAAGTTAGCCTCAAATGCGTGAGCAGCCAAACACTGATGATCTGTGTTCAGGTTACCAACATATTCTAGACATCAGGGGGGCTTTCTCAAGAATAAAAAAAAAAACAAACCTACATTAGAAACACAACTCCCAAACCTGAATATCATAAATCTTAAGAGACAACAGTCACTAAGAACCTCTCTTCTCCTGAGACTAAGGCTTACTCCTTAATCCTTTATACGCATCCCTTTGAGGTAGGAGAAAACCAAAAAACACCAGCTGCTGGAAGAAAGGTTGTATGATGTAAACTGAAAAGAAAGAATATCTAAGGAACACGTTATGACAATTTTAAGGCAGACAAGACTTGTCAAGAATTACTGGATCAAAAAAATAAAAGTGTTTCCTCCTCATACCTTCACAATGCACTCTCTCTGATGCCAAGGATTGAAGAGTATCTTGTCTACCCCAGAACAGTTATGTTATTGAAAAGAACTAAGGCTAATGTAGTATTTTTTTTAATCTTTCCAAATAAAATAGAAGTGGCTTATTTCCACAAATACTATACATACACAGTTAAATGAATTCACTTTAAGACAGAAATGCCAAGAGGGAAAGCCATATAGCCCTTCCATTTCATTGCTGTATCTGGGCACACTGAATTAGCCCTATATTTTACCTCAGTAATGTCATTTACCTCATTAGTGTCATTTACCAAATTCCAAGTTCAAAGTCAGTCCTTACAGTATGGAATATATTTCAAATCAGTAGGCCATCCCTCAGAGAACAACTGACGTGAGGTATAAATTCTGGCTAAAATGAGAAGTGATATCAAGATCAATTGAGATATTCCATTTTCCTTACCTGTTGTTCTAACAGTTTTATTATGTCTGTGACATCATTATCTTCAAGGTTCTCCTGGGAGACAATTTCATACAGTGGAGTTTCATCAGGATATTTTTCTCTATAGGTAAATTTAAGGGTTGTTTGGACAGCTACAAGAAGAAAAAAAGCACATTCTTATAGTGATTACTTTATATAACTCTAACTGTATGTTCTTCTATTGCATCAGTAGCCTAAAGATTTTACAGTAGGAAAACAATCTTGTCTTAAAGCAATAGCCATCTTACACAGACATTAAAACTATATAAACAGATTTAAATATAACGCAAGAGTGGTGAGAAATGAAGACTGGGAAATTTACCCTTATAGAAACTAATCCAGGAAATTCATGCCTGAAAAGACTTTAGGAAGACTTGAAAACTTTCCGCGCAAGAGTGGGCACCAGAGCAGTAACCTCGTTTCCCCTACATCCCACTTACTGCTGGAGAAAACAAGGCTGAGTCCTAACAACCAGATCTAGACAGAGTATCAGCACACTAATGCTTTAAATTCTGGATACCTGGTTGGAGTATCAACCACTGCGTCAGGAAACAGGGTTCCACATGTATACTCTGACAAGAACAAAAGTGTCCAAAATATGTTAATAAGCCAAGAGAAGAACTTCTTAAGGATCACACACTCAACCTGACGCCATACGGAGCTAGGTCAACAAGGAAACAAGGCCAAAAAGAATCAAATTCCTTCCTTTCCTGCATCCTGCCAGAATATCAAGGACAAGCGTTCTTTCAGTTCAAGACACAGCTCTGGCCGCCCAGTTCACACACTTCAACACAGACGCCAGCTTCGTGCGGGGCTTGCTCCTTTAAAACTGAAGATGGCAGCAGTTCCTTCCGTCTAATACAACCCAACGTTCACCCAAAAGACACTTGCACAGCCCAGCTGAGCACACTTGTGCTGACAACAGTAATTTCAAGTTCACCCATCTACCATCCTGAGAGCTAAAGCATTCCTGGATGTGCCAGACAGCCAAAGTATTTTTGGAGCACCACACAGCCTTTCCACACCAGAAGGACACCAGATGCTGATGGCCCCAGCAGCAACATTCTAAGAATGCACCAATTACACTCAGCCCTTCTGTAAGGGGAAGATATTTTGGACAGACACTTCACAGGATGATAAAGTTTAAGAGCTGTCTGCACGCGCAGTGCCTTACTTTACAGTACTTGAGAATGTTTTTCTTCCATCTTAAACATGACAATCCTATTCTGTCTTTCACACACATCTTCCTCTGGGTAAGCCATGGCTCTGACCATCACGGAAAGGAACCAATCCAGGGAATCAATCGTAACGCATTGTTGAGGCTATCCTAAGTACAATTTAATAACCCTAAATAGTTATTTCAGCTTTCAGAAACCGCTCCACAACAATAACTAAATCAACATTTTAAAGCAACAGTCATAGGTTACCCTGAAATGAAGAAGCGTGGAACAGACCGACTGGTCTGGGGCCAGTATGGACAGTTCGGGCATTAGGTTTCTAACACCATGTGAACGAAAAACTTCTTGTTTGATCTCCACAACTTTGCAGTCTAGAGACAAGGACATTTATTTTTACCCAGCCTCTGGGAGAGAGCATCAAGGTTTCCTACAGTAGCTTAATAAACGTAAGATACTTAAAGTGGAAGTAGACTTTGGAAAAGAGCGGCCAGGTATATGGAAGCATAAGTTGAAACTGGTTACATACCCTAAAATTGAAAAATGGTTATAAACTTGTACATTAATAATATAGGAGGGGAAACTATTCTTTTGTAAGATGTGATCAACTTACTTTCGTCATTTTCACCTGCTTCAGACGTCACAGTGATTGTGAAAGTCGTTGGCTTTTCTGACAATACTGTTAAAAAAGAGGGGAAAAAAAGAAAGAGACCATAAATTAGACAACTACTTCACATCGCTAAAATTGAGTGTCTCTAGGACTAATAAGGCAGAAAAGCACCTAGATACAGCGTTCAGGGCCTTTTCAACCTACTAATAAATTCTTTTCAGTTAACAACTGTTTTCCTTATGACAGTTTGAAGTGCTCTTTGAATGACAGCATATAACATCAACAATACCAAAAAGTTTTTTCATGAAAAGAAAGAGTGCAGATCTGCCTACCACTAGGTGACTCGTGTCAGAGCACCAAGTGTGTGCAGAAAGGTCCCAAAGCTCGTCTGCTCTATTGTGCTAGATATGCATGGCAGGTATCCAGAGCATCCTTGGCCCTAGACTTTACAGTATGCCTGTTCCTTTTACTGTATTTAGGACAGCTTAAAGTAACAAATGCTTCTTAAAACAAAAAGATACGCAATGCCTTCAAGAGCATAGGCCCGGAAGTAGCCTAAAAGGAGTTTTAAACAGTCAATACCAAAAATTAAATCCATGAGCAGCTAGGTTCACCTGCAAAAGCAAAGTATGGTCACGTTTAGTGCCCAGCTGGGAAGGAGACTGCTAGAAGACAAACAACAAGCAGTTTTACATAGACAAAAAAAAAAGGAGTGGGGGCAAGCTCTATAACCTACTGTTAAGGACTAGAGAGCTTCACCCCATCACCCAAGTGTGAGTTGCAGACCAAATCCTTGAACAGGGGTTTGTCTGAATCACGGTTATAATCTATAAGTAATCTAGTAGATGTGATCTGTTAACTGAATTTTACATAACTGCTTATATATTGCTATTCCAATCTTTTTCCCTCCCTCTTCCTTTGGGCATAAGCGCATTACTTGAGAGCGCAGAGTAAGGATAGGAAGTATATGAAAACACATTACAATCACTGACTCAGCATCCTCAGCAACCAGAGACCGGTTCACACAGCCTTGACAGGTAACAGCGAAGAACGTAAGAAGATTTCAGGACGAAAGCCAGAGAGAAGGGCTGCCGGTAACTGCCCTCACCACGTACGGCAGGGCAGGACTCATGGCGAGCACGCGGCCCGCGGGCAGCCCGCCCAGAGGAAGCCCTCAGCGACTCCCCGGCGCTCACTCTCGGACCCGAGCCCCCACCCCCACCGCCCCCGAGGCCGGCGCAGAAGGAGCCGGCGGCGCACCCCGAGCTCCGCGGGTCCGGCCGGGCCTGAGGCGCCGGGGGCGGCGCTCACCAGTGAAGGAGTCGGGGTAGATGGACTGCAGGGCCTCCACCTCGTTGCGCTGCTCCTCGCTGTAGTCGGTCATCGCCCGCCGCCGGCCGCCCGCCCCCCGCGCCGCGCCTGCGCGCCCCGCTCCGCCAGCGGCTAGGCACGCCTGGCGCCGCCCCTCCCCGCCCGATCGGCCGTGGATGGCTTTGGGCTGGGGGCGGGGGGGGTAGGCAGGGAGGCTCACCTCATCGCGGAGCCCAATTAGTGCAATTAACATTAACCTCCCTGCCCCTCTTCTGTGCTCGCGGGCTGGGATCCCCCGCAGCTGGAGGTTACCTGCAGGGCTGGATAGCCGGCCAGGGCCCTACTCTACCGGTGTAGGGGCAAGGCTGACTTCACCGCGACGGATAAAGCTCACGCTCCAGAAGTTTTTTCACCGTATTTTTATTTTATTTTAACACTTTAGTTTAAAATAGTAATTGGAACAAAGCTGGGAAACACGGAGGTTCATTTAAAAGTTGCACTTCCCCAACGAGTAAGAGGCTGACGGCTCACTTTCGCTTAATTACAAATACCTTATCATTTTATAGCAGTACCGTAAAACAAGGGATAAAGTAAAAAAATACACAAAATAAAGGTAGCAATTTTTTTTTCATTTGAACTGTGAAGACAGCATAGGATTTTGCAGAAACTTTCAGACATACAAATCAATCACATGCTTCACAGACTGCACACAGTTAAAACAACACCAAGAAACCCACAGAATTTAAAGTGAAATTAGAGATTGTGCTCACTAGCAGATACTTTGCTTCCCAAACTTGTCATACAAGTCATGCAGTTCTATTAGCAGAAAGTTCAGGATTCAAGTGAAATACATACTTGTGAATTCATAAGAATTTGTTTAGTGATGTAAATACGCATTATTCCAGTTATTCAGTATATACATCTCTTGCATGCCCAGAAGTCCTTGCTTTTATTTAGGATTTTAACTCTTCTCAGAGGAAGGCCATGCACACTTACCAAGGCCTTCTTTTTAACATACTCGTGGCTCCTGCATTTCATACTAGGAAATCCTAAATAACTGTGTTTCTCCACCTGAAAACTTCTCTTCCCTTCCCCCCCCCCAACCCAAACAGCAGATAGCACCCTATGATCCGGTATGTGGCTTTGTAGCACACTCTGCTGGCAGCAAGGCAATACAGGAAGCATTAGGAAAAACCTATGTTGTCCGTTTGTCCCTGCTTAGGGTTAGAAGCGCTCGCACAGGGAGCTAGAGAAGAGATATCAACTAGTAACATAACATCATAACATGCAGAATTAACATAAAAACTTCATTAAGTCTTTTTCTCATTAAAATCAATAGCTTTTAACCACAGTAATACTTATGGGCACAGTAGAATGACTGAATTGTATTTTTTCCCCCCACAAACCTTACTCCAGAGTGAGATTTTGGCATCCTGATTTGCTATTTGTGTAGTAGGCCAGCACACAGGTGGAAGCTGACAGTTTTTGTAGTTCATGCAAAAGGAACAGGAGATTGACTCTGCTATTGCTTTCAGCCAGAAAGCACTTAAATTCAAGCTTTCACATGTAGTGTTTTTGTTTGTTTTTGTTTTTAAAAAACCCACAGCTGTGGTGTGCTGAACCCCTCCATCCAGTGCATCTTAGTGAGTATTTTATCCTTTTTAGCAGGACTGACAGTTCTCTTATCACTGTATCTAGACTTAGCTTCTGTTGCTCAAGTTTCCCTATGTTTCTTCTATACTGCTATATCCACGGATTTAATTTGTGTTTAGCTCAGTAAATTTAATTCACATAATATAAGAAAGAAGTGGAAGGGGAAAAATAAGGCATTTCTGCTAGGGGTCAGTAAGACAAAGCTGGGTATACACTTTCACTTTGCACAGAACAGCTCAGGCTCATACAATTTAATTGTTCAGAGTCTAAAAAAAATATTTAAAAATTAATAGCTAATGGGTGGGGATAAAAAGAATTTGGGGACAGCCTACTTTCCCAGTAAAACTCATCCTTTTTGCAGAAGTGTTAGAAAGCAATCTGGACGTAGACCATCACATCTCACGGGAGTCAGATGCCATCACAAGATACCTATAAGCACCCAAAGGATGACAGTAACAAGGTATTTGCTCACATGCTTTATGTAATAAGGTCTCAGAAAGTTCCTCAGCAGCTCAGGTCTGAAGCAGAGCTAGACACATTCCTTCTTTTCTACAAGGTGTTGGTGGGGTTCAGACCCTCAGAGCTAAGTGGTGGTCACAGGGTCTTCATCAAGCTTCAGGTATTTCCTGTCTACCGAACCCTTGAGTGCCCAGTCATGGAGGAGGCTGTAGTCATAATGCTCCTCATCCACCAGTTTTAGGAAGGCCAGTCCAGAAATGGCTTGCCACTCTCTGAGAGATGGGATACGGATTTCTCCTACGTTTTCGCTCCCTGGGACAAAGCCAAAAAACTTCCTTATGTGCTGGATGGCATAGAGCTTGGAGTGCTGGTCTGTCGCTTCATCAAAGAGCTCCTGCTCATTATGGACATAGCTGGTCCAGTATCTGAAGTGTAGGAAGCTGAGCGGGGAGAAGCAGCTTGCCAGGCAGTAAGACAGGAAGACGGTGATGACTACCACAGCAATCAGAAGCCAGCCAGCCACCTTCCACAAAACAAACAAACAAAAGCTGCTACAGCTGGAAATACCCACAGTGGTCACTTCTGAGTGTTAAAAAAATAATAAGCCCATAAGACAACCTTTACTTTCTCTTCCTGAATAAGAAGGTTAACAGAGTATAAACCTGTGACTATTGCCATCACACTCAGTCCCTGCCTACTGCAACCAGCCATGCAATACATTTATTTCCATCAAATTTAAGGAAGTTCTGTTGCATAGTATGTTAAGATGTTGCCTCTGCAGCTGTTATTGTGAATCTGTAACAGATAAACCCTCTAATTCCTAGCCCAAATTATCTTATACCCCATTTAAAACCCATTTTCTTCAAAGTAACAACTTACTATTCCCTCTAGTATTTATCTCATACGTAAGCTTCTAGAATTGAGTCTGATCTAAAAGAAGAAAAAACAACACACAACTTAAATTTGGCTTGCGTGGTGCTCTCTCAGTCCCTTAGTCACATTGCTTATGCTCAGATCAAGAACCTTCCTGCCCTTCAGTGGCTCTCAGACTTCCATTGATCTTGCTTGGAGGTACTTTTCAACATACAGGAATGCATCCTCCAGTAGCAGGTAGCAAATGGAACAGTCAGAAGTAATAACTTACATACTGAAAGTTTAATTACCCTTACCAGAACAAAGCAGGCTTCAAAACACAGATTTGGCACTCAAGGCGGAAGATATTGATCCTGTTTTATCCTCACACTGCTGCATTAACTCACTGCTATCATTAGATCTGCAACATCTCTCACAGCAGAAACAACATGAGTTACTCACTTGTGACTGGTATCGGAGTAGGAGAATCACTTCATCTCTTGCCCGGCTCAGCTCTGGAGGAACTAACTGACTGCAAGGGAACGCAGCCAGTATCTGTTTGCGTTCACTAGCAGTAATGTTAGGATTAGCTCCATAATAATATACAGAGACATACTCGCTCATGGCACACACATAGTAGGAGCCATTTATCAGGGTGACTGCTAGCCACGTTACAGGAGCGACCAGCGCTCTGCCAGTGATGCTGCACAGGACAAAGCAGGTCAGTTTGCATTGCAGCAGCTGGTTCTGCGTGCCCTCTGCCTGAAGCGGAGACCTTTTGCCTGTGACCAGCCTCCAAGTCTGGTTGTTCAGGGCATAGCCAACAACCAGAAGGATCAGTGCAGGAACACCTAGGAAGGCCAGCCCATAGATGAGGTTCTGCCCCACATGACAGGGACAGCTGAACGTAAAGAAAGAGAAAAGTTGCTGCCCACCAATTGTCAATATTGCAATTATAGCGTTAGCAATAACAACCTCTTTGCCTTTTAGAAAAGTTAGCCACTTTGGAAGGAAAGCCATTTTAGATCTTACTCTTTACCAGATGCCTTTGCCTTAAGTCAATAATAGCTTTTAATTGTAGTTAACTAACACTAGTAGCAGACTACAATGGAAACAAACCAATCCCAATAGTTTAAAATAAAACAACCACTAAAAAAAAAAAACCAAAAAACAAATGTAACAACAACTGTTAGTCTTTCCCCTTCAACTAGTTTCTAACTCTGCTCCTTAACAGCCAAAACCTCATTTACTAGCTTTATATCTACTTGCAGACATCCAGTCACATGCTTTAATTGATCCAGTAATTTCCCTCAGCAGTTCAGGAACATTCAGCATTTAAGCAATTGTGAGCTCTGCCAGCCCCTTGCTAATTGTCTAAAACCACCAATCAGTCCTCCCTACCTTGTGAAAGACATGCAATGCTAGTAAACTGATCACTACCCTGCCAGGGGCAGTTGGCCAGCAATTTTCTAATCAATGGTAATTAGCAGAAGGATTGTGTGGGACTAGGGGGAAAAAATGGAGAAAAATGGGGGGAAAAAGAATAAAAGGGATTGCTTTCACCTATTCTTCATTAAAAACAAAGCAAACAAACACACAGAAAAACAAACCAAAACAAAACAAAGAAATCCTTGTTGAGTGGATCAATGATTAAAAAAGGTCATTTTAAAATGCTTCAACATTAAGATAAAAACTGAAATGATGCATTACGCTGCACAAAGTTTGGAATCCCAATTCTGTTCACATTTAATGTCAGTTCTGGTTCTATTTGCTTTCCCAGTGCTGGAGTCTGAGATGTGGTTAGCTGCTGGACCACGAGGATTTTATTGTTTCACTTGCGGTTGGCAAGAAACCGGCATGTCCCATTTTGTGACAGCATTGAACACTCCTTTAGGCTGTCTCCTTCAGAAAGATTTTATGTGGTAATGTATAATCTGCTATTCATGCGATGTCAAGCCAGCTTCAGACGTACCCATGGTAACAGCTGGCATTTGTATAGCATGTTCACAGTTCACATTTTTAAGATTTTGTGTAGGTATCGTCAACCCCTCTGTGGGCAGAGGTAGGTAGAAATTTTTCAGTTACACATTCCAGAGCTGGTTTCTGAATACTGGGATGCATGACCTGGGTTCTCAGCTCCTCCCACAAATCAAGGCTTAATCAGAGGTTAGTTTAAAACATTTAATTCCTGATGATTTTGTCCAGGTTGCACTTTGTCTAAGGTCATGCCATCCGGTAGTTCTGTCCATTGCACACTCCTGTCCGATTTGGTGCCGAATATGCAAATACTTGTAAACATTTTGGTTCTGAGAAGTCTAACTGCCTGTAATATAAAGATTTTTACCAAGAACAGGAAAAAAGTAGCCAATTTAAACAAAAAAAAACTTGCCTATTTACAAGGCAAGACCCTATTCCTCCAGTGCATTTTTAGTGTGGACATCTGCTTGTTCCATCCTCATTCACAATCTATAAATGAGGCCCTTGCTGGCATTTGGCTCACAAATCCATGTGACACCATTAAACAAAATTAAAAGTGTTAGAGAAATGTGTTGAAACATCCATCAGCACTTTGCCACTGCTTTTCTGGAATCTGTTGTTAAGTTCTTGGTTGTTTGGGCAGTGTAGTACCATAACAAAATTCCAGTGCTGTCTGAATTTTGAAGATTTGTTTTCTTTCAACAACGTAGATTTTTTGATATATATATATATTAATTAACTAGTGGTATTATATTTTGACAAAATTTACCTCCTTTAAATTCAGTACAACAAACCCAGCTGGCTATAACAGAATTATTTTGAAAATGTGCTTTATAAGATTCTTCCATTGTGCCTCAGTTCTCTTTAAAATCTCCAGCTGATTGCTGCTGAGCTTTCTTTGGGCACCCTTTTTGCTTGTAAAGGAGGCAGGCTTTCCCAAGCGTCACTTGTTTACTCCAGAAGCACATTAGATGTGAAACTGAAGAGGTGCACAACACTGAAATATTCATAGTCAGCCTAAGGCTGTTGAATGAGGCAATTTATACAATCAATAAAACAACTTTGTAGTGCTGCATTGTCACTTTTTCTGCATTTGCTTTCATGTTGTGCTGTAAAAAGCCCTGCTGGGTCATTCTATTGCGGAACAAATTACAGGCTGGATCCAATTAAGAGCTTGGGCGGCACATCAAACCTTTAAGTAGTCGCCTTTGCAGAGGAACCCAGAGTCCTGAGGTAGACATCTAGTCTCTTTATCTGATGCCCAGGAGGAGTTAGGATTGAATGCAGTCCAAGATACTACAACCTGGGGTGACAGCCAGCTCACCTCTGAGGCAAAGAGATGATTGTAGCTGATGTCTGAGGCAAATAGCAATACATGGGCAAAACTTAGCCATGTTTTTCCTTGTCATTTTGCAGGACTCCGTCAGCTTGAATTGTCTGCCAGGAACCTCATTATGAGAATAAGTGCTTTTTCTGAAGAACTGAGCATGGTTTGCCATTTTCTTTTAGAACATGTTGATTAGAAGACATATTACATCTTCCTATCCTTCCATACGCATAAAACAGTTTTTGTACTCATTTGCTTTTTATTGAAATAAAGCTGCTGTGGCAGAAGAGAGAGGTTGGTTTCAGTTCCTCCTCCTGCTTTATCTAGTCAAAACTCACTCACTCATCTCATTCCTCATTCCAGTCATTGTGGGTGTTGAGGTGTTGGGAAGAAACTGTATTCTCCACCTGACTCAGTTCTACCAGCCATGCTTAGCTGGTATTTTATTGGATCAGAAAAAGATTTGGATTTTGTTATCTGGTGGCCAAGAAAGGGTAGAGGGAAAAATCTATTTTTCATCTGAAGGTTTTATTCCTGTGGATTTCAGAGGACGAGACTGAATCCTGGTCTCTTCCATCCTGCACAAGTGTTTTCATCACCAAGCAGTCAAAAGGCTGATGTGCCGTGCCTCCTCTAGCTGCATTTTGGACCTGTTGGAGCAAGTCCAGAGGAGGGCCATGAAGGTGATCAGAGGGCTGGAGCACCTCTCCTACAAAGACAGGCTGAGGGAGCTGGGGTTGTTCAGCCTGGAGAAGTTTCCGGGGAGACCTTATAGAGGCCTTCCAGTACCTAAAGGGGGCCTACAGGAAAGCTGGGGAGAGACGCTTTGTCAGGGAGTAGAGTGACAGGACAAGGGGGAATAACTTTAAACTAAAAGAGGGTAGGTTTAGATTAGATGTCAGGAAGAAATTCTTCACTCAGAGGGTGGTGAGGCCCTGGCACAGGTTGTCCAGAGAAGCTGTGGATGCCCCATCCCTGGAGGTGTTCAAGGCCAGGCTGGATGGGGCTTTGGGCAACCTGGTCTGGTGGGAGGTGTCCCTGCCCATGGCAGGGGGGTTGGAATTAGATAGTCTTTAAGGTCCCTTCCAACCCAAACAGTTCTGTGATTCTGTGGTTTTCAGTGGATGTCAAGCCTGCCTGTGCACTTCAGGTATTACCTGCACAACAGATTTCTGGGGCAGTTTAGGGGCGCATGGTCCATATTCTGCGTTCTGCATGGTCCTGGGTTGGCTTCAGGCTGCCAAACCATTTTCATGGAATATTTAGCCTGGTTAAGGGATAAATTCCTCTCCCCTTAACCGGGACAGGCACTGGTGAGAAAGCCATCAATAAGCTTCATTTTAAGGGAAAATTAGAAACCAGTTAATGATTGTTTATTTATTTATTTATTTATTTTTGAACTTACATCTTTTGCTTCAGCTGTGCTTAACAGGGAAAATTTATATGAGATGTCTGTAGTGTGTTTCAGCAGAACATAGGTCCCTGAATCTGAGAGCACTCCCTTGGAAAGCTGTTCCTGGGCTGTCTAACCAAACCAAGGAATTTTCAGCAGGTCATGCTGAAAATGCTCCCAGATAGGGCACTATAGGAAAGGTGGCAGCAATGGCACTGCTTTCTTCTGAAACATGGCCAAAGCAGCAGCCACACTGAGCTCTGAGAAAAAGCACTCATTTGTGATGTGGGAAACCATTGCTCAAGTACTTTTTTTTTTTTTTTTTCATGTAGCTCCAAACCCACAGCAGCTACATTCTTACAGTTTGAAATAATTCAATTCTCTGTGTGAAATATTTAGCACAAGATCTATCAAACTGAAGACAGAGAGCAAACAAAAGCCCAGCCCTGTATTATACTTATTTGGATACCTGTCTTTTGTGGGAAATGTATTCTTATTTTGGCTCAAAGAGCTTTTTTATTTTTTTGTTTGTTTGTTTAATATATTGAACGCCAAATGCACTATGACACTGTGGTCTGCAATATTCGTGTTTGGGAGAATCCTTAGATGCTGGACTACTGAAGAGATTATGTACTTAGCCCTAGAGGTTTCAGCTTTCCCATAACAGCCAGTCCACTGTAAGAGGCAGGATATTGGTGCACATGTTTATGCATGCTTTTGAACTTCAGGAGTTGTTTTATGTATATTTGTTTTCAGTGTATTGTAAAGGGAGGGAAGAATTGTAATGCCCAAACGGTCACAGAATCACAGAATCATCTAGATTGGAAGAGACCTCCAGATCACCGAGTCCAACCTTGTGCCACACCAACAGTTCTTGGGGCTGAAGACTAATATCCTCTCCTGAAAAATGTAACAGGAAGGGAGGTGGAGGGTGGTGTTAACATCCTCACTATTCAAATTGCCTTGGATATATTCTGAGAAGTCTATGTTATGGTTTAAACAGCTGCCAGGTATGTGCCAACATCTACCATTCACATGGGGCTGCAAGTCAGACAGCAGTTAAAATTATGAAGGTGGCTTTGTCCTGTTCCTAAAGGTGTGGATTCAAGCTACCAATGACTTGATTCCCTCTCTGGAGCCATTTAATTCCCAGCTTGTTTGGACAGAGCATTGCTGCTACATTTTCTCTAGTGTGTGCAAACCTTTCAAAACATAGCACATACTCTCTAGTGCATCGTATTATAAATGTGAAGTTAGGTATATACATGTATGCACATAGAGTATCTTCCAAACAAAGCTGATGTGTTCTTTACCGAACATTGCACCTTCTGGTCTGCAGTGATCCTTCATGATTTCAGTATTAATCATTCAGATTGAAATAATTCGTTCTTATACTCAGAACTAGATAAATAAAATGATGTTCACTTATGGGTTGCCTTAAGTGCTTTGTGATGGTTTTACTGCAGATAATTTATGCTAATGATAATCTAGAGATTATTTATTTATTTATTTATTTATTTATTAATGCAGTGCAGTACATTTTCCTACAGGATATGGAGTGTCTCTTGCAGTGAGAGACATATTTGGTGCTTGTGGCCAGTTGGAGACAACCTGAGAAACAAATCCATCTCTGACTCCATTTAGAAATGCAAGTGATTATCTGGAGAATTTTAATGTCTGGCTTTTATAATTTACTTAAATTTAGATATGGAAAGTACCTATTAAATATTTTCACTTAGGCAAGAGTCAGCTTTTACAGGGCCAGAAAAGTACCTAGAAAAAAAATGGAAGAGGTTTATTTTAATGTACAGTTGTCCACACCATCTCGTTGTGGGTACAATGAAAGATGTTAGAATCATTATATTTTGCACAAGGAAGGCTAAAAAATGCTTATAATTGTCCTTATTTTTGTTGTTGATTTGTCTTATAATTTTAAGCTACCATTTTTTTCTTAAATAATCTTCCTTATCCTAAATGAGTCATATTTGCTGCTTTCTGTGTGTCTGGAGAAATATATATCTGCAATTTTACTCTGGCACAAAATCTATTAATGAATTAGAATCTAATAACTGCATGGCTTTTAGATGAGGCCACAAACTTTTACTTGCTCTCCTGAGAGAACTCAGTGGGAATGTATGTGGAAAAAAGTGCTACAAGGAAAGACAACTATCAGATTCATTTTTAAATTTCCTAGTGATCATAGCCTAAATCTGTGCTAAATCTGAACTAATTAAAAATACCAAAATTACCATATATGAAAATAGGAAAAGTAAGGTGAACCTTCCTGGATGTTCATAACAGGGATGTTTACAAGTAGGGGTAATAGCGGGCTAAGAATAATGTAAGATCTGCTAGAAACATTGATTATGAAAGTGCTATTTGCCAAAGTTGGCAGCTGTAGGGGGTACCCAGTTTATTCCTCTGGGAATCTGGGTGCTCTAGATCTACCCCACCAGCTTTGCACACCCAGTACCACGATGACAGTAGTGCTTGTAACCTGTGATCTTCCTGCCCAGGCAAATGTTAACTCACCAGACTACAGCTGTCACAGCTAATAGAAGACTATTGCTCTTTGAAGTTGAAAATGATCAAATTTTAGTTACCTTGTACATCAGTATCGTGTAATTGTGATTTTATTCTTCAGAGAGGGAGCATTTGTTAACTCTCCAGACACCAAAACCTGACACAAACAACAAAATGAATTTGTTGTCCCTAAAAAAAAATAAGACCTGCAAACTCTTGAGGCTGCCTGGTTTGACTTTCTGTAGATGTTTACCGTGCACTTAATTACAGCCCATTTTTACGGATGGAGCAGTTGTTTATGTTGTGTACAGGGGAAGATCTGCTGCCAGTCACATTCCCAAAGGGCTCAGTACACGTAGAGAATAGGAGGAGCATCAGCAGCATTACAGATTGCAGTGAGCACATCTCATGTAAAAGTCAGAAGAGCAGAAAAGAGAGAACTTTAGAGGAGGGAACGAGAAAATGCGGTAACTGAGAGAAGAACATGCTGCTTGAGGAAGAAAAGCTATAAGCTGACAATCACATATTTCAGGCGTTAACACAAGCAGCATGTCACGGCCACCAGGAAGAAAGCAGGACAGCCAGAAAATAGTAAGATATTTTTGTGATGTGCAACTGAAATTGTGCATGGAGTAAAAATAAGTTATTATTGTATTGATGTGTTTTGTGCAGACGTGTTTCTGAATAGCTTGAAAGGACGGGGATGAGTCTGCCAGTATTAGAACAGAGGTGCTGGCAGCATTTATATCTACAGTGGGGCTCTCTGGTGGACTGCCAACAAGCTGCCAGCTATTAATATGTGGCATTTAAAAAAAAAAAAGGCAAACCCATAGGACTTGGAGTCTGATTTTGAGCAGTAATGCTAAGATTTGCTTTATAAACATTCATATCTCTCCAGCTACCTGGAGATATGACATGAAATTATTTTCAGACAGTCCTTCAGTATGAATCCTGAAGCCAAAACTCTGTTCTTATTTTGGAGAAAAGAAGTGATGCCAGCCTCGTCTCTAGCACATGAACAATTACAGGAAGAGTTGGTTCATCTGGGGCTGCAGCATACCTGGCACCTGCTGTGTGCCCCATAGATAGCAGACCATGTCTTCTTTTGGGTTTGTGTTGCATGAGCAGCGATCCTTCTTCATCCTTCTAATGTGACAGTTTTTCGTGCACGAGGAGTGCACTGTCACAGGATCTCAACACGTGGCTTTAAGGCTGAAATCTGAATCTTGAAAAAACAATGGCAAAACTGTACCCCTTGTCTTTAAATGTTGGCTTTGACCATTGATCATTTAGCACAGAATTACATCAATTAGAAGTTATGTAGACTTCCTTTTCTTTTTTTTTTTTCTTTTTCCTTCATCTTAATATTGTCCTAAAGCTCAGGCAGTTATTTTAAGCATGCAAAATTTTCCCAGGAGGACTTCTTCAGCTGCATGGTCATAAAAAGGAGTATTTTGTGCCATTAAAGATATCAATTATTGTTCTTCTTGTTCTCTGCAAGTGGTATTTAAAATATGAAAGATTCACATAGCAAAATTCAGTTTGGAGGACCCTTTACTTTTAACCATTTTTTCTGAAACCTATGTTTTAATCTTACTACTTAGCATCTTCTCCAGGAAAATGGATGTTTTGCTCTGTTTTAAATCACCTGCAACATGAAGTGAGTCACCTCATCCTGTATGATACCATTTCTTTATGCTTCAAAATTCCTTTCAGTGAGAACTAGTCATCACAGTGGCATAGGGCATTAGCCATAGTGTTTCTAAAAGTAAGGATTCTCTCATCAACAAACACAGTTTTGTCTCAGCCAATACGCTTTGCAAAGGTCTGGATAACAAAGTCAGTTTTAATAGCAATAAATAAACAATTAGTTCAAAAGTCAGCAGGATTAGTGAAAACTCCTTTTGTATGTAGCTTCAGGACTATATACACTCTCTTAACAAAGGTCACAGCACCCTCCACAGTTCTGGTCCCCCACTGAGATGTCTTTAGTCACCAACACCATTCTGCAGTCACATGCTCCTATCCACATTGTTTTTCTCATATGACATTCATATGATGCTTATCTCTTTTCTCATCCACATTATACCTTCAGTTCTCTTCTGCATCCCCATCTTAGTGATGGCAACTGTACCATCATCTATCGTGTTATCTCCAGAGCCACCAATTTCCACAGTATGTAATGATTCTTCACGTGTGTGTACCTCCATGAAATGTGGTTGAGACTATATAGTGAAGTCAGTAACTTTTAGGAAAAGCCTGATAGAAGGACAGTGGGATCATGTAAACCTCACGTCCTTAAGTGATCTGACTCTAAGCTCAGATTCTTGATGTTCCAGGTCAGGAAGCAGCATGAGGGTGAACAAAGACGGACAGAGGTTGCTGTTAGATGGGACAGTGATAGCGGCAGTTGACAGAAGCAGAGGTAGTAGACAGGGCTTGCACAAGGGACTGTGCTGTGCTCAGTGCTGGAATCGGGAGAAGGGTGGTGCTGTTTGTACCCCACTGGAGGTGGTGAGTCCTGGGACCCCCTGCCAGCCATCCTTCTGTTCTTGCCACCATGAAACCATCGTATTCGCCAAGGGTGAGCTGGTACAGTGAGTTCTCCAGATCAGGATTTCTACACCTTCGATTGCATTCACAATGTATCCCCACATCGGAAATGACTGATCTAAATGTCTTATAGATTTATTATAACATATTGCATAAGGTGAGGTACACTTGCTTTTGCTACAGATGAGGCAATCACTTAAGAAATCCTATGTGCTAAAGGAGCGTGTGTAGTGGAAAAAATTATTCTCATGGAGAACTTCAGTGTTCACGGTCATTACACACTGCTAATACTAAGTTTATTCAGAATCTCTATTTTTGTTGAAAATTTCTAACTGTATAGGAATAATTTACCATAAATACAAAAGAGCAATATAGAAGTAAGGCCACAGTGGTTTAAAAAAAGCAATAGTACTATGTTAGAATAGAAAATGTTTGCATCCAAAAGTATAATTATGACACACCTGTATATATATAGCAAGCTGAAGAGAGATTAAGTTGTCAGTAAGGAAAAGAGAATATAAGTAATTGTAGAAAACTGATAGCAAAAACAAAGTGAATGTATAACTGGGCACTTAACTGCATTTTTTACTTTATCGTTAGTTCTGAAACTCTAAACAGGCTTAGGAAACACAGAATCACAGAATCACAGAATTGAAGGGGTTGGAAGGGACCTCAAAAGATCATCGGGTCCAACCCCCCTGCCAAAGCAGGTTCCTTAGAGCAGGCTGCCCAGGTAGGCATCCAGACGGGCCTTGAATTTCTCCAGAGAAGGAGACTCCACAACCTCCCTGGGCAGCCTGTTCCAGTGCTCCGTCACCCTCACCGTGAAGAAGTTCTTTTGCATATTGGCATGGAACTTCCTGTGATCCATTCTGTGGACATTGCCCCTTGTCCTGTCCCCACAAACCACTGAAAAGAGGCTGGTCAAATCCCTCTGTCTCCCACACCTCAGGTATTTATACACATTGATGAGATCCCCTCTCAGTCCTCTTTTCTCCAGGCTGAACAGACCCAGGTCTCTCAGCCTTTCCTCATAGGGAAAATGCTCCAGTCCCCGTATCATCTTTGTGGCCCTCCGCTAGACTCTTTCCAGGAGATCCCTGTCTTTTTTGTACCGGGGACCCCAGAACTGGACACAGTCCTCCAGGTGAGGCCTGACCAGGGCAGAGTAGAGGGGGAGGATCACCTCCCTTGACCTGCTGGCCATGCTCCTTTTAATGCATGCCAGGATCCCATTGTCCCTCTTGGCCACCAGGGCACACTGCTGGCTCATGGTCAACCTGTGGTCCACCAGGACCCCCTGACACATGAACACGAAGTTTCTAAGACTGAAGTCTGCTCAGAAGCAGAGGTCTAAGTGCTTAGAGAGCTGTAGGGTCAAAGAAAGAGTGAGTTTTGATATGAGTTGGGGGCAATGGAGAACTTCGAGAAGCCTCTAATACAATGTACCTATTTCTGAAAATGGAAAATTTGGTGGGTGACAAAGGTCTCCACTGGAAAAGAAATATAAGAATATAATATAATTAAAGTTAACTTACCTTAACTTATGGAAAAAAAATACTGTGTCAAATAAATAGTTTCTTTCTCCAACACATTGAAAGAGTGGTCAGTAATGCAACTATGTTATTATATTTTGCTTAGATTTCTCTAAGGCATTTGTCTTGTTACAACACAGATTTTTGTTGAGACTAGAACAATGCAGAACCTGTACAACATCCACTTGCTGCATTAAGAACTTGTTAATGAGAAATTGGCAAAGTGTGCAATGCTATTGTAAACAGGAGTTATCACCCTGGAGAGTTTCAGATATCGTTCCACGCTACTTAACATTTTGAACAGTGACATTAAAATGGAAAAATTTATTAAACTCCAAGCTGTTGATGCAATGCGGGCAGGAAAAGGTCTTTCCACCAAGCCATTCTTCCTGTTCTATGTTTTCATTGGCATTTACTATTATTTTTCCACAGACTATAAACAAAAAGCACCTCCAGCCTGCCCACATGCCACAGGCCTGTAGCACTTCCTTGAATTAATTCCTGTCCAAGAATTTAATGAGTGCCAATCTCTTAGGCCTAAAGGCCAGCTGCTACTCCTGCTAAATACAGTCAGTTCTGTAGTGCCATGGAGGTGATCTGGCAGGATCCTTCCCTAGGGGAAAGAAGTTTCCCAATATAAGGACATAAAACTAATAGAGAGTGTCCAAAGGAGGGCTACAGATATGGTAAAAGGTATAGAGGACAAGACATATGAGGAGTGGCTGAGGTCTCTTATTTTGCTCAGCCCAGAGCAGAGCAGGCTGAGGGGAGGCCTAATGGAAATGTCAATGGGACTGATTCTTTTTTGTTTTGCTCATTGTTATTCTTTACACTTGTGCTGAATTATAGATTTTTTTCATTATTCTGTGCTAATAATTTTTAATCTTTTATTTTGTTTATTTGTTTGTTTGGGGCGGGGGGGAGGGGCAGCTGATGATCTGAATCAGATCAATCATACCTTTGTGAAAGAATTGGAATTTCACTGTATATACTGTTGTTCTTATTATAAAGGGACTAATAGCTCATTGCATCATTTATTCTTCCTGCAATTAAATGCTTATCATTAATTTTGGGTGGCATTTTACAGCATTTATCAATTCGGCATTCATATGTGCTGTTACAGGGCACAAGAATGTATCTAATGAAAGTAGCTCTATCCCAACAAATGGTATTTCTTACAAACAAAAATCCCTGTACAGAAACTAAAGTGATGATCAAGTCAGGCTCTGTCACTTAAATCATGGATTTCAGTGATTACATGTCAAGGACAGCAGCTTCTTTATTAATGTAAATGGTATTTTTGTTTACTTTTAATACAGTAGCAACTCAACACCGTGAAAACATTTAATTATAATTTATTTCAATTTTCATCTTTTTCTGGCAGAGCAGAGAACTTTTTGTGCTCACGTATGGGGCTTTGGTAGCCCAGTTGTGTAAGGATTATGAAAAAGATGAAGATGTCAACACCTGTTTAGATAGAATGTAAGTACTACATTAAATATCCAGCTTCATTGATAATGCTATTTGTCTACCTGTGTATTACCTTTTGTATTTGTCTCTTAAATTTATGACTTCCAGCACTGTCAAAGATTACAGAGAGCATGGGGGTAAGACTTGATATTCTGTCAACAGAAATAACATTAATTTGTGAATTATGATGAGCAATTAACCTTTGAATTCTCAGAAGAAGGGTGTCAGGATTGTTTTGATTGTTTACCCTTGTTCCTTGTTAATCCTTTGTTGAGCTAGTTAATAATATAGATTTCTAAATGTCATCTCCTATTTTCATACACTCATTTTCAACTTCCATGCAAACTCTCCTCTTCTTTTCTTTCATATCTATGTTATTTCAATCTCCTCAAGCTTTTTACTTCTCACAGGTGTTTCCTAGGTATAACATGCATTTGTGTGCCTACTGTCCATGTGGCCTTTCCAGGGCTTCCACTCATCTAGTAGCGCTGTGGTTTTGTGACTTGGATGCTAAGAAGTAATCACACTACCAGGCTCCTTCTGTAGTCAACAACCTTCCTTAAGGGTGCAATTCAGGTGTTTCACTTGGGCACTTTCAATTGGCCTCTGACCATGGATCTGTTTTCCCCATGGATCTGTTTTCCCCAACTAAGGGTCAGTGGGCCTCTTATCTTTAAAAAGACCATACAGCAATGAGTGACATAGCACAAATGGTCAATGAGAAACTGTTTTTTTTATACAGATAACCGCTTTGGAAAATGAAGATCCTATGTGGGAACATGCCATCTTTACTGAGATTCCTAGGCATTATCACAGGAGAAATAGTATCACAGAAAATCAGTAAGAAATTTTGAACTAGTTAACAAGAAGGTATAATAAGATGCTACCCAGAAGAGAAGGGCTCATGTTTTCAGGCAAAACAGACGTGCCAAAGATTTACAACAATCATACTAGACAGAATACCTAAACACTTTACTCTTAATCTGAAAACTTGCAAATAAGTTATAGTCCAATAGCTATTGATGGAAGCGAGTAAAAACCATTGATTTGAAAAATAATTTATTCACAACTAAAAAGGGACAACATCCCTCAAATTTTTATTTGATATTAATACCTCTTTCAGCTCTGATGAAAATAATGAAAAGAAAAAAAAAAAGAACAAAAAAAATAGGCTTATATCTGATGCTATGGTAGCAATTAGGAAAGGGCAGTTTTGGAAAATGTGGATACATATTTTGCTCTTTGTGGTTTTGTTCTTATAGCTGTTTCTATAAGATCTTTTTGTTTTTCTCAATAAAGAAAAAGACTCGATAAAATATTAACAGTTTTCATTGAAACAATATGATCAGCTTATTTCTGTGATGATAAAAGCAGCCCATCTTGAGGAAGAAACAGATTAGCAGACCTGTGACAGATGGGAAAGGTATTCTGATCTCTCTAGATATGTATATACATACATAATCTGTTGTGAGATGGGTGTTTTTCACTATATAGTTGCCAAGTAGCAGCTTGCCAATTTATTATTGTTTTGACTTTGCAAATCGAAGGCATAAAAATTGAAAATAATCTTGTGCATCACTAATGCATACCTTGCTAACTGCTGATGACATTTACCAACATTATTGATACTGATACTTAGGCAATAAATAAATATTTCATCATTTTCTGATGAGATTCTACAGCTTCAAACCTCATACTGCAAAAACACTTTCTGTCTTGTCATCACATTGAACATCAGATCACTTTTTGGCTTCTTGTCAAAGATGTGGTACAAAATCACTAAGAAACTCCATTGACTGCCGCCTTCCCTGCAAAGGGTTTGAGGCCTCTGCCAAACAGGCAGAAACTAAGAATATCCACGCATATGGGCTTGAAAGATTCCTTAAAAACATTTCAGAGTTGGTTCACATTCTTTCATAACATTTCTGTCCATCTCATAAACTTTCATTTTTATTTCAAAAAATAAAAAATAAAATGCTTGGAGCAATACAGGCATAGATATTGTGCATACTGTGTTGTTACTGACCCTTGTTTTTATGTGAGAGCTAGAAATATGTACTTGCTTAATGAAAATTTTCATTAACTTTCGTTCTTTTTTACTTCGTTTCTCTGAATTTGTAGTGTTTTAAATACAAATAAAGGTGGTGGTACACTGAAACTGTATGTTAATTGGAAACTTCTGGATATGTTCTGCAACTGTTAGATGGAGGGAGATAACATATTAGAGAAAAGGTAAAGAAGGAATTGTGGAGGAAAAGCAAAGAAGGAGGTGAAAGGATAAGAGGATAAAGTGAAGGAGATAAGGTGTGTATCCCTTTCTTGTGAGTTTGCCTGACTCCAGAACTCTGCAGTGAGGGTGCCCAGGAATTTCTGAAGCCCATGCCAACCCAGAGATGAGTGCTATGATTTGAAGGAGCAGTTGCCTTGCTCTCCTTGGTGTGAGATGAACTCTGGGGATCACATAAGAAAGGAGAAAATCCTGTCCTGTGTAGTCCTATCCTATTTTTAGTGACAAAACAGTATTAATTTGCATTCATATGTGTATTATTTGTATGGTTTTATATATTATACTCATATATCTGCTATCTCATTTATTCATATATGTAAATATAAATATATGCGTGTGTATATAGTCATCATTCTTATGATGCTTGCAGGGAATATCATGCTTAAAGGAGTATGGTTCTTTATATGACTACATGAACTACATCATACTGTGCTGCAAAACGTGGTAGAAATAAAAATCTAGACCACAAAAATCTGATGTCCTCAAAACCATTCATTCAGAAACATGCAGGTGGTTTGCTGAGAAAGCACAAGAGACAGATTTGGGAGATGGTAGGTGCAAAAAAAAATCCTCTTTTTGAATGTTAACATTCTTTGTTTTCCCCTTAGGGGATACGCCATTGGCATAAGGCTGATTGATGATTTTTTAGCTCGTTCAGCTGTGAAACGTTGTCGCAGTTATTCTGAAACCGCAGACATGATTGCACAGGTAAATAAGATTTACATTCTCTAGAGCTTTGTCACTTTCAATGGTCTTAGCTTTTCCCTCCTCCTCCATCAGTTTGTTCCAGAACAGTTATCTACATTTCTTGCTATATCATGAATGTCCTGACAACAACATCAAAAAAGACTGTTCTCCACAACCACACCCATGGTTCCCTTGTGTGAAATACAGCCTTTTCCGTATTTACAATCTCACATCAACCAGTAGCTCATACAGGTTCTCCTTGAGAGGAAATATCAGTTCCTAAAACACCAAAACATAGCATAAAAATGTGATGCTTAATGAGATGAGAATCTTGCAGTCGGTTTTGATAAACCCATGATGGCAAGTTTAACATAAAGAATCATCAGAAACACAGAACTGGTTCACATGGGTAATAGTTTTGTATCTGAGTTGAGGACACAGACAACAAAGTGAGAGCTGTGAAAGGGTGCTGACCCGTGATCTAAACTGACCTTAAAGTCATTTAACTTCAAATTTAAGTCATTTAACTTCAAATTAAAGTCATAACTTCAAATTATTCATTAAATAACTTCAAATTATTATTATCCCTCTTTTTTTTTTTTGTTTCTTTTCTTTCCTAGGAACATAAATGGCTTAAGTATCTCATACAGATTCTTAAAATTTGATATCCTTATTCCTGCCATCAGAACTCTCTTCAGCATTTCCATATTATCTCAGATATTTTTTAACCTTAGAATGGTGATACTGGGAAGAAGCTGCAGGATTTTCTGCAAAAGTAAGACTCAGCAATGGAAGAGAAGAAACTTAAGAAAGGAAAATGAGAAACATTTCTCTCACTTTCCACCAATCTAACAATAAACTAAAAGAAAAAATAATAATTGTGGGTACTTCCTCCCTTTTTGATGGATAAATTCCTTTTGAGTAGTCTTTCGCAATACTGCCAGTCAGTAAAGATCTAGGAGAAAAATTAGTAGCAATAATGAAGTTTCTAAAGACATAGCTTTGACCCCAGGGGCAAGTCTATGGGAAACTTGAAGAGAAATCCATAGGATGTCTAGCTCTTCTAGACTGCAGACACACTGTAAAGGAGGTGGTAGTTCGTGGATATGAAGTTGGCTCAGACTGATACCCACTCAGATCATTGTGAATGATTCATTTTGTCCTTAACGATTTTCATCTGTGAAATGTTGTCAGTGAAGATATGCCTGAGCTTTCCCAATGGTAAAAATTAACCACACTTTATAACAAAGAACTGTTTGCTAGGTGGTCATTTGCTTTAAGTGGAGAGATCAGGGAATCAGTTAATACACCAGAGATTTGTTTACAGGGGCTTGTTTTGGAAGACAAAAGTATGTCTGGCATACTTTTTGGGAATTACTTAAGAATTACCAGCAGCATCAGCTAAATATGATGTTGACTACAGAGCTGGGAAACACCAGGCTGTTTGTACAGTCTATACAGTATAGACACCAGACTGTCAATACTAAGGCAGCAGTGCATGCTAGTAGCACAGGAGTATCGTATGTCTAAATGATTCTGGACGGTACCAGGTAAGGTGTGATCCTGCTCACATTCGTCACACCATTTCAGAAATACCTAAGTTACGTCTGACTGAAGTGGTGGGACAGAAAGTAGTATTATCATTCCAAAAATACTTGTCGTAGGGGAACTGATGGCTGTCATAGAAATAAAGGGCCTCTTTGCATTTCCTGTTGTAAGTATAGCTATAAAGTAATTCACTGCACATGCACACATGCAAAAGACACACACACATCATAATCTGCCAAAGTTTAAAGCAGAAGCAAGTTACATTATAAAAAGCTTGCCATATTCGGCTAGCTCATAAAAGAGTAGAAACTACATTTTGTCCTGAAGCAAAGTGTGCTTTGGAGTCTCAAATCAGAATAATGTATAACAAAGCCTGTCCTTAGCAGTAGCTGGTCCAGGGTGGAGGATCCACTCGTGGTACTGAGGTCAGCTGAATGAAAAACACAAGGGAAGCAGCATTTCAATCACTGTATTAAAACATGCTGTCTCATTAGAAGAGTGATACCAGGCTGCAAAATCACCTTGTTGTTCTATTTCATGTTCTTCTTCGGGTGGCGTATGTTCTTTGTTTTCTCCTCATTTTCATATATATGCCAGATTTCTGTTTTGCTGAGTCTTGCATTTCCTTGTGGTTTCCTTATATACAGTTGCTGTAGTATAGCTGAACCATCGTTGTCCAGTACAGGAAATTCAACAACAAAATACAGTGAGAAGTTAACCATCAAAGTAAGGAAAAAGATACCATCTTGCTTTTGCTACAGGTTGTACATCAAAATACACTTAATGAGAGAAATCATATTACTCAGAATGATTGGAACAAAATTTAAAACAGAAAGGCTCTTGAAAATTCTGTTTTCAGCAAACTAAAAAAGGAGTTCTGTGGAAGTATATTCTTTCTGAGACAAAATATATGGAAAATGTTTTCACGTTTCTTTGCCAAGCATTTGTGAAGTAGTCTTCAAGCGCATTTTTCTGATGCACATGCCTATGAAATATAAGCAAAATGACCCAGGGAGTAACTGCAACTGCACTGTTGAAGTTGCTGGTTCAAAATTACACAACTTTTTACATGACCTCTTTAACTCTTCAGTAGCTGTGCTCTCAACAAGGAAAAAAAATGTTTAAATACTTCATTGCACTAACTCTTAAAAAGAAATCTGTTTGAAGGTGACTGTGTAGAGTAAGACTGGTTAAAAGGTTAAAATAATTAAGACAGTTAAGCAGTTAAAGTAGTTAAAGCTAACCATCTTGTATGCATAGCAGTTATCCTGCAGTCCTTTGGAAAGCAAAGACGAAGTCTGCAAGGTCATGCTGTGGGTGTTTGCTGGAGAATGTTTCTGTGTAAATGGAAAGAGATGAAGCAAAGGAAAAAGCATACAGTGAGGAGTATAAAGCCAGCTTGCTATACTGAGAAATAAATAGTGGAGGAAAGTGTACGTAAGGCAGTCATTTTCTGTGATCCAGTGACTCAGACTGCAGAGCCTGGGATTTACTGCTAGTTTACATGGGACTGAAGGAGGGCCAACATTGTTTGGTGATGAACCAGAGCCCTTCTACACTGAGTTCCCATGGTGCCCGCTGACTCCGTGTGTTGATGCTGTGACTTTGCATGGTTGCAGTTGGGACAGAATGAAAAAAGGCAAAACAGGCCATGTAAAAACAGGCTTTCTGCTAACTGGCAAATCGGTGTAAGAGAATGGAAACCATCTGAGAACAAAGCTCAGCTGAAGAAATATCATCCAACACTGGATTCAGAGTTTGGATCGGGGTATAACTGAGGACTACTTTTCATAGAATCAGAGAATTATATGAAACAAGGGTGATAATTTTACACTATAAACCTGCAAAAATCAAGGTTTTACTTCAGTCCCTCCTCAAAAGATCCCAAGCATCACCAATCTGATTTAAAAAACAAACAAACAAACAAAACCCTCAAGGTTTATATCAAATCTTAGATCTTCTAGGATCCTAGACCTAGAAGCTTTCATAGCACAATGCCACCATGCCCCAGGAGGGGTTTGTGTGCGATACAGATGGCAGCAGCCAGACAATACCTATGAAAGTCTGACAGAAGATGACAGAGTTCACAAAGCTGGTAAATGTTGTTTTACAGATCTCACCAGTGAGAGGGAAATGCAGATTGCTGTGCTAAGTGGTAAGCAGTAAACTGAAACGTGAAATGCTGCACTGTAAAGAGTAAAGGAAAGTTTGTGAGTACATGGGATCAAGAATACATGACAAGGCCTTTGAATTATTTTATTCTTCCCAAACACTGACTGTAGAAAAGTACTAAGAATGAAAAGTATGCCAGCAAAAAAGTTATTTTGGCTGCCCACCCACTTCTAAGTAGATGAAGTAACCTCCTTGATTAATCTTCTTGTTATATCATCTGATTTTATAGTTTTATTTTTTTAACAGTGTCAGTTACTTTGCACCATTACTTCTATATACAACATTTTGTAGAGTTGTATATACTACTGGGAACTCTTCACTACAGGGACTGGTAAGTTAGTGGATTCCCAACTGTTTCAGTAGTTGTAGAATGCATCTGATCACCATCAAAATGTCACCGAATTTTAGTCTTGCTGCTGGAGAAACACAGGCTGCTGGATGAGAATCTCAAAAAGGGCAATCTCACATTTTTATTTGTTGAGTGCAGACATTTCTTGTTTGACGTTAAGCAACACATAATCTCATAGAATAGCAAGACACATTTTCGAAAGAAAGACAGCTGTGCTTTTTTGCTTTTTATGGGTTCATTTTAATGGCTGGCTATGTATGTGTCTAAACAGATACTCTTTTTTTATTTCATTTCATAAAAATAGCAATGAGGCAAATTTATGGATGTAAGTTTCAAAATGGTTCATTCGTTTTAATTCCCTCTTTTTTTGGAGTCCCAAAGAAAGATTGAAAGGCCGTTGTTTTACCCTCAGAGAAGCTGTACATCACAGTTTTAGAGGAATTTCTCTCCAGTCATAGCCTGGTTTCCAAAAAAAACCATTCATTTCTTATGTGTTCAATGAATAATTTATATATGCACTTAAATTACTTATGAGAGTGAGACCTTTTAACAATTTGAACTTTATAGCTTTTCAATGTTGCCTTAATTTGGTGCTCTATTGCACTGCAAGCCGGCTACTGGCTTTGCATAGTTTCCTTGCAAGTTCTCTGTTACACCGGAAATTTTAACAATAGGATTTTGAAAGATTCGTCATAACATAATGCAAAACACAGCTGAAATTAAATCAAAAGCACATGAGGGCCTAGCACATTTAACCAGTTACTGTCTCGTAACAAAGATCTGGAGTTTGATAGAGGGGCAGATGTGTACTGTAGTAGGAGAGTTAAAAGTACTTAATGGAGAAAACTGGTTTCTCACTGAGGGGAAGAAATAAGTAAACTGAGGTAAAGAACATAGAGTAGAACTGAACAGACATTTCCTGCTTATTTGTTCATTCATATTTGATTGGCATCAGAGTTAATGCAAAATCTAAGTTTCCTAAGATAAAATGTTGATTCTGCTTTTTTTTTTTTTTTTTTGATCACTTTGTTTTGGATCGTGTTGAAAATGAGCTGCTGTGTTAGCTACTGAACTTTAATTCAGAGACAATGTTGATACAAAACAGCCTTTATAATAGCTGCTTGAGGGACAGAGTTAAATTTGCCAAAATCAAATTCTAGCTGTAAAAATAGGGTCAAGCTGGGTTTTATTTTTGTCTGTTTTGATAGAAGTATTCCAGGAACCGCATGGCAATTGCATTAAATCACAGACATTTTGGAAAGACAACACAGTTAGAATAGCACAGCCCTGGGAACAAGCATCAGCAAGGGGCTGAGGCGCCTATGAGGCACATACTGCAGCACTCAGCATTCAGCAGCTGCTCTTTGAGGTAGAGACCAGGCTGTGAGGCACAGGGAAAAGCGGGTACAGGAGAAACAGCTCCCTGCAGCCGGCTGGCCAGAAATGCCAGCTTTGTTTCATGCGACGGGGCTGGTAAGTACAGCCTGCCCCCCGGCAGCCCAGGCTGGAGGATTGGTAGGTTCAACCAGCACCTCCTGGTGCCCTCAACACCAGTCATCTGTGAGCATGCAGCAAGGTAACGGGGAGAAGAAGAGAGTAGACCTCAGTTTTGCCATTCCATGGGAAATAAGAAGGCCAGGCTGGGAAACACTCCCACTTCATATGTTTCTGACTACTCAGATGCAGAGCTTTGAGCACTCTCCTGAAGAAGAAAAGGTTGCCTAAGCCAGAGGTGGGACCCTTCAGTCCTCCTACCTTTTCTTCTTCTGCCACGTACACTTTCACCCTTGTGTCCCAGCTGTTACAGGACAGTGAAGTCCTCATCCTTACATCAGCCCACTTGTTCCCCATACCTACTGATGATCTCTTTAACCTACATAGTGTCCTCCCTTTTGCAGCCCAAGTTGCTTTGGTTTTCTGCGGTACCAGGAAGGAGGGAGGTGTACAGATAAGGCAAGGGAAGTGAAGCAGTAGCCCTGGCTTTTCTTTCAGTAGGTGTGGGGTAAAAACCTTCATGGATTGAAGGGGGTTAGTCTTTCCTTTCAAACTGCATGTGGTAAACATTCTCATCTTTTGCATCAATGCTTAATAAAATGGCTGAGCCTCTGGGGTCAACCTGGAGCCTCTTTCTGTGTTTTGGCCAATTTGCCACAGAACACAACTATAGCTCTTGGAGCTTGGGCAGAACCCAGAGCCTCCTCCTTCATTGACTGGCTACTTACTGTTGACATTCTCTGTACAAGACCTGTGCTGGAAACCAGACAAAAGCACTTCTATTCCTGCCTGGGAGTCATGGAGTTGTAGAGATGCACGTTTAAATGGATGAGGCAGTGTGGAGATGGCAGTGCCATATACCCAGCACTGCAGGTAGTAGCTCCCTCTGGGAAACCACTGAAAAACACTCTCACTTTTAGTGGGGATTAATTTGGGAATTGCATTTTATTATTTTAATAAACATTCTGGCAAGTACAAAACTGATTATATGAATGTCAGAAGAAAATAGGTAAAGAGAATAAATGAAAGAGAATGTGAAGTTGTTACACAAATAAGGATTAGGTTGTAAACATTTTTCTGAGTAAGATCAGAAGATCTATGACATGGGCTTTTACAAACAGCATCCTTCCAGTCTGTTCTAATCACACAGTCCATTATGCTCAGAGCTTCCCACATGCTTTGGCCATTTGCTACCATGAACTTAGCAAAGTGAAATGCTGCAGTTCAGTGACCACCTGCAGGTCTGACTTACTGGTGTCAGATGTGCCTGCTGTTGGGACTTTTATGTTGGCAGTGTTGCCTCTTTGCTTTCAGGTGCAGCAGGTACATTTAGGCATACAACATGGTCCAAGTCTGCTGCAAAGTGGGGCAGCTGGGATAAAAAGAAATATAACATTTGCTCAAAGACCACAAAATCAAAGCGCACAGAAAAAAAATCTAAGCAGATGGTGGAAACAGGTCTTGGATTTTGTATTTTTAAAAAGTAATGGTCTGTAAATGCAGATAGTTGTGGTGTTGTTAGTTAGCTTTTTTTTTTTGCTTTTTTTTTTTTTTCTGAAGACGCTCAGAGAGTATGAGAAGAGCCAGGCAAAGCATGTTGGTTTGTTGATAAGAGCCTGATTCAACCTGTGCAAAAATATGATTCTTTGCAGACTCAGGGAGATTGGCAGTAAAATGCTGCATAAAAGCCTACCCAGTCACCCCGGGGAAAGAAACTTGGCAGAAACTTTGTGCCTCTTTTACAAAGAGTTTGCAAAGGCTCAGGCAACCCGTGCAAGAGCCACATGGTGAACCCCATGTGCAAGAGCTGAAGCACAGGGCTGCGAGGTGAGAGGCCTTTACCAGAAGAAGGGGTTGTGCTGCCACCCCACCTGCCTGGCCTGCCAGCTCCTCTGCTCCAGACATGTTCTACATTCCCTTAGACACTAAAAAAAGTCAAAACCATCCCTCTGCAAAAACATTTTCTTGTCTTAAAATGTGGAGTTTTCTTCCAGGGCCTCTGTTGTACGCTGGCTGCAGGCCTGGTACAAGCAATACCAGGCAGCTCTATGGCCAGCATCTGGAATATGCTCCAGGCAGGAGCTTTGTACCAGTACGATGGGAAGCCTCCCAGGTTCTCCGTGGGAGAAGATAACGCCAAGTAGTCTCTAGAGACAAAATATCACTGGTGCATTTTAATTATCGTAACAAAGCTTAGGCAGCTACTCTAGTTCTGTTTGAAAATACTATTATTATTATTGTTATTGTTATTATTATTATTATTAACAAAGACACAGAAATGTCAAACTATTTGGGAATCTCAAGTTCTTGGTACCCAACACTTTGACTGTAAGATTCGTCCAAGAAATTACCTGGCACCTCATTGTCAAGTGAGGTTGCTCCTCCATGTCTCAGAAAGGTATCTCAGGGACAAGAAGGCCAGGGCTGAACAATGAGGCCATCCATGGTATTTTAGGTGCAACAGGAGATCAAAGACATTGGGACGCATTGAGTGACCAAGTGCCTTGGTGCCACATAAAAAAAAAAAATTTAAAATTGCTGTACCTGAAAGTGCCCTGGAAGGCACTTTCTGGTGGTACTTACTGGAAGGGTACTTTCTGGGGACTTTCTGGGGACTGTCAGAAAGCCACACATCTTCTATTATTTTATACACACATTTTGAATTGTATTACTTTATGACAGTGTTTTGATTTACATAGGACAGGTGTGCTATAAGGCCTTTTACATAGGATATTGTTTAAACCCTCCCACAAGTCACTGTTCAATTCTCTTGGCTTTTGTTCTGGAGCCAGCAACATTAGCAGAGCATGAGTCTTAAGTGCCAGTGAGGACTACAGTCTTTTCACTGTTGTGCAGAAGTAATTTAAAAGACATAAATATAAAACTGGGAGGGAAAGTGATCAAGAAGGAAGAGACCATTGTGAAAAAATATAGATTAAATCAGCTGGAAGTATGCTATATTAGCAAGATATAAAAAGGCTGAAAATATATATGTGATCTATGGTATTTCCCTTCTGTCTACAAATTCTAGTGTTGTCTCTCTTTCCTCATTGATTTCTTTCTGGCCTTCTTCAACTAGCCTGTGAATTGTGCTGTAATGCTGTTTGCTACTGCTGAAAGAATAGATCTGGGAAGCATCTTCCCATGCCTGAAAAGCTGGCAGGGGAATAACCTCTGGTTTCTTGTTCTCAAAAAAGCACTTCAGGTTTCGCTCGCTCAGCTTGGTGGCATACAGCTGGAAAGTCTGCTCCAGTTGCTCCTTCTCCTTCTCGGCATACACCCTCCAGAACATCAGCTGGAGGTGGCTGACTTTTGACTGGCAGCTGGCACAGCAAGTGGTTAGCAGGGAGAGAACGGCCATAGTCACTATCACACACCAACCTAAAATCTGGGGGGAAAAAAAGGAACAGGTGTCAGGTTAAAGAGGCCCAAGTGAAAATGCTATTTAAATCAAGTGTCCAACAGTGACTGCTGTTTGTACAGAGGGCCTGCTGCTCCTCTAGGGGACCTACCCCAGACAACACTTCCCAGTTTTCATTTGGTGCCTGCCATTAGTCTTAATGGGCCTTCCACATCTGGACCAAAGGGAGGCAGAAGAAGTCAGGGCCAAGGCTTCTCCATATTGTCTATTTTGATGTCTCTTTCTCAGGAAAGTGAAAGACAGTTGTTCTTTAGGTAGAACTCCACAAAAAGTTGGCTTATACTAGAGACTGTCTAGCCACAGAGACAGGCTTTGTCTCAGTTTTTAAATGATCCTATTTATCAGGGAGTGTAGTGATAGGACAAGGAGTAATGGCTTTAAACTAAAAGAGAGGAGATTTAGATATAAGGAAGAAATTTTTCACTCAGAGGGTGATGAGACCCTGGCACAGGCTGCCCAGAGAAGCTGTGGATGCCCCATTCCTGGAGGTGTTCAAGGCCAGGCTGGATGGGGCTTTGGGCAACCTGGTCTGGTGGGAGGTGTCCCTGCCCATGGCAGGGGGTTGGAACTGGATGGGTCTTTAAGGTCCCTTCCAGCCCAAACCATTCTGTGATTCTGTAATGAAAGGAACTTGAGTAATAACTGCTGAAGAGACCAGAGCAAATGCAATGACAGGTTCAGGAACAGAGGATCTCAAATCAGACTTCAACCACAACACCACCATGCACAAAGAAAAATCCAAGAGAAGTCTGACTGATCAGTCAAATAATGTTATGGCTGTATAGTGTAACTGTAAACAGATTGGACCTGAGAGCAGAAGTAGTGTCTTGAAAATTTAAAGATGATTTGATGAGAATTTATTGAAAAAATTTAATGGTCCGGCATGTAGTATATTGGAATTGCTCACTGAATTCTGTCACATAGAGGGAAAAGTGCACAAGTCGAATAAGATGTCATGATCACCAATTGGTATAAGGGTTTCTATCTCCTGAAAGCATCACATAGAATTACCCAGTAAGAATTAGCATTAAGACACAGTTCTGAATTGTGATTAACTACATGGGTAAGTAATTTTTATCTCAGATTAATCAACTTTTTATACTGTAACCATTTTAGATGTGTTTTGTTTTCAGACTTCCTTTTCATTAAAACAAAACAAAACCCTGTTTTAACATAAATCAACTAGTGGGAATATAAAAGTCTTAAATTTAAAAAGCTTCTCCCGCCCCCTCCCCCCCCCCCAAAAATTGTTTAACTAGGAGTTTCACTGAAATCTAACCTATTCCTCTGAACGTTTTTTGACATTAATAAATCAGCCCTTTGTAGAGGAAAATCTTTTTTTTAATGCCAAAACTCTTTTAAAAATCTTCCTCTTGCCCAGTCCTGTGAGAATGCTGGGAGGAGAGGGTAAGAGGAAAAAGAAATAGTGTGCACATCAACAGGTCTGTCTTGGCACTGAAACGGAGCCCAACTCATCTTCACACTGATTAGAAATAGTTCCTCTGTTTTCAGAGATCCCTCAAGGTTTTTTCGGCATCTCTCAAGTTTTTGTTTGAGCAAATTCTGGTAGGAATATTTTAAAAGAAAGAGTTACTTCCAGGATTAGAGCAAGAGCTGAGAGTAGAAAAAATGTGCTAGCAATTGTTTTTGTAGGATGTTCTTCTTTAAGGAGAGCAGGGGTATGAATGTCAATTTTTCATGCTGAGTACCGCTGGTCTAGCCAACAGCTATACTCACCTACTCCACTGCAATGTGGACATAAAAAAATGAAATGAAATAAAATAAAATGAGATAATTTTTTTTTTTTTTTACAAATAGAGGAACAAATTCCAGTGTGGAACGGATCTTTTAGGTTTCAGAAACCCATATGAATTAGAACTGATTTCCCATGCACTGTCTCTATGGGGAGTTGCAGCCTGCCTCATATGAACACTTGCAGTGATGTTGGAAAAATAATGGCCAGTAAAAGTCTGTGTTTAGCTGATGGAATTATAGAAAGTTTCCTCAGGGAAATACGTGAAACCAGGAAGCCTAAAAAACAATAGTTTTGGGGGACTGTTATGGAAGAATGGCTTCATGTACTTTCATTTTCTGGTCACTTTGTACTAACTGATGATATCTGTGGGTATTTGAGATATTGCTCTTTTTAGCAGCTTTTCACTCTTTTGCAGCTTGGAGAATGAACCTATGTATTCCCATGCTATTCCCACTCTGAGCCTTTGGTCTTTCTATTTCTTTCTTCATTATTTCCTTCTTCACTATTTCCTATACATAAAACTGTAAGTCTTAGAACTATTTGTTACTTCTTTCTAAATCTCTCAATTAAATTGCCCTGCCTTCACTGCAGTCTTTGTCTGCATTCCAGTCCTATTTGCCTGAGGACTTGAAAATAAAACCAGTTCTTGGGTAGGAAACAGTTCCAGATGGACACAATTGTCTGGCAAAAACTTGCTGGCTCCACAGAATGTTTCTTCTTCCTGCGCTTTGCTGACAATCATCTTTCCATCATTTTCTGTAGCACTTTTTCTTTCCTTTTTTTTCCTATGTTTTGATTTGATTTTTTTTTGTCTTAAAATTTACTTACATTACAATGCAACGAACAGAAGTGTAACACAAATATAGTAAAATGTTATCATGTTATCTTAGCTTTGCATAGTTTGGTTTTATTTTAGTGTTTCTTCCTTCCTTCTTCCAAGCAGGACAAAAGCATGCTCTCTTCTGGCATCATAAACTTGAGAAATGCAAATAGAAACAAGTTAAAGAAATAATGCATCACAAATCTGATTTTCCAGTATTTTCCCACTGCTAATGATGCAACATTTCTTTACAGTGTCCATAATAGTATCAAAAAAAAAAAAAAAGGAAACTGTGGTAAGGATTTTTAGTTGAACAGACCCCTCTGGGTGACATCTGTTAATCTGGCTTCCTAAACAACCCAATAATGTTTTTCTCTTCAGAGCTCTCTTCTTTCAGAAAGATAGCTTTAAGTTACCTGGCCTTACTGATCCTGACTTCAGTGGGACCCCCAGGAAACACATCATGGCTCAAACTGAACAAAAAGATTATTGTATTTGGCAGGGCTGCATCATGCCAAAATGTGGTTTATGTGGAACCAACAGTTTTATTTTAGCACCTTCCACAACTGAATCACAGAAGTACAAACTCTACAGTCCTCTTATTTGTTTTTCTTACCTGTGACTGTGCCTGAAGAGTTAGCTTGAGTTCCTCGCTCTCTGAGAAGGGCATGGTGCTTTTGCCACAGGCCACCTTGTGCAGCTCCTCAAAGCACTTCACAGATTTGTTGCGGCAAATGGAATCTAAGTAGGCAGGATTTCTCAAGCCACTCATGGCACATTCATAAAAAGTCCCATTGAGCAAAGCCACAGAAAGCCACATCACTGGGGCTACCAGAGCATTTAAAGTGATCTGTCCAAAGATGTAGAAGAAATGACAGATATTCCCTTTGGGAAATATTTTTCTGGGGTTCACCCAGCAGCCTGTGAAGAGCTTCCAGGTCTTGCTGTTCAAGAAATATCCAATGACCAGCAAAACAAAAGCTGGGGAGAAGAGAAATACTAAACCATACCTGAAGTTTTCATTGCTGCAGGGACATCTGAAAGCAACAAGAGAAAATACACGTTCACTTCCCAGCGTCAGCAGAGCCATAAAACTGTAACCAATAGCAGTTCTCCGGTTTATAAAGAATTTCAGCATTGTTTGGAAACCATCCATGTCCGATGATACTCCCTGAAGAGGTAAAAATCAAAACACTTGTATCTTCAGCTGTAGGAGTCTGTAGCCGTGTGTTAGGGGAGGGCTCTTCAAGGGAAGCACAGCCTGCTGCCAGCCTGGCTGCTTCAGCGCTGTCTAGATCCTGTAATGATGTCACTGTCTGTACAAATGCACTCACATTGGACCCCTCCACGAGCACGGCAGAGGAAAAGCACACAATGCCCTGTTATCAAATACATTTGCAGTCTCGGCAGTCTTATTCTTTCTTTACTTTTTTTTTTTTTTGGCTGTAAATAGAGAGCAGAGTAAATGCACACACTCACCAGTTGCAGGAGTTCCTGAGCTGTGATTATCAAAGTTGCCAGCAATGTAGGGAAGGACCTAATATGGAGCTAATGGTCCCAGGGGAGCGTGACGCCACAGAAAGCACAAGTTATAACAATAAAACTGGTTTGTATGGGGCTGTAAGCAGAGGAACATCAAGGACAGAATAAGCAGCCTTACACTGTACTTCTCTGGAGCAACACATAGCTCCAGATTTCTGTCTCTGGTTCCAGTGGAGCGCAGAAGAGACAAATCTAGTTTAATCTCAAGCCTGTCTGCCCCTTAGCCCTATGTACCTCAAGCAAAGCTAGTCTGCAGGATGGTGCATCCTATAGTTTATTCTCTAGTTTGCACCCAGTAGATTCAAACTGTAGAGTTTCATAGAATCATAGGACGGCTTGGGTTGGAAGGGGACCTTAGAGACCATCCCGTTGCAACCCCCTGCCATGGGCAGGGACACCTCCCACCAGACCAGGTTGCCCAAAGCCCCATCCAGCCTGGCCTTGAACACCTCCAGGGATGGGGCATCCACAGCTTCTCTGGGCAACCTGTGCCAGGGCCTCACCACCCTCTGAGTAAAGAATTTCCTCCTAACCTCTAATCTAAATCACCCCTCTTTTAGTTTAAAACCATTCCCCCTTTTCCTATCATTGTCTGCCTGAGCAAAAAGATGCTCTCCATCTTTTTTATGTCCCCTTTCAGTATTGAAAAGCTGCAATGACTTGATCCTGGAGCCTTCTCTTCTCCAGGCTGAACAACCCCAGCTCCCTCAGCCTGTCTTTGTAGGAGAGGTGATCCTGCCCTCTGATCAACTTCATAGCCCTCCTCTGGACCTGCTTTAACAGCCCCACATCCTTGTGCTGGGGGCCCCAGACCTGGATGCAGCACTCCAAGTGGGGCCTCACAAGGGCAGAGTAGAGGAGTACAATCCCTTCCTTCAACCTGCTGGCCACTCCTGTGTTGATGCAGCCCAGGATGTAGCTGGCCTTCTGGGCTGCAAGCACACGCTGCTGATTCATATCAAGCTTTTCGTCCACCAGAACGCCCAAGTCCTTCTCTGCAGGGCTGCTCTCAGTGAGTTCCTCTCCCAGTCTGCACTTATGTCTGGGATTGCCCTGACCCAGGTGCAGCACCTTGCAGTTAGACTTATTGAACCTCATTAGGTTCACATGGGCCCACTTCTCAAGCTTGTCCAGGTCCCTTAGGATGGCATCCCTTCTTTCTGGTGTATTGACTGCACCACTCAGCTTGGTTTCCTCCTTTTGCAGGTTGCTTTCAAGATGTACCTTGGGGTCACCCCCAGCGTGAGCTGCAGTAGCGCTGCAGGTAATGAATTCTCCTTAATCCTTGACAAAAACCCATTGGTGGACTTTGTGGAGGAGCTGCCAGCGGAGCGAGCGTCCCTTTGCTATTGCAACCTTCTCTGTGGGGTGATTCGAGGTGCCTTGGAAATGGTAAGGAAGTGCACATCTATTTTCTCTGTTCTTTGGTAACGAGCAGGGAGGGACACAACACCACGAAAGCAACACCACTTGTTCAGATAACTGAAATAACCTTAGTAGTGTTCAGCCTCTCTCTCAGATTAAATGTCTATATTGGCATAGAAAGGGCCAGGCTGATCCTGGATGCGAAGAAGCACGCAGCTTGACTCACTGAGCTCTGTCTCAGCTGCGCTCCTTTGGTGGCTGATGGAGCTGGGGAGTCAGCTAACACAAAGTGGCGAGAGCCAAGGGGTCATGCTGCACTTCTCATTTGATCCTTGATCCTGTATCATTTTCCTGCACAGGCGTTACCAGTAATAGCCATCCCTGTTTCTTTCCAAATGTATGAAAACAAAGCATATTCGGGTCACAGCAACACAACTGCAGATCAGGTGAAAGAAAGAACCAAGTAATGTTAAAACCCAAACATCAGAAGTGTATCAGATGGCATTCCAAATTTAATATCTCAAAAATGTAAGTCCTCAGAACAAAGCAAAACAGTGGCATGATGATTAACACATTATTCAAGTTCCAGTGTACATAACCTTCCTTTTTATTAACTTAGTTTGGAAAGATATTTTTAAAATTCTAGAAAGCTGTTTCTTATGAAGCCTGTGAAAGAGGGTCCTCTTGTGGTGAGAGATAAGAAGATTGTTACACTGGAGAAAAAAAAAAAAAAGAAAGAAAAAGGAGTATTTCTTTGCTTAACTGATCAAACCTGCTTCTTTCTAGGTTCACTTAGCAGCAGAAGTGACCTTCCTACAGGACAGGCTGAAGGGCGATGCCGTGACAGAAATAGGAATTACGTTTTTAAGGAAGGCTGAAGACAGAAAGCACAGAAGAAATAAATGAAAGAAATATTGGGAGAAACCTTTGCTAAGTGATATTTTGCACCTTTTGTTTCTGAAGACAATGTATAGGGTAGAAAAGTTTCCTTGAGTCAGCTGCACCACTCAGATGTTGGAAGGGTGTAGAGAGCTGGGAAGCAAACACAAGGGCAGAGCAGGGGGAGAGCAATCTTACTTATCATGACACAGGTATTGATGCTAAAGATCAAAGGAGCCTTGCCCTTTCTTCTCACATAACCATGCTCTTGAGCTCACTGGAAGTTTTACCTCAGTATTTAGTGCATGCCTGATACAAATAGTCAAACGGACAGCCTGCTGTTTTCAGCTAAACATGACCATCTATTTCCATCTTGTTTGTTGGTGATTAAAAGCATGGCTGGTAAGAGATGCTTTATTTCCCTGTCTGATTTGGGTTCAGAATAATAAATCCTTTTGCTGTGACTACCATATGCGGTTTCTCACTGTGAAGTGTATGCTTAGGTATGTGATGATTTGCCACTCACGGTTCTTTACACGAGGAATCCTTCTGCCTCTGATACCCAACAGACATGCAATTTGTCTGGTGTGGGATGTGGTGTGTTAGGGCTGTTTCCTCTGGGCTGAGGTGCCTTGTGTGTGCATCAGGCAATCGTGGCAGTGCTGGTGTTGCTCCAAACTTTAGCTTTTGTGCCATTCCCACACTGGCCAGCTCTACAGGAGCACTGATCCTCTGACCACGCTGAAAAAAAAGCATAGCATATTTAATATATAACCACTGTGGATCTATATTTCAGCTAAGGAAACTTCAATAAAATGTCAGTGATTGCCATACAACCAACTTGCTGGTCAGTGTGTGTGTTCTTACACGACCTTTGTCAAAATCTTCCTCTTGGCAGTGGACTTCTGTTATCACAACATGACAGAATTAGAGAAACACCAGTCTCACAGGCACTTGGGTTACGGGAAAGGTTTAATGCTGTCTGGTGTTAGGAAAGAAATCTGGGTATAGGTGGGAGAAAAGCCCAGGTCCCAAATCCTCATGCAGTGCCCTACCCACAAAGCCAGCTCACCGTAGACCTTTAAGAGATCAATTTTACGCAGAGTAAAAATTAAGCTTTTCATTACTCAGCCTTGGGCTCAGCCCAGTGTGCGGTAATTGCTACAAATAACAAGTTACAGCATGTAACAACACATTAAAATGCTCAACAAGTTCTCCAATTGCTTTTTGTAAAAATGGATCTTCAAGTTAGCGTGGAGTTTGCCTGATTTCACTGCCTGTGCAGGAGCCCTCAGCAGGTTTTTGCTGGTTGTGCCCAAGCTCTTTGTGATGGACACTTGGCAACTCTGCCTGCCCACAAAGAGGTGCTTTCCAAGGCAATGGCCATTTTTCCTCTCTCTAGCGACATCCTACCAACAGAATATTCTGTTTGTCATTATCTGCAGAGTGAATAGCCTGTTCCATCCTTCTTTTGTGGGATACTATTCTCTTAAACCTCTGTTGCATTAGACTTTCACACAGGTGCACACCCCTTCCTTCCGTGCCAAACATTTGTGGTGCTACTCAGTGTAGGACTTCAAAGCTGCTGCTTTCTATATTTCAGAATAAACAGTCCAATAAGACCTTTTCTGTTATTTAGACTTGATAAGGTTTGGAAGATAAATTTCCACAGTGCAAATGAACATATAGCAGAAATGTCTGAGCCAGTCAAGCCAGCGCAGATCTGAGACTGAGCCTGGAGATAACATGATACTGCCAGACTGGACTGGGTGCCAGTTCATACTCATTTCACCTCATTCTGGTGAAATCAGGCATATGGTCCTACAGCATTTCCTCCTCTTGGCTCCCCACTGCCTTCCCTTGTACTGGGTAGGCATGCTTGATGTAAACACATTGTTCTGCTTTGGTTTTACATTTTCGTCCCACACTGAATCACCTTGTCTATTGTATTCCAAAGATTCACAGAATCACAGAATTGTAGGGGTTGGAAGGGACCTCAAGGGATCATCGGGTCCAACCCCCCTGCCAAAGCAGGTTCCCTAGAGCAGGCTGCCCAGGTAGGCGTCCAGACGGGCCTTGAATATCTCCAGAGAAGGAGACTCCACAACCTCCCTGGGCAGCCTGTCCCAGTGCTCCGTCACCCTCACTGTGAAGAAGTTCTTTTGCATATTGGCATGGAACTTCCTGTGATCCATTCTGTGGCCATTGCCCCTTGTCCTGTCCCCACAAACCACTGAAAAGAGGTTGGTCAAATCCCTCTGTCTCCCACACCTCAGGTATTTATATACATTGATGAGATCCCCTCTCAGTCTTCTCTTCCCTAGGCTGAACAGACCCAGGTCTCTCAGCCTTTCTTCATAGGGAAGATGCTCTAGGCCCCGTATCATCTAAGGAGCATAAGAAGGAGCAAGAAAATGCTAAGCAATATGTCAACAGAAAGTGGTGGTGAAACAACACCCATCCATTACAGCCCACATTTCAGAGAGAGCATTCACCTCTGTGTAGAGAGTGACCACAAAGCCCCTCCACTTTTTTTGTTTACACTGGCACTTTTCAAGAGACAGAGACTCTCTCACACATTTCAGATCATATTTCACAGGTAATAATAAAAAACACTACAAATATATATTCATTACACACAGTAGCCATAAAGCCAAGCATCATCTTCCTGTACATGAGCTCCGAGATGTCAGTGGTAATTTTTCCATCAATGTCAGGCAAGCACAAGCTCACCATTTCAGCTTTTAGACTTCTCTCCAGACATGTGGAGAAGGTCTAAAGTTCACTGCTGAGGAGGAGGAAAGTGATCAGCAAAGTGATGCACTTCTGTCCATGGCAGAGCAGAGCGGTATCATGCTACAGATGTCTATGAAAACAGGAAGTTAAAGAGGAAACATTCTTAGAAAAACAGTAACAATAGGAAAAACAGTGACACAAATTACATTATCATTAGTTGCTGACATTAGGTAACCTGTAGACATACAGATTTTATTTGTCTTATTTAGTAACATATTTCCAGAAGTCTGTTTCTCAATGTTTCTTGATAGTGTAGACATTTCTTTTGGAGCTGGCTGATGGAGCCCTCAGAAGTGCACTAAGACTTCTGTTTGAAATTTCTTTTCATTTCTTTCATGATTACACAGAGAAGGTATGAGTGTTAAATAAATATGAGGAAAAATCAAAAATTCAAATATGACTGCATACGAAAACATTACATAAATATCTGCTCATATCCTTATACACGTATAGAATTTTTCTCCTTCCCCTAAAAGTAATTTTATGTATGAAATATAGACTGCACAGGCAAATCTGAAGATGTGAAGAAGACCTTCTGAAGCCTTTGTTCTTTCGTTTTAACGAGAAGTACTGGCTCTGCGTCTTCCCTGGAAAGTCAAAGCAGCTTTGGTAATGGGACCCTGGCAGTTCTGCTTGTGAGTGGGAAATGGCAAAAGCCCACTCAGATACAGCTGAGAGGATTAACACAAACTCTGTTGGTGTTTCCACTGCAGTTTTTCCTTGGAAAGTGAAATAAACATGGCTTTATTTTTAAACCGGATGCTTTATATATATGTGTGTATATGTGTGTGCATTTTTTATTTTTAAACCAGATTCTTTTAGTCAATCCTGATTTATTTCATGTGTCTCTATGGTAAAGCCTGGCCCCACTGAGTCAAGGAACGTTTTGGTGCTGATTTCAGTGGGGCCAGGACATTGTTTCCTTCCAACTTAGACATTCCAGAGCAGATTTATTGTTTTCTAGATGTCAGCAAACAAATGAACTCTTCAATAGGAGAGGTAAAGTGGGACATTTTAAGCTGAACTGTGCTTCCTGGAGGCACAAATAATAAACTGGACGCCCGTTACACTATTAACATCAGGTTTCTTGGAAGAAAAAGAGCCACTGATTAAAGTGCAGTAAACACAGGATTAGATCCTCTTTTCCTTTTATATGTCATATATTCTACTTAGAGTAAGAATGAAGTTACCAAACTAGTTTTGTTCATCTAATTAAAATGGGTACTTTCTTGCTTCCTCGTTTGAAAATGGCTGTAACAAGCAACATTATGGGATTTCTCTCTATCTGTCTGAATAGTTTCCAAGTTAGAGTTTTCTGTCTACCAAGAGAAGGTTTCTGGGAGGAGTGAAAGGACAGCCTGGACCAAACAGCCTGACTCATCTCTTGAAAATACCTTCAGAGAAAAAAAATAACTTTATAAATCTTCACTCAAAACTGGTGTATTTGCTTCTTATCATTAGGAGTTCTTTGATAAGAACATCAGTGTTTGCTAACAGTATGCAGAATTGCAGATTTATAACATCCTTAAATGTGTAGCTGTTCATATAAGCTTCATCTACACTGTCATATTATTAACAAACCTAACTCCTCAAGCCATGTAAATTTGCACTTGGCCTCCATTCTGGATCAAGTTAAACAGATTATTTGGTGGATACATCCAGGGGTAGCTTAGGTACTGATGAGAGGGCCAGAAATCTATGTGTAGTATTATGCATTAAAAATACATAATAATTTATTTATTTTTTTTTTGGTCAGATAAAATAGAAATCAATATAAATGCAATATCAAGTGGAAATTATGCATACCTTTTTTCCACATAAAACTTTTAGAATAACAGGAAATGAAGAGTAGAAGAAGGCCTGCTGTAAAAGGTGCTCAAGATCAGACAGTGGTAAAGAAAATTCACCACAGTGAAAGCTTTTAGTTTCACTGTTATCTAAAACAGCTAGACACACAGGAGTAAAATGGCTGGAATTTATTTATTTATTTATTTATTGGTTATTCCAACTGATGACCAGCTGAAGTCATGCTTAGCATTTCCAATGGACTTTGTGCACATGTGGCTCCAAAATGTTAATTGCTTCCCAGATTTTAAAAGACATAATCTTTGCCTTGAGAAACTAATTGATTGAAAGCAAATATTTTAGTCTAGAGATTGTTCTAAGCTCTACTGAAATATTTATTGTTAAGTCAAGTGATAGCTAATAAACTAAGCTAAACTTATGGTCAAAATTTCAATTCCTTTTTGTCCCTGTGTTACTGACAGGTATGAAAGTTTGGTTTTGTCACTCCAGCTGCCAAATTCTCTTAAGGCATTTGGAAAATAATTTGACATAGTACATGCTGACATCTTTGCTGTGGATCCTTGTTATTTTACATGACTCTCTCTTAATGAACATCAACATATGAAAACTCCCATTGTGAACCATGTATTTATTTAAATGCACCTAAACAAAAGTATAGTTTATTAAAAAAAAAACAACTCCTGAGGTTTACATGCAATATTTACAAACTGATTTCAGTAAGAGCTCAGAATAAGACTCTTTTCATATTAGTAGGTTTAAAAGGTTGCCAGTGTTACAAACGGTATGTTTCATCAAAATCCTGATTCACTTGCATGTGCTTCATCCACAAATCCTAAAACAGTGTGAATCTGATCTTCACTAGATGCCTTGCCTCTGTTTGTGTTCACGTACTTGTGTATCATGCTGTAATGCTGCTCTTTTGTATTGAAGCCATACGGGAATGAAATCTTCTGCCAATCTTCATTTCTGGGAGTCCAAAATGGTGCTGGGTCAGCAGGTTCAAAAAAGAAGTGAACGTTTCTTTCTGCCAGCTTGGCTGCATGGTCTTTAGCCTTGATCTCAAAGACCTCTCGTTCCTTTTTCAAGTAAATTTTCCAGAACATCAGCTGAAAGTAGCTAACCGGGGAGAAACAGCGGCTGAAACACGTTGCAATGAGTGCCAGAGTCATGATGATGGCAATCAGCAACCATCCTGCAATCTTGGAAAAGAAACAGGTGGGTTAAACAGTGTTTTTACATAGTCCTATGTAAGAGTATAGAACATAACATTGAATCAGACATGGAAACTGTATTTTTGCAGGCAGGACATGGATTTGACTGTCAAATACAGGAATCATTCCTGGTTTGTACAGGACTTTGTCATCCCTAACATATTTGCTTCTTAAGTGTGCTGAAAGTAGGTCAGGTATAAAAAATCATGTACATTAATTACAATGATCTCATGTCTTCCATCTTTGTTTGACTGGTTTGTTCCTTTTCATTTCATTGAAATATCAGTAACAGTCAGTCTTCCTTGATTTTACTCCTTTCTTACACTATCAGAATTCAACAATATAGAATTTGCCCCTTTTCAGCCTTTTTCTTGGAGGATCCACAAGCTAAATATTTAACAAATTTAAATACTTTGTGTGTGCGCGTAATTATCTCATAAATCTAACTTCATTAGCCAGCCTTAATGTTTTCCTGAGAAAAAGTGATGAAAAATGGTTTTCTCCTGGAGTTGAGGAGAAGACCAAACAAAAAGAAACAAAAGTGTAGTGCTACAAAATGCTTGAGTTTCATTTCACTGCAAATGAAAAAAATTCACTCATGAGTGCTATTGTTTTTTTTGATCATGCAGTTTGCTTTCAGCACTACAATTAAACTGTAATAAGGTAGATACATTTTTAAGCCATTCATCTAGACTACAAGTGTGAATTTATTAATAGGTTCAAACTTTGAGGTTTGTAGTGAAACCAGCCATCTATTGCTTCACTCGCCAGTTCTCTGTTGCAATGAGACATTGGCTTCCTCCCTATTCATGACCTCAGCTTTCTCTCAGCTAATGCATACTCACAACAGTTTGAGATATTTAAAGAGGTAAAAGTGGAAAAAGAGATGAGATTGTGCCAGCTGTAATCTAAATGAGAAAAAAAAACAGCGGTGGAAAGTTCCCTGCCCAGCTCTGGAAAAGGTTTTGCAAGTGCCTCTGCCAAGCAATTGCTATGCAAACATGAAAAAACAGAAGCTAGCACAAACAGCCATTTGTTACCTTTCTGTTAGTATTTTCTGGCCAACAAATTTTTGCTAATTGTGTACTTTTGCTAGTCACACAGTGTGAGAGATAAGGACTCTTGCAGTCCCCTGCAGGCACCAGTGTGTGTGGAGATGGTGGGGCTGGGGTCCATCAGGGAAGAGCATAGTAGAGAAGCTTTACCTGGGACTGGGCTTGAAGGCTGCAAAATTTACCTATCTCCTCGGACAACTCCTTGTCACAGGGTATTTTCTCCAGCGATGCATTGACGGGCTTTTCGATGTCCCTGCACACCAGCTTTCCGATGAAGCTGCTCCTGCTTGCTGCGCACTCGTAGAAGCTGGCACTGAGCAGGGCCACCGCGATCCAGGTGAAGGGGGCCACCAAGGCGCTGGCTGTCACTGGCATCAGCACTTTGCGAAAGTTTCCACAGGAGTCACAGCTACACTGGTTCTCTGGAGAGCATCTGCCCGTCACCAAAAGCCAGACTCTGGCGTTTATCATGTAGCCGAGCAAGAAGAGGACGAAGGCTGGCACTAAGAGGAAGACACAGCCATACACGGTGTTCCAGGAATTGCAAGGACACTTGAAGGCCACGGAGGAGAAGATATACTCGCTGGCAGCTGTCAGCAGGGACACAATGCTGTAACCCAGAATCTTCTGGTGGCGGATACAAAAATCCATCGCAGTGCGTAACTTTTCCATTTTCTGCTGCAGCCTCCGGTGGTCTCCCTGTGTTTCAAGGATAGTGAAATCTCAGTCAGGAAAGAAAAAGAGGCGTTTTTGACGTCCCACAGCTTATAAAAGCCCAAAGTGCTTTCACTTTCTGTTGCTAAAACTGTAGCAGCAAATCATTGAAGCAGCCCTTTAGGGGAAACAGAACATGAACTTGCTGCACAGTGTGACAGTCAAGTGGATACCCCAGTGGAAAGCCATCCCAATAATCAGCATCAAAACAGCAAAGTCTGTCTTTGTTTCTATAAAAATAGTTTTATATTTGTCCAGACATGCCTGCATTGCAACTAGCAATGGCTTAAACCTCACAGTCTTCTCAGGGAAGCTTTTGAGTGAGGCATCAGATCAAAAGTGTGAACAAAATGTAAGGAAACCACCCACAATTGTGTACATTTTTAAATCCAATCTTATTATTAGCAATATAATATGGCTTGTTCTTTACAGAAGAAAAATCATCTATAATCATGTCAATTTTTAAAGCTAACCAATTAATCATTTTAAAGTAATCAAAGAAGGTTAGCCCATGCGCAACAAGCATTGATCCAGCATTACTGAGTGAAGCTCTGGCTACCAGAGTGCCTTTTGCTGCCTTTTGCCAGGAATCAGACTGTGCACTCCCACCACCATAGCAGCTAGTGGCATCTTTATAGCTTCCCACCCCCAAAAAAACCCACCCGCTCCTAAAAAAGCAAAAATTAAGCAGCTAAGCCAATGGCATAAAGTGGAAAAATGATGCAAAAGGCTTGCATACCGAACAAAAATATCTGGAAGGGATTGGAAGACTGAGCTTCCTGTGAAAACATTTGTTACATAGATTACATAGGTTTCATTGACAGCCTGAGGGGCTTTGACCAGACCCCTAATAAAGATTTTTCTCATCTGAATTGTCAGCTGGACATTTGTAGAGACTATTTCAAGCAAGTCAGCAAGTGTAATGTGGTGCTGGCTGTATTGCTCATGCTACAGAAAACAAGCACAGAGCAAATAAAATGGCTCCAGTGAGAATTGTTGCCGATGAACTTTGAGAGTCATTGAAACCTTCTGAAGTCTTCTAGTGTACAGTTTGAAGGATGGTCCTCACAAATAAAGTGATGAGGTAGCACCAGGCTGTTTGGGTTGTCACTCTTGCTACATTTTTATGACTGAAAATAGAGAGCATCTGCACTCAGGTTATGTTTAAAAGGAAAAGAATAATAACAATATAAATTGAAACGTATAAAATCATGATGGATACTGGTGAACCCTGTGTAGTGTGGGTAACTTCTTTAGGACTTATGTGAAGGTGCTAGTATGATGTTCTTCATAGATTAGTGACCCATACACAGTCATCCAAGTAAGGTATCACATATATTCATAGAAACATAAAATCATCAAATGGCTTGGGTTGGAAGGGATCTTTAAAGATCATCTGGTTGCAACTCCCCTGCCATGGCAGGGATGCCACCCACTAGAACAGGTTGCTCACAACCCCATCCAGCCTGGCCTTGAACACCATCAGAGATGGGGCATCCAGAGCTTCTCTGGGCAAAGACATACTTTGTTTCAAAAGGAGACAGAGGCTAATTTTCCTGAAATCATTTTTATTTATTTATTTATTTATTTTTCTGGTCAGATTTTTTTGCTACAAAATGCTGCTCCTTTTCACTTGGTTACTAAAGGTCCCTTCAGGGTCAGCTCCATGAAAGACATCTTAGAATTAAGGTCTAACTAGCTTTTATGATTGTGGAGTTGGATTTGCTAAGAAAGTTGTTTGCTTGTTTGTTTGTTTGTTTTTTCCAGTTCCGTATCATTTACTTGTGCAGCAGTATGTCAAGAGCTAAGGTAGCTGTCAATCAGGACTATTCAGGTAGTGAGGCAAACAAATTTGTACAGTCATGAGACAGGATAATGCAATTTAGCAATTTGCAAGAGCACTCTCTTGCTAACACTTGAGCTCTCCCGGCCTGAATGAAAGTTTCCTAAAGTTGGCATAAAAGAGATTTGAACAAAGAACTTGAAAAACAATATCTTCCTCATCAAAATCAAAAGATTTTGAACACCATGGAGTGCAAAAATATGTGTTATCAACCTGTCATCCCTGTACTGGACAGGGTCTGTGAGACTGCCATGTTGCAAGCCTATCCAACACAAGACTTTAACATAAAGAGTTTTATATATATATATATATATGCACACATAAAAATTATACGTACATATATATACTACATGTGTATAATGCATATAAAAGAGTGTGTGTGTGTGTATCCATATATATTTTCCCCCGTACTCAGCTCTGGTGAGGCCGCACCTTGAGCGCTGTGTTCAGCTCTGGGCCCCTCACTACAAGGACATCGAGGCCCTGGAGCTTGTCTAGAGAAGGGCTATGAAGCTGGTGAAGGGCCTGGAACACAAGCCATGTGAGGAGCGGTTGAGAGAACTGGGGTTGTTTAGTCTGGAGAAGGGGAGGCTCAGGGGAGACCTTATTGCTCTCTAGAGTTACCTGAAAGGAAGTTGTGGGGAGCTGTGGGTTGTGATAGGACTAGAGGGAATGGCCTCAAGTTGCACCAGGGGAGGTTTAGGTTAGAAATCAGGAGAAATTTCTTCTCAGAAAGAGTAGTCACGCATTGATATGATTTAATGGCTTAGTGGGTAGTATTGGTAATAGGAGGACGGTTGGATGAGAAGATCTTGTAGATCCTTTCCAACCTTGTGTTTCTATGATTCCATGATTGGAACAGGTTGCCCAGGGAAGTGGTGGCTTCACCATTCCTGGGAGTGTTCAAGGAAAGGTTGGATGTTGTGCTTAGGGACATGGTTTAGTGGATGACATTGGTAGTAGGGTGATGACTGGACCAGATGATCTTGGAGGTCTTTTCCAACCCTAATGATTCTATGACTCTATGATTATATATATGTATATGTATGCCCCTCACAAGGGGAGCGGAGACGCAGGCATAGAACTCTGCTCTCTGGGGACAGCGACAGGACCCGAGGGAACGGCATGGAGCTGGGACAGGGGAGGGTCAGGCTGGGTGTTAGGGAAAGGTTCTGCACCCAGAGGGTGGTCAGACACTGGGACAGGCTCCCCAGGGAATTGGTCATGGCACTGAGCCTGACAGAGTTCAAGAAAAGTTTGGACAACACTCTCAGATACATGGTATGATTTTTGTGTAGACCTGTGTGGAGCCAGGGGCTGGACCCAATGACCCTCTTGGGTCCCTTCCAGTTCAGGATTTTCTGTGATTCTATGATATATATTCTCTGTTATCCTCCAGGAACAGACTTAAGTGGTAACACACATTTGTGTCAAAGATCACCATGCATATTTCCTGAAGATTCAAAAGACTTCTGTGAGTGACAAGTAATATGAGATTGTGAGCTGAGTTGCCTCCAATATATGGATAGTCACCAATAGTTCTTCAGTGTTTGCATGGACAGTCTCTGCTATAGCAACACCCAGAGTAAATAGCCAAAAAAGCAACAGGAACAGACAGAGAGAGAAATGTTGATTGTGTTTCTGCTCATGTTTATTCACAGTGATATATGAGGGGACCTGGATGTCAATCAGCCCTCATCCTTGTGGCTTCAGTAAGCCTGAAGGCATTGAACAAAGCTCTGGATTTAGAGAGGTGATGCTAAATAAAAGGAAGACCACAAGTCTAAGGCTAATGAAGAACAGTCTTAGGTTTGATGTGACGTGTGAGTACAGCAGAACTGCAGGAAAGATGGTGATGCAGAGGATGCTTGTGGGACACAGCTGAATCTTTGCCTTTCTGCTACTGGATAAAAGAGTTGTCCTATATTTTTATACATACTCAGAACACATAAAATAGGCAAGATAAGGAAAAACATGTTTTCTAAACACAATTGGCTAGAGTGTGGCTACCAAGTGACTGTGAATGTCCACACAGTGTACAGCTCCCTACATTTTATGCAGGGTAAAAAGGGTTTGTGGATGTATAACATGATAACCTGCAGATGTAAACAAAAGATATCATTCATTCCTTTATTTAAAGATATGACCTAGGTATTGCAGGTGAGCAGCAATTTGGGCAGCTGAGTAGATGGCACAGAGGCACCAGAGCAGGCACCAGAGGCATTGGCAGCCACTGGGCTGTGCCAGCTGTGTCATGCTCAGCACCAAGCTCCTGCTGCTGCTGCTATGGAGGAGGAAAATGTGCCACCACCTGACGTACTTGCCTCAGTCTGCAGGAGATTTTACTTCGTTATTATCTGCAGGCATAAAAATTGTTTGAACTTTGAGGGAAAAAGGAAAAAAATAATCATGTAGACCAGCTAAACTGGCTGGACTGAAACAGAGTGAAGGCTGAGTTAGTCTGCTAACCTCTTGCTGAGAATGGCTACAGTAAATATCCGGGGAGGAGCACAAGGACAGAGAAAGCAAGCTGCAGTACTTTTCCAGAATGCATTTACACCCCAAAAATTTGCATTTCAGGGGTTTCCCTCGCACCCAGCAGCTGTTGAGATATTTCTCCTCTTTGTCCAGTTGCTTTTTTAAACCAAGCACACATCTTGACATCCATTGTGTAGCAACATTGTGTAGCAAATGTGTTTAATTGGGATGAATCATGTTCATTCAAACCTGACACCACCCCATTAGATGCCCCCCAGGTCCCAGCAGGGGAAGAGAGAAAATAGTTGATCCTTACCTGGTCTCTCTATGTCATTTATACTGTACACTTTCATCATATCCCCCTCTTTTTCAGGCTGAGGAACCTGTAGTAAAATTAGTTGTTCTTTGTCTGATGGGCTGTATACCTACTATTTTTTATCCATATTGTCACCTCAACCATTCTCTAGGATTTGGGTAACCTTTTTGACATGAAGGGACATGGAGGGGCATACAAGATTTGCAGTGCACTAAAGGTGGATGACAGTTTTCCACACCCGCATATTGATGTTATTTATTTTTCTATTTCCTTGTAACAGTTTCTAGAATATTGACTGCTTTTTGATCATCTTTGAAGCAGTGAGCTGATATTTTATTGAGATCTGTATTATATAAAAAAATCCTCAGTCTTGAGGAGTAATTTCTGTCAGCCCAGAGTCCATCAGTTTATATATTAAGGTAGGAATGGGTTTCTCTTTCATCACCACTTAATCTGCGCCTGCCATTTTGCTTTCTGGTCAGACAACCTAGTAAATTATATCTGCAGTTCTTTAAACCAGAAGTTTCTTTTTAACTCTGCAGAACAACCTCATATTATTAACAAATATTGTTGCCTTGATTTTTACCCTTTTAGGTCACATAAAATATTGTTAAGCGTTATTCTCACAGTACCGATGCACTACTTTTTGCAATTTTTAGAAAACTTAAAACCCCTGAAGACCTTTCTTCTCACTTCAGAACTCCCTGGTCTTTTATTTTTTCCTAAATTCTGCAGGGCACTTTGTCAAATATGTTTTTGAAATCCAAGTAGAACCAAATCAGATCTCCTTTATCCACCTTCCTGTTCACCATTTCACATCATGTTAATGTATGTATACACTAATTTCATTCTTCGCTATAGTTTCTACTTAGTTGCCCCGTACAAATACCAGAAGTACTTTTTTTCATTTCATTTTGCAACTTTCATTATTACCAATAAAAACCTTTGCTCTGAAAAAAATGCATTTAGGACAGCTGCATTTTCTTTACACAAAAAATACTGCTGTGAAAAATACTCAAATTCAAGTTTCTGGAAAAACAAATGTAAAAAAACCCTGCTGATTATAATTTTTTTAAACATCTTACCAGACGAGGAACAAGATAAGGAAGTTTCAAAGTTTCAGAAAAGATGTCTGAGAAGAAGTTCTCTTTCCTCTTTTTTTTTTTTTAATTGATTGACTTTCCCATGTCTCAAACTCAACATGAATATCCTCTACATAAATTGTAAGAACTAATGTCTGCCCCTACATGGGTAAAACCATGGATGGGTTTATTAGTAGCTACCTCCAGTTGGAGACAATGGATAGTGTACCTCAAAACCAGAATTCATTGTGTCTGGACCAGTGTTGGATGTGTTGGGATGAAAGAAAATAATGGCAGCTCTGGATTTCCTCCCACCACACTGAAGGTGACACTTTTGCAGTGCCTGGGCTGCTGCCACAGCCACTTTAATGCCCTAAGCACTGCAAAACAAAAACATAAAGAAAATCAAAAAAGTCAGACAGATGGCCATTTGAACCACACAACCAGCAAAAAGGTACCTCTTATCACCTCCTATAGACAACTTCTTAAAGTTGATTCACAGGATAACCCCCTCACAAATGAACCCAGACCCTTTCCATATCTTTCAGCAACAATGTAGAGGAGACAACAGTGAAAATATTTTCCTTGTTCCTAATAGATCAGTGCTTTGGTGATGTTTCTCCACTTCCGCTGCCAGGTGTTCACTGTGGTTGCTTCTCCTACCCCCATTCAGACAGCCCTGTATTACATGGGACGCTTGTCTGTGTCTCCTGCAATTGGCAGTCAGGCTGTGTTTGGCTTTATGGTGGAGACAGGAGCTAATGGCAGTGAACGGAGCTTATCAGCTTTGTGTTCACCACCCTCCCAGGCAGGATTTTGCACGCTCTGAGAGATTTGTGCATTGGGTTGGAGCATGGAGGTGAAATCGCTGTGGAGGTACTGTCCTCCTCGTGGTGGCAGGGACACAGCTGCATCTGAGAACCACCAATTGAACAAGGAAGCCTGAAATCAGAAGCAGATAAAGTTCATGCATGGTAAAGACAACAGCCAAGGAACCCTGCTACTTCACTTTCTATGTCTAATTTTAGCTCTTTTGTTTCTCTGTAATAAAATATGAGTTCAGAAGCAAGCTTCCTGGGAAAAGGGAAGGGAGCTCCATGTGAAAAAGGATTAACCCTCCCCTCTGAGCAAAATGTTTCCAGTAAACACTGCAGAAAGAGGTGGGAGAGGAGAGACCACCCGGGCTGGAAGGAAGGGAATGCCTGTGCTATGAGTCAAGTTGTGAGGCTGAGGCAGTGATGGCTCCCCAGGGGGTATGGGCAGCCTCGGGAATCTGGGGGGCTGGAGAAGACCCACGGTGGAGAAGCTGGAGAGACAGAAGGAGCACGGAGCCCCCTGATCAGGCTGTTGTTAGCATCCGGTTCTGTCAGTGCATTGTTCTCCCAGGGTAGCTATTTCTTGCTCTCTAAATTAACACTTGTCTCTCCACAAACAGCTGTAAAGCATTAGCTGGCAATCGGTCAGAAAGTTTTCCGTTAAAGAATGCAGAATTCCAATTTAACGGTTGTTTTTGCATTGATTCACGTTAAATTTCATGCCTTCCAAGGGGGATAGAAGAAAGGCTAGAAAGAAAAAGAAACCAGATATTTTCAGAACAAACTGGTGATTTTTGTAATTTGAAACATTTCCATTTTGATATATGCTTTATTAAAATGAAGAAGTCAGATGAAAAGAACGTTTTATCAAGTTTCACCTTAATGTTTTAAATTCTGTCCTTTCCTCAGACATTTTCTGGGTGGAAAAAGCTGTAGTCCAACTAGTTCTGCAGTTGTATCAAATGTATAGTATTGGTCTTGAATACAGCAAGTGTGTGTGTTCATGCATGCTGAAGGGTTTTGCCAATAGTTCATTTTGTTATATTCATCTTAGTAAATCCTTGCAATAGGTCATTTATTTATTTATTCTTGCAGGACATTTACTATTTTTTTGGTCTAGCAAAAGATTGCTTTTGTTTTTGCAAATCATTCTTTCCTAGCTGCTCCTGTGAAGGTCCATCCTGTCCCAGATTTCTGTTATTAGTCTTATCAAGCTCAACTTCCTCTTCACTTTATTAACCTTAAAAGCCATGGACACAATAGAGCTTGAACACCACAGCACTGCCAATAGGTTTTATTTTTATAACGACTTGTTTCTTCAAAAGAAAGCATTGTATTTCTCACTTCCCAGTTAAGAAAGACAGATGGAAAAGTCTTTTTATTCTAGGAAAATTCTTGTAATACTTTTTGTCTCTTTCCAGGTGAAATTAATGCTTAACTAGTGGGAGTCTTGTCTGCACACAGCTCTGCACCTACCCTCCAGGTGGACTGACCTCCCCTGGAGGCCCATTACCTCGGTTTGTGAAACTGAGGAAGTTACTCTGGCTTTATGACTGAACCAGCCTTACTTGTTTGTGAACTGTCATGCAGCTCAGTGGCACCACATAAATCATTAATAATACTAATACTTAGCTGAGCAGCAGCCTGAGAGGTAGCACTGTGTCTGTGCATGTACAGCTTACAAGCATTTGTGTACATTATTCTGGTATTTTAAGACATTCTGGTATTTTAAGACATTACATTTATTAGCAGTTTTTGGCTGAAAAAGAATTTTAGTGGGTAGGCAGGAACCAGGATGGCAAAACCAAGCACAGTTCTGAAGGAGGCCCTAGGGGGTGAGCTGTGGTGCTGTCACACAAGCCATTGCACCAGGTTTCTCTTGCTGTTATTTCCTGCTGCTCTTTTAACACCACAGGTTCACAGAGTCTCGTTTCTGGACAGTGAACTTCCTGTAACCAAATCACGTGGCCTAGAGCAACCAGCTGCCTGAGGGCTTTATTGTTCAGCCTACATTAACCTACAGTCTATATACGCTGTAAGCCAGTCTGTGCAGTACTGTAAGTACTGGCCGTGATCCGTGGAATATTTGCTGAGCTTGTAAGAAAATATATGATATTTTCATAGGATTAGAAAGGTAGAAGTTGTCAGGTTTTATGGAGAAATCAAGAGGCCCTAGTGTGCAGATTATAGAGTTAGCTCATTTGTAGTCAGGTAATTCACCCTGAGCAGCCAACTAGTCAGCTCCAAGAAAACAAAGCTCAGTCTTTTTCCCTTACTATGTAAAATGATATGCCATAAAACTACTTTTGCAATTATGAGCACATTAAAACCTAAACATTTTTATAGTCTCATATGTATGTCCTTTATTCCTCATGTCTTTGCTGTCTTCACATTATGCCATCGCATCGTGCTATCTTGGTACTGCTGAACAGCTGAGATTTCATCCTGTTCCGCTCTTCCAATGTGTGTGGCCTAATGCTGTCTGATTATATGCTATAAAATATGTTTTATATGCTACAAAAAAAGTGTTACAAAAATCCGTAATTTTTCATTCAATTAATCCTTCCCCCTCTTTGTACACTTGAACTAATTAACTATTTTACCCAATTTAATTAATGGTTCTTCAGTTCATGGTAGTATGTCCGTTTCCCTTGCCTTCAGTTTCCCATTTTGGGCCCCTTTGCTGCCCAAATTGTATTACGTAAAGAGATTTTTTCTAACAGAAAGGCAGTGCAAGAGATGAGACCCTATCCCATTCAAAGTTTCCCACACATAGCTACCTATTGTAGTTATGCCAGTAGGTTCAGAGGCTTCTCTGGGGGCAATCAAGTGAGAAAGATATAAATGAAAAAACAAACAAACAACCTACTGAATTCCCCTTGGTCTAGAAGACAATTTATTTTTTAATTATTTTAATTTTGAGGATTCAACACAGAACTAAAAAATTGAAAATGACAAAAATTCTGTGTCTCTGACAGATCTAAGCCCAGATATTATTAGAATAGCATCAAATAGCTATATTTGGCTGACGCAGTAGGTTCACATTCATCTGAAATACAAGACACATTTTACCTTGTTTGGGGGGTTGTGAAATCATCACATATCTTTCACAAGGCAGAAAACAGGTGTTTGAAAGACTCGGATGGTCTTCACAATATGCAAAGAAATGCCACCACCTCCAGACCCTTAAAGAGAAGACTTGATCTTCCTGTTAAAGGATGCTGTTATTTCTTCTTCGTAAGTTTAGAAGACTATAGTTTTTCTAACTGATCTCATCCCATACCTTCAAAATACTCAATTTCACTTGCCAGAAATGTACCAGCTCAGTCAGACTGTATGGTGGCTATATCTGGCATGCATTAAAGGGTGAACTCCATTGCACTCAGCAGCGCTTGGGGGCGCTTTCAGTACTTCCCTGTTATAAGCAGCTAGTCGTTTTGTCAGGCTGTCCTGACGCTTCAGAGAATCTAAAATATTGTAGCTAGCAGAGATTTATTCATTAATAGGAAAATATGATTAAAAATGAAAGAATGGTAGATGAGACATAAGGGGAGAACCTTCCCAGCTGCCTAGATTTTATGTTGGCAGTAACTTTGCAAGTCTCTGAGTCTGCCCCCATTTATTCTGTAATGCTGAAATACTTCATCATCACCACTGTCATTTTATGTGCAAGGTGTTTGCAGCTGTGAGTATTTTATAGCATTACTGAATGTCTTCTGTATTTCTGTACCTTACATAAAGCCACCGTTATTTAATTGCCCTCTCAAGGACTCTGGTCCTCTGTCCATTTTCCCATTGCTAACAGCCTGCAGTTAGGTCCACCAGAGGAAACTTCATGAGATTTACAAGACTGTTTTTCACCACTTACCACTTCTGCTTTCATAGTCAGATTCTCATGCAGCTGGGTTGGAGGAGTATCCTATAGAGCCCTGGCCCCTTGAGGCAGAGTAAGATATATGACATTTTAAGGCTAAACTATTGCATACTATTCACTACTGACTGGGGAAGAGGTGTCCAATCATTGCCAATAGGTCAGTCATAGTCACCTTCACTACCCAACAAACTTAGTAAACACAGGAATACAGTTACATTATTTGGAAAAGGGTTAGGCCACGTAACAGAAGACAAGCACAAGAAAAGCGAACTAGTTCTAAACCATAATTATCAGTTAAGGCCTACTGTAACTACTTCAGCATCTTGGCTAGGTCATAAAATGACCTAGCCTTCCTTAGCATGTCCTGAAGAGTTCAGCTACTCCCAATGATCCTGTTCTTTAGGGAGAAAAAGATATGCATATGCTGAGCACCTACTCTCCTTTGCAGCAGGCTGATTTTATATAACTTACTGTTACAGAAGCATGAGAGTAAGCTGCTGAGTAAGAGCAGCATTCCCAGCTTGCTGTGTTGCAACCTCTCTGAAGACAAAGTATAAAACCAGTCATTTTACATTCATGATTTTAGAATCATTCCACCTCCCAATTTTGCTTGCAGAATGCCTTTCAACTAGCGAACAAATGTATGTTAATGTTGGAGAAACACCATGAATTTGTGTTTCTTTTTGCCAGGGATTAAGACTAATCATGAGGATCAGCACTGTGTAGAATGGAAGCAACAGGATTAAAAGATTAAATCCGTAACAGTTATATTATCCACAGCATGCTATCGAATGCAAGCAATGAATTTGATTTGTGCTAGTTAAATTCTTCAGCTCAGGTTGCTAGAAGAGTAAGACTGCTTGCTTTCTGATGGTTTTTAAGCCAAAGTAAGCAATCCTAAAATGGTTATCCACTCATCCCTTTTCAAACATCAGACATTCTGTATTTAAAACTTTGAAGACTGCAGTATCCTTTTAAATGTTGTAGTATTAACCAATTTGCTGGCCTGGTAAATGAGTTACGTGAGTCACAGTTAGAGCAGAGGGTAAAATCCAGGGTGCCTTTTTGCAGATCAGCTGTTGAGCACAAAACTATGCTCCTACTAACTGCCAAGGAAGAGCTGAAGCTGTTCTCTTTAAATTCACAGATCCTCTTTGTGTTTGTTTTGGTAAGAACCGAAGGCAACACAGTGGCTTGCAGGTCAAGCGACACAAGGAATTAGGACAAATAAACAGAATATTCTTAGCACCAAATAGCCACGGTATAGGGTGATGATAAAAATTTCCTATTGAGCTTGTACATCTTTTTTGTTCTGGATATCCCAACTGTCAGTAACTCAAGTTCTAAAAAGCTGGCAGTTTTATATCTATCTAGCTATCCAACAGGCATTGCTTAATCACTTGTCCTTCATTCAAACAGTATCTTTCAAAGCAAGAAACGCTCTCTTAGAATTATGAATTCAAGCCAGTTCCAAGAGTAAAGTTACCCTAAAGACTATTTCTGTTAAAAGATCTAGAGTATATATTCTTATATTTTTCTAAAGATATAACCCATTGACTCATTTTACATGGAATTTTAAATAATTTATCACAAAAAAGTTAAAGCTTACCTGAGAACAGATGAGAAAAAACACAGTTTTCACAGCACCACCAAGACCCAGGTGGACTATTAGGATCCCACCATTTGTCTTTTAGTATAATGAGGATTACCACAATAACTTTGGTAGCATTGCAGGCATTCTTGGGGAGAGCACTGTTATATGCACGACAACAGCATCTCTCCTGCTTTTTTTTTTCCTGCCTTTTGGACATTTGAGTAAGAACAAATCTGTGGAAATTAGCTGCTTAATTCCATTACCACAATAACATCACTGCCACAAAGCCTGAATAATTTCTGTTGTTTTCTTGCTATTTTTGTTGAAGTGAACTAAAGCAGAGAGGATACGGCCCTGTATATATGAATTCATGTACTGCTTAGTATCTCATGGCTACTGCAGTCATGTTCAGATTCATTGAAAAGTGAAGATAAAATGTGAATTCTTATGAAGTTACTAGTTTTTCTGTTGACTACAGTAGTAACCAAGGCAAGCAAAAAGTTAAATTAATCACTCATCTGTATTAGTTATTATCAGGAGAAAAACTGATGCTGTTTTTTTTTTATTTTCTTTGAAGTGCTTTGACATTATTTGTTTCAAGGTTTAACTCATTTAGAAAACAGGCTGTGTACTGAGGACAGTATGGACATATCCTGCAGTGGACTACATGGGCCTCCTGCTGCAGGGTACTCCTGGAGTCATCCACTGTAGAAGGACAGAAAATAAAATCTTGTATTCATTAGCCAAGTCTGACTTAACTGGCTTAAAGTTATCCTGCTGAATTTTAATGGAGTAGACAGAGGAAAGGGATTAAAGTTAGACAAAAGTAAGATTCCAAATAATTGATTCCAACTAAGATTTTTACAGACCCAATAAATGTTATTGTAATGGCCTCCTGGTGCAGAAATACAGCTATTTTCCAAATATTACCTGCTTTCAAACACTAAGAAAAAACTGTTCATTAGTGGAAAATACATAGGCCAACAGAAGAATCTGATACATTTCAGACTATAATACTTCAGCATCAACTTTGATCTTACAAGTTTTAAGAAATGAGGTAATGTGCTCCATTTCCTTTGTTTCGTTTGGTCACAATGATGCATATAACATACGCACTCGGTTTTTAGTTATCTCAAAAATCACGTAAAAATCTAAGAACCAGATTCTGCCCTCAAACATATACACAGCTACTGGTGAGCTGAATTCCCATAGAACTAACTTCAGAATAATTTAGACTACAACCTTAAAACAAATGCATGTGATAGACCAGCAAGTATTGAACAAAAATTGAGAGAAGTCAGAAGGGTCTCTTAAGAATACAGGAATCCCTCTATATACACACAGTTATAGAATAGCCATTTTTTCCTGTGATCAGAGACGCAGAAATTAACATTTTCAGAAATCAAAAAGAGGGAGTCCAGCAATGGGAGCAGAGGCATGTGCGGGAAACACTTCAGTAGTGTGACTCCATTTAAAATAGAAAGTGAAAGATAACTTTGCTACTGGATACCATTCAATGACATTTTGTTGTTCATTACAACCAGTCCAAGCGAACTTGTGATAAGTGCCTCTGCCAGGGACATAGAGGTCACTGTGATTGCTTCTGTCTTACATTTCAGACCAAGGACCCAAAGGCAAGCACAGCAACCTCTCTTATGTCATCAAGTGTTAAGGGCACCAACCTTAAGGACAACCTTACGGTCCTGTTAAGGACACCTCTTCCGCACTCCCACCAGACAGTAGGGCTAGCTGGGCTGATCCCATGTGCCTGGCTCCTCCTCATTACACTTCCTGGTAATGCACAGGCAAATTTTTCAGTGCATGTCGCCCTCTGAAGGCATGAATTGTTTCTTCCTGGCTCGTGACACAGACACTTCTAGCCCGCAACCCAAGTTCATGGTTTCTGACATCATAGAAACATCTGTTCTTTCATTTGCTTCAAATTCCATTACAACAAATGATGATCTTTGTTACAGAATGAGACACAAAAGATGGGAGAAGAATGGAAGTGAAGAATGGAAACAAAACTTACATGGCCATTGGAGAGGCACCTTTAAGGGGCTTTGGTCTGGAAAGGAATAGCTAAGAGATTGTTTTCATGTCTGAAATATATACACAACAATTATGGGCTTCATCACTTGTTGAAGCAAAGCTTACCTGCCCTATCTGACTAAAAATCATATCTGTGTAAGTTGAATCAGAGTGGCCAGTAACAACACTCATACTCAGGTAACTCATAAATCTTTTAGAAAGAGGTATCAGGTGCAAACCGAGCACAAGCTGGAACAACCCTCAGATTCCCACTTATGCTGAAATAGACCTGGTCTTCCACTCAGGAGGATGGACTAGTACATTTCATTTCCCTTCATTCCGTCATTGCCTATAAATAGCACTACCACAAACATAGAACCATAACGTTTGGGAAAGATCTCTTAAGATACTTAGTTCAACCGTCCTCCTACCACCAATATCACCCACTAAACCATGTCCCTAAGCAGCCCAACCTTTCCTTAAACACCCCCAGGGCTGGTGACTCCACCACCTCCCCAGGCAACCCGTTTCAATGCCTGACCGCTCATTCTGAGAAGAAATTTTTCCTAATTTCCAATCTGTCCAACATGGAACTATATGGAGCGACATTCCCCATATTCAACTTCCTTCACCTTAAGCAATTAACTGGGTGATTTGAAATATGTGATTAACCACTTTACATGCCGTTTTCAATTAGTAGGGAAAGGTGTCTTGAAGGTGTTTCAGGTCTTAGGTAGACTAGCAATCCGAAGGCTCTCTCCACTGACTACAGACAGAACAGAAATTAACTGGAGTCCTACATCTTTGTCCAGACTAAATATCAAATTTTGTTGGCTAAATCTAGGCATTGGAGACTGTAGCAGGGCTTCTGTATGTGAATACAGTGCTCAGAACTGGCTCAGTATCTGGAACCTACTGAAAATATTCTGACCTATTCACTGAAGATGTTAGACAAGAAAAGCTCAACACATTTCAATATATAAAATCACAGAAGGTTTAAAAATAGCAATGTAGATAATAGATACTTAAATGGGCGCAAAGAAAATGAAATAAAGTTTCATGGTCGAACAAAGTCTTTACTGCAATTACCAGGAAAAGTATTTTAATCAAAGAAAAACATCTTTTCCACAGAGACAATTATAATGTTTTTATTTAGCAAATGTACTGGAAAAATTGTTTTTCTGTAAAGACGTACAGATATGCCCCAATTCCATAGAGTTTTCCTTCTCTCAAAGGGCTATGATTTTTTTAAATCAGTTTAATTAACAGAAGGGGACATATGTGGAGATGTCAAACTTATTTTTGTCATAAACCACATGATTCCATTTACCACTAATCCCCAAATAATTGACCCAGGGGCCACCAAGAGCTTGCAGAACTCTTGACGGTGCTTTATTGTGGAGTGTACGCAATTTTAACTGTCCTCTGTTTCTAGCCATGTGAACAGAAAAAAGACATTAAATACTTCCTTAATACCTTTTTTTTTTTCCATACTGGCAATTGCTGAGGTTACCACAGGATTGCTTTGTGTTTTTTATTTTTTATTTTTATTATTTTTTTGCATTTTTACAATTGCATATGGAAGAGCACTGATATAGGGCATTATTTCCCTGCTAAGATGCACTTGAAACTATGGAAAACTTTTGTGAAACCCTGCCTTGTAAAACTGAGGACAGACACTACAGCATTCATCTTTCTGCAGTCTAAACTTGACTGAAAGAAAAAATGCCTTTTTTTTTTTTTTTCCTGAGAATTGTGTTCCTTTATACTTTGAAACAGCCTTCTGCTACTGCCCACTAAGCATTGTGCCGCTCACTTGGTAAGTACTGACAGGATTCCCATCTCCTACCGTGCCAGATTGTAAAGCATGGAAGAGATGACATGATAAAAGGGTCTGAAATAATTATACAGGAGTGTCCCACATTGAAGTATTCTTTGGTCTGGCAGAGGGAAGTGAAATCTACTGCTAAGATCTGCCCTGCATACTTGTGTTCAAATGTCCTTTTCTTAAGAGCATGTCCACAGACATCCATAGCAGCTTGGAATGAAAAGTCACTAAATTCAAATCCAATTCCGTATAAAAAGGAAGCCCTTAGAAACAAATCTCTTAAGAGGGCTCTTCTCACCAAAAATTAATTACAACTTTACATTACTGAACTCTGATGAACAAAGCATAATATTCCCTCAGATGTGAGGCCCAACTCAAAACTCAAAGGAGGAGTACTTATTAAGTACTTAATTTTCTGAGAAATTCATTGCCTGCCTTATTTGTCAATCCTTTCTGGTCTGAAACCAATCTTTCCCCAGCTGTTTTTGGAATGTTTCAGAAAAAAAAGAACATAAACTTTGGCCCTATTAGGGTTAATGCTTTTGCATAGACATATATGACCATAAACTGGTCGACTAATAGAGATCTTCTGCTAACATTGTGACTGAGAACAGGAAGAATACAGCCACAATAATATACAGCTGTCTACTAAAAGTATTGCATACAGACATCTTTGGCCATGCAGTCTTTTGGCCTTCTGAAAATACGTGAGCTGCATTGCTAACATGACAAAAAAAATAGCAATGTTGAGAATGAGAAAGAGGCGGGTATAAGAGGCTGATATTGATGGGGCGCTACTTCGAGCAGTTGTCACCATCTGTGCCAGCCCTGATCGGCCTTTGATTGACACTCCAGTTTTGTGCTTCACATAAGTGATATCTGCAAAATCCAAAAGATCTTTCATTTCCTCATCTTCATCTACAGGCAACTCTTTTTGTGCTTGAGTCTGTGCCTTTTGACGCACTTTTCTTTCATTTACCTCAATTTGTGCAAAAATGTCAGGAACAGCATCAACAAATTTGTAGCCTTTGGCTACCTTTCTATTTTTCTTTGCTCTGCCACGCTGCTGTTGCTGCCTCTGTGAGATTGCAAATATTCTGTCAATGGCCTCCTCTGTCTGTCTTTTATCTGAAAACCTCAACAGGCGCTCAGCAGTCTTCCTAAAGCTAGCTGTGTTTCGTACACGAGACAGTATCTGCTTCTCCAGCTGCTGGAAAACTGGCTTAAAATGCTGCAGGTTCCTCTCCACAATCCCTACGTAGTCCTTCACTTCTGGCACTGCAGAGCTCCTAATGGCAGAGGCTCGGTCAAAGACAATTTTCTGGCGGTCTGCAATAACCTGTGCAAAGGCAGAGCGGGGCCCTTCCTCAACAGTCCACAGGTAAATTGCATAGGCGTGCTCACTGGTGGTAACAAAAACATCCAGCTGCCGAGAGTCTCCGCGGACCGTGAAGCTCTGCACGTCAATGGAGGGCCCAATGAACAGGTAAATGGCTCTCGTGACGGGGTGCCGCAAGAGGGTTGTTACATTCACGTAGTTCGTTCCGTTGTAAGGGTAGCCCCGGGGATACATCCTTGAGGCAATGGTAGCTTTCTCACTGTGGCCAGTATCATCCATCCAGTACATCTTATATATCCCATCACGGTGTCTAATAAATGCTCCATGGACCTCATCAACAACTGTTTCTTCAAAAGGCACATCCACATTGTGGAAGAAACTGGTTGCTGCCTCCAAGGGGCTGTCATCTTCTAAGTGGATTTGGTCCACCACCAACAGAAGCTGAGGATGGAGAAGTATGAGGTTTCTTTGCAATTTTCTCAGCTTCAGTTTAGGATTGTATGCACCCACTCCTTCTCCCCTGATAAAAACCACCCCGCTTCTCTCCATGGCAGCAACCACTCGTCCCTGACAGTCACCAGCCAAGTCATGTTTATATTTAAGCCACTTTGAAGAACAATCCTCTGTAATCTGCCCTTCCCATGGGGAGAAGCAGCTCTTGGACACAGCAGGGGAAAACATCAACACATTATTAAAAAAAGTATATTTTGGCCCATACAGAGCTTCTGTTATGAAAGGTACACCATTGGGAGCAAAAGTAAAGGAGTTCTGGTCCGGGTGTTCATGACCAGCATTAAAGTTCCTCCATCCCTTGATCCACTCTTTGTACTTGTTCTTATGAACAATATCATATATTGCACGTCCTCCCAGCTTTCCTGACTTGAAGGAAAGGAAAGGCCTGTTGATTTCAGCTGGCAAAGCACTTCCATAGGTTACCACTCCCCAGTCCTCAAAGTAATGCAGCTTTGGAACCCCGAAGTCTGGTGGAGGTACAGAGCGCAAACTTGCATCATACCTGCCAAAAAGATGAGAAAAATGGATTTAAAAATCACTTGACTCATTTCATCAGTACCCATAGAAAACTCAAAACACAATTCAATACTTATATCAAGGAGCAACCTAATGATATAAAGTCCACAGGTATCCTTCCTGAACAAAATAAGCATATAGTTGTAATGCTATTTATCATACTAATCTCCATGCAAATTTGTAGGAGTCAAATTAATGTTGTATTATTTTTATAGAATAATAACTGAAAGCACCTGCTCTACATTTAGAACAAACAATCCTTCTGCAGTCCAAATATAAGACCACCATGAACTTTCCTCAAACAAGCCACGTTACATTTTATATCATAAAGCTACTGACTGCAATACAAATATTTTAAAAATCACATTAGAAAGGCTGTAGGCACTATTTGCATGTGACAGCAACAGTTGCACCTACCTGCTGACTACTTAACCAAGAAAAACAGAGAACCTGTTTCCTCAAAACTGATGACTATAGGAACAAAAAGAATTAGTAATAAACTAAAAATTAATAAAAAAATTTTTTTAAATGATTTTTTTTTTATGATTTATATCACTTAGTATATGCTATTTTCTTTCTCCCGCTATGTTGAAGAAAAATTTTACAGCTTTCTTGTATAAATTCCAAGATATAAGAAGTCTGTTTTAAAAAAGAGGTTTTAATTCCTGAAAAGATTACAGTATTTATAATTTTTGTTTAATTTGATTTACATCAGTTAAAACAACAACAAAAAAGGCAGGAAAAACAACAACAACAGGCATGAAAACAAAACCCAACTTTCTGGTATTGTTTAACCAAAATAAATGAAACCATCATTAAGTATAGTAATACTTCTGTTAGATGGTTCCTCATCCGAACTATTCTTTACGAATAATCAGGAGTCTCAGTCAGGCCCTAGACAACCCTGGCTCATGTGCTGCATACGGCTTCACGTAGTTCTGATCAGCCCCTAACCTGCAGAGCTCAGGAGTTTGCTCTATAGCTACTGGTCCTTGATGGAGATCCCCCTAAAAGCAGACCTCTTTCTGGACACTCTAATGCAAGTGGATGTGCTCATCAAAGGAGCAAAACAGCAGCACAAGGAAAAAGCAGATATTGGGATATTCAGAGCTTTTTGTTGTTTTGACTCACTTGCTCTTAAAAACATGCCTCCCTTCAGCATCAAAAAGAAATTTTAAGTATATTAATTATAAATTACCAAGTTTTCCATGGAGAAACAGGAGAAGAAAATGTGTGAATGTGGCTGTAGAGGAAAGATTCTGCATTTTGCAAATAACATTTTTTAGCATTTTGCTAAAGGGTGCTTGGAGCCTAGTAAACATGCATTTTAATGTGTGTATCATAAATGCAAAGCAATATATTTAATAATACTTTTCTTGTAAGAGAGAGAAATACAGCTATACTGACTCCTCAAATGTATTTCTTCTCTCTACAGACTGAGGGAATTTATATATAAATTTATATGTGTATCTTGGATCTTCTCATTTCTTAGCTTTTGTAGACTGACATATAAGTTAGCAGAGGTGTAAATTACAAGGAAGATATAGATGTAGTCATCTATCATGATGTTTTTTCTAAATATAATTTGCAAATTCGTATGCACATACAATTAATAGCATTCATTATCTTTTACATTGCCTATAGTTTTTTAAAGAAATCTATGCTTTAAATATTTGCCTAATTATTAAAAAAAAACAAAACACCAAAAAACAGGATTAATCATCAGAATAGATCAAATAAGCCAAAAAATATACTCAGAGAAATTTTCAGTTCTTTTGGAAATGCATGTATTCTATAAAACAACAGACAATGGAAGGAAAACGTAGAGCACACATAGGATGAGACAAAAGTGTTGCCTGTAGCAACACATTCTGAATATCTTCGCCACGTGAAGTTCTTGTGAGCCTAAAAACTCAGGGCTGCACATGGCCAGCACAATCTCTGCTTCTACAATGCTAATCTAAAGATAACAGCTTATCACAAATGGCAAGCAGCTGTCTGGTCCCTTCCAAGCCCACTCATTCCCTTTCATACCAGAGAAATTCAGTGTGGAGCGTGCACCACCTCTGCCCTTTGGATGGAGTCCCCGGGCCCTCCACCACCCGGTTCCTTCTGATCTGCTCTGCCAACCAGTTCCCGCTGCCGTTGCGCATGACAAATTTGTCAAGAAACACCAGCTGGCTCTCTGGCCCATAGAACCAGTTGTAGTTGGAGTCTGCAATGGCCACAGTTCTCTGAAACCCTTGGGAAAAAATTAAAAGGAATGTGAGAAAGAATAAATGATGATGAAACCAAGCAGTAAAAACACAAACAGAAGCAGCCTTTTCAGATGTTCATACACCTACTTATAAATGAGCCATAGGCACGTTACACAAGAGCTGTTTCCTTCTGCTGTAGATAACTTAAATAGTCACCTTTCTTCTTCGGCTATGAGCTACAAAGTACTACAAAAATGTAAAGCATTTAAATTTTAAATTGCTTTTTAAAGCAATATCCCATCCACTTTTCCTCCTCATTCAAATCTTGCAAAGATAACTCTCTCTTTACAACTTTTGCTTTTCCTATGTCAATCCAAACTCTCCAAAAAACAAAAGAGAGACTCCCTCAAGGAAAAACAAAAACAAAAACCAGTTTCACCCTGAAACAGCTAAAATGAGTTCACTTTGCTTTTTTTGAACCTCTCCTCAGCAAATGCCTAAGGTATCACATGGATTTAATGCAATTCCTTACACATCTGTGCTGGCATGCCAAAGCTGCACTCATCCCCTCTTACACACAAAGCTATATCTGGGCTTTCTAATGCCCAGTAAAGTTATTCCACTATCTTTTTTTAAGAGGACTTCGAACAATATAAGTTCCTAATGAACTGTCCTACAAAGAAGCAACACAAAACCATCACTGAAAACTTGCAAGGCTACCCAAAACTAAATCTCTTCTGAAACCTACAAGTAGTTGGCAGTGTTTATTAGGTTATAACTGTTTTCATATTTGTAGATCTCCATCTTTTAGCCACAACTAGGATTTCATACCAGAGATGCTGAAACACACTGAAACACTGGAGAGATTCAGCATGAAAACAGAAATACTAAAAAGTCTGCAAAATAGACCCATCAGTGATGTCTGATATTTCTCTTTAATTCTCACATTGACAAAAGAAAATGATTCATGTACCCTTGGACTGCACTGAAAAACCTATTAGTTAAGTCATTTACATTTTCCACATGAAAAATATTTTGAAAAAATGGTTATATGAATGGATTTCAATGTTTGATGGAAAACTGGGGATCAAGTAAAACTTCCCCAGACTTCCTTGATACTTTTACCCTGGCTTTACGATTTGCTACTCCTTTCACCCAATATTTTAGTGTGATCATTTTTTTTTCCTTTCCCAAAAAGAAAATCAGTAAGAATCTCAAAGAATGTTATTTTTCTAACAGAAACCCCCCCCAACAGCTGAACTTCAAACTCTGAAAACCAGAAATCAAATTCTGAAGTACTGTTTTTTTTGTTTGTTTGTTTTCTCCCAAATAATGTTCCTTTCTTTGGACTGATTTTAAAAGCCAAAGTTTAATAAACAACGGTGTTCAATAAGCAGTGATAAAAAATGATATCACTGTTTCCGTGCATGATGAAGGTAAAATCCAGGGAAAAGGTTATTTTAAATATCCAAGTACAATGCTAATTAAAAATGGTCTACTTGATGTATGAAATTTCTTTGAGAATTAGAAGATCCATCTTCATTGGTCCAAATGACCTACCTGGCAGGACAGTCCTGTACATAAATGCAAAGTGCTGCTTGAGCCAGGGGTGGCTGAAGTGATTGATATCAAAGTGCCTTTGGACAAGAAACATGTACTGAAACAACGATCTGGTTGTGTAGCTGCCATAAGCCACCCCTTCATAGAGGGAGCCATCTGTGACCTCCTGCAGCAGGACCACTGACTTCTCCATGATTGCCAACACTTGCTTGGTCCACAGGTAAGCTTCCTGAAGGTAACCTGAAAGAAAAAGATGTTAGCAAATCTGGTTACGACACTAGAGATCATAGATGATGTCACCTGTATTCCACAGTGGGATCCTTCACAGCTATGAATCCACAAGGAAAACTGCCAGAGCTCTAAAAGATGACCTATTACTGGGGAACTCCTGTATTTCCAGGGTGAAAAATAAAACACTACACTTAAACACAATAAAGCAAAGTTACAGGAGTGGGAAAAAAAAAAAAAAGAAATAAAAAAAAACTATAAAACACCTTTTTGCTAATAATGTGGGATTATGCTTTCCACCTTAAAGTGAAAATTTCCTTAATGCATTCAGAACATGCAAAAAGGGAAGAGTCACATCAAGACTATTTATTGCATTTCAAATTAAAGTGGTAGGAAAACAAATTTACAGTCCCCACTAGAGGGCTCCATAAAGTAAATATTCTGTTCAGTCATTTTTCACTGGAATGATCACCAGTGTGATAAAAGATTCTCAGAGTTTACAAAAAAGTTGACACTTGAACTGCACTTAACTGATATTCTATTAAGACATGCTCTATTTTAAGACATTCTGTGATTCAACTTACATTTTCAATGTGTTGCACAATCTAAAGGATTATCTAAAATAGAAATTCTTTTGGGAAAGATTTGCATGTTTAATTCCAAATGCAGATTCCTCAATTCCAGAATGAAGTTAACTAAGCTAAGGTCCAGCATCCACAAATACAAGTCTTTATCAGTTATATTTCTTCTAAGGAAGAGAATTCCAGAGATCTTATTATTTTGGTCTGCTCTATGAAAATCAAGAGCTGGAAAGAGGTTGCCCGAAGCCCTTCTCATGACTTGTCTGCCTTCACCAAGGGGCAAGCATAGGCACAAGAGCCTCAGCTGCATCTACATATTGCAGAAGGATGCGTGTTTGGAAGGCAGCATGTGGATCCCAGCAGCTGAAAGGCTCCATGCCTTGTCTTACTCTCTTTCAGATTCACTGGCTGGAGAGGTAGGACTAAACAGAGAACAATTGCCTTGCATGTCTACGCAACTCTAAGTGTCTGGACACAGATTTAACCAGACTTATTTCCACCATACAGCAGAGCACAATTTTAGGACAGCTCGCACATGTTATATCCCATTACTTGGTGTAGCGGTACCTGATGAATGAAGCACACATGCCAGGCTGAGGGAGTATGAGCTACATTCAAACCCGCTACCACGAATATTTCACTTTATTGCCACAATTACTGTATTTATGCTCAGCAGAGTGATGAGCAATTCAGACTTCCTAGCAGTCAAGACTGCCAAATCCTGCTTAGTTAACAGAGCGGAAAAAATTGCAATGTCTAAGTTAAACAGACAACCTGATTCTAACATGGTATTTTATCCACTGGCTGAAAGGAGAAATATGATTGGGAAGGCCTGAGCAGGAGGGCAGGCAGCACTACTTACTTCTGCCTACTTCACTCCTGTTTACTTACTTGATGCTATGACCTTATAGTTCTAGTTACCTATATACTACCTATATAGAACTATATACTGTAGTTCTAGTACCTTAATGAAATAACACATAAGAACGAAAAATGGAAGAGACTCAACACTATGTCAGGCTACACAATAAAACAGAATGAACCTCACCTACAGTTAGCAGGATATTTATCAATTTAGGCCTTACACAAGACTCTTTTCAGAATATTTGAGTGTTTATTTTAACTGCAAAAGCTTTAATATACGTGGGTGCCTAGAATTTAATTCAATTAGTTTCATTTTTCAGTCCTATGTCAATGTTTACATGTCTTTAAGCTGGCTATTTAGCCTCTGCCTACTTGATTAGCTGAGTACAGTGCTTAAAATTATTAGGTGGCATTCAAACCTTTTGGGAAAAAGGTCTACACTGGGATACGCTATTTACAATTGCTTTGAATCTGATACAGAAAGAACTTATTTACTCCCTATCTCCTTCCACCCCCACCCTTTTTTTTTCTCCTTAAGAAAGTATTTCATCTCAGAATAAGAATTTTTAAGAAAACATTTCAAAAAAATCATTTTAGACCAAAAAAGAAACTTCATTTAAATTTCCATTTAAAAAAATAAAGCTGCAATTGATGTTTCATTTAGAAATATACAGTCTGGATGTTTTGAACTGTTTTCGTTTGAAATATCTGCACTATTTCTAAATTGCTCAAGTGTTACTGAATTTACATTTTATTTTTTTTCCCAAAAATATGAAGTTTGGTGAAACAAATATTACCTAACTGATGTTATCATTGTTTGGCACGAAGCATACTTCTGTCTATACTCTAATGAAAAGCAGAGTCATCTTGTAAACTGCCAGCTTTTTGCAATAACGGAGGATCAGGGAAGGATGGAATTATGAAGAGTTTAACAAAACCCACTGAATAAACATGGTAATCTTAGTCTTCAATTTGTGGACAGTGAGATAGGAGGAAAGGGAATAATTTCTATGTATACCCTTCCTGCTTTTTAGCATACGCACATTAGTGAATGCATTTGTTATGAAAAGTTCTTAACAAAAAGATGAGCCCCCTCGAACACAGTAGGTGCCACATTTTTTTTGAAACACATTCTTTGCGTGTCTGAAAGCCCAACAGTGTGCAGATATGCCCTTGTTTATTTTATATATTTTTATATATATATTTTATATATATATAAATATAAAAATAAAATATAAAATATATATAAATATAAATATTTATATTTATATATAAAAACATATATATTTATTAAATATATATTTATATTTTTTATATATATTTTATAGGGCTGAACAGCTTGGCAATACCATCAGCATCCAGAAACTAGATTTTCCTTGATTTGCATCAAGTACTTCCATCAGGTGTCAAAATACGTCTAGCACATAACAAATAAAAACTTGATAAAATACTGACACATTCTTATAAGCAGGAGCTGGCTCCATGATTTCTACTTCTCAGCCAAAGTACCATTGGGTTTTAAAGCCAGGATTTCTCACCTGCTCTTTCCCTCTGACTCCATGACTTGCACTGTCCTGTACAGTCTGCATCACTTAAACAGCAGGAGAGGCAAAAGAGCATGTAGAGCAGGCAAAAGCAACTGGTGAGAGTATTCATCTGGAGACTGCGTAGGATGGGTTTAAGTTCCCAAATCAAAGGGGGAGATGGTACCTGGCACAGAAATCTCAGAGGAACGCTGTGGCTTGCAAGAGCATCGCTTAAAGGGAAAAAAGGTAAAGTCCTGCTCCTCTGCTTAGCAAAGGATGCTGAAAAGAAAGGTCTGGAGCTGTGGTCTGTGAGTGGATCAAGGTACAGCTTTGCAACCATCTCAGGGGAGACAGGGCAGAAGTCCTGGTCAAAATGCCAGCTGATCCTATTGCCTGGCTCCCAGCTCAGAGCGTAGGGTGTTTCTGAGTACTGACCTTCTCAATGCATTGTGCAAGGAGACCAAGTGCATAGCTCTGAGGGAGCAATGGCAGACTGCCCACAGGCATTAGAACAAGCTCTGAACTGATAATCTGCCCTGAAAAACTGGACTGGCAACACTACACATGAGTGAAGTGTTAATTATTACCAACAGTGAGGTAAGAAATCCAAAAACAGTTGGATAGCTACATTTATATACCCAGCTATAACACATACATATTATACCTTGTACATCTGCCCACAGACTTTTGTTCTATTCTGCAAATTGCATTTTTCTAAGCAGCACACAAGCAAACGCAATACAGCTGAGCTCTCAAAGCACACAAAGCAGTAAACCTTCACAGTTGGCTGCCATAGATGCTGAGCGCTTAATGCAGAAAGTGCAGTGAGTTGATGCATTGTAGAAAAGCATTCCTGATTTAGCACATACCTTGATTCATCAGAACCAGGCTTCCAGCCAGCAGGGCCACACAGTTGGTAGGCTGGTGGTTATGGAGGTACTGGAAACCCCATCCACGTCTGTATGATGTTTCGTACATATATCCCGAGGCATTGGCAATTACCTCAAGAAATCTCTCCTGTTGAGTCTTGCTAAGATAGCTGTACAAGAAGTCATAAGCAGTGGCAAAGCCAACTAAGGAGTGAGCAAGAGGGACCTCATCCCATGGGGCATCCTTCACTAGCCTGTCAATAAAGAAAGATGCCAATTAATTAAGTTTCACCTATTTATTTTTCTACATTGCCATACTGTGAGGTGTGTATGACTTAACATCTCTGAAGTTAGGCAACTCATGCTGAATTTGACACAGTAGTAAGCTACTTACCATGCCTCTGAGACCATTTTAGTCTCTCCTAAGTATGGACAATAGTAAGCTTCAAACTTCCTTAATTATATTAGAAAGATTATATCTTTAAATACTAAAGCAGGGCTTGCAATATTCTGGGTTTTGCTAAGAGAAATAGGTATGCAGAATATTTATTGCACAGAAACGGAATCTATGTATCTGAAAAAAGATTCACAGCATTTTTGTGAGAAAGTAATATCCCATAGTTTATACTCTTCCAAAAATCTGTAAGAATCTTTTTTCTTTTCCAAAGCAGTTGAATGTTAACAAATTACTAAATGATGACAATGGGACTGAAGCTGTCTTTAAAGCAACAATACAATAACTCACAATGCTATTTCTTAATTTCACAAACACATGGAAGGATAGAAGTAGAGATAATGAAAATTACTTTCATGACTACAGCTCAAATTAACATACTTCATATCATTAAAAAAAACAGCATTTAACATAAAATAAGTAAAATGATGCCATAACTCAAAGATGTTTTCTAGGAACTACCTGCTTGTATGAAATAATTACAATGAACTTAGCAAAACAGTAAATTTTTACCAAAAAAAATTTATAACAAAGGCAGAGGCAGCACAGAACAAATATTTCTCTTAAGTCAAGCATATATAGGCTAATAAAGACTTTAGTTTTTCAGTACAAAGAATAGTTTCAGGTTACAGTCCTACATAAAAGGAAAATGTGAAGGAATACACAGTGGAAAAAAAAAAGAAAAAAAAAGAAAAAACTTGATAAGCTTAACAATTACCAGTTACTTTCATGGTTGTTCTCTTCATTCACACACTTTACAAAAAATTTTCTACTACAGAAATTAATTTTAAATTATTTTAAATTGTTGAGATAAGATAGTGTCCTACAGTAATCAGTGGAAACTGTGTTGTACCCCTGAAGATGTGTACCTTGCAGCTGTTCTGTGATTCTATAAATACAGTTTCTTCCTGGATTTGTATAAGCAGAAGTGTGAACAGGTAAATACCAAATTAACAAGATCTTAAACAAACAACACCCCCCCCCCCAAACAAACAAACAAAAAACTCCTCATTCAACTTTAGGAGCACTTATTTGCATTCAAAATACATAAATGAACCAGAAATTATGAATATCAGCCTAGTGCAGTGCAACTATGGTAAAACACATGGTCTACAAGTGAGAAACATAACCCTTAACTTTTATTTCAATACATCTAACTCCATTGGAAGAACTCAAATGACCTTGGCAGATTCATAACTGTATGTAAGAAAAACCTCCACAGGCTTTTTGATTAGCTGAGTTTCCAACAATTTAAGTGTTCACCTTCACAGAATCACAGAACGGTTGAGGTTGGAAGGCACCTCTTGAGATCATCTAGACCAATTCCCCTGCCAAGCAGGGTCACCTGGCGCACATTGCACAGGAAACCTTCTTTCAGTTTCAATCCCATCTTCTGCTGGGTGAAGTTATACATTCATTTTTTCTTTTCTTAAATGAAATCATTATCTCAAGGATTTTAAATTAAATACAGGAACTCATTCAGTATTACCTGAACAGCAAAATGTGGCTTTTTTTTGAACCAGGATTTTTACTAGGCTAGATGATTTTATTGTGAACAAGGCTGTGAACAATATTAAGACAGCTAAAGCTGTGGTAACATCAGCCAAAGCATCAGGAAAAAAGTTCTCAAAATTTACTTTTCATCTTCTCCATAACCACATTACATTCTTGGTGTCTGCTGTTGGGAAAATTTATCTGTCATTTTGCTTCTGGTTCAAACTCTGAACTCATCAACAAAGGCTTCCAGCCAGGTACAGTAAAATTTCATATTTATGTTTTGGGTTAATTGTTGTGGGAAAAAAAATTACAGACCTGTAGGCCAAAACACTTACATGCTTTACCTAGGTGCTTGTTATTTCCATACTTCCAGATGAACTAGAATAAAACATAACTGAACTAGGCAAGCAAGTCTTCCTAGTCGCCAGGTATATTTACACCATGTCATAGAGGCACAAAAATTGAAAATCTCAGTTAACAGGTCATTTGTCAATCTCAATTGATTCTATGATTCTATGATTTCTGCTTTTTCATCTTTGGATATAATTGGAAAAACTCTTAAAATGTAATTAGACATATATGTAAAAATGAAATTCTATTCTATGCTGGATATATGTAACACCCTTATCTCTGACCAGCTATATCATGAACCCAAATTTGCAAAGTACTTTTAATTTTGCTTTTCACCAAACCTTTGCACATTCATAGATCAGAGTTCAAATGGGAACAGGAAATATGACTTTAAAGACCTTAGAATAGAACAATTAGCATGTGCTTGAGGCTAAGCTATACATTAGGGGAAGGAAAGAATAGCGAGATAATTTGATTTAAAACATTAAATTTAGATTTCAGTATCCTTATAACAACATATAAACTGCTAACTAGAATGTGTTAAAAGCCATTTAATGATCTTTATCGACTTCATCTGAAATGGGATTTGACAATAGGACTGATTTATTGTAAATTTCCTTGTTATTTGGCTTGATATTTGCTAACTTTGTATTTGGTTTTGAGCACACCCCAGCATCAAATTCTATAGCATAAGATTGTGCATTAATGTCCATGGCAACATTTCAGATAAAATAGAAAATGATCTGCACAGGAAAGGATAAGCTGATCAGTTATGACTGCATTTAAGTTGACTTCTTCAGCAAAAAGAAAAATCAAATCTTTCAGTGGGAAAAAACAAACAAACAAAAAATCACCTCCTGCTGGGCTTCATAAGCCTACACATTGTTATAGTTAACCCCCTCAGGTTTAGACGAAGTAATTTTGTAATTACTTCCATCAAATTGCAATTCTGTATAGTAAGTAAAAAAAATTTAACAGGAGATGCATGCAAGTAACAGGGAAAACCAAACATGATGATTTAAATACACTTATTTCTAAACATACAAAGCTTACAGCCAACATCTGTTCTTAAAATGAACTTCCCTTGTAAGTAACAGCGATTTAGCTGATATAAATCAGTGTGCCTCCATTAACTTCATTTCAGTGGAATCAAGCAATGTACACTAAACAATGTGTAAAATGATTCTCAAGAACGGTCAAGTATTAAGCATTAAACACTTTTTGTATCTAAATTGTGCTCTCATATTTCAAATAGATCGCTAGTGTCAGATGTGGTAAACTGCCTGGCTGATAAGCCGTGGGAAAGCATGGTACCACAGGCCTGCAATGAGCATGGTCTGTGACAAAGGTTTTCAAGGCTATTATGAACTACTCTGTTCTGAAATATTAAAGTTGTTTGTATTAATACAAGTAAAGATGGGTGAAAACATGCTGAAAACGGCTCTTTTCTAATCCTACCTAGACTAAAAAAACATCAGCCAGTACGAACCTCAGCTTAACAATTAACTGTGTCTGAGGGCAGCAGGCGATCTTTATTTTAGTGCTGTTGCCAGCCTCTCCTGTCTTTTAAAGGTATCAGATGTTAAAAATAAAAAAAAAATAAAAATAAAAATCCAGAGATCCAGAGTAAATAAAAAAGTCTACAATGGATTCTTTAGTGCAGAACAACTACTTAGTTACAAACACATGCCTGGGTTGCTCTGTTTAGTTCTCTTTCATAGAATCATAGAATGGCTCAAGTTGGAAGGGACCTTAAAGATTATCTAATTCCAACCCAAAACTTTAACTTTTTTTGTTTAAAATATTTTTGTTACTTTATTTTAAACATTGACTTTGATGTAGATCCTCCACAAGGAAACTGTAGAGAAATGAAGGGATCACAGATAAGGTTTTATGTAAGTAATGGGGTTTTCCTACATGTTTTGAATACTTTAGCATAGCGTTAGGTTGTGTGTGTATTAGATTTGCCACCTTCTATAATGAACAATGAACCTGAAGGTGATTATGGTTCAGTTCTTCAGTCATCAGTTTATGCTGTCAAGAACCACCATGAGTTCACTGCACTGTCCAAGATTAATGGCATACATATCACCTTTTTGCACAGGAATTAAAAATCAATGTCCTGTCTTCTTGAAACAAAAACAACACCAAGAAAAATTGTGGTAAGATTACCACAACCTCACCACTTCTTGACAATACCACTAAAGTTGCTAATGTCTTTTCTTTCAGTAGAAATTGTTTTTTGCATTATTCCCTCATTTCTCTCTACTAATAACTACTGCATTATCAAAACCATAAGTATTATAATTTCTCTAAGAAGTGTAAGCCAAGAGGAAAAAAAATATACTGTCTGTCCAGTTCAAGGCCGGATTTAAGACAAGCAATTCTCCCACTTAAAGTGAGGTCCTTGATCATGGCCTATGGGATATTTAGAATCAGCCTTCCTTCACTTTATATCCAATTCTTAAAAACAAATTGAAGTAAATAGGAAAATAACATGCTCTAACTTGAGAAACACAATACCCTTCTGGGTATTGTGATATCTGATCTCCAGCCTCCATATCAATAAATAACATGGCATACCTGATTGCAAAATGAAGCACTAAGCACATCCTGACACATATATTACGCAAGTAATCCACATCCTGAAGCTTAATGCTCCAAACTTCCCCATGACAAATTACTTACTGCAGAATAACTTGGAGGTTGAGGGCAGATTAAGCTAATGATTGGAGGAAGCATGGCAGAAACCAGTTCACAGTTCTGGAACTCTCACTCGCATTAGGTAGATGCAAAGGCAAATGAATAAGGGCTCTATTCAGAAGGCTTACAGCTGAAAATTAGTCCAAGGACATCCCTTTAGTACATTTAGATGTAACCTATCTTAGGCATAGTAGCTAGGTAACAGCATGGTTGAGCTTAATGCATGCTAAATGTCAAGCGTGGATGCAAATGTGGCATGTAATAGTGCCAACTGAGCTCTCAGTCCTGAGGCCAACTGCATAACTGTACAGACTTGCCAATGCCAACGTCAACATCAACATCAACACCCTGGAACTCCAGATAACCTTGCTATTGTTCTGACCCACTTCTGGGAGTAGGTGATACAGCTTTAAACCTTCAATCAGGCAAAGGAAATATTCTTTCTTGAACAGAGGAAGCATACATACCAAGAGGAAGCATAACCATCAAGGGAAATGAGACCACCAGCATTTGTTTTATAAACTAGACTCAATGTCCAGTATTTTTCTTAGAAAGTCTCTAAAACAAAATATTTTCTTGTGCTTAAGTTGAATACTTTGTTCACTATCGGAACAATGTTGTCCATTTTTTTTTTTGAAAGAAAATCCATGAAAAATTCTCTTCCATCTAAAACAATATCTCAGCTTTCACGGTTCCAACATTTTTCTGGTTGCCACCAGAGCAAAAGCCATACTATCTGTACAATTCAAGTGCTCAGCCATTTGCAACCATAAAAATACTAAGAGCTTTTTTTTTTTTTTTAAGTCCTTGAAAAACTGATGATTTATATTTCCTGTGTCTAAGGTAAAACATAACAAGTTTGCTCCTATCCCTTTATCAGCCATGTTTCAACAGGAGTCACTGAGACCCACTCATGCTTATTTCAGCTCAGTTCATAAGCAGACAAGTGGTGCTTAGATATAAACGTTTAAATTTATACCAGAAAAAAAATGACAACATATAATACTTCTGAAAAATGTTGTCTAAAAGCTTATTATAAAAGTAGGGTTGTACCACTTAGGTGCTGAGGAGGCAACTACAATTTTACTCCTTTAGAAACTTTCAGCTACTGTCTATCCTCTCTTTCTCCATGTTTCCCTATGGGCTTATAACCATCATTCTAAAGCTTCTAAAGCTGCTTTCAAATCATTTTCGATCAGTTTTGTCTTTGATCATAAGACAGTCCCTTTCAAACTTGGCTCTTTCTTAGTGTCAACCATGATCCTTCTACGCTGACAAATTAATAAACAAGAACCAAATCTGGTTTGGTAGCTCTCAGTACCACATAAAGCAAACACAGAAATGTAGTTATGTTATTATTTCTAGATTACCTCTAGCTCTCATTGCAGAGGATTTTTCTATCAGGCATGTGAGCTCCCTGTAGTCACCACAGAACTTCAGTAACAATTTATCTCCTAGAAAACCTAGCTGGAACCATACGTTAAAATAGAAAATGTAGAAGAAACTCTTCAAACTTCAGCTAGCCAGACATCCACAATTCACAAGTCAATTTCACAGACATGTACAATTTCTGTTTTTAAATGCTACACATGAAAAAGATAAAAAAAACAACATGAGGGTTTGATATTTCACTTACTAAAATAATAAATATTCCAGATATCAAATTAATCCTCCTACCCTACATTTTCTTCCTCCCTGTACGAGACTATCTCAGCATCCTCCTCCAGGCTTCTTATATACTAATTTCTATTCTACAGTCTTATAAAACCTTTCTCAGAATTCTTTGAATGTGCCTGATGGTTATTATTAGGACTCAAACAGATGTGCTAAATTTGTGTTGTCAGCATAGAGCCTCACTCGATTTCAACTTAGCACATGTGAATGGATTTTATTTGTACATTTATCTACACATTTAAGTATTTGTATTTGTGTATCTTTTACTTTACAATTCATGTTGTTCTACACTGAGCACTATCTGGACACTATCAGCAAGAGTCCTATGGCATACTCCGATACTTTCAATAAACATGGACTAACAGAAGGCTACAGGATTGCTGGTTAACAAGAAATACTGGGAGGGCCAAAAAGTTGTTATGCCGAAGCCTCCTATTAGTTTTTATTTCCTCACTGCTATTTCCTTGGAATGTTTGCATGTGCTTGACAGCAATTATCTCCAATGTGAAACCCCATGAAGTCAGGCTTGCTGTCAAATCCTACACCTTACTGTACATTGGTAACATACTTGTGTTCAAAAAATGGTGTGTGAACTATGTGCCCCCCAAAAAAAACAAAACACAGAAATCCCTTGTCTAGAAACTCTAAAGAAGGAAATACCTCTGTGAAAAGGGTGCAGAATTTGTGAGCTTCTGAGGTATTTGTTTGTATAACACGCTTAGTAAAGATGAAACTTTTTCACTGCTTTGTCCAAAATACAAAATCTGACTGGACTCTTATTTCTGCATGATGTGTGACTGTGACTCTAATTACATCCCTTTACTCAGTGCTGGAAGAGGCCAAGACGGCATATGGAAAAAATCACTAGTGCAGATCCCCTCGGCCAATAATGCGTGTCTGGTAGGGAGTGTTCAAGAGGCAAGTCGGAGATAAAATGCCAGAAAACTGATCTATATCTTCTGCTCTCTGTAAAATAAGATAATATGGCTTAAATAAAGACAAGTTTTTAGACAGCATTTAGTTATTGAATCACAGGAAGACCAAGCAAGTTATTTAACACCAGGTTTTAATTTTTAACAGGAAAAATTCATCTATTTTCATTGAAACATTAATGCACTACATTTCCCTGCTCTTGCTAACCTTCAAAACATAGTCTGTTCCCATATTATTTAGATGATTATTATAGTTAGCTATTAGCCATTGACCCTTTGTTTATTTTAAAATGTAAACCTACTCCAGGATGTAGCAATTATGGATGCTCTGTTATGAGCAGCATGACTATCAACAGCGGTTGTTATGACAAACAGCTCAAGCTCTGTTAGCCTACACGGATGGGAATTCAATTAAGGGTGTCTTTTATTATGTGATATATACTGACTATCACAGTAGTAGACAAAAGACCTAAGTGCTTAATTACATGCCTGTTCAAAGCATGCATCAATTATCAGTAAACTTTATATTATTTGTGTCATGATAATATTGAACTATATTTGGACTACACTCACTAACATAAAGATGAGATTTAAGAATGTCAGTCTCCTTGATCTCTTGACATTCTTGGACAAATAACCAGTGATCTATCCAACTACTGCACACGCTACCAAAATACACTTTTGTTTTCTAGCAAGGTTTAAATTTTATTTATGATTGTTATGAAAATTAGAGGAAACTCATTCAACATTTTTTTTTTCAAAATCCAGAGTTATTTTATAGTCAACGCCATTTCAGCAAAAGTCAAAAACAAATCCAGATTATATTCTTGAAAGGATCAAGCTGCCAAGAAGTAATGTATATGAGAGCCAGATCTAACTTGCTAACACATGTTGATTATTCCTCAGAGATAAAAAGTAATTTTTAGAGCAATTTACATGGCACTCTAGGCACCTACATTATAGAAGTATCAGAAGAAAAAGGTTTCTCCAGACTTACTTATTTTACCGATACATCTCCAGACAAACCCTCTTTACTGCTGGCATAAGCGGTTTTGGCAGATGAGTTTCACAGCATTCAAGGCTCTAAACCTGAGCATCATGAAAACACGTCCTTACTTCCACCCTCCTGTTAAGAGCATGTTTACCTCAAATCATTTAGTAAGGACAATAGCCTTAATTTATCAGCCAGAATAATTTTTTCCCCAAAGTCTGAGAGGAACTAAGCATGACTAAATAGACTGAACAATTTTTTTAATAGTTCCATTTCTGCAACACTGCAAGAAATGTTCACAGCCAGTCTTATTCAGGACTTATCTCCAGAACTTCTAATTGCCTGCTAGTAGCGATCATGCAAAAGCTCTCGTAAGTGCAGTATTTGTTCTCCTAGTTTTATCTTAAGTGGAGAAGTGTGTGTAGTAAAATGTTTCCCTAGCACTTTTTAAATTGCATTGCTTGGGAAGAACAGATTTATGAAATCTGTCTGTCCACTCCTTCAGCTTCTGAACCTGTTGACCTATTTGAGCAAAGCCAGACATAGCAACACATGGCTCAGGGATGTTACACACTTACAATTTTCCTGAAAACCACCACTGGACAAGGGACAGGAATGTACAGTTCTGGGCTCCTCAGTACAAGAGGGACATAGAACTACCAGAGTGAGTTCAGAGGAGGGCTACGAAGATGATTAGAGGACTGCAGCACCTGTCGTATGAGGACAGGCTGAGAAAACTGGACCTGTTTAGCCTGGAAAAGAGAAGACTGAGGGGAGACCTCATTAATGTGTATAAATATCTGAGGGGAGGGTGTCAAGAGGATGGAGCCAGTCTCTTTTCAGTTATGCCCAGCGACAGGATGAGACGCAACGGGCACAAACTGAAACACAGGAGGTTCCAGCTGAATATGAGAAAACACTTCTTTACCGAGAGGGTGACAGAGCACTGGCACAGGTTGCCCAGAGAGGCTGTGGAGTCTCCTTCTCAGGAGATATTCAAAACCCGCCTGGATGCCTTCCTGTGCAATGTGCTCTAGGTGGGCCTGCTCGGCAAGGGGGTTGGACTAGAGCATCTTCAGAAGTCCCTTCCAACCTCACCCATTCTGTGATTCTGTGATACATGACTACCATCAATGATGGAGATAGTGTGAACTCCATGTTGACAGCATTTTCAGCCATAAGTTCAATGGGGAGAAACATGATTGGAAAACAGGTCCCTGTTTCTGTTACAACATTTGAAAAGCTGACTGCTAGACATGTTTGGAGGTTATACAGAGGGCAGTTCACCCCGGCCCTATTGTCTACACACAGAACCTTGATTAGACCTTTATTGCTTGCTGAACAACATGTCTGCATCTTATTCAACTAAAACAGTGACAGATGGCCGTGTAGCTACATATTTCCACTACCCACAGTGAGTGTGAGCAATGAAACTAGGGAGGAAGGTGATGAGTTTGGAGCTGTCTGTACATCCTACTGGAGATGGTCACACATTCTGGGATTCACCTGTGGACAGCTGTCAGTCTGCCGGCGTGCCAGGGGAAAGGCAGTTCTACAGGTTGCTTCCCAGGCTATATGGAGAAATGAAGGTAAGACTGAGGGTTTGTATTGCTATGCATCAATTTTGGATTGCAATTTTCAATTTTGGAAAATTTTGGAACCAAACAACATCCTTTTGTGCCACCACTTTTCTTCGTAACTCTCATGTGTCCTCTCTTCCTTAACATAAAAGCAATTTAAGCCTACTGCAACCCTTCTCCCTCCTATCACTTTTCTTCTAGCCCGTGAATTTCTGTAGCATTCAACAACTTAATACGTGGTACAGGAGAACCACAACACTATGACACCTTTTAAATAATGCCTATCAGGATGATACAGATCCCAAGTTATGCTAGCTCAATCCGGCATATTTCCCATGAAGGACCATGGCTGGAAGCCATTTAGAGGACATTCCTAGTTGATCTTTCCCCAGAGATGGTAGGGAGTAGTGGTCTGAGCAACGAATACTGCTTGAACAGCTAATGCTTCCTCCTGTGCTGACTTGAAATCTGACTCGGACTTCTGGTGAGCTGCTGCCACCACAGAGCTGTAGGACAGCAGCTGCCACTGCTGGAGGGATATGGTGTCCCTTTCTAGCTACAGGTAACTGTCATGGGCAGAAGCCCCTGTTCCAGCAAAACCCCTACTTCCATCCTCTGACCTCCTCACAGTGGCAGCAAACCTGGGGCACAGTCAGCAAGGTGCATGAAGTAGCAGCTGCTGGTAGTGGGTAGGAGAAATGCAGCTGCCTGAGGGGAGGGGGGAAGAAGATAAATTGCTGGTAGGAATGAAAAAGGAAGGTGAGGAGAAGGAGAGAAACTTTGGGGTTTCAATTGCTAGACTCACTCATACAGAGAGAACATTAACTTCTGCTGCTGTAGAGAGAGTGTGGGCAAGGACAGAGTAACTCATGTATAACAACTCACATCCAAGTGAAGTTTATCCAGGCCATCAAAATGCCAGATACTCAAACAGTTGTATTAAAGTATTTACATAGACAACTATTTTTATCATATCCTAGTGAGTCTTAAGGAGAAGAACTGTGCGGCAAAGCAGAGATGCAAGCCTGAATCATAGAATATCCTGAGTTGGAAGGGACCCACAAGGATCATCAAGTCCAACTCCTGGCTCCACACAGGTCTACACAAAAATCAGAATTCAGACCATATGACTGAGAGCATAGTCCAAATGCTTCTTAAACTCTGACAGGCTTGGTGCCATGACTACGTCCCCAGGGAGCCTGTTCCAGTACCCAACTACTCTCTGGGTGAAGAACCTTTTCCTGATATCCAGCTTGAGCCTCCCCTGTCGCAGCTTGACACCATTCCCTCGGGTCCTGTCGCTGGTCACCAGAGAGCAGAGCTCAGCGCCTGCCCCTCTGCTCCCCTCGTGAGGGAGCTGCAGGCCGCCATGAGGCCTCCCCTCAGCCTCCTATCTTCCAGGCTGAACAGACCAAGTGACCTCAGCCGCTCCTCATGCATCTTCCCCTCTAGGCCCTTCACCATCTTTGTAGCCCTTCTCTGGACACTCTCCAACAGTTTTACATCCTTTTTGTACTATGGTGCCCAGAACTGCACACAGTACTCGAGGTGAGGCCGCACCAGTACAGAGTAGAGCAGGACAATCACTTCCCTCGACCGACTACCAATGCCGTGCTTGATGCATCCCAGGATACGGTTGGCCCTCCTGGCTGCCAGGGCACACTGCTGGCTCATATTCAACTTGCTATCAACCACAACCCCCAGATGCCTCTCTGCAGGGCTGCTCTCCAGCATCTCGTCACCCAGTCTGTACGTATAGCCAGGGTTGCCCTGTCCCAAGTGCAGGACCTGGCAACTTGCTCTTGTTAAACTTCATGTAGTTGGTGATTGCCCAGCTCTTCAATCTGTCCAGATCTCTCTGCAAGGCCTTTCCACCCTCAGAGTCAACAACTCCTCCCAGTTTAGTATCATCAACAAACTTACTCAAAAACACCTTCTAGTCCTACATCCAAATCATTTATAAAAACATTGAAAAGAACTGGCCCTTAAATGGAGCCCTGGGGGATCCCACTGGTGACTGGCCACCAGCCTGATGCAGCCCCATTTACCATAACCCTTTAAGCCCTACCTGCCAGCCAATTGTTCACCCATTGTGTTATGCTTTTATCTAGCTGTATGCTGGACGTTTTGAAGCTCAGACAGATGTTAGAGCATTCATAAAAGACTTGACTGAGGAAACTCAGAGTCACTTGTACCTACACTTAATGATACCTTTCCTGAATTCTTTCTTTCCAAAGGAAATGTACAAGTCTGGAAAAAAAGAAAAGAAGAAAAGCACTTTCAGCATTTCTCACTACAAATCAGATGTGAAACTCTGGCTTCTGATCTGTGGTGGTTTGTGACTTTTTATTTTTATTTTTTAAACATTATAGCAGTTGGGATGGCACACAAAGGGCCCTGCCCCTTCTTTTAGCATCAATTTACAACAGGACAGTTACAGTGAGGGTCAAAAGCTGTGTGGCACCACTGGTCCAGATGAGGGTAAATGCATTCAGCAAGTTAGTTACTGTCAAAGTGAATGTCAACTGAAATAATTTAAGTCATTCACACATCCAACTCACTCTTTCAGCTGCAAGCAGTATATACAGTAAGAACAGCAATTTAAAAAAAAAAGAAAAGACAAAAATCTACCAACTAGGCTGAGCTGCCATCCTCTCCATGTAATCCTTGGCCATGCCGATGGCCTCAATGTTGTCAGGGTAGAGCACGCAGAACATCGCCAGGGCCCCAAGATTGTTGCCGTAAATTTCATTCCACCGAGCGCTGAACTCCTTCGGGTCCCAGGGAGGCAGGTACTCCAGGGGATTGGAGAGCATTGTTTGCACTGCCTCGATCAGCCGAGCTGCAATGTGCCGGTGCGTGGTGGCTGCCTGGAGACGCAGACCCTCCACATCTGCCTTGGAAAAGTAGAGCATGGGGTAGCTGTCGTAGTTGGCGTTGACAAAAGGAACCATTGCATCTGGGTTCTCCCTGGCTCCGAAGGCAAAGGCGAAGCAAATTGTGTGTATGAAAAACACACTTGGGGCTCCTCGTGTGTGAGTCCTCATTGTGGCATCAGATCTCCAAGCCCCAGTGGGAGCCAAACCATCTTTGAAATATCCTACGGAAGACAGATGTGAAGGAGTCAGAAAAATAATCTGTGAGGCAATAGAATTAAGGATGCTTTCTAGGAAATATGATTCCATCTAGACTTAAAAAATAATAATAATGGATTGTCCAACTGGCTTTCAAATCATTTCTATATGAATCATCCAGACAAAACACCTACTGAGCAATTTATCCTAAAGGAAAACCTGTATGCTTTGCAGAAAGCCTCTCCCTCCCATGTCTTTCCCTCCAGTAGCTGATACAAGGCAAATGAACACACTGACATCTCTGGTGCTCTGAACTCACCAAGATTTCAAGTAATTGCAGCAGTGTCTAATTCAAAGCACTGCTGACTGTACTGGCAAGCAGAGAAAGCAGGGAGGGAAGGAAGGAGGCGTGGAGACAGCCACTGAGATGGTGCTAGCAGCAGCCAAGCCTGCGTGCTGCATTGGCTGATGTTAACAGCTGGAGAATGAAGGATGTGGAATGCTGGAGTTTGCGCAGGGGTCATTTTATACTGTGCTCAGGGCCTCCAGTTCTGACACGTCCTTACTTAAAAAAAAAAGGAAAAAACAAAAACCCCCACAGTCTCAAAAAAAAAAACAAAACCACTATCACCTCAATAATAATAATAATATCCAACATGACAAAAAGAAAAGAGAAAAAGAAACAGGCCAAACCTTAGAAAAACAGCTGAAATATCTAGCCTCTAGGGCATTTAGGTATTTTGTATTATTTTTTTTTCCTAAGGGGCTCACCATTTTGCATTTGGAGATTTACTGCCAGCTACCAAGAAGGCTGAAGGTTAAAGTACATTTTTTCCTACATACACAGCTTCTCAAAATGTGCTCAAATGACAAATCTATACTGAGGTTAAATGCAAGTATTTAAACATAGTAAGCTACTTCGAAAGAAATACCAACTATCTAGCCTGAAGTCTCAGATAAAACATGGCCAGGATCCCCCTGAGGAAAGCCAGCAAATTCCTTAAATTCTTCACAGGGGAAAGGTTACAGAAAGCAGACCCAAGAGAGACAGTTTTATGTAAATAATGAGCAGTAGTTTTCAATTATTAAAAAGAGAAATAGACAGAAAGAAAGAAAACCTAAAAACAATAACGAAATCTTTTTTCCATGGAAAACTTGTTTCATAGGATTCAGTAATAAAACTCTTAAGAAGCTGAAGTACAAAGCAACCTTTTATTTCTCCCCATTGCTCTGAACATATAGATGCCAAAATTTCCTAACAGAAACTTAGGCTGCTGAAACCTTATTTAGGGACCCACATCCTGATTATACAATGTCATTAATACATGCACAAACAACAAGATAACCTTGTTGGACTGGGTCCCTCAACAACCACTAGGTACACAGACCCTCTAGTTGTCCATGTTCAGCTCCTAAAATTAATTTGGGAGAAAGTAATTTTAGCCAAGAAGTACATCTTTTCTCGTGCATTCCTTCTTAGGGTAAAAATAATATTGTACTCTATAACTGCCTACTTTTTTGCATTACAGTGCATAGCATAATTGCTTTAACAGAGAGTAATGGAAGATGACATTTTCACAGCATGCTAATGCATTTTGCAGGTAAGTTTTGCCCTTTTTTGGATATAAACCAACCATTACAGGACACATTACACAGATCAAAGAGTGGTTTAGTTGGTAATACTTTTACTATGTCTACATATCCTCTCACCACATATGCACACACAAAGAAACATGCACTGTAGTTTATCCAAACAGACTCTAGCCCATTGGTATCCTCATCTGTAAATAATGAAATCATACAACAGTGTATTTAGAAATGAAGGAGCTAAAAAGCTGCCAGACCAACACATCATGTTTAAAACACAATACCTTATTATTTTTTTTACCTTGTATATTAGAGGCAACCACCAAACCACAGTGTTTGGCCTAAAAATAGGATAACTGGAAAATGGGTATATCATATATTCATAACCAGCATATACAGCATATACAGAATGAGGGTATGGAAAAGTCAATAAAGAGTGACAAAAGCAAGACTACAACGTCATTCTTACTAATTCATGGTCAAATCATACCAATGTCCTTCCTATGATATAAAGACAACAGCCCATGGTGGCAGCAATTTGGTAAGGCCAGTGAGCCCTGATATACAACTTTGCAGGGTTCAGCACCACAAGACTGGTGGCTGGAGAAGGTAGCTAATAAGGAGTCCACCTTCCTTCCCATGCAAACCTCTGTGGAGGCACCAGCTACAACCACATGGAGGGAATGACCGAGGTGAGGACCCAGGATGGCATGAGTACGGCCCCAGTGATGCTACAGAGGGTGAGGAGAGACAGATTTCTACGTTTTCTCAGCTGTCATGTCCTTAAGAGCAGGACCAGGAAAATTAATAATAAGAATCACAAAGCTACAAACATAATAGAAGTGTGGATGCCCACTATCACCCAGATAGCAAGGAAATACAGACTACGTGTTTACAGGCAGCCCAGACAAACCAGTCCCAAAGGGATTACAAGAAACTAAACTGCCTTGAACCGCACACTCGATTTAGGACTTCCCTGACTAGAACCAGACCTGACCACACACTGCACTGACTTACTGACTGGTCCCAGCAACTCCAAAGGGCTACGGGGTATGTTCATTCTTCCTCACTTCTGTAGTTGTTTAGAAGCTAAACTGGTTTATAAGACATCTCCAAAACTACTTCAAAAGTTAGTAGGTGGGAGAGGCTACAGACTGCAAAAGAACCAAAGCACCTTCAACAGGAGGATCTGACCAAAACCAGTAACATTTAGGGACTATCTAAAATTCATTACAATAGTATAAATGTACCAGGAGGGTGGAATAACCCCAAACCACCAAAGTAGAATGCATACTTTGTGTGTCGAACACCATATTTTGATGTTTCCTTAGTTAACTAACTTGCATACTAAAACCTGAAGAAAAATACAGCACTGTTTGGAAACATACATATGAAATCCAATTATCTCCATAGCTTAGGTGAATCCAAACATGGATAGATAACTGCCACATAAACTCCAATTTACCAGTTGTGAGCGAAACTGCAACAAGTTTGTTCAATACATGGGGCACAGAAGTAAAGGAGCTTGGGCTTTCTGATCACTTAAATCTCACTCACAATACTACTTTTTTTTTTTTTTTTTTTAAGTTAAAAGAATTTCTTGTTCTCATATTACACGACATCATTACCAACTGCATCTTCCAAGAAAAACTTTACCAAGCAACTCAACCTTTTCTGAAACTGGTTTTTTATTCAGTTTGGAAACCGCAACCTGATAAAGTATTAAATATAAGGAGAGTGAAGGATGCTTGCCCACAGAAGAAAATGTTAATATACCATGTGCTTTGAAAGGTTGTCACTCAGTCCTAGACTGAAAGAGCATTTGGCATGATTTCCACTCCATTGCGAGCAGAAACTAACAGTAAAGAACACCATTTATTCTAGAAAAAAAAAACAGACTAAATCTTAACTATTTCAGTTCTCCCCATCTGCATTAAAGAGTGGATGTTCGACTGGAGAAAAAAAAAGGAATTGTTAAACTAATGCTACTAATTGAACTGGACATTGGTATATACACAGTAGGTTCACCAAATAAACACTGTTTAAAGGAAAACCTAGGCCCTGTTTACTCCAGCTACTTGTGCAATGAAAGACAGCTCCAGCAGCGAGAAGGTTGGAGCAGGAGAAGGGGGAGTGGAGAAGGAACAGCTTGGTTGGGACCACCAGCCAGCACAGCCATCCTCGAAGCAATCTGATCTTCTTGTGGAGCACTAAAAAAAAATAAGCCATTTGGAGAACCATGGTTTTCTGTGGTATCAGTTCTGAAGAGCACTATACTTTGTGCATGATTTTTGCTGGGGCAACACTTTTATCACTTCCTAGAAGAAAGAAGTCACAGGTGTCTCTGGTACCATCTCTGAGACCAGTCCATGCGTCACCCCTCAAATGGTGGTCTCATCAACTTGTACATCCAACACCAGAAAAGGTAGTATTTGGGATTGCTGGTGATTAAAATTTCCAACAGAAGGCATCGCAACACCATGGATTATTCAGGTTTCTGTATGAGAGCACTTCCCCAGAGCCAGGGCTGGGACATGTACAAACCACACCTGTCCACTCAGTCCCACCGGGAACGACTGTCACAGCACAGAGCTCTTGCCTCACCTACTCCCACGGAGGCCCTGGGCCCTCCTCTACCTCATGGCGGAGGACCAGCATCTATAAAACTGAGTTTATCAGTTATAAGCAGTGATGTTTCAAAACCACAGTGCTTATAGCAATTGAGTTATTTTGTCAGTTTTACCACTGATCGGAATATTTTGCAAACGTATTAAAAAACAAGAGAGCAACCAAGTCACCTACTGAATCCAATAACATTTAAGGACAAAACAATGCAGACTAACTCCATGAAAACACAGAGTGAAAGGGTCAATAGAAACCAATTCCTGTATGCTGCCATTCAGTTCCTACTTACTCATAGAAAAATCTGAGCACAAAATTAGGCAGCACAGCGGGACCAAGAAAAGTATAAACTTTGTGCTGCAGCAATCACAACAAATCTGGTGTCCAAACTCCCAAGCTATGCAGTTCCCACATCAGCAAGTACTCCAAGTCCCTTTCAAAGCAGCTGGGCTGGACACCGGTGCAGGAGAAACTCATGTTCCAGGACAAGAGCAGTTGGGAGTCCTTCCTCCAGCCTCCTCCTGAGTAGTTGGATAAAACCAGTTTCTATCTGTCTCTCCAGTGAAAATGCCAGGAAGGTGTAGAATCACTGCTTACAACTTGAAAATACCTATTATGACCTTAACCACCAGGGGACATTACTTCACTTCTTCCTCTGATTTTTTCCACTATGAGAAATATGCTACATTGCAATTACATAATGTCAAAAGTATTTAAAAGCTTATATACTGAAGTCTCAAATATGATTCTGAATCAAATCTACAATAAAGAATGTATAGCTCAGGTACCCATGCGTTTGTTTCGCACTTGTTCTAAAATGATCTGAAATACCTTAAAATAAGCTTCACATCAGCTCATATCTGAATACCAGCTGTACTGTGAAAATCATAAAGACAACCAGAAAGAACCAGTTCCTAAACTAATTATCAATATATGACATCATGTCAGTCAAGATTTAAACTTGTGCCTGTCCTTCCATCTAAGTGCAAAATTCAATGGATCTATTTAGCACAGTAAAGAGCTGTGTGAGTATCATTCTTTGAGAACAATGGCTTACACTCATACTACACTGTGCTACAGACAGAACAGTAACTACAAAATATTTTTATAAGTTTACAGTAGGATATGTAAGTTATCTGCTGTGGAAACTTCATCTGCTTATTCCTTTCATTTAAAATCTTACTTGTCTATTTTACTACCACATATATAAATTAACATACACACACTGAATGCATAACCTTTTCTCTGCCTCAAGTGAAGACAAGATTTAAATTGTCTGCATGCCCAAACCATAGCCTGGGAATTTGGAATTCTCTGCTATTTTATAGTTTATTCCACCACACAAATGCTTTCTCAATAATGTTTTGGTTGCACTAATATTACTATTCTTAACTCTTACTGGGATCTTTTATTCCATACACTTCACCATGTAGAATGAATAAGAAAGTAATTTTGATATACAGAACCATAAAGGCACTCATTCCCAACTAGTACAGACATGCCTGTTAAGGCATCCACACTCAGTGGATGAAATGAAAGCTCAGTCACTTTTACCATCAAAGACATAAAACTTTGAATTACCACTGAAAGATCCCCTTTAGAGCAACTTTTTATCTTACCCCAAGATGAAATAATTTGTAAAACGCCATTTAGATAATTAAAAATAGCTTTCACAGAAGCTAGCGCTAAAGAAAGAAAGTTTGAGAATCTTCCTATAGGCCAAAAGAAAATATTAACTCCACTATCCCACCCACTGAAGTCCCAGAGGTCAATCTGCAAACCACTCGTCCCTCTGCTAAACTGTTACAGAATGTAGGATGCTTTTAGGGACTAGGACTATTGTTGTAATAGTGCAGAAAAACAGAACAAAAGTTCCTGTAACAATTTGGGTGGTGAAAGACAATTAATCTGGCAGCTGCTACGAAGTACAGCTATTTCTGGCCCATGCAAGCAGACCCATTCAGCTGTCTGGAAGTGTGTAAACACTTGGGTTCAGGATATCAGAAACCATGCAGAAGGATTCCAGTGAAGGCAGCCCACCAGCTAAAAGCGAAACAGTGTCTCACAACGGGAAGTAGGCAAAGGAAGAGATTATTTGAGGTTACTGTGATCTACGCATGGATCAAGCAGAATTACAGCGCACAGTAAAAGCTGCAAAACGTTCGGAGCATGACTGCCAATAGGCAGGAGGTGCAAATAAAGGACAGAAAAAAATTAATCATACGTGTAAATCGGGAGAGGCAACTTTACTGCTGTCAAAATGAAGTTCCTCTTTTTGATTAATCCAGCCTACCCAAACTGTTGCACACCATGGAGCTTCCCTCACATTTCAGGTGACCGATTACAGCACCAGAGACTTCTGATACTGATGCTGGTGTTTCCATCTCTGACCTTAGTTTCTATCCTCTTTTCCAACTAATGCTTCTTTATTAATCTCGGTCTTTACTCCTCCAAATATCTGTAAAAGTTTTAAGTCCCCTGGCTTATTGTTCACCTCCACCGTGTACAATGAACAGTTTTAAACTTTCCTGCTTATTGTGATAACGGACCTTCATTCAATTGCCTCCAAGATGCTGGACATGAATGAATGGAGATGAATGTCCCAGATGCAGTTTTGTAAAACCAGTTCTTTCTCTCTGCGTATCTACACCTATCTACACACTTCAGCAGCTGAAGATATCAAGTAAGTATTTATATCCGTAAAGCATTTCTGCAGGATGTCATACAAACAAATGGGAATGTATCGTGCAACACATCCTTCACTTGCTATGGAATCAAAGCGCATTTTAACTGTTTCCATACCCGGGTAATGACTCAGTCTAGCACACAAAACTATAATAATTTTTACTTTTCATTTATGTTAATGTATACTGACAGCACATAGAAGCACCAGCAAAGACCAAAGACATTTATGTTAGTCAACTCACGAACATGAAAAGATTGCAAAACGAATGCCTCTGTGTTTGTGGACCTTAACTGCACCACCCTACCTGATAGCCACATCTCACAGATCAATATGCTGTTCTTTATTATCAGATGCACCTGACTTTTTCCAAGGTACAAAGTCAGAGAGACCATCAAATATATTGTCATGGGGCTCCTTCAGGGTGATTACTGTCTTACTGTCGCCAAGAACAGCCCTGCTATGAAGTGCCAAGTACATTTTCATGGAAAGAAGCCTCAAATGCAGATACAGATAAAGGTTATGCTACTCCTGCGAAACTTAGCTACTCAGTTGGGATTACCAAGTTGCTTGAGTAGGCTTCAACACAACCATAAACTTAATAGGCTAATCTTGAAATTTAGAATTGTGTAGTCTCATTTCTGACCTTGAGCTGTGCAGGCAGGGCTCTCGCAGAGCAACTGAGACCTTATAGACTGCATCAGTAGAAAAATGTAATGCACCACAGTCACAATGATCTGATTAAAAAGCTTTAAAATGATAGGACAGCCACAGATTTTTTTTCAAACAACTTTTAGGAATACTTTAATAGCTCTAAACAGCTACTTCATTAGAACACTTATGATGGCACACACAGTTTCCATCAAACATTCAGCATATTTACTATTTCTGAGAAAAGGCAACAACAACAAAAAAAGCAAGAACATAAACCAGGACAACTGTAGTAGAAGAACTCTAATGTTAAAATTAAGCCTACCTGCTACTGAAATACAATACCTACCTGAGTAAAACAACCAGAGTCCCTGCGATTCATTGTCTGTTCTGAATAAGGCTGTTGCCAATCTCTGTTGTACACTCTATGAGTCTAAGCAAGGTGGGCGGAAAAAGACCAAGCAAAGGTAATTTCAGGCTTAATAAATAATGGCCTTACTGTGCCTGGGCTTTAACACCTGACTGTGCCCCAACAACAGATGAAAGGGTGATGTCAGCATCTGACGGGAGAAGCTATTTCCAGTGCTCTGTCCTTCATGTGATCCCAAAAATGACCAGATCTCAGAGGTCAGGACTATGTTAACAACACCTTGCTTCTGCTAAACTTCTGATGACCAAGCACTAGTGAGAAAGGACCCATGTCACATCAGCAAAATTTAATTTTTCCTGACAGGTTTTAATGCAGGCTCTGCTCTGTTCCCATCCTGAGCAAATAACTGAGTCTGGAAAAAGTGCAGTGTACAAGGGTTTGGGGTTTTTGCTAATGAAGCAACTTCACACCTCACCATATCCGCATCGTGCTTAGCTGTGCTGACAGACACATACCATGGGTTTTGCAAGAGGAAGTTTTGAACCTGTGGAGTGAATGAATCCTTGTATAGGTGAGCAGAAACTTGACCTCCTGATTATAGTGAAGAAGTCGCGCCCTGAGCACATCTGGGACATCATCCCTGGACCATGTTCCTCCATGCTTTGGTACAAGGCTTATCCACCCAAACAGAGAAGCAGCTCAAAGGAAAGGCTTTCAATCAAATATTAAGCCTATTTATAATAAATACGTGGCTGCAGTTGTGAACACAAATTGGCACCATGTTGTAGTAACTTCAGGGGACTGAAGTTCAGCTCTTTTATCTAGATCAGCTGAATGGAAACAGCAAGGAAAGTGCAAACAGTCAGGACAAACTTGTGGCTGAAATATATTTGCCAATACAACTTGGTAAGTAAAAAGACATTCTCTTCTACTCTCCTGACTCGGATTATCAAGTCTAAACCAGGAAACGATGGTTACAGAAAGCTGTTTCCTTGTTTACATTTTTAATCTGCGCAGAGGGGAAAAAAAAAAAAAGGCTTTATTTGTTTCAAAATGTCCAGGAACAATAGCAGTAGTAACTAAACTTTTCTGCTTGTTTCTAGAGTATGTTGTGGGTGCCAGATGTGCAAGTTTCCAAACGCAGTCCTAGGAATGTGACTCAGTTTTAACTAAATGCAATCACTTCCATGAGAAGGGACACTTGAGTTGTACAGACTCATTGACATCCTCATCTGATCTCCGCTCTCACTGCTCAGACTGCCAGGTACTGATGGACGTGATGGATTTCTCCACCAGCAAATCAGATGGCTATGTTCATCCACAGCTCAACAGCTACCTGTTGATGGAAAAGACTTTCTACCACCACTGATCCAGGCTTTTTTATTTGGAGAAAAAAACAGAACAACTTTTTTGAAAAAGTGTATGTGCTTGCTGTTTGAGTACTTGAGAATGAGAAATGGAGCACACAGCGTTTGAGATGAGCCTTTAAGAAGTACCAAAACAGAACCACCACTCTAAACTAGCTTTCGGCTACTCCTCTTTACTTTATTGTAACTGCATTCAACCTATGAAAATCAAACCTAACATTCAGCCTGGTAATTAAACACATTTTCCTCTCCGCTATGATACAGAAATGCACTAAATACCTAGTTAGAGCATGTAAAATAAACTGTGATAACAGCTGAGCTCCCTTGGGCAACTAAAATCTCTCAGCTTTTACCATAAGAAGCCAATTATTTCTTCTGTATATTCTGTGACCGAAGTACTGGTTTTGGAAGAGATTGTACATGGCTATGGAATGACAAACCAGCACCCAGTGTCTTCTGAGGCCTGTATCCATGGCACAGGATACAGATATGTTTATAAACTATTCTCCTATCTTGCTCTTGTATCAAATAACAGCACTCTTTTTTTTTTTTCCTCTCATGGCAATGCAAGATTATGATAAGTATTCCAATACTTTAAGCAACAAAACCAAACTCTTATATTGAATAAGAAAATAAAATAGTATTTTGTTAAAGCACTAACAGTTCTTTCCCAATGAAACTGCCTACGATCAGTGTATTTTAGTTTTGCTTGCTAGTGAAGTTTACAGTTGGGAAAATCCCAATGCAGAACTTGTCTTTGCTGACTTCCTTTAAAATCTTTAACCAATGTAGGTCACAAAAGAAACACATATAAGCAGTGACACACAATAAAAGAATTCCTAGTTGGAACAATATTTAGCGCTTCTGTAGAAAAAAAATGCACCCAAGGATCTCCAAGTGGTTCTGAAAGAAATTCATTAAGCCTCTCAACACCTCCGTGAAGCGGGCGAGTGCATTTATCTGTTTTACGAGGGAGGAAGCAGAGACGTGGAGAGGTGGGGCGACTTGCCCAAGGCTACCCAGCAAGAGTCTTTCAGAGCAATAAGCACAATCTGAATTATTGATTCCCACTGCTGCCCTTCAGCTGCATTGTTCCCTTCTTGAAATACTGCGCTGAGTTACAATAATTGCTGGCAAGATAAACGTGATGTGGCAATTTTTAGCGGAGATTTGCGTTGCCTTTGTTTAGGCTACATTAAAACTTTAGCGTTAAGCTGCAACTGGTTTTCTCAGGGTGACCAAAACCCCCCAGCTCCTTGAGCAACATTTCCTCTATTTCATTCACAGCTGTAGCCACTTCTTACGCTGTCACTGCTCACGTCCAAGAAGGCAGCAGCTCCAGCTTGGAAAAAAAGAAGCAGGAAAACCTCGCAGCTTTACATTTTTTGGAGGTCAGCGAAGCGGCTGCATGCACCGATGTCAACCTGAGAGCCGGCGGAGGGGCACCGAGTGCGGGCGCCCCCCTGCACAAGGCCGGCTGGGCACCGCGAGTTACAGCAGCGACTTCCCCAGCAAAATAAAAATAAATAAATGAAAAATAAAGAAAGAAGAAGAAGGAGGAGGAGGAAAGCGGCAGGAAGTCGCACGGGGCAAATCCCCCTTTTCCTGCCCCTCGGCTTCCCCAGGCGCCAGACACGGGTGCCACCGCCTACCTTCCACGGGAGCGCGGCTGGGGGCTCAACTCATCGGCGGTGCCCCGGGGGGGCACGGGCAGGTGAAGCCGCTGCTCCCCAGGACGGCACCGGGACGGGGACCTGGACGCACTCACCCCGGCCCGGCTCGGCTCAGCTCTGTTCAGCCTCCTCAGCCACGGTTTCTCCCCCGGGGGCCAAGGGGGGGGGGGGGGGGGGAATGGGAGGGGGGTGCGTTTTTCAACTCAGGAAGAAAGTGGCTCCCCCCTCCCGCTCCACCCCCTCCTCCCCGCCCTCCGCCCGCCTTCCTTACCTCTCCCCGTCCTCCTCCTCCTCCTCTTCCTCCTCCTCCTCCTCGTCCCCCCGGCGGCCCCTCACGCCGTGGCAGCGCCGCAGCCCCGCTGTGCCCCCGCCGGGCTCGGGGAGCCCCCGGCCTCCTCCGGCCCCCCCCCCCCCCCCCCCCCCAGCGGGACCGAGGTGGGGAGAGCCGTCAGCGAAAAGCAAAGTACATATATATAAATAAATAAATAAATAAAAAGGAAATACGCGCCCGCCCCCCGACACCGAGTGTCGGCGGTGCGGTTTTGCGCAGAGATTGATGAAACCATCCGGGATGATCCAGCCGACACCCGGCTCTTACCGTGCTGCGCGCTGGGACCCCCCATGGGAAAGTTCCCACAAGGCAGCGAACAAAACGGCAATTTGCTAATCTGCTCCCCTAAGTATGGTGGGGCTATTTATATAAATGTTTCCCGTGTAAAGCAGAAATGCGAAACGCCGGGACCCTTCAAGCCAATCATCCAGACATTTTTTTTTTTTTTGAAGATATCTAGGAAAGTAATGCAAAAGACAACAAAACAAATGATCCTTTGGAACAGTTGTCTTTGCTTTCTTGGTCACTGTAACCAGGAAAAAGTATGAAACAAAGGATTTCAAATGTTCGTTGGCTTCAGAAAACTGAGCATGCTTTGTCATCTTCAGACTATTGGACTGGGATCAAAATAAAAATATTTACATGTGATACGGGTTGGGACGCAGTCCAGGTACCTGAGGTTTAGATTTCCCAAAGCTTGTTCTTTATTTTAAGTCAGCTTACTGGTGCTACTGAGTCACTCGGTGGCCTATAAGTGCTCAGTTCCCCTGCTCTGACAACGTTAAACTGCATTTTCTGAGGAGGATTTTAAACAGGATCTTCATGGTTTACTGCAGTGTGATTTCCTGCTGTTCTATAAAGATTAGCAAACTTGTAGAAACTAGGCAAAACAAAAAAAATACATTTATTTTTAATTCTTCTGTTGTATTTCCCAGCATTATCTATTGATGGTCGTAGCGTAAGGAATAGGGATCCACCAGCAGTCTCTGCAAACTCAGAGCAGTGCCAGAGCCTGGAATGAAGCCTTATGTTTTACCAGTAATGACATGCCTAAAAGCACAAAGTGCTTCGGTTTCAGTCATGCAAACACTAGATTAATCATTAGAAGATATGTTTCTAAACACCTATTTGAATAGTATTGTGCTATATTGCATTGATACTGCGGTTGTAAAATATCGATGTTTTGACATGCATGAGCATGAGGAGAGCTGCAAACCCCATCAGATGTGGCTCAGAGGGAAATTCTACTGGAATTTCCAAAATCATCAGGATGTCTAAAATGATGAGGAGGGAGGTGTCTACATACTGGTTGTACAACTGCATCATAAGGTATTTAAATGCACTGAGTATCTGATGCTGAGTAATACAGAATTAGACCTTGCACTTCTGAACAGCATAATTTGAAATCCTGGCCTTAGTCTGTGGTTGTGCCTATTTGCATTTCAGAGAAACTGCACTGTGCTGCTTTGTCACAACTGAGTACCTGGGCAAAGCACACTGTGGGTCCCACGTAGGCTGTGCAGTCAGGTTTATTTCTCATAGAGGATGTGTTGGGATATGCTTGGGACCTGCTCTGATGTGGAGCCTCTGCCTTATGTCTCCTTGTGTAAGATGGGGCTTGTGTAAAAAGAGAGCAAGATATTTCCTTTCTAGTTTAATTTCAGCATTGCCACTAATAATTTTCTTTTTACATCCTGCAGATGCTGTTTACTTCACCATCACCCCTACAATCAGGAAAGGTTTATTGCAGCATTTCTTAAGAATTCGTGAATTTTCCATTCATTTGTGTATAAACAGAAAAATTATTTATAAGACTCAGGAAAAAAATCCTTCTACCCTAAGCAAATAAAGTCTTAGCTGGACAACTGTATCCTGTTTCAGCCACCACACTGTATTTAAGATATGGACCATGTGGAGAGAGGAGAGAAATGAGAAAGATCCCAGGTCTAGCAAGCATTATGTACATGGGAAGACTGAAAAAAATAGCCTAAGGATGACAATCTGACTGGAGGAAGATATGACAACAGCCTTCAGCTACATAAAAGCTGCTGAAGAGAATAATCTCTTATCCACACACTCTGGGAGCAGCATGTATGTTGCTGTAAGAGAAATTTAAGTTAAATGGGAAAAACAACAAAAAAAGTATCTCTAAGTGTAAATAAAAGTTAAACTAACAGTAATAAATGGCATCGCTGTTGCCGAAGGCTTTTTAAGAACAGTTAAACATGTACTTAACAGGAATAGTTCAGTTCTAGAAAGTCTGATGGAGCTTGCCTTTAAGAGCAAGGTCATGACCACATGACCTGCAAGGTCCTTTCCAGTCCTGCTCTGTATGATTATGTTCAAAGTGCAACTTGCATAGGCACGTTTGTGTCTCCTCTCTGATCTTCCTATGCCCTTCACTTCTATAGCAATGGCTATAACCTGCTCTGCTAAGGCTGAGCGTCTCTATTTAGTGTGCCAGCCTTGTCACATACCAGTGAATTTGTTGCTGAGGGCAGAAAGGAGAAAATGATTAAATGGTATATGTATGGAGCAATGGTAATTAAATGATTGTAAAACAATTAAAAAATAAAGCTTCTGGAGCAGAAATTCTGGCTGGTATATACCTAACCCTTCCTTAAACATTAAATGTGTCGTGCGCTTTTGTTCTATGGTTGGCCAATAAACCACCTCTGATGTAGTCTCATCAGACTCCCTTTATAACTTCAGAGAAAAGTAAGTACTTTCAGAACAGAATTCGTCTGACCTGTTTAGGACGTCTTCTTTAGGACATGATGAATCATGCCCCTGAGCTGCTTATTCTTACCACCAACACTAAAGTTGGTTTAAATGACTGACTCAGTAACATATCATCATACGATTTTCACTCTCATGGTACTTCTGTCCCTGAAGTCTCTCATTCTGTCTCTGCTCTCAAATATCAGAAGCCTTTATTATTTATTCCTTTCTCCTTCTCCTTCTCCTTCTCCTTCTCCTTCTCCTTCTCCTTCTCCTTCTCCTTCTCCTTCTCCTTCTCCTTTTCTTCTCAGAAAAATCCCACTGAGATTAATAAATTTTGTAGCTATCATTTCCTGAAGTTACATCATGCAACAGTGAAACATATAGCAAATTGACATTTCAGGTGGCATTGCTCCAGAAAGGATTTAGGAGAGGAGTTATGTTTACCTTTTGGATTTGAAGACCATTGACTTGGCTAGTTCTGCAGTGCATGTTCCATGGAAATTGTTTGAAAACCCTTCAGGTCAGAGACTGTTCTGCTCATACGTCACATGCTCTTTATTTATTTTTCCTTGGCCTTTATGACAAGCAATGTTACTAGGAACAGGAAATGCCTGGTGCCTTGAAAATGAGCCAAATGTACATGGGAGAGGTAGCCCCATTCCAGGAATGACAGTTTTTTTAGTGAACACACAGAGAAGTCACTGTCTTAGACGCGTAAGCCTGAAATGTATATCTTCCAAAAGTCCAGCAGTGATCTTGACATCTATCCTTTTTTCCCCCTCAGAGTAAATAATGTTTGAGAAGTGACAGTTTCCAAGATGGCCCTGTGGACAGCTGGCTTAGAGACCAGAGAGAAGGGTGCTAGGTGCAGACAAGGAAGGAGCACTTTATTTCACTGCTGCGCTGCCCAGCTGGACCAGGAGGAGGTGAAGGGGCAGCAACCCTCAGTGCTGTGCTACGGCAGTGAGAAAGGGAGACAGCAGGGTGACATGAAGCCAGTGATGGAGGGCCCACCCTTCCTGAAGGAGACATGAAATGCCTGCTGATGATTTGTACATTTTAAAGCCTTTGGTTCTTACTTAGTTGTGAAAATGTGGGGATGTTGTGCTTTTCTTTAGGACTGAAGATGCTAGCTTACAGAGGGAAGCTGTATGTCTTTCTGTCTGTTTCACATACACAGTCTTGGCCATTTTTATCTTTCTTCCTTCCAAGCCTATGCAACAGCAATTCTTCTCCTTTTATTTTTCTTTTTTTTCTTTTTTTCAAGTACCTCCCTCTCTATGAAGTCCTATTCTGTGTGAAGTGTTCCGTCCCTAATTTCCATGTGAGAGACACTTCTACTTTTCTTATTAAGTGACAAAACTCTTCAAATGAAAAGAGAGAAAAATACAAAATTCTCCAGATTCTTTCACTAATTCCCCAAAACAATTGATTTTCTTATAACTGTAACCCTTGTGTTCCCTTCAGCTCTCATGTCCAGATGTGATGATTTCTGAGCTCAGCTTTGTGAGCTGAAATCTTTAGTACAAGAGCATTAGGCCAGCCTCTTCTTGTCGCTGAACTGCAGAACTGCAAATCTGCATCCTTGCACAATGCTCACCCTGCCCTCCTTGGTCTGGGCTGCTCGGCCCAGTGGTTCCCCCTGGACTGTATTAGTGCCACATGAAGGGAGCTCTAATTTTCAAAACTTATCCTAATTGCAGACTCATGTGGGGAAATGTTGGCTATGTCCTCTTTTCCAGGCAGGGTGTGGACCAGACAGTTTTAGTTGTTACTACTATGTCCTTCAAGTTTATGAGAGTATTGCGTGATTCATACCATTTACTACTCGGGGATTTGGGGCTCTGGCTCGCTGTGCAGGCAATGGGCAGAAATAGACACAGGTCCAAAACTAAGTAATTGAAAGGAGTGGCCTGAAATCAGCCCTGAGAATCAGAAAGAATTGGAAATCTGGAAATCTTTTCTAAGCTTGCTAAGATACCTTTCTGGTTACGGCGCACGTAGTGTGGTGCAAAGCAATTTCTTTCACAGGAACATCTAGCCAGGTGCTTCTTAGGGTCTATCAGGTGCCAGGTACAGTCATGGGATTGGAAGAATACCAATAAATGCTTCTCCTTCCTCCGTCTTCTGCTACATCTACACACTGGAAATGCTTCTCTCTGTCCCACAGATATCTTTTACTCCTTTACATGTCCAAAGTACCAGTGCTGTAGCTGGAAGGGGAAGGCACCAGCTGTGTTTCCTAAACAGCTCTTCTTTGTATGTAAATGGAACATCTTTCTCTGCTTTACATTTCCTTTCTTTCCCTCTTTCTAGCTCTCACCATGTGTTCAGACGGGTTTAGCCTGAGGCCAGCAGACAGTCAGATCAGAAAAAATTCCTTCAGATTTCTTAGTGAATGGGGAGATGCAACACCTGTTACCTCAGCAAGGAGAGGTAACACACTGGTGAGCGGAGACAGACCCATGGTCCTCAGACATCTCTGGCAGATAGCAGCCATAAAGCAGGTACACAGATGCTTATTGTGAAACACCAGAGAAGACCTCTTTGCAATAAAAATAAGATCTATCATCTGGTGTCTGTCTTACAGCAGCAGAGTCTATTATGGTGACTGTAGGACAATATCAGTTTTACCACATTTGCATTGCTGTAGACATCAACTGTATTTAGGTTTATCTCCACCTAGCAGCTGCCACATTCCCTCACTGTCCTGCTCCTTTAGCACTTGCCCCTTCCTTTTCTCTTATGACAATTAGAACAGGCTGGAGTGGGGGGACCCAGCACCATATGACTTTTCATTCAGCCGAACTTGTTGTTACTTTATGTTCTCAAATATGTTGATCTCTCTCAACATGTCAACATCTTTCCTTCCAAATTTCTGCGGTGTTATAAACTGAGCAGTATCCCCAGGGGAGAGCAAACCATTAATGCTCATACCGAGAGAAACCTTCAACAGACAGGCTTCATCAGTCCTCCCTTAGAGCCGACAGCCACATTCTCCCTCTCTGGATGCCAGATATGTTGCAATAATGTTTTCCATTTGTGACACACTGTTTTCAATGAATGGAATTTTTAAAGCTTGAATCCACCTATTTTATGGAGTCACCCGATATGTGGAAAGCCAAGCAGACAACTAAACAACTGCAGGAATTCATAAAAATTCTTAAAAGTTGCCTACTTTCCCTCCGAGCCCCAGAACTTGCGTTTCATTCTCCCATGTCTCTCTCTTCCTCCTGACGCTAGAGATGTGTCAACGAAAAAGGTGTGGCTTAGAGATTGCAGTTGAACGGTTGCTGAATCTCCATTTCTCTTCATAATCATCTCACTTTGGTTTGCTGCGAGCCAGTAACCGCCAAGACTCCAAGGTGGGATATTGGATCAAAAACAAACACAAACACAGGCACTAGAAACTCATTTCAGGAACTCTATTTACAGATAATGCTACTAATAATAACAAAAAACATAATAATGGAGCCCAACAACTATATATGCATACATATATATATATACATACACATGCTTTTTACAGTAATTTTAATATCACCTTAATTACAGTCATATTAATGGTTGTTATCAAATCTGTTTTCTGAAATTCACACAATTGTTTTCTGTTTACTTTTTTTTTTGTTACTACTGATCTAGAGATTTTCCTGCTTGCTGCCTAAAAGTGATGAGTTTATTTAACTGACATAAAAAACAACAACAAAAAAGTAGAAACAACCCCTCCCCCGCTCCTATGAAATGCAGATAATTCCCTGAATTCCTTGGGTTCTGGGTTCTCTGGTCATGGAGTCCTTGCCCTTATTTGCTGTCAGTTTATATGTATATATGAGTGGGCATTCATACCCTTTCTCTGGACAGCTTTGAGGGAGAAAACGGGCATAAAAGTTTTCTGCTGCTCTTGGTTTCCAACACTGTTGCAGCTGCTTCAATAGCAGCCCTCCAGTAGGTGTTTCTAAAGCGTTGTGCAGTATAAGACAAACAGTTGTTTTCTCTCCATTTCATAACATCATTTTCACAAAATTTATGGTGTCATCTTCTTTCTCCGGACTAATATAATTTGTAGATTGCTCAGCACCCACTTGAATTCTTAATGTGGGCCTGAGGCCCCAGGGAACTGTGGTGCAAGAAAACTGCAATTCTCAGGAACTATTTTGAGATATGGCAAGAAAAGAGTTACTATATTCACCTAGATACTTTTATTCTTCAGTGCTGGTGGAGCCTTTAAAAGTTGATATTTTAAATATAAATTTATTAAGCACATGGAGTCACAGTTTTCAGAGTTGCATTTGTGTTGTGACATAACAAGCCCTACTGAATGTTAATGGACTTGTTTTGTTTTCCCAAAAGATACCCTCAGGATACCACTCACAAATTTTGGACAAGAATATCTCTTTTTTTTTTTTCCTGTTTTTTTTTTTCCATCCTGTATACAGTGTAAGATATTTTGTGATTGTTTTCTTCACTCTTAAAAGGACCGTAAGTTCTTCAACCTTTTAAGAGGAGAAGATCAAATTGAGTGTTTTATACAACCACTCAACATTTAGTAGTCAACTGGAAATATAAATGCCTTCCTGTCTGAGGGAACTGTCTCTGTCTGGGCCATCTGATCTGTGGTGGGTGCACAGCCTGCTATTCTACTTGTGCCGCTGCCATTTTGTGCCTTGCACCGTCTAATTTGCAAAAGGATGGAAGGCATAACATGGTTTTGAAGTGGCTCAGACGGTTTCTCACCTCAGTGCAAGTATTTAAAAGCTGTTATAGCCATGTGTGAGAGAACGACGTGTGAGCTCTGGCAGTGTGAGTGGGAAGCACGAGGGACTTTTAGCACAGTTTTGATTAAATCGGTTTAGCTACAGTGGGGGCAGAAGTTAGACGCGGTGATTCAGATGTTTGCCCTTCTGTGAACTGTGACATCTGGTCAGCTTCAAAACCTCTGTGGTCTTGCCATGCTTGTCAGAGAACTGCTGTGGGTACCCAGCTCATCCTGAAAAGATTTCCCTTAGACCTTCATTCTACATTCAAGAAAATGACTAGTCACGCTGGCCACAACACTAGTCCATTGACCTGCACACAGGAATCCCCAGTTTTTGCCCTGTAAAGGTGTTGGCAAGCTTTTCAAGCTGGACATCTCCAAGTCTGTTTAACTTCCTGGATTCCATCTTATTTTGGCCCTCATCCATGCTCAGATTTCAAGTAAGCATTTCTACTTATAATAGTTACGGAAAAGCAAGATTTGTTCCTTTCACTGAAATCTTTCTGAAGACAACCTCCTTTCTTTTTTTTTTTTTTTTTGTACATTTTTTTCTCTCCTGTGAGTCACTGTGGAGGTTTGATGTTGCGCTTACTATGAACTGCAGAAAACAGAGTTCCAGGAAACAGGACTGGTAACGGGATTGAGCCTTTTCCTGGGGGCCTGCGTGGCTGCTGGAAGGGGTGGTTCTTGGGTGGTTGCTAATAACCAAAAAGGTTGTCTGTGGCTGCAGCATTATCACCATTTTTGCATAGTACTGTCCTTATTTCTAAACCTTACTTTCTGAGGAACTTTCTCTGCTATAAAACATCAATATTGTGTACAAAAGCACGCTTTACATTTACTGTATTTTTGTTCTCTGTGGTGGCAAAAAAACATTGACATTGAAGGTCATCCATTATGTTATGACTGTTGGCACCTCCATAGAAATCTATATGTTCTTACACTCTGCTGCCATCTGACTTGATATGATTTAATGTATGTTTGGCCCCAGGAGGAAAGACTTAAAAGCTGAAGCTACAATATTTACTTGGTATGTGATTGGACAAGTCACAGCCAAGCACTTTTCAAACAACGCCACTGTGAGGAATGTAGAATCACATTGATAGTAAGAAAGGATGATTACTAATTTATATTATTCCACACAGTTAGAAAATGTGACTGTACAACCGTAGGAAAGAGAACCCCTCCAATGCCAGGCTGGAAACAATTTGTTTTGATAGGGCAATAGGTGTTGGCCCTACCCCACACCTCCCTCAGGTTAGATTAGGACTCCTGGGAAGAAAACCTAGTCTTCTGCAGGAGAATGACGTTTCACAGGAAAACAGAAGTGAATGGTTTTGAATTAGAGCAGTCTCGGTTGTGGTATGTGGCAACTCAGCCTTTACTGAGGGTAGCATGGTCTGCAACCTGGTTGTGGCCAGATCTGACAGACGGAGTCCTTCCTCACCCCAGAAGACCTGCCCACTGCATGCCTGTGTCAGAACCCCTCTTTTTGTGTTATCATGTCCCTGTTTAATGGTATTTCCCCAGGTAGGTTAGTTCTCTAGCTGTCATGCCCACCAGGGCAACATCTAGTTGCTACTTGCAGGTTTAAATCAGTTTTAGGATTGCTGCTTTCTGGTGCCTACCATCAGTGTGGTTATCTCAAGCACGACTTACCCAAGCAAAGAGATTTTACTAGGAATTCCCAGAGGAATTGCTCCAGTACTGCTGCCTTGGGCTTCGGGCAGCTGTGGGACTCAGCCAAGGTAAAGAGCCTCCAGCAGCCTCGGCGAGGCCCGTGTCTAGCAGTGCCCTGGGTCTACCACAGAGATAAGCTATCTGCATTTGTTTGTTTAACTTTTACTCGCTGGGGATTAAGAAGCCTTTATTTTCCAGGATCAAGTCCTGTTCAGGAAATGCTTACAGTGGACTCTGCTCTCTATCAAAGCAAAAGTTTCCTATAGGTACTAAAGGTATTACTTTATTAAAGGTATTAATTTATACCAGGTTTTGTTTGATTTATTTATCTGTTATTTTGAGTAGGTCAAGTTTGGCTTTGTTGGAGGCTGCAGCACTGACCTCTCCTTGCACTGATTTAGAATGACCTAGTCCCCCTTTTTTTCTTTCTGCTGTTCAGCTGTAAAGTAAATTCAGAAAACACACACACATATATATATATTTTTTTTTCCCCAGAAATAAATTCTCTTTATTTTAAAGTTACAACATGTACCAAAAGCAGATGCCAAAAGAGAATTGTTAGTCATTTCAGGTTTATGCCAAACTGTCTTTCAGGGCTATATAAACAGACATGTTGTGTTTAATGAATCTTTTCAACTTTATAGCTCCCTGCCAGGAATTAAGATACTTTTGCAGGCACTTCAGCCATCTTTCTGTCAATGGCCTCTCTCAGCAGAATCCAAGATAATATGTATGAGATTTTCAAGTCTTCAAATTGAAAAAGAAAAAAAAAAAAAAGAGAGAAAGAAGCAAAGGTCATGTCTTTGCAGTGTCTTGATCAATGTGGCCAGCTCTACCGATTTTCTGCCGTCAGCATTTCTTCTCGCTGGTCTCCGTGCCGGATCCATTCCCAAGAGCTGCCCAGTCGCTGCAGCACCAGTGGCCCTCCTGGACGTCCTCCGTTGCTGGCCTCCACTCCTGCAGTTGCTCAGGCAGCCAGGCTCCATCAGCACTGCTGAGCACGTGGCAACTTTTCAAGCTGGTGGCTGAGTCAAAAATACTGGGACGACAAATATTTTTGCAAAGACCAGAAAAATTGTCTGGCTTTATGAAACCTTTTCATTCAACCTAAACAAAACTGTTCTGATTCATTTTGGAGGGCTTTATAATAAGACCTGTAATATCTTCTGAGACTCTTTAATAAGAGTCTTTAATAAGAGTCCTTAAGTACTGATTTCATAGGAACTCTGATTTTTTTTTTTTTGGCAAACACTTCAACAATTTTTCCTAACTCTTTCTGCAACCTCAGACACATGGAGTTATGCTTACAGTAGCTGTTTGTTGTTAACTTCTTTCTCTGTTAGTGAGTGATCCTTCTGGCAGGAAATATAAATGGCAAGTGACAGCATTGGACAGAAGTGGGTTCTGCCACTGCACAGCTAAATCTGAATATTTATTTTTGCTAGTAAGGTTTGTGTTCAGACTTAGAATCTGTCACCTTTCTACTAAAAAAAAAAAAAAAGTGAGATGCCAGGAATCAGGGACTTAGCTGGTTTTCATTTTTGTTAGGCATTAAATTTTAATTAATTTTCTTAAAAAAAAAAAAGGAAAAAAAAACAACCTCTAAAAATCAATTTCAAATTCAGAACAACAAAAGCATAAGGCTACACAATATTGGTTTGGACTGCAACCTGGTTAGAAATTATTTGCAAAGGATTACTTGATTCAGGTCAGAACTTCAAATGATGCTATAATCAGGGATCTGAGATTTTAATCTGAGTCTTTCTCTGCTCTGTGCAAATCATACCCTTATGTTGAGACAGATTTGTGGCCCAAGATGTTGATGCTAATTGAAATATTTCAAAATAAACACAAGCGTTTTACTTATTGTTACTTTCTTAAGTCAAACATTTTCAGCCTATTGTTTATGAGGAGGAATGACACTTTCATTTTCCTTCCTCACCCACCTTGTTTAAAGAAAATTTTGCTCAATTTTTCTTTCCCATCTGTTTTATTTTTCCCTTTTGAAAAACAATGCTAACTGTTAGACTGGAAAAGTTGCATATCACTCATAAGTATGCAGGAATTTTAAAACAACATCCCTATATAAGTGAAACAAAGGTAGGAAAATATATGGATACAAAGACTGGTATCTCTGAAATGAGGCAGAATGGTGTTTGTGTCTGCTCCTGATACAAAATACTTTAACTGGTGAAGCTGCAAAAATAGTGACCTTTGATGACACAAGTTAGGAGTTACTACAAGTCAAATACATTCTGAGAATTTTATGGGCCTAAGAAAGTAACATCTTATTGTGGGCTTTTCTTGAAGCAAAGAAAAAAGTTTCTGTGCATTGTTCTTTAAACTTGGAGGGAAATGAATTCAAAATTTTGCCACCTTAGTTTTCCTGGACCAAACTGCTGACTAAGCAAATGTGTTGGACATATTTTTGCACTGGTCAGCCTCTGCTACATGCCAAAGGTTCCCTGATCAAGACGTTGGAGAACCATGTCTTTGGAGTGAATCCACAGAGAACAGGATGCCTGCTTGTCTAAATGAGCTGATAAGAAAACACATATTCAGCCTACGCCTTGAGTCTCTCTTCTCTTCTGGGCTTAGGCTGCACTTAGCAAAGGCAGATGGAGGCAGCTTGGTGCTCTATCCTTCCTACTCCTGGAAGAGTTTTCCAGAAAGGTGGAAAATGTGGGTTTGAGGCCACTCCAGCTGAAAAGGGTACTGTACATGGGTTTCCCTTATTCTGCAGAACAGCTCTGACATTGAGGTACTGGAGGCTAGAGAAGGAGGAGTCATGTAGAGAATATTACTGCTGAAAAAGTGGTTAGGCACTTTCAGGAATACAGAGCATGAGCCCAAGGTTTTCAGGACTATAATTCTGTATTTAGCTGCCAAAATTCCATTCAAGTCTCTTTTCGGCTACGATGCGTCTTTCTCTTCGGGCCTCGGTATTTCCACACCTCCAAGAACAGTCACAGTACTTTTCTTCTTTATTCAGATAGCGAGAAAATAAATTCATCAGAGCTTGCAAAACATTGATCTACTGTGATAACCTGGGCTCTCCAGTGTAACTCTTAATGGGATATGGTTGAGGGTCTAATTTCATGTCTTTCCTGGGACTTACAGCAGCAACAACACCACCTTGAATAGCCATAGCACAGAAAATATCCTTGAAAATTTAGAATGTAACTTGGGACAAGTTATTAACAGAATATTTCTCTTAAAGCATTTGGGCAGTGCATGGAAAAAGCCAGTAACTGTGTTGAAAGGTAGTGGTGGTAAGGGGATTTACAGTGAAGTAGGCATTGCTCACCTGTCCCAGCTGGATTAGAGAAACAAGGGAAACACAAGTCTACACAGCAGTCTGCTTTAATCCATCATTCCATTTTATGAAGCATCAAACACCATTTTCACCAATGAGCACTTGATAGCAGTTAAGAAAGGACCACAGGGTTATTTAAGAAAAGCCAACAACCTATTTCATAGTCACTGACTCCTCACTTGTCAGCAGGGCTCTTGGAGGGCTTGGATAGTACCCAGCAGTTCCTGAGCTATTTGAGGAAAATCGTGTAAATCTATAATCCAGTGGTAAATCTGAAAGATAGAAATATACCACATCTGATTAGCAGCACAGTCCATATCACATAAAAAATAAGCCTAGAGTGAACAGCAGTGTTTCTTAAGCCCTTGAGCTCTTTGCTTACTGGTATTAGAACTCAATCAGATTGCATGATTACATATTTATTTGACATCTTCAGCTGTCCAAAGACTTTCAGAGTTTACTCAACTGCAGTAAAGGATATTCATCTCCTTCATTGCTGAAATAATGTTAGTCATAGAAAATGATTAAAATGATTAGACCAATGCTTAAAAATTAAACAAAATTCTTCATTAGCCTAGATGGAATTTTCCCACTAAAACAGTTTCAAGTTCTTCAAGTTACCTTCTCTTTTATCTCAGCAGTCTACTCATGAGGGCTACATTTAAACCTTTTTATTTTTTTATTTTTTATTTTTATTTTGTGTGTGTATGTGTTTGACTATTGTAGCAAGATTCCCAAAAGGCACCCACTCTTGGACTTTCTTGCCATCCACTGTTAACACCATCATTTTGTGTCAAATGTTCCTAGAAATGTGCACTTGTAACTCAGCATACTCATCACTTCCAGTCCATAAAAAAAACACTGAATGTATTTAAACAGTTCTGAACAGTCAAAGCTTTCTTTTCTGTAGCTTTTTTATTTTTTTTTTTTAAAGTCTTTACTGCCAGCAGTGACCTCCCCCTCTTCCCTTTATAGCCAGGAAACTGATACTTTTCATACTTACCTCTTATTCAAAGCTCAAGAAACCAAATTAAAAGACACACATACACACACAAATAAAACTTTATTTAACTATATTCAACAGTTACCCTCCTAGTAAATGAAAAAAAAAAAAAAAAAAAAAAAAGCATAGCTCCTTGCTAAGACTGATCATTTTTTGGTTGGTTGGTTTTTGTTTTTTTGTTATTTGTTATTTGGAATACATTTGGGCTGATGGTATCCAGTTACTACATGCTATAAGTTTTTTTGCACTAAGCTGCTTTTGTGAAACAGAAAAATACAATCTTAGCAGTTTCGGCAGAAACAACAGGAAGTTTAGCTCTGTTTCACCAGCAACTCAATGCAGACACCAGGTCAGCATCCAGATCTGCAACTTTAAGACCATATTAAACACAGCTAAAGCAAATAAATCAGTATTTAGATTCAGCTGATATATCAGATTCTGTCTGGAATAAAGTAGGAATGGGAGGAGAGTTGATTGCAAGTGAATTACGCTTTATTAAGTGGGTTACTTCAACTTGTCAAAGAAGTACATTATCTCATTTGTCTTAGTCAAGGGATTCTCTAGAGCCCTTTCTGAGCACAACAGAACAGGCAGATGTTTTCTAGCCTACTGAGGGCCCAGTGATGTTACCAACTGCTGAGTCTGTATAAAAAATAAATGCCATACAATTATTCTCTTAAAAAGGCTTTCACTATCTTTTTACACTAGCAGTCTGGAGTCTCTCAAGAGTAGTTTAAGCAGAGCACCATAAATGGGCCAGATGAGCTGCAGGTTTGCTTATGTTGAAGAATCACAGAATCACAGAATGGTTTGGGTTGGAAGGGACCTTAAAGACCATTTAGTTCCAACCCCCCTGCCATGGGCAGGGATGCCACCCACTAGATCAGGCTGCCCAGGGCCTCGTCCAACCTGGCTTTGAACACCTCCAGGGATGGGGCATCCACAACCTCTCTGGGCAACCTGTGCCAGTGCCTCACCACTCTCTGAGTAAAGGATTTCTTTCTTATATCTAATCTAAATCTAAGAAAGGAACAAATTGGATCAAAATGGTAATTTTGTTGATATGTCATGGTAAACTAGCTTTAAACAATCAGCTTAAACACTGAATAAATTATATATACAATGCACAAGACCCCAACAGAGAATAATCACATTTTTACATATTCAAAACCCAGTCTGTCCATTTAAATATTGTTTTTGTCTGAGGAAGATGATTTTGGAAAATGAATGGAAGGTATCCATATTCAACAACGTTGTCTAAGGCATCACTGAAAGTTATGTGAAGCATAAAACTGATACTATTCTTCACCCTTTAAGCAGATTTTATGTCACAAACGTAGGGAAATCTTCCTGTACTTCCAGGTTTGTTTTTGTCAGTTATTTCATTTGCTGCATCTGCTGCACCTGTTTTGCCCCTGAGTATGGAACACTTCATACTATTGCTTTATTTCAGTGTGATATATTTATGAAAAAGCCATAGACTGATCCAGAAATATGTACTTGGAGTCCTAGTGGCTATAAATAAAACACAGTGAGGAAGAAAGACAAGTAGACAGGGAAAGAAAAAAGAGGAATTTTACTGGGGATATGGAAAATTTATGAAAAATCCAGAAAATGTCATTGGTAAAGAGTTCTGTAAGCTCTTTTAAAGTAAGTTATTCGAAAACTCTGCAACTGCAAATAAATTGCTGTTGCCTTGGAAGGCAAAGGTCTCACGTGAATTGTACATGAAAGCTCAGTCCAACTTCTCTGGACGTAAGTGGCAATCGTAACACTAGTTCCAGCAGTACTGGCTCATCAACAAGGAACTACAGTAAAGGTCTTGAGTTTGCCTCCTGGACGTTTGTATTTTGCAATTCAATTTGTATCGAGTTTTATTTTATATTATCACTGATGACACTGAGAAGAATTGAGCATCTCAGTTTTGCTAAACTGAAAGGCATGCGTAGGCCACAGCTTAATACAAAAACAAAACAAAACAGCATTTGATAATAAAACAAATCTCAGTTAAAACAACAACAACAACAACAAAACAACAACAAACAAACAAACAAACAAACAAAGCCCCAAACAAACAGGTGCTTATTTCCAAAATGACTGATTTTCTAGTGGTTTTGCCAGTAAATTTCTTCAGGTTCTGCTACCATACATACTCACAACTGCTGCTGTCTTGGCAGACCTTTACACTTTGGCACCCCCTTCTTATCCAGCCCTGAGGGAGAGTTGTAAATTAGGAAGGGGCCACATACCCAGTCCTCTCTTACATACAGTGGGGCTCTGATCAGTGCTAACCTACATTGATAATGGAATCAGCACAGAATTCATCTACTATTGCTGCTCACCTAGGAAAACAAAAATCAAACCCAAACAAACTAAACAGATTGAGGTTGGAAGAAAGAACTAACTGACTTTACCCAAAGAGACTGGGTGGGGACATAAATCCTGGAAATTTTCTGTCATATGTTGGTAATTCCACAAGCCACATTTTGTTCCTAAGACAAATAGGATACTCACTTTTGGAGCCAAGCTTCCTAAAAGCCACACATGGAGGTTCTCAAGGTCTATGTTTCTTTCTATATCTACAGCAATTTTAGTTACTAGATGTAGCCTCCTGAATTTCTTTGCTCCCACTCCAGAGCCTGAGTGCAAGTGAATGATGAACACTGGTTGGTTGCCTTTGCAACCTTCAGGCAGAGCTCCTAGTGTTTTCCAATGGCTTGGGCAGCGTTCATGGGTTGCATGCCTAGCCTGACCACAGAAGGTCACCAAAGGACTCTTGCCCAGCCCTACCTTGCTTGCAGGACTCCAGCAGCCCTGGTGTAAATAAAATGTCAATGATGACGTTTGAACAGTAACCACTGCCAGGCCAATTCCAGTTACTAAGATGCTGTATTCGAATTATTAAGATCCAGCTATTAAGTGACATCAATTACAACAACACTGTGCTCTGATGCTTATGCATATCCATATTCACACATGTACCTAGGTGATATGGATAGATTTATTTCATACTTATTAAGTTGACAACGTCTCAGTGTCTGTGTGCTATTTGGTTAGTGTAAGCCAATGATTGAAAGCCAAAAGCTTTTATTGGAAGAAAAATTAGAGTTGTAGCCACAAGGAAGGAAGAGGAAACCACAAGAAGAAGGGAAAATGTAATATTCTAGATGAGTGATCAGGAAAATATTTGAGTAACTGACTGGAAGACAACTATAATCTAATCCAGACATAGGCCTGCTTGATAAACTCAGTACTCACGTCTAATCTTTTTTTTTGAGATTTCCTTGAACAAATAATACATGAAACAAATATAATCTCAACTAAGCTCTTTAGGTGGAAGATATTTTTTCCAATTAAAAGCACAGTCCAAGACTGAAACAGATTTCTCCCAAAACACACAGAAGAAATGTCATCAAGCATTTCGCAATATTGACCAGCAAAAGGAGAGCAACATTTTTTAATCATGACACCATAGCAGCGTCCCCGTGACGTGTGCGAAGCCCTGCAGAACTCCCCACTCCCCTCTCTTCTTGGAGGTCAGTCAGCAGGGCTGGAGCCAAACGCTGCAGAAACCTCATAGTAAACAGGAGGATTGTATTCTTAACTGAGTCCAGATATGTTCTCCTGATTGTTACCAAGGAAAAGACACAGGAAGGAAAACAAAAACCTCTTCAGCGATACCGGAGTTTTAACTTTAAAAATCTTTAAACTGCTTAATGGCGGCAAATGTAAAAGAGAACACAGAGCTCGACGACATGGCTCAGCATGCAGATGGTATAGCTATAGGCGCACATCATCAACCAGTATTAATTCTCTTGCTTTTACAGGAATTCCAGTAATTTGCACTAGCTTAGAAGCTTTGCCATAAAAATTTTATTGTATTTTAAAATTGCTGTTGAAGAAAAAGGAAAATACTTTTTTCTTATTGATAATAATTTCTAAAATAATTTCTTAACAGAGGAATAAGCACAACTGCTGCAGGTGAACTGAACAGTTTGGTTGTGCTGTCAAGTAAACTACTCTGTGACTTGCCACCCTATACCTATAGGTATATACCTACAGTTTACCTATAGGTACAGTTTACCTATAGGTAAACTGTAACAGGTATAAGGTCTTTTTAAAAATATTAAGTATTTCTATCTCTTGACCTATTTGTATTTTATAATAATCAAAACAGCACTTGCAGCAAGACCTGAGTATGTGAGGGAGGGAGTGTACTAGTAACAAAAAGAAAAAAAAACAAGGTCACAATTATATTTATCAGATAGCAGCTATTTTTAGCAAAATTTCCAAGGCTGATTTTCCTAAACAGGAGATCAGATGTTTGCTGTATTAACATAACGCTCCCCCAATCCTGAAGTCAGAATTCCTTCTACCAGTTACATGAAAGTCACTGCTGCTGTTTGCGTGCTCTGTGACTGAACAGTTAGAGAGGAGGAAGAGGAAGAGTAGGAGGGAGAGCATCTCTGCGCATCTTTGGGAAATGGGAGGGCTGGCAGCAGAGGCATGCTCTGGAGAAGGAAGGTGATAAAACTGCTGAGTTTGGAAATAGCAGGCACTTGCAAAGGGCTATGTGAGCCAGTGCAGTTTATTCCTGAGCATCTACGAATAAAGACTAATACTGATATTAGTGAAAGTGCAGATTTGCTGCTTTACTTGCCCCCATTTAAGAGTTTTTGCCAACACAGGTGCACTGGTTGAAGACCATGCCTGCTGCTCTGTCAGAGGACATTTATAGCACGCCCTTGGCCTAAAGAAGAGCTGTGCTGCTACCCAGGGTTATTCCTGGTTGCTGTTTTGTCTCATCTAATGTGGAAGATAGTGAACCTGGAGAAATTACTGGTGGCCAGCTGCTGGGAAATGTGAAGCAGAAGCCTCACTGGCAGAGTGTTGGGGAGAAATCAGCAACATGGTGCTGGAAAGACCTTCCCACCTTGACTGTTGTGATTGCTTGTGGCATGTAGTTTGACTGCAGTCTTCTGAGGAGTAACGATTTATGTTTGGGTCAACCTTATGGCTGAGGGACGTTGACCCCTGCTTGAGCAAAACTGATGTGCGCACAGCATGCACTGAACTTGCATCTGAGCCTGGTAAAGTCTGCAGGGAAGAAAAACCTTAGAAATTCCTTTGCCATTGTTTGTTTTAGTTTAAACGGTTAGTTTTGGAGATCCTTTGACAGAATAGTCCTGTGTAGTTCTTTGTTTGATCTGGAAGTGATCAAAATATTAGACTATAATATTCTTAACTACCTAGATGGAGACAATCTAAAAAAACCCTAAGAGAACACCAAGATCCCACTAGCAGGTGTTAGTCTTTTCCTAAAAAGTTCACTTAAATAATTTGTTTGAACGACTCATCCTGGACGTACGGCAGGTGGTAAGGGCTTCTGTGGTAAGCCAAAGAAGGTAGCCTGAAAACAAGCAATTGTTTGACAGTACAGGCATTTTTGATGAAGGAAAAGAACTAAGTTGCATTTTAAGACTGTAAAGGCATGAGAGCTATATGAAGATAAAATGTGGTGATGATAAGCCAATGTACTTTCATTTTGAGGCAAATGCTGTGATCAACCTCACTGTCTGTATTTGGATTAACATTCTCATGTTTCCCTCTCCTGTAAAACAAATGGTTTCTTTCCCTATTTTTTTTTTCCCTCAGGATGGGTGAAAAACATTGCTTTCCTAAAGGTAAAAAGCCAAACAAATACACACATTAAGCTTTTTAAGCAGTGAAGACAAAGCCTACATTGTTCTTTTCAATGTATTTCCATCTTAATCCAGAGGGAATAGGTTAGGCAACAATCCAGGGTACATAAAGGTTTCCAGCAACATTTTTCTTTTTCTAATATATATGTGAGATTGCAGGTCATGTAAAATTCCATTCTAGTCAAAGCAGTCTTTCAAATACTTGGTAGCTATTTGCACTGTTTTCCACACTCAAAAATTAGCAACACTTTGTATTACCATCTGTGTTTTTAAAGAAGCAACCTAAAACCACCCCATAAGCCTGCGATCTAGTCAAGACCCAATTATAGCTTTAATGTCAGCCTGCAAATGAAATTATGCTGCTTGAGTTGAAGGATAATTTAAAAGTAGAAATGACTGAGTGGTTCCCCCTTTCTTAATGAGTTGCTCATGAGTTTTCCCTTTAATCTTTTAGAGGTGGCTGTGCTTTGACATCTCATGGAGCAGAATAGGGATTGCAGGAACATTTCTGTCAGTTATTGGCTAGGAAGTAATTTTTTGGGTTCTGCATGACTTGACACAGCCTTCAGGGCACAAGTCAACACACCTTTCTGGGAGAGCAAGGAAGGGCTGACCAAATTGTAATACGGTGAAAATTGTCCTTTCAATGTTTAAAATTACTACCAAGAAATTTGATTAATTCCTTTGTGAAAGCTGTTCTCAGAACCTTTGGGGAATGCTGGGTCCAGAAGACTTTCTAAAAACTATCTCTGATTTACTGAATAATAATTTGTTATGGTTGAAATGCAGTTTATTGTTGATTTTGGTTATATTTTGCTGCAGAAAAAATAAATGCATTATATTTGTCTGTTGCGTTGAGTGTTTGTCTCTTAAATTGAGAACACTGAAACTAGTTTCCTGGAAAAGCTGAATCAGATTTAAATTATCTGATGTTTTTCAATTTACACACAGACTCAGAGCAAGATGCTGCTAGTACGTCTCTTCTCTCTAGTAAATTATCTTTGCTACCAATTTTTTCACTTGTGTCAAAACACCAGAACCAGAAGAAAAAAAAACAACAGAAATTGTGCTGTTATATGTCTAACATTTTTTTTAAAATGCACTTCTTTCATAAAAAGTGTTGTTATAAAAATGATCTTTGGGTCTTTTAATAGCAAATGATCCTTAGAGCAGCTAAGCCTCAAAGGAAGTTTGAATCCTCAAAGTATTTTGTTAAAATCTCTAAGATACAGCATAGATACATTCTTACTTGAAACTGATAAGTAAAAGCATGGTTGTAAGTTATGGCATTAGGTATGAAAGGTTACTGATAATTAACATGTAATTTGTAATATAGATACATTCATATGTTTAAGTAAATTTTATGCCATTATTGTATTATTTGAATAAGTAAGAGTATATAATTATCCCTCTGATTACAGGAAATACTAATTTAATTTTAATAGGAGCTAGGTTTGACATTAAATGACATAATTTCAATGACAAAACATACAACTAATGTATTATAATATGGGTGATTTTTTTTTTTTTTTGGTTTTGTGTCAGTAATGATTACAAATGGTAACGCTCAGGATATATAAGTTATACATGGTTGCATGCTTAAATTCCTGACTTCCGTAGTAATAATAAATTACTCAAGGACATTGACCATTAAAAATGTGAGCTGAATGCAACTTGCAGCCAGCGTGCGATGGGCAGAACCATGTATCTGCGACACACACTTTGCCAGCTCCAGTGTCCCAGCCACAGCTGCCTTCTGCTTTCCATCGTGCAGATAATTTGCAACTCTAAGCAGAAACATGAACTCCTTTGCTATGGTTCACTGGCAATTTCAGCATTATATTTATACGGCAAGCAGACTGATGACTCAAACTCCTGCACAAGGAGGCAGGGCATGGGTCCATAGGCTTCTTTAAAGAGACAGCTTTGGCAAATTAAAGCAGAGATTTTTCTCTTTCATTATCCAATTGAAATAGCAATAAGGCATAAAGAAAAACTTACGTACCCCTATGGGCAAGATATGATAAGATTTCATATGGCTCACAAAACTTAAAGAAATGATTTATCCTCATGTGCAACATAAGCTTGGTTATCACATCTCCAAAGTGTGAAGAACTGTGTCCATGAGACATTTACTTTTGCACTAATTCTTTGAAATGCAACTGATTTGAACTGCCACGTTGCTCAATCTTCAGTTCTTGCTTGCAGTAATTTTTTAATGACAAACCTCACCGTTCAGAGGTTATGAGACAAGTTCAGGAACTTAGGTTAACAATCATGAAATTCAAAAAAAAAAGTTTTACTTGGGTTCTCCTTACCAGGATTTAGGACCCACTTTCTCAAGCTTTTCTTTGCAACAAAGGATAAAACAAACTTACCAGAATTCCCTCATAAACTCTAAAGCTCAACAGTTACTCATTGTAGAATTTTGTGAAGTGGGACTTTAAAAAAAAATTTCCAACCATGAAAAAATTCAAAGTAAAAGCTTGAAATACGCATATAATTCTTGGGATCACACAATCGCTAATCAAATATCAGTCTGAAATTATAGCACTGTCTATACTGGGATTTTACTGACTTTTTCTACAAAAACTTGCTCAGTAGCTAAAATATGATTTGTATTTGATATCCTTCGTAAATCAGAAGGATCTTCTGCGGTTAATGTTGGAATATCTACACGACACAGGACATATGTACACAGACATCTGGAAGCACATAAGCACATACGCACAGACATTTTTGATGAAAAGGCCACAGAGTAGCAGTCACCTGCTCCTTGAAGGTACCATTCGGGTTATGCAGGTATGACAGATAAGGGCACCTGCCTCTACCTGATTCAAATCAAACTTTCTGAAATTGAGGATAGTATATTAGATGCTGTTGTTTATACTAAATAGTTTATACTAAATTTTTTTTTTCCAGACATACCTTTACACCTTTCAATTTCCATCTGTGAGCTAAAATGTAACATTCCCATGGTAATGGATCCTGGTTTGGAAAATTTGGTTTACAATATCATTGTGCTTGAAAATGGTCAAAAACTGTGAGGGAGCTGTAAACAAGGAGAGATTCAATAGCAGAAAAGTGAAGAAACAGATGGACTTGTGAATGAGGCATTGAGAACAGGAGTAGGAGCGTTGGCTTCTAATATTTTATTAACCATGTTCTGTCAATATAATCATGAATCCCTCAGTTTTCAAATTCTTGAGAAAAACCTTCCTGCTTTTGAGTTCCTCAGCTTTCAAATTCTTGAGAAAAATCTTCCTGCTTACTGAAAGTGGGAAGGAGAATTAGGTCATAAACGAACTATGAAATATTCAGAAAACTTTCAACTTAGCTCATTTCCTCTTACTATTACAACAATATAGTGATAGTGCTGCTGTTAAACTTTTTAAATATCATCTTAATGTCAAGGTAATAACAATTTAAATGAAGAGTTTTATTTTACCTCTATCTGGTTCCCTTTCCAAACTGAGGAAAGTACACAGAACTTATTATAGAAGACTCTTTCTGTCCTTTAGGCAATTTTAATGATAAAGAAAATGTTGTTTTTCATGCCCAAGGAAAATGCCAATTCCTTTTCAATGTCTGTCAGGGTTGCTTTGATGACAAGCTGTGATGCAGTAATCTGCAATCCTACTAATATTTTGCTTGGTAGATATGTGATCAGATTTCAGAATTTCTGATACATCTTTGAATGCGACCCCCTTTTGGGTCAGATACTGAATTTTCAATTAAAGATGAGGACAAACATGTAGAAGAATAACTACATTTATTCAGCACAGAAAGCTAATGAAGAATGAACTGGATTATTTTTTTCACCAAGCTGTCGCTTTGCTAATTACACACACAGTTAGTGTATATGCTCTGTTATTTTATACTTTGAATGGTCAAAAACTGCAACAGCAGCATTCCCTGGGGAGCCCTTTTCCTACAATGCTCTTTGGTAAGTATCAAGTTGTTCCCTTTAGTTACATGTGTAAATTCTTTAGGTGAAACCATTAGAAGGCATCTGCACCAAACTCACAAGAGGCTGGTGAAGAAAGAGAACTCTAAAAGTTGTTTCTATTGCAATTTCTCAGTCCAGATATACAGCTTATTTTTATATATTTTTAACATACTTCCTGTATCTAAAAAAAATTGAAACAAGCTCAAAGAGCTTTAGTAACTCAAATTAATTTCTGATAATTCTTTCAAAAGAATTCTCATATGATTTTTGATGAAAACTCAGTGATTTTTGTAAAACACCACTAGTATTTACTTCTTTTGAATAATGTTGATTATTTTTTTGAATAATATTTTTCAATTAAGTTTGTCTGGAGAAGTAAATCCGGCTGTTCCTTAAGTACGGATACATATTGCATCCGAACAAGAGTCAAGTGTATTTTAAAGTTATCCTAGCAGCAATTGTTTGGCTTTCACCAAAGACTACTTCAGCTCACACTCTGTTAGGATACTTATTTGTACGTAGCCCAGCCTACTGCTTGTATGGACATCCAGAGCTCAGGTTGGACATTGCTAACAGTGAAGCAGCAGTGAGCCCACAACTCGAACAAGGTTGCTGAACATCTCCAGGAGCAAAGCAGCTGCTTGCCCACCTGTCAGCCAAAAGCTCAACCCGTATGGACAGTGCAGCTGCACGTTTGAGCTCAAAGGATATTGAGGAAGGGTCTGTGTTTGTGCAGCTTGGCGGAGGGAAGTCCTCTGCTGGTGATTAAAATGCATGAATAGGAAAGGAAAAGCTGGGGCACATCAAACTCACATAACCCGTTTGAATCTCTTCTAGCTAGTTTTTCCAAAATAGCTGCAGCTAAGCTTTGACTTAAAGCTGCAGCCAAAAACTTCAGGGCTTGGCAAAGCGGGGGCTCTAACTGCTTGCTGTGACAGGAGTGAAACAAGGTATTTGAGAAGAGTCAGGAATGCCTCAACATCCATAATAATGAACATCTGCGTTTAGCACAAACAAACAAGAAATACCTCTCTCTGTAAGATACCATAGATGTTCTTGTACATTCAGCTTTGAGGTTGTTTTCAGGCACATAGCTGCAAGTTAAAATGTTAGTTCTCCATTTGCTGTCCTTTAGCTTTGGGGTATAAGTTTCTCAGACACTGGTCCTTGCCCCAGTGCCAGTCAGAGGCAGTGTGAGAAGGCACACAGCATCCTTCCTGATGGAGGAACAAGCTTTGCAGGGGCTCCACAGCTGATAAAATGAGAAGGAACAGACAGCTATGCTGTTCCTGAACTTCAGTCAATAATTTTCACATATATGACTAATGTTCTCACACTTTCATTTGTAGCTGGGAACTTCTTGATAAGCTTGTGGTCTACAGTATTTGCTAGCTGTGCAGAATGAGCTATGGTTTAGCTGGTGGGAAGGAGGATTTTCACAGAACATAGCTAACCCACATATTTCCTCTAGGCCAACACTTTCAAAGCAAACTACAGAAGGGCTCTGGAAAAAAATAATATTAGAAAGGAGTTTTACAGAAGTTACCTCTCTTCTGGCAATTTCCCTTGTTATATTTGGGCTTTGTACCTCTAGGCTGAAATACAGACTGCAACACAGTAAATATCAGAAGCATATATAAATTGTGGCACTGTATGAGTTTTCTGTTTTGAGATATCCTTATAATATACTGAGATATTTAGAGTGTGGTTGCAAGGAACAGGTTTATCACATATTTTCTTACAGAAATAACTGCTTGGCAAGTCTGAAATGTTCCCTCAGAAGAACTTTGTATTCACTGGTCTTGTGCATGCAGTAGGCTACAGATGCTGAGCGGAGGGGTTAGTAAACTAAACAATTGCTGTCGTCTTCACAGAGCTAAGCACCTCATTCATTTTATAATTTGTTTATTCCTTTAGATATCGTGTATCAAAGTTCAGTAAGGAAAAATAATAGATTGAGAATAAATAAATGTAAGATCTTCACCACCTCTTCGTCCTCAACTGATTCGTACTGCAGTTGCAAAGCTAATTGCAGTATTACTGCTACAGCTATTGCTACAAACCGTACAAACTAGTGCATAGCCCCTTCAGGGATAAACAGTAGCAAAACCCAGAAGATTAGTCATAACTGCACCTTTGGCACAACCTTGATGGAAAAAGGTAGAAAGTCTGAACTAATTTCATTTCTCAATTACCTGATTTTTTTGGGGAACAAGGCATTGCTTGTAATGGCCTTTTTTTTCCAGATAAGGAGTAGATTTCAGGCTCAATCTCTGTCCATTATGATGCAGTTTCAAACACAACACATGAGAGAGAGAGAGAGAGAGAGAGAGAAGCACAGTCCTAGGCATTCTTGGCTTCATTACATTCTTGTGTTTGTTCATCTCCATTTCAACTGTAATGGGGTAAGGGAGCTGATAAGGAAGGATAATGAGCCAGATCAAAGAGAAACACATTTTGAAGTCTAAAACAACACAAGTAATTTTGCCTGTATTTGTTTCCAAATGTAGCTCACCACTAAAAGGAGAAAGCACAAAATACTGGGGGGAAATCCTGAATTCCTGAAATCCAAATTCAAGAACTCTTCTACAGTCTGTTAAATATTGCATCCTGTTTCTAATTAAGCAGACACTAATATTTGCAGACACAAACAACAAAAAAATATTGTAGCAGAAAACTATTAAAAGTGTAAACATCAAAGTAATTGACAGACATGTCTGTTACTTGTTGTGTGACAGGAACAGAGTATTTTTGAATCTACTTTGGATACATGTAATCTCAAAAATAAATCAATGGTATGACAAAGTTACTATGAATACCACATGTCCACTAGGGAAAAAAAAGTCTTCTTTACCTGCTATTGATTCAACTTACCTGCTATTGATTCAAGACTAGGGATTGCGATAGTACTGTAAGTGCTAATGCATTTACAGGACCATGTGCGAACTAAGGTTTCCTCTGCATTTTCCAGGCCTGGCAATCTGTCCATGAAGAAAGAGCCCCACTGTTTAGATATAGGGTAGGGAGCTTTAGGCTGACGTCCCTGAAATAAAAATAAGTAAATATGTAAATGTACAAAAAAATCTTCCTTGTCTATCCAACCACAAGCATTACTTTAAGAAGTCCGTAGTATTTCGCTCATTTTCTGGGAAATCTGTATCAGGAGCAATGTGGCTTAAAAACACTGTAAAACAGAACAATAACAATCCTACTCCTATAAGGCCTCAAACTCAGGTTTACATAATTTATGGATTCCCTAGGGCATGAAAGTCACCTTTTGGTGAATATTTGTCCCTTAGAAATCTTTTTTTTTTTTCCTTCTTTTTTCTTTCTTTCTTTTTTTTTTTTTTTTTTTTTTTTTTTCTGTATCAGATGGCATAACTAGCTTGCCGCCTTTCTCTGCTGGAGCACCTGAGCAGCCCAGTACAGTTGGGAACTCTTTCCAACAGAAATGAGTGACTCTACAGGATGCTGAATGGTAGATGGAAGAATTGTGAAGAATGTAGTAGTATTTTACCCGTGGTCTTTTATATGTTTCTGAGCTGGTGAATGAGAACAGAGTCACAGGATCCATGGAGAGACATTCAGTTCCCTCACAAACTATGAAAAATGGATTTTTTTCCTGTATGTTTTCAGTAAACAACTTCAGACTCATTATGTTTGAAAGAGAGTGTTAAAGCAGCATTGGGAAAATCAATTTTGTTTTTGCAGTTCATTTTGAAACCCGCTATATATTGCCATGAGCAGCCAGAAAAAGCTCCAGGAGGCCTCTACAGAGAGATTAAAAAATGGAAAACAAAACTGCAAACCACACTGCAGAAAATCTGTTAAAGTCATTTGTGTGTAAAGTCATTTTCAGGATAGCAAAGCAAAGAACAGATATCCTAGTGTGTGCCTCCAGATTCGTGAACTTTTGTACTTTATTTTCCATTTAACCCCTCTCTTAATAGTTTTGAGAAAGTGCTGGAATAATTTGTATTTATGACAGGCATCCGTGACTTTTGATCACAACAAAGCTGTTGATCCAGACAGAAAAAAAAAAAAAGAAAAAAAATGTCAGTAAACAGAACAATTTTTTCAGTGATTTTGGGTAATAGTCTTTCCTCTAAGCATAGCTGGGGGGGGTAAGAGGGGGAAAGTGATTTGGACAAATATAGGTAGTGTTTTCTGTCTTCTGATGTAAGTAAAGAAGTTTGGAAAAGCTTGGAAAAAAACATATCTTTAATTTCAAAAACATCAGTTTGATTGCTCTTCAGGAACTGTGTTCTTTTTCTTTCTCACTTAGGAGCAACATAACATTTTTTTTTTTTCAAATCTTATCTTGCCATGCAAATCCCAGGACTTCACATAAGTTATAGTCAAATGTAGATGCTATGCTGAATTAAAATCATTTGCCAGCTGGATGACACATTTAGGTGATTAATTAAAAAAAAGCAAACACCAAAACCCAATACTGACCCACACAAACATTTGTACAAAAGAAAGGGTCTTGTTTATTGACAAGACAAAAAAAATATGAGGCTTTTGCTTTTTGAAATCAGTGATTGGTTCAAAAGGCAATTACAATCACAGTCAGAGGAAATTAAAATTTTTTTTTTCCTTCTGAGATGTGATTTTTAGAGTAGGAATTTCTTACTTTTTAAGGAGGAGGAAGATAAATATATTATTTATAACTCATGCCCTTAACAAAACCAAGCACAGACATGAGCACTGTCATCAAGTCCCCTGATAGAGAACTCCTGATGTCTTGCTGCTGGCTTATTTCCACATGAGATGGTTTGGTAGCAAGGCTACATCCTCATCTCAAATCTGATAAAAGTTGTCAAAACTTGTCCCATATACTTAAGAAGCGTTTGCTGTCAATCCCTTTGTCATTATAACTGCTGCCTAGAAGATGTCCATATCTCACCTGCAGCACACATAACCCACATTGAAGGCAAGACAATGTGCCACAACGTCTATATATCTGCAAAATCAGGCATAAGTCCCTGGTAATATCCCTGCTCCCCATAAACCTGGAGATACACGTTCAACAGCAGGGCCGATGAGCTCCGGAAGGTCCCCCAGCCACTCCTGTAGTCCCTCAACATGGAGTTTGCTTTCCTTGTAGGGTGGCAAGTCCTGAGAAGTGCTGTGCACCCCCTTCTTTCATATGTAAAACCCCTAAAGATGTGGTTTTGCTCTTAAGTATACTGGTCAGACAGCAGGAGGAGTTTAGATGTTGATTGTATCAGATCAGGGTACAGAACCTCAAAGGCTATGTCTAGACTTCAGAGAATAATGACAGTGCAACTGTTGCACAAGACCCAAAGCTTTCCACTAAATTAAAGCACCTGGGATACTTACTATCACCTTTACTTTATTAACTGCAGACAAATAGGGCCTGTTAACAGACCAGACAGTTTCAGCTAATGGGACCCTTGAGAAATACTGATTTGCCAGCTTACAAATGGCCTATAGAAAATTGAAGTGGGCAGGGAGCTGAGCTCTGAAGTTTTACTCTGTTTGGTGAAGAGGGGAAAGAAAAAAAGATATAAGCGAGATAGGAGTGAAAATCAAGCTGAAAAGCAGTGTATATTTAGTATTTTTTTAAGGCATTATTTAAGTGGTGATTTGCCATCTATGCCAGTGTTTTTGTACCAAGCGGGGTGCACTAGGATTACTTTACTGCATTACCATAAACTGTATCCCGATAATGGGTGGCACCGATGGCTGTGTGCTTTGTGCCAAGGTAATAAAACCACCACTGACTCTTAGTGCTAGTAAAAACAATGTTCAAAATGAAGTTTTGCCTGTATAATGGCAAGTATTTGATGTGTTTCCACCAGCACAGCTGTGCTGGTAAGGCCCACAAAAAACAGATGTACCTGAGCAACACAGCCATGCTGCGCTAAGGACATTGCTTTAAGGGCATTGCTTTAACTGGGTGGGCTTCACAGCAGCCCATTCGGTTGTTCCTGAAAGTACCATTAGATTTGTGTTGAAGATAAACAGGAGTAAAGAGATGAACAGAGCCAAGAGGCCCAGAGCAATCGGCCCTTGGCTGAGGTCACTCAGAGGAGTCCTGGAAGTACAGGGGCTCAAGGACCTGACCTCCCTGACAGCTGCTAGGCAATACTGTACAAATTGGGTTTGCCTTCTAACTGCAGAAATATTGTCTATATCTGCCAATGTCTTCTTCTCATTTTACTCCATTCATTCCTATAACCCCAGTTTTTTACATGCTGACTATCTCCTCTGCAATGATTTCCCTCGAAATCCTGGGATGAAATCCAGCTTTTCTTAGAGTTTTCATTGATGAAATTGATCACACATTTAATGAACAGAAGGAAAAAACAAAGCCTCCAGCCAAGCAAGCAAACCCCCAAATCTGGGGGGAATCTAGTTTCAACACAATGCTTGGGTTTTTTTTGTTTTGTTTTGTTTTTTGTTTTTTCCTTGCATGCTGCAATTCACTTAGGAGACGATAATTGCATGAATAGTTTTTAGTCTGCAATTCTCTTGCTCATTTGGTTATGACTCATACACTCAAAAGAACTGTAGTTGTTTCCATAATTTCACAGTTGTGTGTATCTGGCTTATATCAGGCATTTAACTGAAGTGGAAAAGACCAAAACTGTTAATGAAAATGGAAATTACTAGGCTCCCAGTCTGTGTGCAAGGGGGTTGTTTTCTTCCCCCTCTCTGTTAGTGATGAAATACCAACCATGCAACTGAAAACAGTTTTTTTGTTATTTCTTTCTGAAAAATGCAATTGCAAATTAGAGGCAATACTCCATTTATTTAATAATATTTTGTGAAGAATGATAGAAGGGAGGATTGTGTCTTGAATTAAATTTTTAGTCCCTCTCTGCACACACAGCATGGCACACAAAATCTGCAGTAGTGTGTGTTTTTGAGAAATGAATGAGAAGGCTAATGAACAATACTAAATCTAGTTTGCTACTGTCTAATTTTCAAACAATACCTGACTTTGTCCAGTCCTTTGAGTTGGCTTTCCTCCCTTCCTAACCAAAGGGTTAATGGGAGAAGTTGATTAGGGGAATGAAAATAAAACTTTCCTGGGCTTGTAAAGGGAGTCTCTTTGAACTAGTCCAGTTAAGTTAGTAGCGGCCAGTCAACTGCAGAGATATGGATGTGACCTGTTGTTCAGACTCCAGTGAGCAGCATGGTAATGAAATAACACCACTGACCTACCACGGCCCCCTTGGTTCAGATTTCTTTAATCAACACAATTCATTTCTCCCTTGCTTACCCGCTGTCACTGGCAGCGGATGTAAACTGACCAGGGGTTTTGTATGGTAGAGGTGGTATGTCCCTGAGATGCTGCCATCTGTTATCACGACTGCTACAGCTTTAGTGAAATGTCAAACACCTGTCTAAAATTTTCAATTTCCTGGTTGGTAACTGCAGTGATAGAGAAGATGGATCTTGTGAGGAGTCAGCCAGAGGTATCGCAACAAGATAAAAACAAATCATCACCAAGGGCTTAGAAACACATCACTCAATAACTCTTGCTTTCCAGGAAAATAAACCTGTGCTGTCTGCTTGTTTAAACATATATGTTTCAAAAGCATATATTGAACACACTTTAGAACCAATGGTTGACTTAAAAAAAATAAGCTAAAGCTTACAGAGATGTATGTTGAAAGCTGCCATATACTTGAGTCTCCAGTCAGAGAAAAAAAAAGATTTTAGGAGGATAATGAGTTATTTTTACTACATAAATTAATTAAAATGAATTATATTAACCTCTGTAGCACTTCTACTCATTGTTCCTCCCCCCCCCCCCCTTTTTTTTTTTTACTGAAGAACACATTTTTCTTGATAAGAGACTTCACTTTTTCTTCCCCCCCAACACTTCAGGAAAAAGGCTGAACATTAATGACTACATTTCCTTATTTTACTAAGTTAAATGTCCTTTGTTTAGAAATCAGGATAGTGGGGGAAAATATTAGATATGTCTAACTAAGAAGCAGATAATTTCAGTGAATGTATTTCCTTATTCTTGTTATCTGGGTGCAGGTTTGCAGAGGTCCTGTGCTGAAACTGGAACTAGATTATAGTTCTTCAGCATGACACACTGGAGGTACAACTTTGCCATCTGAGTGCCATTCCTTACCTACTTTGTTCTTCAGCAGTGGACAGAAGGATAAACTGTAGTAACATTTCACCGAGGGACAATTAAAGACTAGCAGTAATGCTAAGAGTCTGCTTCTCAGCTGTGAGCCACCTGGAAATTTTATTATTTATCTGAGGTAACTGTCGGTAGTTCTCATTTGACCAGTCTTAGGAACAGTTCCTCTTATCTGAGTGCAGCTGTCATCAAAATAAATAGCCTATGCAGCAAATTAAAAAATGAAAAAAAAAGCAGCAAATGAAAAGTTCTTTGTTTATACAGAAAACACAAGTAAACTGTATTTCAGACAGAGAAAAAGAGCTTTAAAACAACCTAGTAAAAATTACTGCAGTGACATGCAGGGAAATATCATGAACTCAGTGGAGATCAAGTGCAGCACCTGATAAGCTCCTGTGAAACTTCTCCTTGTAGGACACAGGGCAGGTTCTTGTTACTGGATAGAAGACTGTTTTATGAATAAGGGACCATATGTACAGATCTTTTTCTAAGATGTGCGAGTTATCTCAGGGTAATGAAGGCTCTGTGGCACCCATACAATACTGAGCTGGTACAGGATGGTGGCCAGGAGCATATGTCTATGAGGGATGCTGCCAGCAGCCTGGTGAGATAAGCAGCCTCATGCTCAGTACAGGATGCAGGAGGCTTTTCTGTAACTTGCTTTCTTCTGTTCTAGGAAATATCTGCAAGGAACCCTTACCTCATATTTTCCTTTTTTCTCCAAGGGCTCAGATTCGGTCTCTGCAGGCACCATAACTTTGTCCCCTAGAAGCTCCTCTAAGATGAAGACAGTTTCCCAGTTGCTATAGTGATGAGCTGGGAAAATATCTGAGTGCATGCTGTCACCAAAATAAACAACCTGTGAGGGAAGCAGCAAATTAAAAGGTCTTTGTATATGAGGAAAACACAAGCAAACCGTATCTCACAGAGAGAGAACAAGAGCTTTAAAACAACCTAATAAAAATTCCTCTGTGTTTACAGTTGGCCATGACAAACACAGATCTTGTCAATGTCATAGTTTGGAGTTTTATCTTCAATCAGTTCAGTAAGGAAAAGAATGATTCCGCATCCCCTCCTTGCTCTGACCCTTCAGGGGTGCCCATTTGGGACTAGCACACAGGACAGCACTGAGATTTTTGACTGACAGAAGTAGCCTGCCAGAAAGCAGTGGAAAAGACTAAAAAGAAAATGCACAGAGCAACTGGAATGCATTTTGGATGACTTTGGAGACAAGGGAGAACACAGAGCCTCTTGGTGATTCAGAACTTTTCTGTACCCAGTTGGTAGTCTAACCACTATGGAAACTGGGGACCCACCACCTTCAGTGGCCTTTTCATCCATCCAGAGCTGTAATTAAAATAATATGATCCCACTTTTCACTGAGGCCACCTTTTCATTTATTTGATCGATTTCCTCAAGGAGATTGATTTTGTGATGATAATCTGATTCTCCACAGAACTGCAGAAATGCATGACCATGCACCCAGAATAAAGCATCTTAGCTAGAAAGTTTATGTTTATCAATAAAAAGACTTACATACTCCTTCCAGTTTTGGACTGCAATTTTTAAAACTTTTAACTCATCAGGAATAGTATGATATTTTGGACTCTAGAACAGGGCCCATCATTACTAAATAATTGAGGAATAGTTGGTTAACTGGAAGATGATGAAGAAACAGGCAACTTTAGCTGCAGTATATAACGCGTGCAGCTTTTGTCACGCATCTAAATAAGCAGCAACTGCATACCCTTCTTTTAGTATAGGGACTACTAAAAGAAGCGAGTACTTCTCTTAGTACAGGGAGTGCACGCAGAACTTTTCACCATGAACAAGGCAGGAAATATTATGCAGCGGGGAATGTGTGCAGTAAGCTCACACTGTGCATTGATAGGCCATTGCTGTAATCATTAGTAATGAAGCAGAACAGAACAGTCAGTTTTGATGCATAATGGAATTGCTCCACACCAGTGTATGCAGAACAAAAATTTGTGACTTAACACATCATTAACAGTAAAACAAGATCATCTGGTGACTTTTATACTGAAACAGGGTATTTTCACAAAGATTTAATCTCACTTTTAACATACCTTGGGATCCAGTTTGCCAGTCATCTTCTTCAGTAGTTCATAAAGATGGATAGCATTACCTTGGGAATACCAACCCGGCTTGTCCAGTGACAACAGAGCCTCCTGCTCCTCGTCATTCTCTGGAACCAACAAGCAAAATTGCCTGCTGTTAGTGAGAGCAGCACATGCTTCTGAATTTGTAAGATGTGCAAGAAGCTGCCCGTGCACAGCTTGGAGAACATAGTCTATTTTGACATGAAAACAGCTCCAGTGTCTGGTGAGAGGTTCAAGTTCTGGTACTGGCTGTGGGTTCAGTTGTGATGTTTGGTAGATGGGGATGGCTTGTATACAAAGTGGCACTTAAGATGTGACCTTGCATGCTATCTGTTCAGCAAGTAGGAAATAAAAAGGGTAGGCAGACATGTTTGAGTAAAGAAGCAGCTGAGCCTCATCTGCAAGCGCTACAGAAGAGCTGAGGAATCAAAGCCATGGGCTTTGCTTCCCAAGTACTACAGCAGTGAAGGTAGAAAATTACACAGAGCAAACTGATGGAGGAGCTGCTGAAGAGCTAAGGAGAAACATGAGATAGGACGGACAATAACAGCATGTACTTTTCCCTACAGGAAAATTAGTTTCTACTTTTAAACACTGACATAAATTCAATGAAACAGGACGAGGTAGTTCGTTTGGGAATTAATCAGCCTTAGGTCAGCACATGCAATGAGCAGTTCCAGTTATCATCCAGTTTTGGGGAAGTGAACAGTATTACTGCTGGTGATGTAAACTTCCCATATATCCAAAATGGCAACTGTCAGCAAACAGGAAGAATCATTAGGATATGAAACTCCCAGGCTGTCCGCTAACTGTGCCCCAAAGCAGCTGTATCTGTCCTGGTGCCCACGTAACGTTATTACTCATCCAGATCCATGTGCTATTGTCAGATCTACTCTTACCAGCTTCTTGCTGGAGCCCATATACTAGCCTTAGTGAAATGATAAATGATACAAATTTAATCAGAAATGTTAATATTAATGTCTTTTGTCTGTCAATGTGGTTAAATGAAAGGGTGATTCTGTTATTCAGTCTCAATCAAATATATCTATTTTATTGGTTAGAAACCAATACAGTACTTTGCTCTGGCTTAGGCAGGATATCAAGGACATCATTTCCCCTGTTTTACAGAATTTTTCAAAGTACTTCAGATATGTTAGGGAGAAGACTGAGACAGAGAGAACAAACTTCACTCAGAGATTTCTGAAAACTGAAATGTAGATTTTGGAAGAACAGTGAAATGACAAGATGGCTTTATGTTTAAGTGCACTTAAGATGAACATGATACATTGCTCCTTTTGAAGGAGAAAAAAAAATAAGGAAAAAGAAGGGAAGAGATACAGGCAGTCTACCATCCTTTAGTATTATACATCTAAGAATTGGAATAATCACAGGATTTATTCTCAGATAAAACAATTCTATATTAAGGGTGTTTTATAAACTAGGAAAAAACAAAGAAACTAGAAAAAAAAAAGAAGTTAAAACTAGCAATTCACATAAAACTTGTGTGGAATCATCTTTTCCTTTATTTTTCCTTCAGAAACCTAATGACAGTAAGTATAATAACATCCATGAAAAGAAACCTCCTCCATTTGACATTTCCTGGCCTTTAAATTACTTTTGATCAAACAACTTTTGATCAAACTGAAGTTGTCAAAGTCCAGAAAGTTTGTTTTATTTTCTCTACATTTTTAGACATATTTTTAAGGCTGACTGAATAAGTAGACATAATTTTCAAACAGCATGGACATAGAAAAAGAGCACTTCTCAAAACAACATTTTTGAGCTGCTACAAAAACTTTCTTGAAATTTGCCAAGATTTCTGAAGCTATCGCTGTCTATGACAATGAACTCTTCATTCATTCAGTCAGGAAATTGTAGAGAACAATGGAGGTATTAATAAAAGGATTTTTAGAATAACAATATTATAATTGCAAATATGAGCCCTATGTGTTACAGTAGCACCAGGTGTCTCCAGCAAAGATCAAGACTCTGCTTTGCTGCTTCTAAGGAAAGGCATGAGGGGCAGCCCTGACTGAAAAAATTCACTCTAATTACAAGGTAAAAGACCTCTCGCTCTGTGAGACTCATTACTGTCACCCCTAGCAATGGGATTCATCTCACTTAACTCGATGCATCCTGAAGTCAGGCTTCTAATTTATATCTATAATCTCAGCTAGCTGGCCAGGCTTCCTTGGTAGGCAAAAAAGTGCAAGAAATACTTTCTAGAGGTTCCAGCTCTGTAGAAGTAAAAGACTTAATTAAGCTAGAACTTCATTTTCAGGCAGTGAAATTATGGGAAATTTCAAGGCTTGGTTTCTTCCTCTATACATGGAGGCAGCAAACAGCATCAAGATGTTTAATTAATTACAGGAACACCTTGATTTTGGAAGGAGCTTCAGACAGCTGATGAATTAGGAAAGCTCCTTTATATTTCAGATGTAAGGTTATTGAGATAATGGATCAGGCAAACCTTGCGTCTTGAACTATCTCATACGGCTGCTCGTGTTCATACAGCTAGTTCAAATGTGTGGTGACTGTCAGTTTTATTTATATAATCTAAAGTGGGAAAAAGTGTACACCTCAATGGTGTTTCAGTTGCAGCAAGACACTAATAAGAAAGGTTTCTAATCCAGTTCCACTTTCCCTGTGGCAAAATATAGTCAAGAAAATTATTCTTTAGCACTGACTGTTAAGGCCTCTTGTGGTAGGTCTGCCATGTGAAGAAAAATACATCACAGCTTAAAAACCATTAATGCCACAATTAATTCTGGCATTGTATTATTTCCTTGCAATAGTGGCTACATGACAGTGCTAAAGAAATCCAGCTATGTCCTGAAATAATTCTGCATAAACGTGATTATGAGACCTTCTAATGTATCTTAGATATTCTGAGCATAATTTTGGCTGCACTCACACAAGAGGAAAACTGCTGCTGACCTTCCTTCTATCTTGCTGTTATTGATTCTTGGAAGTTCATTCAAAGGTCAGAAGTGCTATAAATATTACTCCAACAGGAAGCCACACATATACAGGCTGGGATGCTAATGCTTCAGGTCTTACAACTTGGGCAGAGAGAGAGATGTCCTGACAATTTCAAACAGACTGGATAACCAGAAAGAATTTCTCAGATGATTTAGATAGAGCAACTTGCTTCCTTCTGAAGTCTAATATATCACTGCAGCCTGGATTCCTGGCTGCAGACTAAAAGCATGCCACAACAAGAAATGCAAAAGCATCAAGCAAGTAAAATTAAAATTATTAAAACCAGAAAAGGATTCTATTAACACACTCACCCAAACCTCAGCAGTGATTCAGAGCAATTTTCCTGAGGGGCAATTACTGTTCCTTTGTAACAATAACAACAAAACCTTGACTCATGCCGGGGCAGTATTAGTATTGCTGGAATGGCCATTTGCATATTGCTGTGTCTAACAGCTTAGGAAATGTGCTCTGATTCAGAAATGTAATTCATAAGCAGATACAGTTTTTCAGATAAACTAACTCACTAACACAACTCAGTATCCTTCTTTTCATAATTTTCTTAACCGTGAGTTGCAGGTTTATAACATGGGCCGAGGAACATCTGGTTCCATTCTACACAAATATGCAAAAAGTAATCAGTGAAGCTTATTCCCATTCAGATGACGACTGATGGTAATTTACTTTGGAGCAGAATGGTTTATTCGGAAAGACTGCACATGCTTGCTTACTGTGGCGTGCTTTGCTATCTGTTTACTGGTCACACCTGCCCAGATGGAGGCCTGAACATGTGAGCTCTTGAGGTTATGTCCAGACAGAGAGTTAGGCCAGGGTCAGAGCCTGCACTGAGGTTGATTTTCACCAGCTCAGCACCCGCAGGACCACCATCCTGCACTGTTGTTTAAGTTGTGTGGCCACACAATGCGTGTTAGTCACATGCCGGGCCGAGAACCTGCTGGTGACTCGCCAGAGTGCCCGAGGAGACCTCGCACTGACGTGGCCGGGCAGGCGCTGCGGTAAGACACAAATTCCAATTGCCTGTGGGTGATGCCAGCCTCAGATGTGCTATGGCTCAACTGCAGTCTGTGTGCAGCTCCCCGGTAGTCCGTTTCTCTTCCTTCCTATCTTTCTCCTGATAGTCTTGTTACTGCCAATTCTTGTACAAACCTAGTTAGGCTTATTAGGGTTACTGGTATTTTTTGATCCTTTGAGCTGTGCAGTAGAATAAAAACGTTGCCACTTCTCTATATACCTGCTCTTGCCTCCTCCTAACGATGGGCCTATCACTATGTGTAGGCACTTAGCACAGATGTGAGTACGTGTTTACCAAAGCCCTGGTTACAACCTCAAGGGGCTATTGTAAAACAAATAGATATTATGACCCACAACTGTCATATGCCTCCCTGTAATTTAAAATAATGTCATTTTAGGCCCCGAGGACATTAATATAAAAGCTTGTTTTTGTTCCAGCCTGGCTTGCAAGCACAGTCTGATCCTAGATGGCATTTCGAGTTCACTTCAGAAATACAAGGCCTCTTTTTCAGCAAGTGACTTGGGGCAGGAAACCACATCGTTTTACAGGTGAGACAGAATGGACCTGCCTAAGTAAAATCCCCCTGGGGCTTCTTCCAGTGGTAAGGGTAATGAGACAGGATAAGTTCCCCTACAGACCATGTCCCCCATGAAGAAAGTAAGTATTCATGATCTTGATGGAGGCAAGACTACATCTCGAATGAGCCTAACAGGTGATGGATAATGTGCAATAGCACCAGAGCAGCCCTCACCAAAGCAGCACTGCTAATGCCTCAGTGGGGCTAACCCCTTGCCTCTGCTTGGATGGAGGCAACCTCGCTCCTGCATGCACGCCTGCTGTCAGGGTGCTGGGATGTGCCAGGGGAAGCAGTGCCCACACTGCTTTGTGCTATTTGACATAACTGTGGTGGTCCAGGGGCACAGGTGGGGCATTGGAGCAGCAGGTGAACACTTTGATGCTCCTCCGCTGGTAAGGCACAGCAGTTATGCAGCTCTTGCTTCTTGGAGTATGCCTCTGACAAACTGGAGTATATTGCTTAAAACCCATTTCCTCTCTACTGTAAGAACTGAGATGAGATGGAGGCAAAAAATCATGCCCAGACATCCACTATACTGAAAAAGATTTTTAATGAATTGCTGAAATTTCACTGCTCTTTTCCCTTTTCATGGGGAGATCCAGCAGCTACTGAGACTCTGGAATTGTCTGTCCTTCCCTTGGAAATGCCCCAGACGAGAGGATTAGCTGCTAGTCAGGATTCATGCAGGTATCATTGTGTGTTTTGCCGTCCTTGAAATACTTCTGTGCCCTGGAAGCAGCTTGAGATCCATCTGTCCTGCACACGCACCAGTGCTTGCTAGTCTCCTATCTGACTGGATGGCTGCAGGAAAGTGATAAGCAACACATTATTCCCATGATGAGGTGATGAAATAAAAGGTTAAGGCTTCCAAAGTGACTAGTGATTTTGCCTGTATCCATTTTTGGCTGTTGTACCTTATTTTTCAGAAAGTGCTGAGCCTGAAGATCAGTTCCCCTTCCTGCCCTTGCACCATTCTGCCTTCTTTGCAGTGGATTGGATTATTGGATTATTTTTTTTTAATTTTATGTAGCCAGTGATATAACCTTCTTTTGCTCAGTAACCCCAAAATATACGTACTCATTCTTGCAGAGAACTAAATAACAGTATTAGTTAAAGCTGGCAATATTCCAAAGGAACACCATAAACAAAGAGAGGAAAGTATGGACACCATCCTGTGGAAAACACACACACACACAAACAAAAACCCCATACCTATTTCATAATAATGCATAAGTACTACTTATCTAATTACTAATGCTTCATTTTCTCACGATGGACTTGTGTGTTTGTGCTCATTTATAAGGCCTAATAAGACCAAAGTGAAAGATACAGTGAACTTTGAAAGTGTCCTGGGCATATAAGAGCCACAAACTTCTTAGAGAAATGAATTTTAAAAATGTTTTACAGTTTTAGCTCCACTAAACCTCTTTATTTTGATTGAAATCAGCACTGCTGCTAAAGATTAATTGTGCCAAGCATTAGGATATGTAGACTGAAGTTTTACTTGTTTGCAAGAAAATCACTATTTCCTTTATAGCAGTTAGCAAGTAAGTTTCTTTAGGAAGTTTTTATTACTGTCCTACAGGAACTGAAAATAACATATCACTACAGATTTAGCAATTTGTTTTCAAATCTGTCAAAGCATTAATTTTATACCTTCCCAGGAATAGTCTGGCTAATGAACAAAGCATTTCTGTTTAAAACATTGAAATGATGAAATACAAGCAAGGCCTTCTTTTCATTATTTTTGGTAAATGATTCATCTGTAAGTTCATTTCTAGATATAGTTCATGCATGGATTTGGTGAAGCCTTTTCTATAATTTTATTAAATGTATTTATAACTCAAGGAACTTCTATTTTGGAAGGGTAAGAGGGACAAAAATACTGAATTTCATTTCTTCCTTGCATATATTTTGTAAGCTTTTTTTTTGTTTTGTTTTTGTTTTGTTGTTTGTTTGTTTGTTTTTAACTGGGATCTGGGGGGGGGGGGGGGGGGCAAATGAAAAGATAAGAAATGAATTCCCTCCCCAGAACTGTTGCATTCTGGACCTCATTAGTTTTGTAAGCAGACTCCAGAGCCTCATAAACGAGGAGCTTCCAATATCCAGACAAATGTCCCCAGACGTCTCTATCAATATTAATATTCTAGTCCTCCTAGAGGGCATATAATTATGGAGAGAGACAAACCTTTCCAGAAACCATTTCAAATTCAAATAAGCCAGGAGAGGAACGGTAATTGAGAAATCAAAACAAAGCACATTATCATTTCAAGAACATACAGTTAGTTCAGTTCAAGCAACTGTCTATAACTTTTCTTACCAGGTTCTGCTTCGCTGCTGTACAAAAATTTGACATTTGTAAAATCCCCTTTTTTTTTACTGAAGTACTGGCTGTCCATCGTACAGTCAGTATGAACTGAACTAATTTTTAGGAAATAGGAGTTTTAACTAATCAAGCTTTTTTTCTACCATGCTTGTGTTCAGAAAGAGGCAGCTCCAGCCGTGGAGAATTTGCAGACTGAGAGGTTTCTGTCTGAGGAAGGGCTGCCCCAGGGACATTGCGGAGTCACACAGAGCTTGCAGCTCTGCCAGAAAGACAAAGGATCCTTTTGGCCCTGTTCAGCTGCTAAGAGGCTCTTCTTGGGTTATCTTCCAGAAGAGTTCATTACTTTTGAAATCGTGCTAATCTAAACCAGAGTGGTTTAACCTGAGCAGTGACAAGAGGCTGTTTTGGCCTATTTTGGACTGCATCTGTAAATGCAGAGCTGTGTGGCTTGCTGGGCAGAGAGCACCGTTCCTCTCAGGAAGATGTTGTGGCTGACAGCATTAGGTTGTAATAATGGCTAAGTACTATGGGAAAAGCTCAGCTTTTTGGGTAAGATGGCCAGACAAACATTCCTTGAAGTTTTCAGGAAAAGGGAAGCACTGGAGGGAAGCATAGATGAGATGAGGGCCACCAGCCAGATGCTGTGACCTAACCTGTGAATGCACACAACTGTGAATGCACACAACTTCCTTGCATCGAGCAGGCTGCCATCATGCAGCTGACTGTAACCTTCTAAGTCTCTCTAGCAACACCTACTGAAATAAGACTCACTGGAATTTGCTCTTCTGCACTGAAAATCAGCACTGCAGTGTGGTGGGGAAAAACTTCCTGCCATCATTTACCTCAAGCTCTGACACTGAAAGTAAGTAAGAAAGTAAGAAAGAAAGAAAGAAGGAAAGAAAGTTCTTTAATCCTCAGTTATGGCAAGTTATTTTTTTTTTTAAATTTTGTTTTTAATATATACATCTCTTAGTATTTCAGGTATAAACCTTATTATGTAAAGTGAATAGACAATTTCATTCTGAACAAGCATATCTCCATACAGCTGCTGCAAGGAGCCTTTGATTTTAATTTCCTAATTTCCCTAAATTCAAATACCATAATGATTGTGAAGTAGACAAGAGCATGCATAGTTATTGCACATACACATTTGCTCAGAATTCAGAATAGACATTTTCATTAACTCACTTTTTAAAAATGTATAGCACATGTATTAGTCATTTATGATATATTATTAAAAACTAATATGGCAAAGTTGAGTTATAGTTTATATGAGAGCTCCATTTTTTTTTCCTATTACCTAAAATCCTTACTTTATTTTTATTAATTAATTCTTTTTCAAATTCCAGCTTTTCAAATATCAGCTACCTCTGATGGGGCAAAAAATCCAGTTTTACATCAACCTTTAAAGACTAACTCAAAATTCAAAATTTCATAAGTAAAATTTGAAATAAAATAATAAAACAAACAAACAAACAAACAAACCCCTCCCTTCTTCCTAATCGTTAAGAAGGCAAAACCATTTTCTTAATCTGTTCAGAAATGTTAGAAGACATCTGCAGGGCTTGTTCATATAAGTTACCTTGTAGAAAGGATTAACTAGACAATGCACTTTTTCAGTTCTTATCCACTATCTAGATTATTTGATGTTGAAGTTGTGAAGCTATATATATATATATCCATTTATACATATATATACATATATATACATATATGTTTACACATAAATACATGTAAAAAAGTGGAGCACATGGGTTGCATGCCATCACCCTCCTTAGCATGAAAAGTTGTAAGGAAGAGCAGCAGTATCAGTCCTGGGTATGTATAGTTTATTCCAGCACAGAATATAAATCATCTATGTAAGCTGGGAAACACAGAAGGAGGTATATAACTGAGACATAGAAAGTGAAGACAAATTCCTCATTGCATAAGTTCTCAATGCAGGAATTTGCTATTTCCCTGTCCTAGGGACACGCTGCTTGTTCACCTAGAAAGTGTCTTAGCTGCACTTGTTTTGCTCTCCATACTTACATTTGTTGCTTACTAAATTTATAAGATTTTAGAGATTGTGTCATTTCGATGTCTAAAGTAACACGTACCTCTCCCCTTTAGGGGAGAAGGAATGAGAGGGAACAAATAATTGCCTACATTTAAAGCAGTGAAACAGAATGGAGATGAACACGGAAGTGAATAGGAGGCAGCTTTGCAGAGGGAAATAACAGTGTTATGCATTGCACAAGTTCTGCAACATGTATCTCAGCAGAAAGAGTAAGTCTCTGTCTTCTCCATTAGGAGATACAGTATAACTCCTGAGAATGAAGATTATTATGCTCTTCTCTAACACTTCAAATTTGACTTAGCATCATGTTCTAATACATGTTTTTGTGACAATTGTATTACTTAAATCAACTTATCTTTTTCTGCTGAACTGTTTATCTAGAAGTCATAAACTATGGAAAAAGCAAAATGATGTATCTTTGAATATACATTTTATTAAAATATTTCCTAAAATTTATTTCAACTACCACATGCATTTTGTACTAGAAAAGAAACAGCAAAACCTTCCATTTAATTTGGGGAATAAAAAGTATCCACACAGCCTTCTGGCTGTTAGTGTCCGTCCAAGCATACAATAGCTGCAGATAGTGGTTATTAAAACCTGGCTCAGCCCGTCCCCTGACTCAGCTGTTAGAAGAGAACAACCCCACCCAAGCCCAGGACAGCTGCCTTTGCCCAGTGCTGCTGGAGAGGTCAGGGCGGGTGGCGAGCGCCTTCCTGCAGTGCAGGGCTGGGAGCCTGGGCTGGGCACCTCCTAATGCTGGGCAGGGGCTGAGGGCCCAGCTGTGCTTTGCCTGCTTCACTGGCAGTGACAGGAAGATGTGGAACTGGTTCGCAAATAATTCCTGTCCATCCCTCTTATTAAAGATTTTTTTCCTTGAGAAGGGGAGGGGAGGGGAGGGGAGGGGAGGGGAGGGGAGGGGAAGAGGAAGAGGAAGAGGAAGAGGAAGAGGAAGAGGAAGAGGAAGAGGAAGAGGAAGAGGAAGAGGAAGAGGAAGAGGAAGAGGAAGAGGAAGAGGAAGAGGAAGAGGAAGAGGAAAGGAAAAGGAAATGAAAAGGAAAGGAGAAGGAAAGGAGAAGAGAGAAGAGAAGAAGAGAAGAGAAGAGAAGAGAAGAGAAGAGAAGAGAAGAGAAGAGAAGAGAAGAGAAGAGAAGAGAAGAGAAGAGAAGAGAAGAGAAGAGAAGAGAAGAGAAGAGAAGAGAAGAGAAGAGAAGAGAAGAGAAGAGAAGAGAAGAGAAGAGAAGAGAAGAGAAGAGAAGAGAAAAAAGAAAAGAAAAGAAAAAAGAAAAGAAAAGACAACATAAAAATTGCTTGACTTGCTGTCTCAGGGCTTCACAGGCATCCTGCTATTTAGAATTTATGAACTACGCACATTCCCAATATTTCTAAACAAAACTGGATGTCTTAGATTTTTTTTTTTTTTAATTGAAGCAAACCCTACCATCTGTGGCTGCTGAGAGTGGGGTTCTGGCTCCTGTTGATCCTTGACTTCCTAGTACATTGTACAAGAGAAGCAGTACATTACATTAGATTACACTTCAAAACCACACCAATATTAAAACTATTTGAATATGGCTGTGTCAGTGACATGATTACACTGGCATTTGATTCACATATAGATACTAAATTGTGAACATTTTTGTTATTAACAATACTTAGCACTTCAAGTAATAATTAAAAATATATATAATTTGGAATATAATGGCACTAAATAGTCAAGGCCTGTTTTAGTAAATATGGAAACTGCCACTGATAGTTTAAAATTATAAATATGATAAGATGCCAAACATACCAGAAAAGAACAAATCATCAAAACAAACACAGTGGGTGGTCTTGTTCAACAGTAAATAGAGGTTGTTTTTTTTTTGATACATTTTTTGCCCTACAGTTTGGTTCTCTTTGCTTATGAAAAAGTTCAAGGAGTATTAAAAGATTGTTCAGGACCTAACATCGATTTTAGCTTCAGAGAATCTTGCTGTGGAGACGTACCTTTGATTCATCATCAGTGAATCCCAATGGTGATTTTGCAATCTTAAGGATTAAGGTCCTCTTAAGGAGGACCCTTAGATCCTTTTAATATATTCTATACTGTATTTGACATTATTATTATTCCTTCTGGAGAAAAAAAAAAAAAAACTTTAAAAATTTGGTTTTGTGCAGTGCACTCTTGTTGTGAGAAATACACACATTAGGGTCCATCACAGAAAGCCTTCAGCAGTCTTTATTTCCTTATATGAAAGCATTGAAGAAAAGTATTTGGAAGTTATGTGAATTGCACTGGTGAGCAATTAGGTGGCACTACACCAAACTCCAGATACGCAGGAGAAAAAGGAGAAAGTAAAGTAGGAAACCCCTCTAGACCACTGGTGTGCTGGTGTGAAGGCCAGCAGCAGAGCAAGGCGAGCAAGCACAGCTCCTCAAGCACTTGCCTTTCAGAGAGGCGTGGGGAAGCTGTGCCCTGAGGATGTCCTCTGGAAGGGTGCTCACCCCTGGGACCTTGGCAGGGAGGGAGCTGCTGGGAGAAAAACATTTTGGGGGGATCAGGGTTGGCTGCATGAGGAAAGGATGCTGCAGCAATGCTTTGGTCTGGGTTACTCTGGCTCTTGGGACAGAGGGTTCTGCCACAGATTTCATCCAGGACCCTGAGTGCTTTGTATGTAAATAGGAGCTTTAAAGCTCCCATACATCAGAAGCACTATGAATGTAAATATATTAACGTCCATGAAATGGTAACAATAGCCATCCAAGTAGTTTAGGAGGGGAGAGTGAGATGAAGATGAGAGAGGTGGAACTGGAGTTATACAGACTCAGGATAAAAGAACAAGTAACTGGAATATGATGTTGCTCAGACCATGAGTGCTGAGATGAGAGACAGTGAGAAAACTTCTCCTGGGGGCCAGAGAAATTAAAAAATATATCCTTCCACCTGTCTATATAAGGCATGCATGCTGACATCTCTGTTGAGACTTATGACCTCTGATAGAAGCTGAGCAGAAGGGAAGGACCAGGTATATGTGCACATGAAAGACATGGAGAGGTGATGGCAAGGTCAGTCTTGAGGTCTGGGGACAATTTCATGGCCCTGTGGACACAAGCCATTGGATGGATTCACAGGACGGGCAAAGAAGTTGGCAAGATTAGAACAACTGGCAGAGATTTCAGATGCTTATTCAGGCCTGCTCCAGGGCTAGATGTGTATCTGAGGTGTCAGGGAACATCACAGTGAACAACAAGAAACTCTGTTCCTAAAAACTATTAAATCTGTTGAGTTATAGTGTAACTTTTTATTTAATAAACTAATTGAAAAACATTAGGAAATTAATGTTCTAAGAAAGTGGTAAAACTTTTATGTGTCAAACAGTCACTGTAAATCTCAGAACAACATAACTGGGCTGGAGATGGTGAGGAAGAAAGGAAACTATTACTTTCTGGGAAAGAAAACTTAAGCTTTGATGGGAAGATTGACATGAAAGATTTGTAGTGTTGGTTTTTTGAAGAAGTGAAAGAAAATGATCCCCAAGACATTTCCTATAATTCTGCAGTTCCTTATCTATGCACTTTGTGTGGTTTGCAAAACCACTCAGTGTCTAAGTGAACATGCAATTTACCTTGTTTCTCAGAATCAAGAGCATTAAGCCAGATCTCCATATGTAGGAATTTCACAGATAAAATCTCTTGCTACTATTATTCCAGAAAAAATAATCATCTTGGAATGCTCAGCATTAGTCTGGCAGTATCTCAGACACCTGGGATCTGTGGACAGCAACAATATATAAATTCATTTTGCAGCAGATAAGAATCAGTTCAGAATGAATGTGTTTACTGATGAAGAGAAAAAGTCCTGTGGTTGCTAACTCTACCTAGAAAAACATGCAACATACATATTTAAGTTTAAAACATCTGGAGTCCTACGTGAACAATAAAGAAGACTGAAGAACAAAGAGAGCAAAGAAGAATACGGTACATCACTTTTACCTTTTCCTGAGCTTTCAGTTTGTATGAGATAATTCCCTTTTGAACATCAGCTGCAGAGGGCTTGCTACTGACCAATACAATGTCCCGTGATTGACTGTCAGCCAAGAAACGTCCAGGCTTTGTGTTCTCTGATGTTTTATTTGCCCTGTACTGGGTGGGAGAGGCAGAGCTGCTGCAGAGCTAGTTAGTTCCCTACCCACCTAAGATGTCCCCTGTGCACAGTAAGTCCACACCTGTTATTTATTGCAGCTCTCCTATGCCACTTACCACTTTGCAAGTGCTTCTCCCAAGTGCTCCATAAACATTAAGTAAGCCTCAGGATTTAGAAACTGGGAAACCAAGGCAGGGGTTCAGTGTCAAAGCACACCACATCTCCGTGCAGGCTTTCCTCACGATTCCCCTTAGTGTTCTCAGCTCTTTTCCAGGTCTTCCTAACCAGCTCCTTTCACTATTTGCTTCCAATAGCAGATCTGATGCCTGCAGTACAGAAAGCAACATGTGCTTTCTGTGAAAAACAATTCTACAAACTAACCTTAATAAAAGCTTGACATTTTGGGAGAACACACAAGAGAACTCTAAAGTTTCTTAATGAAAACCAGCACATACAGATTCATGGAAACTATGCTGAAGGGAAGCTTTCTGCAATGGTTGCCAGCTCCCAATCTGACAGGAATGTACCATACACAACTCTTCATTTTTGCTCTACTACAAACTGCCTCAATCCTAATTTCCAAATTAATGAAAAATCAAATCACAATGTAACTCTTTACCAGGCGCTTTGTCTAAGATGAAAATAATTACACAGAGAACAAAAATAAAGAAAAAACACAACTTTCCTCACTTATTGTTTACACATATATAATCTATGGCAAAGGATATTTTTTCCCTGCAAAGTTGTATTGGTAAATCTACCAATGATGTAGAATTTTTTTTTTCTTCCAAAAAATTCATTGTGGAATTTGACAGTGGTTTAAGGACTATTATGTGAAGTTCAAGCAGCTAAATGTGCACCAACCAAATTCACACAGCTTTGCACTGAGTCTTAGTACATTAGTAAATTTTACAAACCTGTACTGATCCATCCTGCAAGCAGCCAGACCTTAGCTGTAGGCATGGAAGTAGACCAGCACAGATCACAGCTTCCTACTCAGGAGGTAGCCTGGTTCAATTCAGCTGCTAAAATACTGATGCCTGGTGACATTTGAGATGCCTTATGGTGTCCCAGCACCTTAGTCCAGTTGCAAGCTGAGAGGCCATGGGTCTTGCATATCTCCTGTGCAAGACCTGCGCTTGTGTTCCCTGGGGCTCTTAATTAGCCCTGAGGGCTTATGCTCAGGCAACAAGTGCACCATGGCTGTCATTCAGCTCCAGATGCAGAAACATCAATGGGCCTATGATATGAAGCAGAGCCACTCCAGATTGCACTATGAAGCCAATGGGGCCAATGTATCCTATAGAGTAGAGCATAGGCACTTCCTTTTGGGCCATTGTACAGCTCTCCACTGACCGTGTTGGCTAGCTCTTCATTACCTATAATGATAGTAAGCTGAGTAATATCAAAAAATGATAGCTAGCTAGGGTAGTTTCCATATACAATGGTTTCTATAACCATTCCTGGTACTTATTTATTGCTCCTTTTTTATTATTTATTTATTTATTTATTTTTTACCCAAAATAGACCTCTGCGATTTTTGACCTAGGAAATCACCCTTACAACATAGTTGTCTGTCAAGCTTTTGCTTAAGGGAGAGGCTTGCAACTAAATGGCAAGAATTTGTTTCTGAATACTATCTAGCAAGAAGAGAAGCCTACTAAGACAACAATGGAGTAATATCCTATTTGTAAACAGAAGTTGAGTCTGATAATCATCTGTATGAGTTAATAAGCTTTCCACTGGGACCTTTTCCATTTCATGGACGAAATAAAATGTATTTGTATAACCATCTTATACTGAAAATGCAGGAAACAGATCAAAAGGAAATATATGTTCTCTTAATCCCAAAATAGCAGTTGACTTGCACATGTTTTGTTTCCCTAATGTTCCTTTCAGTCCTATCAGATCTCCAATTTAGTTCTGACTTCACTCCCCAGTCCTGGACAGATGCTCTTATGTGTGCTTAGAAACAGAATGAAGATGAAAATAAATATTTTGTATAACCAGAAGGAATATTTGAAAAAAAAAGTTATATTCTAGAGTTTCTATTCTGAGTATTGAAATATGTATATAAATAATTGTTATATATTCTTCAGGTATTATATTATCCTTGCCTGAGCTCCCATGTGTCTGATGTAAATGTGCCACAAGCCAACGGATCATTAATACTACATCTTAATATTCTCTTCAGTGAATCAAATTAAGGAAGTTTACGTCTCCCTCAGATGTAATCCCTTAGTCAGCCCTTTCAAACTTTCAGTATTTTTATGCAAGTGTAACAATGAGAACTGAAGTTATCATTTCAGAAATGATCCTACTAATTCTGCAAAAAGAGTTCCTTCTGCAAGCCCTGCTCATGTATGGAAGATATTCATTTGCCTTTTTTTTTTTTTCTTCCAAATAGTATTGGGTCTTCACATTCCTTAAGAAAACTTCAATAAATGCCAAATCTTTTTCAGCATCACACTTTATGTTAGAGTATTATCACACTATAAATGTGATCTGTATTGAGTGCTGACTACTTTGCTTCTATATCTTGCTTTTGGCTATGTTTTCTCAGAGACTATGGAAGAAAAGATCATCTCCCCTTAATAATATTTTCATGTGTTGGAGGAGAATTCCCTTAAGCCACAGAAGTCTGTATGCTGAACACAGTTTTGTTTGAAATATGAACTGGTCATTTAGGTATTTTGGCTTTGGTTTTAAAAATACAGGCTAGGATATGACAATTCAAGTTCTGTGGGAATTCACTACATAGAGAGGATAGGGCTGATAGGCCTTAGGCTGTCTTATTGCTGTAAAAAAAAAAACATGAAATTTTGGATGAATTGGGTTTCCTAAGCATGGCAGCTTTCATGACTTATTTTCCCAATACTGCTGGTGCAATCCAGATCAAACTCTAGTTCCATTCTCTGCTAATATCCTGAAATAAACAAAAACAGAAAGTGACTTCAAAATTATGATTAAGAATTTTCTATCAATCCTGACTTCTAATGACCTCCTTACCACATGGTATATGTGTTGAAATATTTCAATATAACTACTGTTATTAACTGTATTTGTAGTTTATATAACTACTGTATGTTGTTAAAACAACTGTTATTTTTAAATGGTGATGTATAGCAACCACATTTAAAGCATCATCATGACTTACAGATTTTGCGATATATTTCCCAGAAATAGGTTCTTTAGTAAACTTTTTCTAACTATACAGGCTTGGAAAACTTAATATAAACTCAAAATTCACCAGATCAGCAAGGTTTGACATACTTGTCTATGAAGAAAGTTTCTTCCATTAAAATTAAACATAAGCATGTTCTGATAACCAATAACCAATTTTATGAAATCATTGGTATAGAACTGTCTTCTAACACAAAGACCTGTTCTAGCCTGCTGCTTTTGATAACTTGAAATAATTACTGAATAATTATTGTATTATTTGAAAAATGTCAGTGTAGACCACATCAAGTTAGTAGGTCCAACTCCTTAAACTTATAAAGGATATATCACTGAACCACAAAAAGTAAATCCAGAAGAATTAATTGCAATTCTGTTATCTTAACTTCCCCATTATGAATCTTTGGAAAGAGCTAAAAGGATTTTCACAGTCAAGACTCTCATTGAGTCCTTATGCAAACATAGTTTACAATTCTTCATTGCTTCTGGATTAGGACATTAGAGATCTTAGTTAAATATGCAGATCTGCCAGAGATAAGATTATGGGTAAGTCATTCAATCTTTTTGTTTCAGTTTCTTGGCTCTAATAGAAAAGCTAGTATTTTTGGTTTTCTGACAATTGTTTATCTCTTTTGCCCATGAATATCTTGAAGACAGAGAGTGACTCTTATCATGTGCTTGCACAATACCTTAAACAACAGTGTTTTGAGTTTTATCCAAGCCTTAAATACAATGTAATACAATCAATAACTAGGGTTTTGCAATAGTGTTAGTTAGTTACTGCAGCTCCTTTTGAAAATGAAATGCTCGTTCCATAGACAAAGAATTCTGTTTTGGACTACTTGGCAATTATGCTAAACATGTTTTCCAGTTTTAACAAAAGGAATATTGTTTATATGCAGCTTTTGAAAGCTTTAGCTTTCTTTGAAATAGCTTTCCATAATATTTTTATCAGTCTAGTGCGAAACACAGTATTTAATATCAAAGGTAATCAGCTGAAGCAACCCCTGCTGTCTTTACACAGAAGCATTTTGCAGTTTTCAGTGTTTTGATTTTTGGATGAATAACTTCTTATTTCTTTTATCCTCTGTGGTACTTTGAACACTAGGCAAACATATAAAGAACTTGGCTTGAGACATTTACTTCAATTTTTTTCTTTTAAATAAGGATAGGCATTGGGGAATGTATCTACGGTTCAGCTTTCATCTTCAAAAACAAACAGATGCCCTATTTCAAAGACTACTTAATTTTTTATTTTTAAATAAAAAAGGAGTTGTTTGTGAACAATAGTGGATATAATGGGGCCTAGTTTCATCTGAAGTTGTGTTCTTGCAGTTGGATTTGCTGAATGTCAATAGGGTTCAGTGTCTCATGGATGCTTTTCCAGTAGCTAGGTCATCTGTAGCCAGACTCTCCTGTGTTGATACTTAGCTATCTGATGAGGAATCAGTTTACACCGTACCCTTTCCTTGATCTGGGACAGACAGACCATACACCCTCTCTAGTCTGTAGAATCTGTAATATTTCTGAGAATACTAAGCCATACTCAAATGTGGCTGAAACTGTGTTGCTGATAGAGGCCTGCAGTTGGGGACGGGGAGAAATTCCTATGGATACATGTCATGTGATTGCATAAGCCTCAATATTTTTGGAAAACAGACTAATGTTGAAGAAATAGCTTCGTAGATCTTCTGGCTAATATAGTTGAGGCATCAACCAAAGGAGCTCAAGAGACAGCATCCAGCCCACTTTCCAACAGCTGGCTCAGCTGATAGCCATGTACCTCCCATGCCAGTTAGGGGGCCAGCCCCTGAAATCCCAGCACTTGGCCCATACTCCCAGTTTACACTAAACTGTGCTGTCCTTGTAGAAACAGAAACTGAACTTGGCCACAAAACCTCCAGCTTATGATCGGTGAGTATATATAAATGGCACAATGAGAATCTGTTCTCCCACCACTTCTGAAGCAAATACCAGAAAAGCCCATTCCAAGAAACAAACAAAACAAAACCCCTCCTTCCCCTTAGCAGAAAGAAATGACCTCTCTGTTCAGATTACCAAAAAGGAGGTATGGTCATTGAGAATTTGGCTTACTTGTTCTTTGGCTACCATGCAATCTGACTACTACAGGGTGGCAACTTACAGAAATTACACCAGTTTAACAACATCATTGTAAAAGTGGATACATATACAAATACAAACTGCAGACTTGCCCCTCACATCATTTAATAACAGGGCTATAATGATAGGAGTCGTTAGGAGTTGGACTCAGTGATCCTCGTGGGTCCCTTCCAATACAGGATATTCTATGGTTATATGATAAACTTCCAGTTAGTAATAAAAATTTGCTTCCTCAATTTCTAATTTGATTTCTCTGCAATGGAACCAAAATGTTCTGAACACGAGTTTTTATGAGTCAATGACCATCAAATGGGGTAGACAAGGACTTTGAAAGCTATCAGAACAAAGCTTTATGTCAAGGAAGAAAGCTGGTTTTGCTACCAGCTGTTAAAAATGAATTGTGTCTGTCCATGATTTTATCATGACTCTACTTCCCAAAAGGATGCATGTATGCACTTGCCCAACTTTATTTTGCTTTTTTTTGCATCTGTTTGTGATACTTTCACAGAGACCACAGTACTGAATATGTACGAAGCAAAATCCAGACTGTTATTGTCAGCTAAGACTATGTTTAGCAAACATGAAATAAAATTTAACTGTTAGAGAAGAGGTCCTTTGCTACAGCCTCCTGTTTTACCAATCATATGGCTTAAATACAAACATGTTGATGATACAATAGGAAACGATCAGCTCTCTATTCTCAAATTATTCCCAAACTGTTGATTTCAAACTATATATAAGTACTACCTAGCAAACTTTATGAAGATTAATTGATAAATCACTAGGTAACAATGTCCTTTTCAATGTTTGTCTGTAACATAATAATCCTTATAGCCCCTAATAATCACTAGGTAACAAACAATGTCCTTTTCAATGTTTGTCTGTAACATAATAATCCTTATAGCCCCTAATAATCCTTATAATCTTTGATAATCCTTATAGTTTTCAAAATAAAAAAATAAAAATGATCAGGATCTATTACTGAATATGAAAAATTTTCTATTTAAAGCCTTTCATCAGCTACACCACTTACATGGTTACAAAGAAATTTCACTTCCTCCAGAAATGATGGATAATCTCTAGTCATGAATAGGAAATAATTTTTCATTGGTGACTTGGGTATAGAACCAGATACTTTTTCTCTTACACAATGGATCCCCAACCACCAGTGAGATACAGAACCTGTTACTGGTATTACAGAATAAGGACAGCCTTGATCTTAACTTCCTGATGTTATGAGGTAAAAAAAGATCTAGTTTTGAAAACTAGAGTATAAACATATGTCATTTATTAGTTATAAATTTCCTTCTCCTTTTCTAAATATCCAGAAAATACATGACAAACAGTGGCAATACGCTACATAGAATTGCTAAACAAGATCTCCATGAAAAGCATTGCATTGCTTTCACGGACTATATGGCACTGGGGGATGTTTTAACAATATGAAGGCACTCATTTTAGAAGTCATATGGAAAACATTTATGGACTTTATTCCTTCTGATTAATGCAGCCCACAGCCAGTACAGCCTTCATACACCATTCTGTCACAAGCTCTCAGCAAATGCGCATTATTATGTAGCCTCACGTTATACAGTATTTCCAGGCAGGCTGATACGAAGAGGCAACATGTCCAAAAAAAAAAAAATAAATATGGCAGCAAGCACAGATGCATTAAATAAAGGAACACCAGGATTCAACAAGGGAGTGGTTTACACAACTCTCCTCTGCTGATGGTGGTGTTATTTTGTTTGTATCTTCTGAGAAGCAGGAAAAGTGGCCCTTTGTGGACTTCCCTGCAGAAGGCTTCCCAAGCCTTCAGGGCCTTTGGGTTGGAAGCAACCACATCTCCTGGTGTGGCTGATTCTGTGCTTCTAAGATTGGTGAAGAGAGATGATTAGAACAATTAATATGGCCAGAAAGAATAGGTAAGCTTTATGGAGTTTTAACCTCTAAGGCTAAAGGTAAAAGGAAATTAAAAATAGATATATATTTTTGTTTTCAAAGAAGCCTTTGTTGTAGAGGTAGCAACTGAGACACTTATTACATAGGAATTATAACAACTGAGCTATACTGTATACTCAATTCAAAGTGATTTCATTGAAAATGTCATAATTTTCTGGAGATGGCATATATGTTCTTTAAATAAGTGAATGATGCAAGACTAAAAGGTATATTCTCTTTTAACAGTGGAATGCATCTATTTCAAAATTTCCACCTTTTTTATATATATATTAAAGTTTTTCTAAGGGTATTTAAAAATATTTACTGGGAAGTACTTTGGTACTCTTCTGCCTGTGAAGACAGAAGTTTCAAATAAAAAGAACAACCCAGAAAGAAGTTATATGTCTTACACATTCAATGTCCAGGGAATGAAGCCACTCCCTTCCAGATCCCACTCCTTGGGCCTAAAAGGCCTTAGAATATAAATGCATAAAAATAGCTATATAAGCACAGCCTCAATTCTCCACCCACTTCTGTATCCCATCTTTGGCAGTAATCAAGTCCAGATGTCACAGAAGAAAACTTAAAATGCAGACATGGGATCACCTCTTTCTTATGAAGTCTTGCAGACCCTAATAATCAAAGACTGTCTTCACACAAGTACGTCATTTTATATCCTGTCCCCTCATTTTCTTTTCTAATTGATCTTTTCAGATCATAGCATACCACTGTAGTAGACTTTAAAAGGATTGAAAAGAATCACTGAGGGAGGAAAAAAGCTTAAGTAGTGAGTTGTTAAAATGGCAGTTACAAGAGAATTGGAAAAAAACTGGAGGACTGAAAAAGACTTTCCTGAATTTGAGACTACATCATATAGGAGAGGCACCACAAGCAGGACAGGAATTTGAGTGCAGGAATAAGGCAGCCAGCCTAGAAGTGTAACTGAAAGTGGGCTTTGAAAACATGAGACCCTCTGCAGGAGAAGGAAAGTGGGTTTGCTTCTCTGGGCATTGGACAAAGTCACAGAGCCTCAGAAAAATTGCATCCACTACCACTCCACACACAGGATCTTTGGCTCAAGCAAAGAAGATGCATATATGTGCACACATATATGAACATATATCAGCACATAAACTCTTAAATATGCATTGTAAATTTAGACACTGAGCACATAACAATCTACAATGCAATTTTAATTTATCAGAAAAATAGATCAAAGTAGACAGCAACTGTTCCTGAGCTGGAAATGAAAGATGTGAAAGTTTTATTTAGTACCAAGAGAGAATACACTGTACCTACAGACTTAAAGGACTCAAGGAAATTAGGGCTATCTTTAGCATTTCTATTTTAACTCTGCATTCCAAAAAATATATTTGGCAATGATCAGAACTAGTACTCTCAACATGGGATTTACACAAACATTGTCAACCAGATCCTTAAATCTAATAGCTTGAAATGTTATTAGCATTTTCAAGATTTATTTAAATAATTCCCCTCTGTAAAAGAAAATGTAACCTTATGAATAACAAGTGCCTGAGATAAATTATGGAGTATTTGTATTATGGCAGTAGAGATTTTTGTTTAGCACTGTTCTCATAAAATATGTGCTTTGCTACATAAGCTACACCTAACTATAAAAACGGTTTTACCAGGTAAAAATAAATGTAGCTATTCTACAAGATAGAAAGATACACTGTTCTTCCATTTAACAGTATGGCACTTTGAAAGATAACTGTGTAAAATAAATAATTAAATATTGTGCTTTTCAATGTCTCAGTTTAATAAAAAGCAGTCACAAGATTCTTTTATGAATTCAAACTGTGTTTTGGTTTCTTTAAATGATGCATGCTTTGAAACTCAAATAAAGTAGTGATGCATTTTTAATTGTACAATTAAAATAATTTTTCGTTGTTCTAAATGGGTTAGTTTTAAAACTACTTGCCAATTGAAAAAAAAAAAACATTTCTGCACAACAGTTATCTGATCTCTCACTTTTAGAAAATGACTTCTTTGTCACGTTGTCCTGTTTCAAATGTTTACTGAACACAGTCACCTTTTTGAAATTATGCACTGAAAAGAATTTATCCTTCTCTTCAGTAAACTTCAAAGACTTTCTCTTAGTAAATCTGCAGCAAAAATCCTTTTATGTGTTAATAAAATTCAGCTCCAGCTCACAATACAGCACCTGAGGTGTTTGAAATTAAGAACACATTCCATATTTTTTGCCTTAAATACATTTTAAACACATTTCCCTTGGAATATAAGGGCAAACCTAGCTAGGTGTATTGTTAGGAATTTGTTCTAACTCAGATGCACTGATGGATGGAAGAACACAGCTTAAACTTAGCCCTAGAGAAATGAATAGGATTGATAAGCAGTTCAGCCACTGAAGTTATTTCACTTGATTTTCCACAACAAACTTATCCACAGAACAAACTTTATTTCACTTACTGAAGGTTTTTTTGGTCCTAATTTCCTAAAGACGTTTTACCCTTTGTGGTTTAAGAAAATATGTCCACCTATATTTTTTTTTCCTGTTTCAAAGAAAAAATGGGTTAGTTTTGTTTCCCTTCCTGTAAATTACGTCCGATGATCTAAGAAAAGAGAGGGTCCGAAGCACAATGGCTATTTTCTTTAAGCCACAGTGGCAAAAGAAAGAAGCTAGCTGAAATTTGGAATTTTCAGTAGTTCTGATATGAAGCAACACATCAGAAATTCTGGAAACTGGAAATCCAGCTCAAAAAAAAAAATATATCAGAAACTCCCCCATGCACTATTTTAGAAATGAATTGTGTTTCTTGGCATCTGTTGCAACTGTGTGAAGTTATCAATGCCTGTCCTGAAGCTGTAGGTTTGTTGCAAGGAACACAGAGGGAGAGCAACAAAAGATACATTATAAAAACATATTATTATTTTGGTAATTTTCTCATATGGTTATTCCTATTTTGGTGGTTAAAACTTCACATACTCTTAAATAAGCTCTTCACTATTTCAAACTGTGTCTCCAAAAGCCTGTCCTATATGCATAATTCTTTGCTTTGAATGTTCAGGTTGGTCTTTCAGAAGGAACCATTTACTATCCACCGGGTACAAGTTTATTAAAAAGATGCCCACTAACAAATTAATAGTAATTATTTATATGATAATTGTCTTGGATATGTTTAGATATCTATCACTTATCTTTTTATATAGTCAGGTCTCCAGAACTGAAGCTGCACTTTATTTTGCAGTAATTTTGCAAAATACACACAGAGTGACCAACCCTCACTTGAGCCTCTTTGCAATGTTAAAATACAAAGTGAATGAAAACAAGCAAGTTAGTAAGAGGTCTCTAGGGAATGCCGTTCCTGTTTGAATGCATAAGAAAGAAACAGCTTCATGAAAATTGGTACTTATAATCTAATAACGTGATGAAGCTAATTCTATACAATATTTCTTAATGGAGACTTTTTCCTCTCTTCTAACTATGTTTGCATAGAAAACTTTTTGCCTGTCTATTAAATTTACTGAAACTGGCCAACAGGTTCAAAAGTTGCTAGCTGGATTACTGACAGAGAGACACAGCAGGATCTCCTTAGGAAATGAGGCTAATAAGATTGTTTAAAAATATCTAAAGTGGGTTATGCCTTATTTTCAGTTTGCATTCTATGAAATTAAATAAAACGTTTACAGAACCGACCGTTTTTCACACTTTATGTTTTTACTTTTTATTCTCATTTCATAGGAATATTTTCAATTTCCCTCCTGAGTTTATTTATTCTGAAATCGTCAACTTGCAATTTCCTAGTTGTACTAAGACTTTAAAAATTACATTTAACATTTATCTTACTTACTTTCCTATATAAATAGATGAAACATTAAAATGCAGTTTCAATATATATTTCCACTGCTTGTTTTACTTTTACTATAAAGGTTCCACAGGCAAAATTTATTTTGGGCTGGAATAGCTGATTTTCCTGTCATAAAACACTAAAACACAGTTCAATATATGCTGACTTATGCTATTTTGGATATAAGATTCATTTTCAGGTACCTTTTAATCATCGGGATATTTACTAAAATGTGGAAAAAATAAATGTTTTCAGCCATGTTTCTATTGTTATTTGTAGTTCAAAACATTCTGTTCTTGTAAATGTCTTTTGTTACAACCTTAATTACCTAATGGACAGCATTAGGTTCTCAAACATGCCAAATGCTTCAGAATGTTTTAATTAAATTGAGTACAGGGGCACTTCCTTTTTGCCTACTCTGTTGTGATTTAGCCAAAATACACATTTAATACTGTCAGGTTTCCATCATAAATCATTTCCTCTAACCTTGCAATTTTATTTGTACTGATCTTTGAACTTCCTTTAAATTCTTGAAATGTTTTTGGTACGTTTTTTACCAGAACTAAACTTGATTTTCTGAGTATGATCTTGTCAGCACAATAAAGAAAATGATTCTTAAGTTTTCATTAATAATGCAATATCTGAGCCTCAATACCATTTTAAATTAGTCACAGCTCTGCCTTTTCATTGTAATTCTTAATTTCTCTGTGCTCTTCAGTCTTAAGAATACTTTTTACTACTATCTCTAGAAGAGTCTTGTGTAGAATCCGTTTGAATTTTCACTGCTTTTTCCTCTCTTCTGGCCTTGTTTGCACAGAAAATTTCTTGCCTGTCCATTAAATTTACTGAAACAAGCCAACAGGTTCAAAAGTTGCTAGCTGGATTACTGAGACACGTTTTCAAAATATGTTGTCCAGGTGATTAGTCCGGTTCTGTCCTCTCACTTTTTTTTTTTTTTTTTTTGATAGATGTAAGCAGATGAGAAGGGAATCATGACTGCTACTTACCAAGAGTTCGGAAAGGTCTTTGGTTTGGGGTATGGGAGAAGAAACCAGGTTTCAAAGCATTTGTGATCACAATGTCAAAATACTCTTCAAAATCGTTCCTAGAAATCAAAGGAAATTAAATTAGCTAAGATGCCACTAAATATACTTTAAGACTTAAGAAAATAACTAAAAAAATAAAATCAGTAAGGAATCTTCTTCTGACACTTTTTTTTTTTTTTTCTTCTTCAGTGTCACTACTGCTCTTCTGTACTGATGTAGTTTAAACTGAAAGGACAGCTGGACTGAGAACCCACAATACTGTACCTTCAGGATCATTAATTATTTGTAAAAAGAAGTTTCTTGGACCAGGGAGTTTTGAAATATCAGGACAAAATGTAACAGATGACATAGTTTGGTCTCAGGTGGCAGCATACGTATAGATACACAGAAGGGGGTAAATAAGGGATTTTCTTTATAAAGCATGAATATACGAAGTCAAGTGATTTACTTACAAAGGGAATTTCTTAGAAATTTATTTTTCTAAATCTGGATTTAGGGATTCCATATACTACTAAAAATCCTAATTACACCATTTCTGCCCTCTCTTTCCATTTCCAGCAGTGTCCTACAGTTTTTTTAACCACTGATTTCTGATTGTGAGAGGGAAACAGTTTTTTGAATTGAAAGGAGTTATCTGTAATGGAAAGGGCGCCTAGACTGAAAATTTCTCATCTCTCTTCTGTTGAACTCTGAACTTTTGAGACTGTAACAACCACAGCTAATTCTTGCAGGACCTGCTTGGAGCAGTGTGCTGAGCCCTAGGTGATTTTGGCCTCACCCCTCCATCTAAGAACTTTGTTTAATGGAGTATTTTCTCTGATACGGCTTCCATCTTCCATCCGTGGAGCAATACAGGCCTTCTTGTTGATTTGCCTTATTGAAATATTCTCCCAGTTGAAACTGTGAAGAATTGAAGTTTCTGGAGGCTAATCCTTACTCTCTGCCAGTTTGAGCAGAAAGCTCTTAAAGGCTCTACATCTCAACCCTGAGAAACACCAAGGCCACCAGGGATCAAAGAGCATTTCTTCTGTCCTTCTGGGAAAAGGGGACTTTTTTTTTCTGCCTTTTTTCTTCTCCTTCCCTTGCTCTGGGGAGCCCGTGGGAAGTTAAAGCTCCTTTTGTCCCCTCACAGAAAAGTTCAGTGCTCATATAAAAGCTTTATCCTGGATATAGAGAGGTCAGAACAACTAAAGATACCACATACAGAAGAATATTTAATCTGCTATCTGTATCTGTTGTATAAACCCATAAAGCTTCATTGCTCATTCAGTACTCATGAGCTTTCTACCTAACCGCCTTTAATAGCAATCATATTGTTCTGAGAAGATATGTCTGCATATCTTCATATGTCAAGCAATGAAGTCTGACTTTCTATAGCTTTGTGTTCTATACTCAATTTCATGCCATCTATCCTACCATGAGATGAACTATTTCTTGAGGTGCCAGTTATTCCTATTCTAGGAAAGGTCTTCTTTATTCTAAGACCTATTCTCTTTGACCTCATTTATTACATCATCTATCTGGGAGCTATAGCAAGAAATAATAAAAATAATGCCTATCAACAGGTTTTGAAGTTACTAAAATATAAAATCAGGCAAATGTTGCCTAAAGCGTGATTATTTTTTTAATATTGGAAAATGCAAACGTTTTCAGTTTGTGACATGTATTTTACTTTAGTAGAAATGTTTCTTTGCTTGGGTGACTGTATTACCTATAACATATAAAAAATGATGTATACTCTTGCAAGGAACACAGAATTCACAGATGGCAAGTCCTGGATAAATAGAAGCACTAAAATACTATCAACAGTAGAAGAAGTTTATTGGAAAAAAACTAGCTAACTGTGCCATTTTCAAATAATCTACAATTTTCCATGAGACTGAGATAACTAAAATCAAGAATGGTCTCCCTGTGAGGTTACTTACAAATTTTTATTTTATTCTCTAAATTACATTTCAGCCCTAAAATGTCTTTGTATTTCCTTCCTCCAGTGAAATTTTAGTGTTTAATTTTCTTTCTTTTTAAGATAAAGAGTACCAAACTATTTGGAGGATTCCAGAAGCAGAAAAAACAGACATAGCTTTTGTGCTTAAGTGAGAAGCATCAACAGAAGTAAGCTTTTCATTAACATATGGCACAAACAATGTTTCCACAGGTAAATTAAGGTTGAACTTTCAAAATAAGGCCAACATTTCAGAAGTACGATGAAGACTTGTGGGAACAAAAGTAGTTCTTTTTGTAAAAAAATTGAAACAGAAATTACAGTCTTTCACAAGATTTGGTTAACTTTTTCTTGATTTGTTGAAGAAAAAAATGTTTTGTGGGGAGAGATGTTATCTGTGGCCGTTTTTGAATCTTACTAAATTTCATGTGCAAAACTACTGATTTTATGAGTACATACACCTGTTTTCACATTACTATGTAACATTATTCATGACAAAATTTGTTCCAGTTACTGTTTGTGATTGGAATGGTGGCCTGTGGTTACAGTAATAGTCAAAGAGTAGGATGTATCTCACATAACTCACATAAAGCTATCTAAAAGTAGCATGCTGAATTCACTGCTAATGGTCAATACCACAGACAGAGCTAATGGGGAACAATCCACTCTCTTAGAAGGCAATTCATCCTACTTATTTCAGACATTATTTTATGATACAGAATGAATTGTTAAGGATGATGCCCAATGTTTTCTCTCCACTAACCACAGAGGGAATCAAAATCCCTAGCTTTAAAAATTCTTGGCTTTTTAATGGCTAACATTGATGAAAAGGTGAAATGACACTTTGCTTCAGTGCCTATAAATAGACTTACCTTTAGGTGTGCCCCTGATAACACTTTAACATTCAACTAAATTGACAAATGTTTTTATTGTAGGTAAGCCGTAAAAGTCACACCACGATATTGCTACTTGCATGAATGAACTTGCACTTGCTTCAGTAGGCTTGCATACCTTATACACAGATCCCAGCAGTATATGTATGATCTGGCTGGGAAACAGTTCTTATTTTATCTCAAAACCAGATTTTCACCTACACTTCCTGTTCCTTACCAAAATGGCTTTCAGTTTAAGGACAACTTGGTCAGATGAAAGCAACTGGGATACTTTGCTCTTTAAACAGTAAGTGATACACTTAAGCAAGTAATTCCCACTGCTGATTTTATGTGGACAGAAATTTCTTAGCCAAAGGGGAACTTTTTCAAGAAACTGCAAAAAAGTTAACAGTTCCAAGATATGGAAGATATGGGAAGAGGTTGAAAATTCACATGCATCTCCACTTTTCATGTTTATCTTTATTTTTTGGAGGTAATATTATAATATTGATTAATTGAAAAGAAGTAGGGAAAGAAATGCAATAAAGGAGTACATGGAAGAAATTCATAAGGGTTGCCGTAAGAAATAAAATGCAGTTACTCTGGCAAAATTAAGGTTGAGGGAATAGATAACTGACATGAATCTAGGCTATATTCCAGTATCAGAAAAAGCAGCAAGGGACGGTAGATTCTCATCATTTGATACAAGAGGCATTGAATAAACAAGAAGAATAAAAAGTTCAGAATTATTTTCAGGAAGAAAAAAACAACACTTCAGTAAGATCTAATGGACAGCGGAGTACTCAATCCTCCAGAAGATGTGTTTTGGAAACTATTTTGCATGAGTCATTGAAAAACATGATGGTAGTAAACACTGTAGAATATTCTACACTCATGAGGAAAGAGACAAAGTGATCTGACATGTTTTTAGCGGAACATCTCTTCTGTCTTTTGAATGGCAACCAACCCTCTCTACTACCTTTCTTACTGCCTACTAGCAGGATCACTACAGATGCCTTAAAACTGCTGAAACATAATTCACCAAGGAAAAGAAATCCAAAATCATAACATGTGGCCAATGATTTTAGTTTTATATCAAATTTTCATTCAAAAACCCACTACATCTACATTAAAAAGTTGATTCACAAACATCTTACTTAAAGGAGAATTGCTTTTAGAAAGGAGATAGATTTCACACTCAAATGAGCATGTAAAATTTATGTGCAAGGCAGTGAGAACTCACACAGTTGATGCTCCATTTAGCATTTAGCCCAGATAGTACAAAAGAGAGGTGATACTGGTGGGACTGGTTCTGGGAGGTTGCTCTGATTTTCACCTTACCCGTGGTTTTCTTACTGTGCTGCTGTATTCACTTTGCTGTTCTCCTGCATATCCGGAGAGCCAAGGTTGGCTCACATTGCAGTACTTTGTTCCTTTGATTCGCTTATTGAATAGTCTCACCATGTCACCCACCTAGCTATTAGCATCACTGATTAATTCCTTTCTAGGGGTGTAAGTGGTAGTTCTGGCTGCATTTCACTGAATTCTGCTTGACCGGTCATGTTCTTAAAATTACAGATGAAAAGTAATTGTCATCAGCAACTGCAAGTCTCAACCAATTGCCAAGTTTTATCTCTTCTGCTGTGATCTGCAAATACACATTCCTCATGCACAAACATCATGTGGAAAACATTGTTAGGAAGAAATATTTGTAAGGTTTTCTGTGCACATTGAATGCAAGGAACTGGAATATTGCTACTACTTAAGCTCATGACTGGAGAGGCACAGACAATGTAGCAAAAATGTATGATAAAACTGGGATTCAGATGATGTCCTCAATTATGTGTTGGCCTGAAAGATATTCCCTGACATCTTTAAACCCATTATGATGCCCAGAAAAGATGTAGGATGTAAGTGTGTTGTGGGTCAGATACAGCTCACAGGCTCAGAAATGAACTGGTTTGTATTGAGTAGCTGTTACACTCTGTCTAGAGACAGACCCAACAGAAACCTCATATCCAAGTGATTTACTACACATAAACAAAGTCAAATTAAATTCCCTATATCTCAGCCTTATCTCCAGTTGATGTCTGTCTAATATAAATTGAAAAGGACATTTCACTTACCCAATAATATATTCACACAGGAGCCTGCAATAGTCACTGTGAGAACTGGTAATTAATAGCAGAATCTTCCCAGCACTCTTCAGTTGTTTTAGCCACTTTTTTACAGACTCGGGACATCTTTGTAAGTATTTGTCTGGATGATTTTTCACTTCTGGGAAATACATCCCACATTCTTCTAAAAAATAGAACAAAATTATGTATTAACCAATCCTGCTCATAAACCACTTAATCCACACAACAAATATCCTTTTATGTGCAAACAATAGGATTTAAAAAGGCAAAGCAAAGTTTAAAAATTTCCCTGGGTTGTAACTCAATATAAACAAAAAACAATGAAACCAAAAGGATATGTTGTAGCAGAAATAAGTTGGTAATGGCTTTTCTATTACGGAATTTTCACACTTATTTTATTTGATGTTCTTTTACTTACAAGAGTAAATAATGCCTAAGTTACAGGTGATATCTTACATAACAAATAATGACTTTCTGTTGCCTTTGCTCAAATTTTGGATAGCAAGTTTGTGATTTTAAAATAAGTTTAATGTTTGTTCAGAAAATTGTAAGGATACAAAATCCCCAAGAACATCTATTCAGTTACTTCTTATTTTAGCATTGTCTGATGAATAATATTCATGTTAACATTCTTGCAGTTTTCACAACTAGTATTTTATCTGTGAAAGGCTGATAAAACAAGCTGGCAAAACTCACGGGTATGTGGAATACTAGGAACAAATGCAAAGAAAAAAAAATGGTACATTTTCCAACATCAGTAATGCTCCTTTTGCTAAACATAGCAGAAACAGAATTTTGCAAATACACCGGGAATGTAAGATTTTAAAAAGTATGTAATAAGACTAAGTTGGCAGTAAAAGGTGCCTGTTCATTAATATCACGTCAAATAAAGATATACCTTGGTATAACCCATAGCTGCTCTACCAAGTTGTCAAATTAACATTAGTTACCTTTTTTTTGCATCATTCCTACGACCTAAGACTATGTATTTCCTCTGTGCTCAAACCCTTTGTAACCAAAATGTCAAGCTAGTCAAAGGTCTGAAAAGAAATATAGTAATTATATAGATAGAAATGATACCAAGTGTGTGGCTCGCAGTCTGCATGTGCTATAGTGTAATGAACATCACCAACACAAGATTATTTTTTTCCAGCATTTGTTCTATATGCAACTGTCTGTGGTCAACTTTGCTGAACGATTTAATAAATCCCAGACATTACTTAGCCTTCTGGTATGTGAGTAATGCTATTCTCAAGTTTGAAAAAATACGATTTAAACCACTTGAACTTCAACTATTTAATGAAAGAGAGAACATGTATGGTTGAAACAGTAGTATCAAAGAGAGACTGAAAGAAATATACCAAGTGTTAAACGTAATACTATTTCATGAGTTACACATTCAAACATCTAAAGATAGCAGGAAAAAAGTCTCCCAGAAGAAGTTTTAAATTGGCTGTTATCACTACAGCTAGACAGGAGGCAAAAATGTCTTACTCTGTACTGTGACTTGACAGATTCCCTTCCAAAAGCTGCAGAGTAGACTGCTAGATCGGAGGAAAATCCCTCAACCAAAATCTATCAGCTTCTAACCAGGTCACGTTTTCAGTTCTTCATAGTATTTAGGTCAGGACGTGTAACAGCCCTTACCAGGGGGATATAAGCATGTCCTTGCAGATAGAATTACAGGATGCCATGACATTTATCTTGAGAGCTAGCCAAGAGCAATGTTTTTTTTTTTTTAATTAATTAATTAATTTATTAATTTATTAAACAAAGCAGATTTACCAAGGACAGTTTCCTGTGGTGTTTTTTGACCCTCTTTCCTGGAATGCAAATATTGTTTGGGGTGAGCAATATAGTTTTTAATTACAGAAAATGCATTTTTTTCCCCAGAAATATCATTAATAATTGTATTTCATGTGCTATGCTATGACAATTTTTCTTCTTTCTCTCCTTTTTTGTTTAAAATGCACATTACACAAGAATGAATGGGGATACACACAAAGTAGGCTTGGCATTGGCTATCACAGGCTCAAACATTTAAAGAAAGATGTTAACATTCATTTATATATGTAGTTATCTATCATTCTTTTTACCCTAAGGTAAAAAAGATATAAACTTTACTGCTGGACACCCTCTGTTGTTTTTTCCTTATCCTCCCACTCTGAGTGGACTCTTCTTTGATGTATATCTAATTTACAGACTTTGAGTAAATTTAAACAACACTGTGTTCTTTCTCCATACTCTGTGAAGTATTTGCTGCCTGATAAATCTGTGATATTTGTTTTTTTTAGTTACATCTGAAGTGTAAAAGGTCAACAACTCTGGATTCAATATATGAGGTGAAAGAGTCTTATTCTAGTTTTCTATCCAGATCCTTAAGCCCAATTGTTAATTGCAGGCAGGCAATGAATCAGTTCTTGACACGGGGATCTGAAGTTTGCCTCCAGCTCTTTGCTGTATGAGGCACGGATACTTTGAAAGAACCCTCATTAAAGCACACTGTACTGTAATTAGGTCGACTTGGGTCAGGAAAGTAGAGTTTAACTTAATTCCTAACATACTATTGAGTCTGGTGAATACTGTTTGGTTGAGTATAGACTTATAATCTTGCACCAAAGCTTGCAAGATTTTATTGAAATCCAGATGGAAAAAAAGCTGAAAATCTTGCTTATTATCTGAAGCCAAGAGCTGTTGTTGAGGAGGACAACAGAGCCAGAGGAACCCTGTTGCCAAAAAGAGTTGTGAACGTCTAAGCACGATAGAGAAAGAGCATCATGTTAGGCCCTCACAATCAAATGGAATGATTTGACAGTGAGAAATGAAGCATATTTTTCTAAGGAAATGCTACCACTATGGCATATGTTGTACTTTATTTTTATAAAGCATCATCAAACCATAAAATTAATAAGAAAACTCTACTGAACACAAAGTTAGTAAGCAATCAGAAAAGAAGTAATTTTACTGGAGCCAACACAGGAGAGGAGAAAGTAAGTTAGTGCTAATGAGTGTGGTTTTGTGCTACTCTCATACAACTCTCGTTCTTAAAAGCAGAAAAGTAATTCTTCAGACAAGCACCATTCTTGAGAAATAAGTAATGTCTCTAGCCTGCAGTAATTCTTGTAGACCATCCAAGTTTCAAAATACTCTTTAAAAGTGGAACTATGAGCACCCTTTAGAGAAGCTTTGGTGGCCCTCAAGTTCACTATATCAAAATAGGGGACTTACGGTGACCATCAGATCTACAACTGACCACTCGCTATCTGCAAAGTGTCTAAAATAAAATCTCTCAATTTTTATCTATTTTATGAATACCACTTAATATGTAGTTATATGGATATTGGCATGTATTAATGCATGCTCACAAATCAGTGAAAGCAAAACAACAATAACAAAACAAATGTCCCAGTTTTTACCTCAAGCGTCTCTATATAATTTTCAGATATGGTATGTATACCAAAGTCTATACTAGTAATCTCCGGCTCTTTGGCTGTGTAAACACTTTCTCAAAATGTAGAAAACAAAATAAAACAAAAAAAACACAACACCATAACAAAAATGGAATCAAGAGGACCGTAATAATCAACATCACAATCAATATATTCATCCGATTGGGCTTTTTAAAGAAAACTTAATCTAATGACATGGAGCAGGAAGAAAATGCCTATGCATTTTATGTACTACTTTGTAATTTATTGATGTCTGCACTATGTTGCCATGGAACAAATGCAGTTTTTCAATTTCCATTCTTGTTGTTAAACAACTTTGAGTCTATGTGAATTCTCTGAAATACAGCCTAGGATAACAAATTAGCAATTAGCCTCTGCAGGGATTTATAACCATCTTCCAAATATGCTTTCAAAAATAGTAATTGTCTTTGCAGTCCATTATATATCCGTTCAGAAAATATATTTCATTTTTAAGCAGAAGACAGAAATATAAACAATTAAAAAGTTGTCTAAGCTGCCACATATTAAAACATGGCCAGAAATTGCTTCAGAGCTTCTTATCAGATCTACTTCATGTCATGTTTTCAAAGTAATATAACTTCCGCTATGTGTATTACCATAATTTCTTTTAGTTTCTAGTTTGAGGTTTGTTTTTTCTTGTCTAATCTGACACTGTTGATTGATCAAGATGTTCTTTGCACCTTCTTGCCATATAGCTTAACTGCTTGTAATACAGCTGTGATAATAAGCGTGATGGGAATTGTATACAGCTGGAAATGTAAACCCCCAGACCAAACTCAGAAAGAACTTGCACAGTGGTTGCAGGGACTGGCAGAAGTCCTCCAGCACAGCACAGACAATTAATGCACTCTTTAATCCAACTGTCCTCCTCTAATACAGTCACAAAATTACATTATTGAAGCCTACAGTTTGATGTTCCAATATAATACATCTATTTGGGGAAACACAGTTTTTGATTTCTCTTGTGCTCTTTATTACAACGCTTCTCTTTGGCAGGATCAGTTTACACCCCACTGGCTCTTGACTCCTTTGGGCTCCACGTCTGGGACAATGCAGTTTTCATCTCTTAACTGTTATTTGGATTATAAAAGAGACAAACGTTTAAGAAGTACGTTTCTGGCAAGGTTTCATTCCAGAATTAAAACACAGAAGCACAGTGTATTTTGGGGGATTGTCACTGCTTCTAATGGGCAGCTACTTGATTGAATATAAAAGAATTTAACCACTATTTATATGATTTAGCTAAGCAGAGAGGTATGAAGCTGAAAAAAATCCCTAGAATTCAGCCAAGAAAAATAAACTTTCAGCTGCCAATTTGTAGCTTGTATTTAGTGGTTTTTATAACTAACCTTTTCTTACAATGGAAGTAGTATTTGGGAATGTGACTTTTCTCTCTTTTAAATTCAAGGGCAATTTGATAGCTTAGCTATCAATATCCATAGTCAGATTCTCTGCAACTCTGAAGTGAGTAACAACTTACACCTCTTTCCTAACTATAGTCTGAATGCAGCCTTGTACGTAACAGTTGTTTATTTGATAAACAGAGTGGAGTTGAAATAAAATCTTCTATAAATGGTGATGCAGACAACTATATTCACTGTATACTGCTTTCCACTATGTTTTATATTGTTTTTCCAGTGTTTTTTAGAGTGAGCAGAAATACACTTCTTTGACTATTGCTGTTGGCTTCTTTTCTTGTCTAAATAAACATTTCCAACAACTAACATGAGGTTCAACAGATACACAAGAAAACAACCCTCATTACAGAAGAATTTGCAAGAGAATTTACATTTCAACTAATGTAAGCAAATAGAGGAGAAAAGAGATGATGCTTAAAATACCATTAGACAAGTCCTCTTCACTTCCTTTCACTTAAGATGAAGTAGGAGGAGCAGCAGAAATGAAACGAGAGACAGAGGGAAGGAAATGTTAGCATAAACCAAGATAAGAAAGCAGAGTAAAGTGTAAAGCTGGGATAATGGGGTAAGATGTGGTTATATTCTGGAGGCCTGGGCTCAGGCAGATTGCAAGAACAGGGAGCAACAGGAAGAGATCAATCATCCCTCTCTTTCCCCCAGAAGACAGCGATGTTTAAAAACAGAATAAAAGGATGCAAGTCCTGGAAGATAGGAGGGAAGTATCATAAGAGCACAAAAGAAATGTGACAGATGTAAAATAATCTGTATTTTATTGTGCCGTGCAATTGTCTCAATTCCTTACCTGAGACTGTGCATTTCCTTAACAGGCCAAAGAGTTAAAGCAACCCGGTCCAGTTCAGATAGGAAGAATACTAGCTATTTACACCTCTTAGTTAACTAGGAGCAGAGGTGAAAAGACGGTACTGAATTTGGAGTCAATGGAGATACTAGTATTATGATACCAAACTCAAGTGAGAAAAAGAGAAAAGTAGTGTTTCAATGAAGACGGAGGGGAAAAGAAGGAATATGTCTGGGTTGGCCATCAGAGACCAGGAATTCAGAATCATATAGAGGTGGGTTGCTGCCCATCACAAGACTGAACTTGGAGTATGATGAACCCATGCTCGTCAAAGCTAAGAATTAACTTGTATGCCTGGACATATGAATGGCTACTTACAAAAGAGAGTATCTTTCAAACCACTCTTGGATGTTCAAGTGGTACAGAAAGGGAAAGAGAAGGGAAAAAATGACAGAAATCAGACGGAAGAGAGGAGCTAGGAAATGAAAAATAGACTAGTACTAAAAGGACAAGTTGTAGTCTATTAATAATGCGTTCCCAAAGAACATGCATCAGTACGCCACATCAAATTAAACAGAAAACTCTTCCTCTGATGTTCTCAGAAAAGTAAGGATTTTTATGATCACAAAATAAACTCTTTGCATTTCACACTTCAGTTTTTTAGAAATCACATATTACCAGTGGAAATACAGTCTGATTCTTGATTTGCTTCTTTTACCTGTGTAGTTGCAAAAGCAAATGTTTACAGGTCATGTAATATCAACCTTCCCAATATTTTTAGCAACATCCAACTCTGGTCAGACAGAAATAGAATTGCTAAAATATTTTGTTTGCTAAAATAATAAACTATTTTCCAGTGGTGACAACTCCATATGTTCACCTTGATTAATTTCAAGGGGGCGACTATAAGGTAAGAATCCATGGTGGGCTAGGGAAAACATGACTACTTGGATTAATAGTGACTGCAGGGCTATATAAATATTTAATATACTGAGCAAAACACTTCAGTAGAACTCACACAAAACACCATCTCTTCAAACATTTCATGGGTCACTTCCTCTTCTACTCATTTTCTACTCCTGTGGCCTATGAGAAACTTACTGCAAAAATTAAAATGCTTTGGGAGCTAAAGATAGGTTTCAAACTAAAAGGAGGCTGAATGACTAGAAATTCTCCTAAGGAAGCCAAGAGCAGCTGTTGTTACTTCTTGGCTGATATATCGAGGGGGCACCACTATGTTCCTTCCCATCCTCATGTGAGGTGAGATTCCTGTGTCAAAGGCTGCCAGAAACAGCACATGACCCTTAGCTATATTTAAATAGAAGACAGAGTTTCAAGATTAGATGTTGTTGTTTCTCTATCATCTCTTAGCTGAACACCATCCCTCCCCTCCCCGGTCCACTATCTGCGGTTCACCACAGACCGAAGACCTACGACAGCCAGCACCAAACAGCAAAGCTGCAGCTTTGAGGGCTTGCCATAGCCAAAGTCAGCTTCAAGGTGAGACTGGATCTTTTCTTGAAAATATGCTATGTTTTTCCTGAAGCCTCTTAAGCATGCTTAAAAACTACCATTTCCTGTCACAAAGAAGATAGCAACCCCACTCAACCTGCCCCTAATCTTCACCCTCTTGCTTTCTAGTCCTGCCCCTCATCTCCCAAGTACCGTCCATGACCCAGCTAAACTGCATGACTTGCTGGCAATGGGCCACATGAGAAGAAAGGGCTGTTGTGAGCTGTTGGCAGTGGGCAGGCTCCATTGCCACTGTAGCTACCCCAGTTAGCAGGATTCAGTGACCTTGCTTCAGAATGGCCAAGCCTCCTAGGAGTGCAATACCACAGTCAAATGATTTTTTATTATTATTTTTTTTAATCTAGTTATTCTTGTCTCTTGTTGAGGTCCATAGACACTGGAAGAGAAAGCCAGACTATTTTCCTATGTTATCAGTTCTTATTAGAGTTTTCAAATGGCTGAGACCAGCCCAGACCACTTTTACTTTGCTCTCCCATTGCCAGGCTTAGCCACACCCTGCAGTCCTTGTCTTGCTTGCAGAGTAGATTTCCTGTCTCATCCCATGCTTGCAGATCCCTTCCTTTAGTAACAGATAACAACACTTCACTTTTTTTTTTTTTTTTACTAACAGTACAAATAAAAAAAGTCATCAGAATTACATGGTACATGGCAGAATTTGTAGCCTGACTTCATGAGGAACGCTAATGCATGTTATTTGTTTGAAAGGTGACTACATATATAGTTTGAATGACCTTCCATGGTTTTGTATGCATTTCTTTGGTTGTTTTTTCTTTTCCTCCTGGTTATATGTTAATATTTACACCAACACAGCAATGTTTCCACAGTACAATACAAAGCAGGAAGGATATACCTTGGAGACAGAACAGGATCCCTTGTTAAATTTGAGAGGAAATTATCTCTCTCAAAATAATTCACTTCCTTACTTTACATTGCCACACTAGTTTGCAATGTAACAGATCAGATTTATCAACCTGTATGAGATAAATGCATTTGATAACAATTCTTGTTTAATAATACTCTTGCAGTCCACTGGGTGAGTACTAAATCCACGCAAAGGCAACTACCCTTTGTTGGAGAAGCATATTCAGTAAAATCTGTCTGATTCTCCATGATACCATAATCCCTACAGCAATGTGTGAATGTCTTCAAAAGTGAGTATTCTACAGGTAGAAAAATCTGATTTTGTTCCATGGTTCAGAATGCCTTCTTATTGGTTTCACGCTTACCTATTCTCAGAAGTAAAAGACAGGTCATACAGTGATTACGCAAAGCCACAAAATCCATCTTTTTCTCTTCCTGTTAAAGCTTTATATGGGTCATTTGCTATAGAAATATTGCCATAGTGTTAATATTTCCTGGGAGACAACCTACCAGTGGGAAATTATCTTAAATATTCCAGAAATCCCTATCTTAGCCTATGCTGCTTAGTCAGGATGATGAAGCTACTGATCCTTATGCATTTGTCATATAAAATTGCTCCTTCCCATTGCAATATGTTTAAGATTATTTTTGTAGATCTATACAAAACACACAATAACTATTTGCACCAAATACATTTTTTTCCAACAAACTTTGCATACGTCCTGGTTTCAGTTAGGACAGACTTTATGTCTGTTAGACTATACCTAGGGTCAACTCACACACCTTTAAAATACATTCCCTTGTAAACACATCATGAAAATATGCAAAACATTTTAGGACAGAAGGAGGAAATGGTTTTATTTAACTGAATAGTGCAAGATACAGATAAGAAGGTGGGAAATGGGATCTGTTTAGGATGTTGCTGTGGTCAAAAAGAAATGCTGGCACCTAATTTGACGGGAAGTCAAGTATCAGAATATATTTTTTTTAATAAAGCTGATGGGGCTTACTTGAATCCATTTGCTTGGCTGAAACATGCTGTTACAATTGATGTTGAAATGAAGTGCATAATGACGAAATACAGTACAGACTACAGATATTTTATAATGAAAGTACGGGTCGCTGACAAACAAACTGAAAGTCCTACTCAACTGTCCAGCTACACCAAGAAGACGTTACAGGTTATCGTATTACCTTTTTTGTAGCTCTCAAATGAAAATGGCTCTGGGGAGAAACTCAAATATTTTTTGAAGCTTTGAATGCGACAGGCATTTATCATAGTAAGAACGGAGTTGAATTTCTCCTAAATATTTTTACTGCAAGCAGCAGTACCACATAGCTCATATATATGTACATCTACATACATACACACTGTATACACCCTGCACACACACACACATATGTTTACATGTTGAAAAAAAAACATATTTTTCTGAAAATTGGCAATATTTTCTTGTCTCCCATGAAACTTCACACTAACGATAAGAAATGGTATTAATTTCAACCACGTAGTCTATAACTGCAAACTCTTCAAATGGGTCCAGACAGACCAAGAGCTGTACGTAGACTCAAGTTTTGCTGGTTACCTAACATTCCTGTACAGATGCCACATCTACACTTCAGCAACAACCAGATGGACAACAAGAACCTGTAAGCAACAAGTACCAAAAGAGTGGGGTATGGGGAAGAAGTAAATCTTAAAAGGAGGCATTTTAAACCATATCAGAAAATAAAAGACAATACAGAAGAGTCTGACAATAAGGAAGACTGCAACAGGTCACTCACCTCTCATCTATAAGATGTGCCTATATACCAAAAAAAAATTGTTACATATCTTGTGTGCTGTGATCTCATGGTTTCTCCAACTTGCACAGTTTGATAACACCTTCTACCGTAGGTGATGTACCACCCTCTTCCATTAAGCCTACTATGACATTTTGTTCCGTATAATGAAACTCTTATTGCCTGGGTTCTTTCACTAGCTATACTATTAATACAGATCTCCCCTCAAATCACGAATATACCAAGTATGGTTCATGGATTATGCCTGCAGTGCTTCATAAAACCAGTCCCTAGGTGGGACATCTAAACATTATTTCCAGTACTTGCATATTAAAGAAATGTTGACAAGAAGCTGTACCAAGAAAGGCTACTAGGAGGAGACCCAGAGAACTATGAGAACAGTCATGTTATACATAGACACCGCAGTGAGAAGTGGTAAAAAGATATTTATTTGTCTCTAAGAAGCCTGAACAGCTTCTGGAAACAAAACCTACCTACATACATACATGTTTATCACACAAATAGTTCATCCATATGTTTCTGGCAAGAGGGACCAACTTCCCCGAGTGGAAACTCGTCCTGTCGGTGTTTTTTCTCCGGTCCAGCGTGCAGCTGGTGCCATCTAGCGACAGGGGCCCACGGCCTCCAGCGAAGCCCGAGGACAACGAGCCGATGGCCCCACCAGGCGCCGAGCCCGGCAGGGCCGAGGGACAGCGGTGAAGGAGTGCTGCTGTAGGGGTTACTGTTGCTAGGCAGGGAGCAGTACCCTCACCGGGAGCTACTGCAGTCCCTCTGCTATCAAGAATGATCAAAACATGGATGTCGGGAGGAGAACATTGCCAGATAGCAATGATCTGCAAAGAGCATCCATCAGAGGTCACAGCTGCGGGTGCGGGAGGCTCAGTGGAAAAGACAGGATGATTTGACAGCTTAAAGACAAAGCTGAGTGAGAAATAATACCAGTCTTCAAGCATGTAAAAAGCTGCCTGGGGGAAGAAAAAAGAAAAGAAAAGGGAATAATCTGTCCCCTGAGACCGAAGTCAATGAGTCAGGAAGCAGTAAGCTTATGTCTCTGCAAGCAAGATTAGATTAGAAATGATAAGAAAGTTTCTAATTTTAAGGGTATTGACGCACTGGGAAAACTGCCTAGGGGGTTTTATGATCTTCATTAAGTGCAGGTCATTATAAAGAGGCTGGACAATTTACCTGTTAGAAGGGGCATTCTGAACCCATCCCATTGGTAGCGGTGAGGCAAACAGAAGCTATCTTCTGTAGTTTCTTCATTATTTCTTAAAAAAATTCTTACATATTACACGTGAATCTGCACCCCCATGTCCACCCATTGCTTTAATGAACGGTATGAGTGTTCATATTTATCCACCTCACCTACAGATAATGATGTCTATGATTATGTGAGAAACAAAATTTGTTTGTATGCTGTAAGGAGAATGAACTTAACAAGGAGCAGCAATACAGCTTTTGACTTCTTGCTATTAATACCACAGTTTTCACCGAACAAACAATATACAAGCTAGGGGTCCACACTGGTGAATTTATCAACACAAAAGAGAGACAAACTGCTGACTTCAGGCTACTTCCATTGCAGACCATCCCTCTCCCATTTGTACCAGCTATCCTGCCACAGGAAGAGAGGAGAACACTGAATTTCAAGTGCCCTTCTTTTGAGCACAAATCCTGTTTATTCTTATTATACTGTTATCTGACTGAGAGAAGAGAGAGAAGAAAAAAACAACTTCCTTTCTAGAAATTCAACAAGAGGTACAGTCTCATAAAATATGTTAAAAAAATTGCAAAACCAAATTAACTAATTGGGATGCAAAGTTCATCCCATAAATTTGTGTTGAGACCATATTAAGGATGATGGAAAAGCAGAAATTTTTAAAATTATACCTAAAGCACTGTTGAGAAGGTCCTTGCTGGTCAGCCCATCTACAAGCATTTTGGATGTTAGAGCCCAGGGAAATCTGTATTTAAAAATTATGAAGAAAAATCTTCCACGTGCTCTATTTGTGATCCTGCATTCTTTTCTCTCATGGCTTGAATCTTCATCTGTATTAACATTATCCAAACAAGGGCCAACAGATGAAAAGTAAACTTGTAAATATCACTTAATGTAAAATAGATCCCAAGTGAATGGTGGCTAGCCCAAATTAATTCCAGGAGTGAGCATGAGGAAGAGAAGAGTTTCTGTAAACAGAATTGTTCAAGAAACTATTGTTTTTAGCTCCTGAGTTTCTCTAGCATTCCAGATTTTTCCCTATTCCACATCTGGATGATACAGAAGCCCTTAAAAAAAGAAAAAGAAGTAAGGGGGAAACACGTGCACGCAGACTAGCAGTCACTTACTGTGCACAAGCCTGTTTTGCAAGCCAGGCAGAAGCACTGTCTCTGCCTTGCTGGAACACGGTTCCAGTCCGCTGAATCCTGGTGCTGACATGATTTTGTTTTTGTGCTTTAATCTCAGTTATCTGACCCTCTCCATATAGCAACAGGGACACAAACTTTACAATACCTCTCTGCTTATGGGTGTCCTAATTATCAAACCTGGAATTAGTGTCTGGCTCTGTATTTCAAGCTCACCCACTGGAAAACTCAGTCCAAAATTACAACCTAAATCTGGCAGAAAAAGTAATGACATGAACATGTCATTACTCTCATGTGCCACATCAGTGTATGAATAAAGACACCTGCTATGTTTAACCTCTTCTTTTTTCTTATTCTGATCGGAAATTAATTGTTAATGCAAAATTGTGCACTCTCACAGCCAGTTACACTGCCATTTTCTTGTAAGAAATACCTCAACTTTTATTCAAATTTTGTTTTTATGAAAGAGTTGCAGGGATGCTAGCATGGGTCATTCATCTTGATAGCAATCCAGCATGCAAGCATGAAGAAATTCGCACATTAATGCAGCTACATCTGCAATTAGGCAGTGAAATACAAACTTTTTGGAAGATACATTTGGATGTATGTCCAAGGGTGCTCTGGTTTTAAAAGTGATCTCTTGCACCAGTGGATGGTAATATAAGCTGGTTAGATTGTGGGTATCTGGACAGACCTCTTTGCCATTTCATGTTATTTGAGGTGTACAGGCTCTATCAAGTGAGAACTCTTGGATTTCTGAGGCCGTTTCTGTAAGGATGCTTGCAGCCAGTAGGAGGAAAATCTGGAAATTTAAGGCAATTTATATTCTTGATAAAAATATTTAAGTTGCTACAGAATATCTCTCACAGTACTGTTGAAATGCTGTCAATGTTTCTGTTAATGCAGACTTCACAGGGATCAATCTTTCAGGTTTCTTGAAGTCATACATATATCTTTTTATGGAACATAATGCGTGAAAAAACATGTCTTTACTCATTTGGTAACGTATCTGCTTGTGGTTCATCCACTATGACAGCATACCATACATCTGTTTTATTGTTGGACATGATTCTTTTTTGCAAGCCAACGATCCCAAACTGCTTACATTTGAAAACCCCAGTCACAAAAGATGAGGACTAATGTACTTGTTTTGAAAATACGTATATTAATATCAGAGCTATAGTAGTGCTGAGAAATGCACGGTGCCCCCTGAGCAGCAAACAACAGCTGGCTGATCTCAGGATGGTCTTATTTGCACAGGGACAATGCTCAATAGCTCAGGGCTCCTTTCTGCATTTCCTTGTGTTGACAAGAAGGAGCCTTTTCCTTGCTCACATCCTCAGGCAGCAGCCAGGAATAACGCTGATACCTCAGTGCCCCATGCAGCAGGGATAACAGAAGAGGCCAGAGGATGTGGCTCATACTCTGTCCCATCATAGAGAGGGTGGCTGGGAACCCATACCAGTTGTTACAGCAGTGGCCCCTCCTGGGCAACCTCCTGCTGGGCTCCTGGGTAGTGGGGTGCAGAGCAGGCCCCCCCCCCCCGCCCCATCAGTGGGCTTCCACCAACAGCCCTGCTCCACTTTGCTTCCCCTCCTGCTACACCCTCAGCAAAACACTTCCTCAATGAGAAAAAAAAAACAGAAGGCAGAACTCTAGTTATCAATCCAATCCTCACTAGGCTGCAAGGAAGAAAGTTCTGCTGCTCACGTCCCATGTACGTGGCGCTTAGCCAGCAATACCAAGAATTTATGGAAGGGAAAGACTGTAGGAACAATTTGCATTTATACATACAGTATGTCCAAACTGTTTGTAGATGCAGCTTCCATACAATAAAAAAACTCTTTCCTGAATATATGTGAAAGAAACCAGATCCCACACAAGCAGCTCTTTTATTTTCCAAACGGCAGGACTGATATTTAAGTCCCAAGAAAACAGATATGTAAAGAGTACTGTTTCAGCTTCCGGCTTTAAATTACCATTCACGCTGAAGGCAAAGACACACGGATAGCACAGTTTGCAAACAGCTCTGCAAAAATACATTCTGCAATAATTAGACTTAATGTTTTAATCCTTGTTCCCATATTTTTTAGACTGACATCTGAACATTACTGTCACATTCCTGTGTTAATATCATGTGGTATATGGTCTTTCTTTATTACCCACTTTCTACCAGAAGATATAAGCATGGAAAAAAATCACTGTTTATAGTGACACAGGAAACAAAGAACCCTCTATTTTTATAATTATAAAGCTCCTATCAGGACAAATCTTAAATTATATCAGCAATAGTGGCTATGTTGCAAATGCTTTTTAAAAGGATTTTTCCTGCTGCATAAAGACTCAGGACAAGCAAAAAGAAATAGAAATAAGATTTTTCTTTTGCCTTTATGAATGTGGAAATTGTCAGAAATCAGAAACCCTTAGAGCATCAAAGACATAACTCTGTCTAATAATACTACACCAGCTATCCTTACATGAAGATCTTTCAGGAAATTGCCCCTATTCACTGGTGTATTCACTGGTAAAGGCTGCTATATAACAAAATCCATATGTGCACGTATTACATATGTGAGTATAAGATGCAGTTGCACATTTTCTAGGGAAAATGTCATTATATCATTATAACTACAAGTTTACAGGCTAGTGGATAGAATGAATCAGTAACTTAATGAAATTGGAAAATGTCAGGTTTGTGTATACATAACATCTTTAAGAATCTTCAGAGAAATGACTATCATATCTTATGTGCTCATATAATTTCTATACATTGGTATCAAATTATGGTCTTTCCATATGTAAAAATTATTTAAAAAGTATTGTTGCCAGTAACAGAAAAAGGAATACAGAAAAAAGACAAAAATACATTTAGTTGTAAAAAGAGATAATTTTCATACCTGAGTCTTGCTGCAGGGAATTCCAAGTCCCTATAGGCAGCAAAGAGTTACTGTAATAGAAGGTATTTAAGTATACCTGTATAAGAACATATGAAAGTCATTCAAGAACACCCTGCCATGAGATGGACACCTCAGTAGGGACAGAGTCAGACTAGTAGATAGGATAAGCATTTTGGAAAGTCACAAATAAGTTAGAGATCTTCCTCATTAGGGATCTTCCAAAGCTGCCTGGCATGGTCCCGTGCAAACAGCTGTAGATGTCCCTGCTTGAGCAGGGGGGTAGGCTTAGATGACCCCCAGAGCTCCCTTCCAACCTCAACCATTCTGTGATTCTGCGGTTCTGTAAAAATCATAGAGAGTAAGTTGTGTGGTTCTTCAGTTGCATGAAGTACTCAATTGCCAAAGCTGGGTGTGTAAATTGTGATCGTACAGTTTGCTTGTTAGCCTGTAATCTGTGCTATTACACTTTTTTTTTATTTATTTTTTTCAAAATATGGGCATACACCTAACATACCAACAAAGATCTTAAACAGCACTGACTCCTGAGGAACACCACTCATTATTGATCTCCACTTGGACATTGAGCCGTTGACTGCAACTCTTTGAGTGCAACCATTCAGCCAATTCCTTGCCCACCAAGTGGTCCACCTGTCAAATCCATGTCTCCCCGTGACAAGGATATCATAAGCAGACAATAAAAACTGTTCTAGGACATAAAACAGAGCAGCATGTAAGATCGGTAGCAACGACAAGATAATCAAGTAGAAAAATACATGATAGTCTAGAGGAAAAAAATATATACTTATAAGTGAGAACAAATGAAATCAATTCAAGAACTGACTGCTTTGGACAGATTTGATACAGGCAGGACTGGCAGAACAGTCAATATTTAGGTTAATTGCAATATGACTGGAAAAATTAGTCACCTTTGAGTTGCCTTGATGTCAGTAGTTATTTGGATGCCAAAGTTGCGTTCTCAGTGATTATAGTGCTGTTCATTAAATCAGTAATGTGACTGCATTTATAGAATATAATCATTTATTTACAGAAATGCATTGTTAAAAATATGAGTAGAGCATCAGACACTGTTATGAATGGAAACATACAGAAAGGATATAATAAAAAATTTCTTGGAATTTTTACTCATTGAGAGCAGCCCTGCAGGGAAAGACTCACGAGTTCTAGTGGACAAAAAGCTCAACATGAGCCAGCAGTGCGTGCTTGCAGCCCAGAAGGCCAACTGCATCCTGGGCTGCATCAACAGAGGGGTGGCCAGCAGGTCGAGGGAGGGGATTATGCCCCTCTGCTCTGCCCTTGTGAGGCCTCTCTTGGAGTACTGAATCCAGTTCTGGGGTCCCCAGCACAAGAAGGATGTGGAAATGTTAGAGCAGGTCCAGAGGAGGACCACAAAGTTGATCAGAGGGCTGGAGTACCTCTCCCATGAAGAAAGGCTGAGAGAGCTGGAGATGTTCAGCCTGGAGAAGGCTCCAAGGAGACCTCACTGTGGCCTTTCAGTACTTAAAGGGGGCTTATAAAAAGGATGGAGAGGGACTCTGTATTTGGGTAGATAGTGACAGGACAAGAGGGAATAGTTTTAACCTAAAAGAGGGGAGATTTAGATTAGAGGTTAGGAGGAAATTCTTCACTCGGAGTGTAGCGAGGCACTGGCACGGGTTGCCCAGAGAGGCTCTGCATGCCCCATCCCTGGAGGCGTTCAAGACCAGGTTAGATTAGGCCCTGAGCAACCTGATCTAGTGGGTGGCATCCTTGCCTATGGCAGGGGGGATGGAACTAAATGATCTTTAAGGTTCCTTCCAACCTGAGCCATTCTGTGATTCTATCATTCTAAGTGCTATGGAGAAACAAAATCAATATGCAGCAGGCTGTCTGAGTAACTTCTGGTTCTTTCTATACACTTTGAAATCTGTGTATCCACTGGTGCTTGAACATACCTGTGTATTATTAAAAGATATTTTATAGATTGGTAGAAGCATGCCTCTTAAGGATTTGTTCATATTCCCATGGCAAAATTAATACTGACTTCAGAGGAATAAAGGTCTTCAATGATTTTATCCTCTTAGATATGATAAGAGAGCCTGAGCATCAGTTACTGAAGTTTTATACACTCCAAAGACACAACCTGATTTTGTTCTTACTCCTGCCCTCATTTTAATTTCTAAGGGTGTATTGCAAATGATTCCAAGTGATCAAATGAGTAAATTTAAGCAGTTGCCATCTGGCAGCTGAAAACTTGTAGCTGCACACCTGCTTTCTTTCCTCCCTCGTTTAGGCTAACATTTTATTTCACAGTGGGGACAGGTTAACCAATCACATATGCAATCAGTCACTACATCTCACCTGACAGGCTGTAACTTTTAAAGCCATTTGCAAGGCCAGGAACATGCCCCATGTAAAATGCCGATCTAAAAACACCTTTCACAGTACTCATCTGGGAAGTTTAAACTCTTATTTCCAGCTTCTTTAAGTGCCCTGCAGTTAAGCCAAACAAAATGGATACAGATTCGATTGTGGGTCTCCCAGACTGGGAAAAGCACTCTGGCTTATGAAGAGAACTAAACCAAAGAGTTTACAGTATTTCCCCACAGCACAATAAGCAGCTTGTCTGAGTGACTTACAATCTTAGGCACACAAGAAACATTTCAATTGGTACATACAAAGTTTGTCTACACAATGTGTCTCATTTGTTCCCAAGTCAACCTTATTTGAGTTGTAAGCTCGTATCTCAATTTTAATACTGCAGAACTTCATCACTACAGCTCATAACCAGAAATGAAAACTGGCTTATTCAAAGCCTTCTGCCATGACAGAGACTTTTTTATCCCCCAATAAAGTTGTAATATGAAATATCAAGTTCTTGTGTAGCAGGTGAGAACTGAAGGACCATAACATGTCTTACACTGATAAATGAAAGAGGAATTTGTTTTTACAGAAATTGTTAGTATTCTGGCAATCATGTTATGAATTATGGCAATAACACAAAGCTAAAGAGAAATTTCAACTTCATTATTCAACAATAATGTTTTCAGTAAGGAAACTTTTCTGATCTCAATGAGACAGCATTTAAAGTATGTAATAATCTACTAAAACTGCTAATTTCAGACAGTTCTTTTGTTGTGAGAAAGCTTGTAACATGGATTGTAATCTCTCTTCTATGCTAATCTCTGTCATTATATTCCTTCTGACTTTCTCAGGCATCTGTGAAGCTCCTGCTTTCTCAAGTATTCTGTATCACCTGCATTGCTATCCACACTACCTGTTCATGATGGCCTGTTCCTGATCCTTCTAAAAGGGATTTGTAATATCAGTTTCAGCAAGAGTAGGAATAAACCCTTGAAATACCCCAAGTTAGATGTATGCAGAAAGCTCTCCCCTCTTCACAATCTGGTATACTAAGTCCAGTCCAGAACCAAGGATAATTTATATTCCCAAAATAGGTACTCTAGAAATATTCTGGGAATAATTTCAGTTAGGAGAACATATTTACATGCCTTTTTTTTTCTTTTTCTTTTTTTTTTCTAGCTTGACAGACACAAGTAACTTTCTGTTACCTATAAAAAACAAACAAATAAAAAATGAACGACCCCCTCCCCACAAGCTATGTTTCTAACACAAAGTTTCCAAAATGAGAATGACACCTTTTTTCTTTTAATTCTGTAAGCAAAAGAGCTAGAAATACAATACAATAATACTGGTATGGAAGGATTACTTATAGCGAAGATGGGATTGACTTCTAGAAGGATTCAGAACCATATAGGAAGGTATAAGCATTGCTCTTTGTATTTACTGCAATGACATGATGAGTGTTTCTGCGAAAATATTGATGGAACAAAATTATATTATATAATAAGATTTTATAATCATTTTACAAATCTTGTAAAGAGTGATGAAAAAGCCTCATTACTATGATGTGATTATAAGCCTGTATTCATTTTTTTTCTCCGTGAGTTGTTTTTCACCAAGCACTGTCTCTAATGAACCACCAGAGGGAGCAAGTTTCTCAGAGGAGAGAATGACAGACTCTCCCCGCCAATAATAGTATTTCAGAATTGAGTAGGATGCAAAAGAGTTTAGTCAGACTACCTGCAACAGCTAAGGATACTCTAGTGAAGCAAAGCCCTTCAGCTTGAGAGGAAATACGTAAAAGAAGACATGAAACAACACAAAAAGTTAAGATGTACTGCAACTGGACAGCTGCAGATTTTTACACACACAAAAAATCTTCTGTTACTGACTATAGGATAAAAAATTAACAGCCTTGTAATCTTCATCTAGAATAGACTACTTCAATACTACAGTTTTTAAAAATCAACTCACACTCCTCCTTCACAGCACAAAGTCCTAGATTCATTTGTAAGTCACACCTCCGTCCTTAGAAGATGGTTAAAAAAAGCCGGAGAAATGATCAAAGTCAAACCCAGCTATGCAATGGTCTGAGTTACTTCAGAAAACAAACAAACAAACACTCCACAACTATACTACATACTTTAGTCTTCCATTAAGGACTAATCTTAGAAAAGGCCCAAAAGAAGCAGCTCTTCAAATCAGTTGTCTCTCTGATGATTCATGTCTACAGAACCTGGATCAGAAACAGAAATGACCTTGCTGCTGAGGAACCAGGAATCAAAACTGTTCAGCTATCCTTAAGGATTGACCAGGAGACTATGTATGACTGTATCTTTAATGCTGTTTAAGATTTAGCAGTGATAAAAATCCCTACATGTCACTACCTTGGGCCCAGATTCGTCCATAAGACATTGTCACCCAGTACACGCTCAGGTCCTATCCCAAGGGACAACCATCATGACTGCTGTCCTGTTGCTGGTGGTGCTCTGCTCCTGAGTGACCCACAGACCTCTACAGTCATGTGTAGTCTTTCCATTATCATTAGTACAATTTCTCCTCATGGAAAATTTTTCAGCTTTCTGAACTTTTCAGACTACTTGTGGCCATCAGTTTTTATTTACAATGCAGCATTTTCATTTTAATTCATTTTCCCTCCTGAAATTTATGACAGATTTTAAACCACAGTTCTCTTTCCCAAACAATAATTAAATTCCTTCCACATTTACAAAAAAAATGATATGTCAGGGTATGTTCAATTTTCATCAAAATTAATTTATAGGCACAAAGAAACAGGTTTATATATAACACAAAAAGTAATCTTTGTTTGCTGGAATTAGATGGTCAAAAGCTCTTTCCTGGAGTCTCTAGTATCCACAGAAAACAGATGTAATTGTTGCTATATAGAAAAGACTATTCATCTGCTTAATTGACTATGTCATATATATGCCTAAAAAATAAAGCTTGCTAATATTTTATATAGCCTCTCACTGTCTCCTGCTGGCATTTCCCTTAGAGTTTCTCTTGACATATGATGAAAATCTTTCAGAGGTGTCCTCATAGTTCACATAGAGAAATATTCCCGTGGCAGCAGATCACAGGGAAACATTGCACATCCATCACAGTACTGATACTGCAGTTACAGTGAAAGATGAGTGATGTACATCAGGAAACACTTTGCTCTTTAGAAAACAACCTCCATCTTTGAGGGTGATCCACTACTAGTATAATACCAAACTTCTGCCTCCATTTGGTACTGAACTCACAAGGATTTCAAGTAAAATGTACTTACATCATCATCATCAAATACCATTTATTTTCTTTATAGCCCAAGCATGTTTAATTAGGTACTTGAGATAAGAATCGCTCCACCTAACTAAATAAGGTTAAACCTAAAACACACACAGTTTTTAAATACCAAATCTCATCGGGATTAATTACGGCTTAGAGGCCTCAGAGAGAGAGGCCTTTGAGAGCCTGAAGAGTACATTATAAATTTTGTTGTTTCTATGTTGAAGAAATATCATGTACTCATTTCCCACCAATTTATCTACAGTTGATTAATTTAAGATGCCACACATGACAATTTCTACTTTGAGGACTCCACTTTGCTCGTGAGAATAAAAACAGTACAGCTCCCCCAATGCTCCCCCAAACCTTCTATTTTGTACTTGTCATCATCTAAGAACATGCAGTACAGACCCCCGAAGACATAGCCCTGCACTTGTGAAACGTTTCACTACAGTTGCACCAATTAATCAACTGTAACTATCTATCTAAACTAACATGTTTATAGGATACAGGCCAAAAGTGTCTTTTTAGAAAAATGAATATATTTTTATAGATGCTTCATCATCAACACGTACCAAATCCAATACATGGCAAATTTTTAACCAAGGATAGGCTTGAAGTAATACATACTTTCAAGCAATCAAATGGCATCTAATAACGTGGAGTACTGCAACTATATGATTCAGAATCTAAATAATCTATTACAAGAAACCAAATGTTTCACAAAGTGTAGCAGACTGGGACATCTTTAATGATCACAAATATGTTAAAATCCCTATACTTGTATTATGAATCTTCATGTTTTGCTGTTGGCCTGACCTGATAAAACTACAGAAGAATTAGAATGAAAATAGTGAATAATTCTGATGTTTCATACTCAAAAGATAAAACTATATGAGCAACATATTTAGTGGCTAAGTGTCAAAAGCAACCCTTAATAGCTTGGAGACTTTAAGGAAAAACAATGTAGTTATGTTAAACTAATCAGTCTGCTGTTGACCCCTGTTATGTCCAAATTCTTAAATAAGGATTATCTGAGTTCTGTCAATTTAGAAGTAAAGCTTTTATCTAATTTGACCTTTTCTTAAACAAACCAAAAGTACTTGAAGAAAATTTACTCTGGTGTGCTTACAGTCTTGTAGGACCAAGGGTCTGATGTGCACATCATCTTATTCCTCTGTGCTCTATAGGGTGAGTGGTGCCAGGTCCAACCTGTTAGCAAGTAACTCATTGTACGCAGTACATACAGGAAAGGCTGTTTCAAACAGGGAAAAAAGTTTGTGGTGCTTTTGGAGTCTGTTTTCAATGCAAGAACACTCTGTGTCAGAAATGAGGAAGAGAAGAAGCTGCTATAGGGCCAAGACTGGGAAAGAGAGGAAGAAGGGACAAAGAGCTACCTCTTGAGTATGGTTTCTGATGAGGGAGCACCAAAATGAGCAGAAAGCAGAATTGATGAAATATTTCTTAGAGCCTCTCAAATCAGTATTGTAGTAAAGTGACTCATATTACATTGTCTTCAAGTACTTTATGATCACATGGGAGAAAGGTACTAATCATCCCAGATCATCATATTCATGGCAAGAAGCAAAGAACTGGGTACATGGACCACACAAAAAGAATGACTAAAAGACAGTACTTTGCAAGATACCCTGCAGCTGTATCTGTCAGTTAGAAGTCAATCAAATAATAATAATACCAAAAAAATAATTAGGAAATCCCTTATTGTCTCTAACTATCTCATGTAGCATTAGGAAGATTTCTAACATCTGAAACCATGGTATCTTCCTGTTTCCAAAGTATAGGCTGAAAGAGGGAAACTGTCCTGGTATCTGGCAATGTGAGTGTTGCTGGGGTGCAAGCACCCCCCATGACAGGGATAGTACAGGAGACGAACACATGCATGGGAAATGTCACACTTGCCAAGAAACTTGCCTGTATGATAGAAACCTTCAGGTGCTCATCCCCAGGTGTGTAGCATGACTTATAATCTGTTCTCCAAAATCATGCATACACACCTCATGGCTGCATTGTTTCTCTGCTCATAACTGCTCAGTTGCTACACTGCCCTTGCAGCTGCTTAAAAATTAGGGAGGCTCTGAAATGAGATTTTAAGTAATCCAGAGTGAACACAAGTCACAGTTTCTTTGATTCTGTCCACAAACGACATCGCTCTGTCTCCTTCACATTATTTTGTGACTTGAAGGTCTGTTGTTGAGGTCATACTGTGCTGTGAAACACTGCACTGATCTTTTTTCTTACAGAGCTGCTCTTATAACTATTTTGAAATGCTGAACTTTGCTTTGCAGCACATAAAACCTACAGTATATGACTCTTGTTGTCCAGAGACTGTGATGTTTCAGCTACCATGACTAGCATGGTACTCCTTCATCCTGGCTGCATCTTTTCACCTGAAGTACCAAGATCTGGGGTTCCCAGGTATTTAGGGAGGTTATGAGAGTTCAGCAGTTTCTATGGGAAGCCACTTATGTTTTCATTTTCTTTGGATCACTGATATTTACCTTATCCAACTGGAGCTTATGTTTACTCACAGATTTGACCCAGTGGCACTTTGGGGTGAGAAGGCTCACAGCCAGCCTCCTTTCAGCAACCCAAACCCAAAGAGAGGCCATGAACGCCACAACGACTTCCTCTGAGTGGACAGTCTGGCAATGAAGCTTTTTCTAATGCACCTTTTTCTCAAAGAAATGATTTTGTGATTATAGTTTATAAACAGCACAACTCTGCCACAAAATTGGTTTGCAGAGTCTGTGGAGCTTTTAAAGACTGGAGAGGGTTTGAACGAAAGAAACATAACTAATTTCATAAACTCTACACAGCGTTATTCCCTCCTGGTGAGGGGTAGAGAGGTCACTATAATTAGGGAGTTTGTACTTCACCTGACCTCAGTAGATAAACTTATTAGATGTCGGATCACTTCACTTGCCCTTTTTAAGCCCTACAGAAGAGACTGCCTGGCACCTACACATGCGACTGAGCTCCAGCAGTGCTGTCACCGGCTCCCTTCTTGAAACAACCCTTTCCAGCAGTCTCGCATACCACACAGGTCTCGCAGTTCAACTGTCAGCCTCCCAGAGACCACTAAATAGTTGGCAGTCCAACAGGTCTGAGATCTTTCCTGTTTGGTTTTGCTCTATAAGACGAGTAGTTAGTGCAAAAACATAGGAGACTTAAAGGATTTCACCAGTGGTGTTCACCACCTGGGTTTTTGTTTCTCTTGCTTTCTATGCAGTCAGCTGGCCATTATCCTCCAGCCATTTGGGAGTTAAGTTTCCTCTGAAATACACATTAATGTCATATACTGGCTTTCATGCTGGAAAGAGGATGCATTCTGTATCCCCAGTGACTGTGGCAAAACTTCACACTGTTTCCAAATTTACCAGCAAGACAGTTCGAGCCTCCTTCTAAAGACTGATGTAAGCTACCAGAGTGATATTTCTGTGTTAAAGGAGTTATCTAGCTTCCCGACAGATTTTTCTTTGACTCCTATAAGTCCCCCCAAATAGCACATGATCATGTATCATTTTTTGGTTTTAGTTTTGTCAGAAAAATTAATTATCACCTGTATTAAATATCACCTGATATTTTAGCAGCTACTTATCTGTTGTTAATGGAAAAAGATGTAAAATTTGCTTATTTCAGCCTACTTAAACTGCATACAGGTTTTGGCTCCTTTTCTTCTCTTGTCCTTTTCTAACTCTTCTGATCTACTTATTTATTTATTAAGAAGTTAATCTCTTTACCTCAAAATTTAATTACAGTTACAACATAGCTGGCACAGCACAGAGAGGGATATAAATATCCTTAGATTCAGATCCCATATCAGAATTAGATCCCAGATCTCATCAATATTCCTTCATTTTTAACCTTTAAAAGTTTGTATAACACTACCACTATACACCCAGTTTTGAAGAACTTTATACATTTGACCATAAACATTCAGTCCAGGTTTATATTAGGAAACAAGTTTATATTTAGCAAGCAAGTTTATATTTAGCAAATCTCTGCTTTGGGCTTGTAAAGCTGCTTTGCTAACTTCAAACTACGTAAATCCAAGGAGAAGTACCTTAAAGTACCTATTTAATATAAAAATGTTTGTAAATAACATTTATTATTTTAGGAAGGGGAGCATTTATACTATTCAACTTTTCCACACCAGCTTCTCTGATTTATTTATACAGAGACTGAGGCAGGTCCAGGTGGTGATTGGGAACAATAGCTCAACACAGATGCTAACTCTGCAGAGGGAACATCACAGAAAGTTAACTGCTAATGTTTCACTGGCAACTAATTGCTTCTGCTCAGGTTAAATAATTAGCAAACTGAAGAGTTCTGAATGAATGAATAATAAATATATTTAAAAACAGCAAACAAATCACCTTTTAAGTTTTCATTCATCCCAAGAAATCCTGAAACAATTCACTTACAAGACTTACCCAAGGAGAACACAATTTCTTTTTCCAGTTCATGAGGTCAGGAAAAAGTTGTTGGCAATCAAACAGACCTTTCATTATTAGTCTGTAGGATCTAGTAAGAATTTTTTCTTGAACGGTTTTCTTTTCCAGAACTGGGAAGTATTGGTTTCCTTCTCTCCCTACTAATGACTAAGGCACAGTGACTCTGCTACGCTGGTCAGAGGCAAGAAGAATGTGTGATGTCTCCCACAGAGATTCTTTTCTCTGGACAATTTAAGTGTGGCATGAAAGCAAGTCCTGTCCAGGTCAGCTTTAATAGCAAGGATGATTCTAGCCAGGGATTGTGGTTTCCCTCAAGACTTCATTTAAATATCTTGGGAGCACAAATATAAAACTCCATTAGCAGCTTGCTATATTTTAGTTTTCAGAACCAAAGCCCTAGTGTGCTTTGTAATGCAGAGGAACAGCTAGGATATTGAGAAATATTGCTGGTTTTAATTAATAAATCTATAGAAACAAAAATATGGAATATTGTTTGAACAACAAATACAGGCACAACTAATGGCTCAATACCCCTACTTCTTTATTTTTCTTTGCTGCTAGGAAATCTAGAACTAGAAATGAATAAATCGAACACCAACAGTGCTGTCTTCCTAAAATATATATATACGTATATTATGTTTTTGATTGCTATAAAAATGTTCCCTTGATGTCACTCTTCCCAGGACCTAGAACAATATTCACTTTTCCCTCCAGTCAGAAGAACTACTGCAGTTGCAGTACAAGCACATTTATCTTCTTAACTTCACTAGGTGTTTTGCTCTTTTCCTGTACCAATCCTTTTTCTTCATCCTCCTTAGAACAGGCTGGTAAAGTCACAGAAGAATAACAGGATAAAACCTATGCTCCACAGACATTTGTATCAGGTATGTGGTCTAGCAGATCACACACTTTTGCACCAGGTCAGGTGTGGGAATAACCATATCATTTTCCCATTTCCCAATGCACACCATAGTAAGCTCTTTATGCCAATGTTATGACTTTGTGCTGTTTTTATGCTAAATGCAGATTGAATACCTGATCCTTTCTAAAGTTTGAAAGGCAGAGACCTCAAAGAAAGCCTGCCAGGACGAAGTTAATCTGATGATATTTCAGGAAAGAAATCTTATCAGCAAGTGATTTACACTACACAAGTGCTTTATGTCATGTGGTGCTCTGGATGAGGCATTAGGAGCACTAAGCTGGCTTCAGTTCACCATTGAATCCAAAAGTACACGTATTCAAGTTCAATATTCAAACGAACGTGATTGAAGATGCTCAGACGCTAAACATGTTTCTAAATGTACCCTTTTACCATTGTATACAATTACACCAATTTTATAACAGCTACAATAGTTTCTACTTGCTGAAAACACTGACTCCATGAAAGCTTTGCTTTCTTTGGACTTCCATATTGATTAACATAGTCTGTTTTCCTCTGCTACAGTAATACCTGTGTGTGCAAGAAAAATTCTGGCAAAGTCCTTAAAACATATGAGATTGCAGAGGTAAGCAGCACTGGGAGCTTGTCTGCCCAACAGTTCTTCCACGGCAGCTTTCATTGCATTCATTACATTCATTATAGTGTTGTATAAAGAGTCAGAAGCTCCCAAAGCAGTTAGTGCCAACACTGATGAGTCCTACACCGTGATGGGTCCTACACAAGAGCTCTCCCATGAGAAGCACATACAATCCCAGCTAGGTGACACTGCAATTATGTGGTGAGCAGTGAGAATGAGAAGTTTCTCTCTGGGGCATGGAAATTTCCCTTCTCCATGAGAAGGGGAGAATACTACTTTTTTTTGGCAAAAACCTAGCCTAGTACAAGAATGGTCATTATGGATAGCAGTCACCCCACCTAACTTCAGAGGCTGACAGTCCCTAAATCTGTGCAGGATGGCAAGGCTCCTTTTATAGTTGGTGGACACCAATGGGTGTTTCTAGTTCACTGTTCCTCCCATCCTAGTGTACACAGATGTCTAAAATAGATCATGTGAGTCACACGCTACAAATATCTGTGTCTTTCCTTTGCTTACAAAAGGTATCTAGACAACAGATGCCTAATTGTCGATGTCCAGTGTTCATCCAAATGAAATTCAGTCAGTCTGGACAGATGAGATTTGTTAAGGTATGCCAATTAAACACAAACATCTCTAAAACAGGAGACAGTAAACAATGGTCAGGCAAGAATGAACTGGATTAATGAACACCAAATGACTAAGGGCGTAAGACTGTCTGAATATGATCTCTCCTTTCCATTCTCTTTTTCCTCTCTTTCGTTAAAGGTGCATTTTGACTATGTAGGTAGAAAAGACACCCTCAAACCTCAACTGTCTTCTGGAAATACCAAGAATTTGGGAAAACGAGAGGCCTTATTATGAATACAAGCTGTACCAGAGGACACAGAGACAAAATAAAGCCTTAAGCTAAACAATGATATGTAGTTTTATTCCTTTTAGTTGCATTCACTTTTCTCAAAAAACTCTGTAACTAAGCTGAATTGAAAAACAAACAAACAGGGTCACTAGCTGATTCTAATCCCTAGCTGATTCTAATCCTAAATATCAGGGTATTGCATCAATATCCAAGGGGTAACAACATGAGTTTCTCCTTCATTCCATGATCAGGTTTAAGAAGCTGCCACCAGGGTTATTTTTGAAAAGGCTCTCCCAGTGACCTCCGATTGTCACACAAACCCTTTTGCATTCAGCAAATAGTGCAGAGTATTCCTGATGGGACACATAACACCCTCCTTTCATATTTGCAAAGAATATTGGCCTTTATTTTATTAGCAACTTTCCAAAACCTCATTGGCTAAACATTTGAATAAACTAGCTACATAATTCTCTTTCTTCCCACTTTATACAAGAAATACATATATATACATATATGTATATGCATCCAGGTGTGCTTGATGGAGAGGTGTTTTGATTTCAAATGAAAATATTCAATTGTGGTATTCTTTGTAACTATACTCCCTTGTTTATTGAACTAGGTTGCTAGGACCATGGTCCAATTAATTCAGAGGAAAAAAAATGAAGGAGCAAACAAAGCAACCGTGGTCCAAAATGACAATAATTAGTTGTGTTTCTCCTTTCCTCTAAAGCAAGAGGGCCAACATGTTGGACTCCAAAAAGCACTTCTAAATCTAGACAGTAAAAAGGCCCATACAGTCATGGGACAGCAACAACCACTGTATGAGGCATATGTCTACAGATAATTGATCTTTTTTTCCTTTCCACATCCTTCTGGAAAACTTATATAACAATAATTCTGCAATTTTCACTGAGTGATGTAATGCCACTGCAATATTTTCTTACATTTCATTTGTAAAATGTCTCTTAGCATTACCTTTTAATGACTCAAAATGGTATGTTTATATATTAGTTAAAATGTTTTGAGGAAGTTGTTCGGTCACTAATATCACAGCCTTTTTCTTTTTACTTAAGTAATAATGCAGTTACTGAAAATAAGCTTTGATTTAACGTGCATAGCTATTTATTTTACCTCTAAAATAAGCTCCTCAGCAGAGAGGGAAGACTTCCAAACACCTTTTCAAGAGCTCCCTTGAGATGCATTTCAAAATAACAGTCCTCTCCAGCAAAAAATTGCTAAGAAGACCAACATGTCCACAGAGGACACCTGAATTTCTCTATATCCAATACTCACATATTAATTGGAACCTGAATCTCAAGGAAAGATAAATCCTATTTCATAATGTCTCCACATCCAAGCAGACAAATAACTACATCTGAAAAGCTGAGAGCCTAAAATAATTGGGAAAAGGAAGAATTGTCAAGATGAAAAAACAAATCACTCCTTGAAAAAATGGTAACACAAGCAAACACCAACAACTTTTTCATCGAGTGGAAAAAAATGCTCTAGGGAAGAAGTAGTAATACCATAGTAGAAATCATCGCGATCCCCAAATTAAATGAACACGTTCAGGGAAGACAGAGTTGCTGAGATAAGAACATACCTATAATCATAGTCAATGCACAAGCAAAGCTTAAACAGCTTGATTCTACTTACACGTCTGTTTTCATCTCAGAACTCTGAAAAACAGCCGTCTAATAACAGATCCAATAAAAAGGATTTTCAATGAAGATGTTACTTTGGTAAAGCTACAAAACAAGCTCAAATCATAACAGGATTTGTACCCACACCAGAGAATAAAAAATGACTTCAAACTCTTCTCACACCTAAGGCTTTGTGCTAAGCTTAAGATAAAATTTGAGGGAAAGAATAAGTAACAGCTTGGAGGTAAACAGACAATAGAATAAAATGGAACATGGCTTTAGTAAAGGTAGGTCATGTCAGACTAGCCTGATTTTTTTCCTTTGATAGGATAGCTGATTTTCCAGACAAAAGAACTGCACAGGGAGATTAGATTTTATCTGAACTTCAGCAGAACATTTGATAAGGTGTCACGATGGAGATTATTAGGTAAACTAGAGAGAAGGAAGATTAGAAAAAGAGCCCAAAGGTGCTGACTAAAGTTACTGTTGCAGATGAAATGCCAATGAACTGTGTTAAAAGGGGAAACTCTGGGCTGAAAACAGGTTACTCCAACAGTTTTCCTCATGGATTAGTCTTGGCATTCATCTTGTTGATTATTTAACTTTGTGATTTCACCCCTAAGGTAGGGGTTGATAAGGATTGATCGAGAACAGCCCTGCAGAGGAGGACTTGGGGATACTGGTGGATTAATAATTGGGTACGGACTGGCAATGTGCACTTGCAGCACTGAAAGCCAATTGCATCCTGGGCTGAATAAAAAGAAGCATGGACAGCAGGTCAAAGGATCACCTAGCCAGCAGGTGATTCTCCCCATCTACTCTGCTTTAGAGAGACCCCATCTGGGATAGTGCATCCCGGTCTGGGATGCCCAACACAAGACATATGGATCTGTTAGAGTAGGTCCAGAGGAGGGTTGTGAGAATCATCAGAGGGCTTGAACACCTCTCCTACGAAGAAAGGTTAGGAGAGTTAAGGTTGTTTAGCCCAAAGAAGAGAAGGCCCTGGGGACACCTTATAGAGGCCTTCCAATATACAGAAGGTAATTGGAAGAAAGATGGAGAAAGATATTTTACCACGGCCTACAGTGACAGTTTTAAACTGAAATAAGGTAATTTAGATTGTACATAAAGATAAAAGTTTTTATGATGAGAGTGGTGAGACAGTGGAACGCAGGATGCCCATAGAAGTTCTGGATGTCTCGTCTTTGGAAGTGTTCAAAGTCTGGCTGCATGGGGATTTGAGTGACCTGATCTAGTGGGAAGTGTCCCTGCCCATGCCAGGGTGTTTGGAACTAGATGATTTTTAAAGATCCCTTCCAACCCCAACCATTCTATGATTCTATGAAAACAGATAGCTTTGCAACAGAAAACAAACCCCCAAACACTGTAGGAGCAAGAATCATGTGAATAGTTAAATACATCATGTCACTAGGCTTCCCTGCAAGGGAGAAGGCTTGTTTAATCTTAAAAACATGTAAGAACAACAGGCTATAAGATTGCCATGAACAGATTTAGGCTGAAAATTTTCTTAACCATCAGAATAGTGAGGTTTTGGAAGTACCTTCTAAAAGAGTTAATGGAGGCTAGAAACCTGGCTAGTTTTAAAAGCAATCTAGACAGTTTTATGAAATAGATTTTATGATGCAGGGCCTTAAAAGAAGAGGCTGTACTCATTGTGCTAGTTTTCTGTTTGCCCGAAAGACTTAAAAAGCTAAATTCCTAACTGTAGTTGGGTTGAAATGCCTTGGGGAAAAAAATAAAATTAAAAAAAATTCTCCTAAGCTCTTCATATATTTTTCCAGTGTATCTTAGTATATTTACACAGGTTTTCAGACGGAAATAACATATTTGTCAATTCTGATGACAGTAACAGAAGTGTCTGAACCAAAAGCTAATGCTTTTCTTTATGGGAGCATGTTAATCTAATCATATAAAACATTTATGCATTTTTTTTTTTATTTTTTTCCAGAAAGAATCGAAAAAGAGTGATTTGAGCAATGGTCTGGTTTAATACAGATGAGCCTCCTCTTGAAATCTGATCAAATGCATTTTTTTATATTATTTTTTTTTATTTGGAGAAATTAAGCACATCAACTTTTACTGAAGACCCTTTGTTTTTTCTTTGAGCTTTTTGCATATGCATGCTACTAAAAAAATTTAATAATTAGTAAATTAACATATATCATAATTAAAATAAATATTGTAACTTGAATTTGTTAGAGTAGTTATGTTTTTAAAATTTCATATAAAATATAATATTTTAAATTTATCATTCAATAAATCTACTTCATTAATGATGTCTTTATCTAAATCTGAATTTGGAAACCTGGAAAATTTCATCCAAAAATCAAATTTACAAACCCCAGCACATAGCCACCAGACGGTTATATAGTATGTCCAGTTTAAATCAGCTCACTATGAGGCAACAACTGAATAATCAGATGTTATTTCCTCCCCTAGGACTTCAAAACCTCACTTTGCTGTTTTTCCATATGCCAATCATAATTATAGTGATACTAAGTAGCTATGAACTGACTCTACATTTATAAATGCATCTTCTTGTAGTATCATATGGGTATCATATGTTGAAACAAGCACTTAATGACAAACATATTAGAACTGTAAAATAAATGGACATGAAAAATTAAAATTGTTAAATGAAAACTCTTCATTATCAACCTTACATTACCTCACCCAAGAAAAAGGAGGCAGTTAACTAAATAGAAAAAAATGAATATTTCACACTTGATAAATCACCTTTTCTTTCATTCATCTTTGAAAAGTCATCTGAAGCAAACACACATTATCTAAATTTTGTAGGGGAAATGCAAAAATGAAAAGTGGTTATTTCGAAGTCACACAACAAGCTTTCTGCAAAACTAAACATACAGCTATACCCTTTGATTTTTCTGTGCTGTCTTAAAACAGTCCAGTCAATTCAGAGATACCAATTACACTGTTTACAGATAGTCTTCTTAAATGAGAAACCATTGAGTTAAGCCTACTGATGTAACAATTACTAGATGCAATTAGAAGATATTAAATTTTCCAAGGCCAGCAAGTAGAGTTTGTTACCTAATTTTCACAAAAATAAGCACGAAATGGGTTTCCAGTCCATTAAACAGTTCTACTAACCTCAGCCTTAAGACACACATAGTTTTCAAAATATGATTAATTTCTGATAGATTACCAACAAACTGGAAGTAATATTTCAAAGATCATGTATATATCTTAAAATTATTTTAGCTGTACTATTGCACAATTTCCATTCGGTCATTAAAAAATTAGGTCCATAAATTTAATTTCTCCCTTTATCAGGGATATGGCTGGCATTGTGCTGAGATGCACTAATTCTGTATAGTCAGAGCTATATTGCAGCTATAGGCACATGGCCTATTAGCTCTAACTATGGCCTGAAGTATCAGTTTCATGCAAGAAACCTTTTTTTTTCCCATACTCAGACAATTGTCATTACGTACCCCTTATGTTCCCTTTCCCACCCTGCTCCATACATACTGTATAATTTTGCTCGTATAATCAAAATAAGGGCATTTGATTACCCTAATGGTTCACGTATTGGACAGGCTGACTGAATTTTAGCTGAAGCTCATATGGTCTCTCTCTCACAGAATTCTTTCTAGAATTTGCTAAACATAAACGCCTACATAAAAGGTAGTAAAACAGATCTCTTACTTTCATCCAGTTACTGATTCTAACGAAGCTTTTTAGGAATTTAATTATATCTGAGCTTGTAAAACTCCTTTGCAATTTCCCAAAAGTCTTCAATTTATCTTGTGACACACACAAGCTTTCTTTTTGTGTTCACATAAACTCAGAATGTGTTTTCTTAGAAAGTCAAGATGAATATTTAAAGATAGGAGAATTAAATAGCATCATACAGGATTGCTTTGCCAACCTGAAAATATGTCAAGACAAGGACAAGTATAATAGAATTGTGATCAAATGCCAAAATTGTATAGAAACATGGCATCTGCATACAACTAAAACCACTGCGAAGTAGGGCATAAGATTGTCTCAAAAAATAAAATAAAGTCAGTATACAGGAAGACTGAATTTCCACAGACTAATTTGAAAAAATGGTTAAAGATATCAAATGTGAACATGGTAATGACTGAAGAGATAGTGACTGAATTCAGTGAGAACTTGATTTGTTCCTTTACATGAAGTTTTAGTGTCATTCTCTTGTGTACAAAACACAAGGGTCTTGCATTAGGGGCAATCTTATCCAACAGTGATATATAAAGCTATTTAGACAGTCTGGTCTCTCTTTGTTAACTAGCTGTGTTAATGAGTTAATTAGCTGTGAGGAAATATATATTGCATAGAGAAACTGCATCAGAACTAATGGTATACATTGAAGACTAATTGTAACATGCTAAGTGAATGTGGTTTTAAGGTTAACTTTTGAAGCAAAGCTAGAGATTAGAAGAGCAGAAAAATCACTCCAAGTGTTGATGTCTTCATTTTTTCTATGCATTCAGAACAAGATAGCTTCAATATTTTTAATACAAATATATTGAAAAATATGCAGTAGTTTGACCATATATGAACCATATGTCGTCATTACCTTCCATCTGTCTTTTCTAATTAGTTTTACAATACTTTGATACCATGTGATAAATTAAGGGAACAAGAAAGAAGCCTTAGCTCTAAATCTCTTTACTGTCAACAAATTCATTTTCAGAACTCCAAGCACTTTTCTTTCTTCCTGTTAACCTCTGTGTATTTCTGTGAACTTTTTCACTGAAATTCCTAGTTTTCTTATGAATGTTAATGGACCTATTTTCTGAATGTGCCAAGTATTCTGTGGAAGCCTGCCTGGTAACAGGCACTGGGCTGGAAGTATTTATTGCCATAGTTAGAAGATGCTCAGCAGACTCAACAGATGCCCAGATCTTTCTCCTGAGATGACAAGCTTGCTCTTCTAGCTTTTGTCCATTTGCCTGTTAAAGGTTTATCATACTTACAAGTGCCAGCTCAGTATTTTCATTAATCAATAGTTAATAGGCTACAGTAGGAGCCACTCTATATCCATGGGAATAAGGTCCAGAATGTTAAGAGTAGTATTCATTACAAAGATTTTCCTAATGAGCTTTAAATATATGCTTTTACTCCTGCTCCCCCCAAGAGCAGCATCAGCAGCTGTAATAATGAAACAACAACAAATATCAGGGCAAGTTCCCAAAGTACATTTGGCAGGTGTTTTTTAATGACTGGAAAGATTTCCACTAAGTATTAAACTTTTTAAGAAGGATTTTTTCTTTAAGCAAATATGACAGTAGGAAACATTTTGCCTTATCACTCTCTCAAACTTTTAACTTCCATCATTTAATTGCTGAAAATGCTGAAAAGTAATTCAATGCTGACACAAAGCTGAGTGCATTTCTTTTATTTTGCTCATTTTGGATATCCATTATCACCTCACTGTACATTCTTTCATTCCTAAATGCAACACTGTCCTCCCTCAGCTCTATTTACCTTTTCAGAATTACTCTGCATTTTTAGATAGTAGAAAGCTTTAATAAGCACCTTTAGCCTGCTCCCAGGCTTTAGCCTGCTTCAATCATTTTAAAAAGATCTAGGAGTCTCTAAGGACATCAAATATTTTTCTAAGTTATAATTGATCTTGGCATTCATAGCTTGGTTCTTGTCTGAAGACAGATGACTGTGAAATCAGAACACAGATAACGGAGAACTATATCTGATGGGTGAATGGGATTGTAGTCTTCAAGTGTATGGATGAAACAAGTCTCAGTTATATGTAAGAAAGTGAAGATGAAGACAAAATTGCAGCCAGATCTTCTAAGAGGCCACAAATTCTTCCACTGTTGAAAAACACCCGTTTCTCTTTTCCACAGAACAGCACATTAAAGCATCTTGTTTTTTTTTTTTTTAAAAAAAACAACATTTTAAATTTCATGTAAAAGAAAAGATTCTCTCTCCACTGAAACAAAAAGAATGCAAAACCAAAAATATATATATCACAATTCAAAAGTTTAACAAAACAATATGGTATTTGTTTCATGGCTTTCCAAGATGTTAGAAATAAATGTCAACTTTGGGATAAAGTTACTGTAAAACATCAAGAAGTAATTTTTTTCTTCAGGAAAAAAAAAAGCAGCTATAAATGTTGTTATTTTTTGCAAACCATAAAAGCTTGCCTGAAATGAATTACTGAATAAAGCATAGGACAAAGACATCCTTATTTTAATAATTTTCCATAAAGCAGTATTTTTTCTGTTTTCTAGAAGAACCTTCAGAAAAAGACAGTCTCAAAATTACATGCAGTGTAATACCTAAGTTCTCTGTTGATGCTAGTCTGTTGAAAAACATTTAAGTATCAGAATGAAATATCTAGTTGAACTAATTACCTAAAATTGAGTAAAGATTGTGGACTTAAGATTTTATTCCAATAACCTGTTTGGAAATAGAAAAATGATAATTCCTTTTGGATTAAAAAGATTTTTGTCCCATGTTGTGTTTTTACCAGTATCATAATTAAATGAGTGAAACAGTAACAGCGAGTTACAGAACTACCATATGGACCTCCTGTTAAAATCTAGTAAGGCTTTGTACAATGGTTACCAAATTTATGTTCCGCTTAGGTGAAGAGAAAGCCAAGGAAGTGGGAATCCTCAGCAAATCTCTGAATTGTTACTTAAAGAATCTTGACTGTACAAGTCAAGGCTGAAGATACAACCCTATCTATTTTTCTGCTGTTGTGCAAGGCATGTCTTGGAGCATACCGACTTAGGACAGAGCATTTACAACTAATGGGGTATGAATTATGCATGGTTAAGTACTAGCAGAGGCAACACAGAGAAAACTGCATATATGTGCACAGAGAAGAATAAATACAATTTGTATGTTAGTAGTATTCAAAGTTACTAATCAAAACTGATATACCATTGGTGTTGATCCTGTGTCTCCATTGAGAAGATTGGGCTTTTCAGCCTGAAGAAGAGAAGGCTCTGGGAAGACCTTATTTTTAGGCCTTCCAATGCCTAAATGGGGCCTACAGGAAAGCTGGGGAGGTACTCTTTGTCAGGGAGCGTGGAGATAGGACAAAGAGTAACAGTTTTAAACTACAAGTGTAGATTTTGTAAACTACAAAGTGTAGATTTAGATTAGATGTAAGGAAGAAATTCTTTACTGAGAATGTGGTGAGGCCCTGGCACAGGCCACCCAGAGAAGCTGTGGATGCCCCATCCCTGGAGGTGTTCAAGACCAGGTTGGATGGGACTTTGGGTAACCTGGTCTGGTGGGAAGTGTCCCTGCCCATGGCAGGGGGGTTGGAACTCGATGGGCTTTAAGGCCGCTTCCAACCCAAACCATTCTATAATTCTATGATATCTTTGTTGAGTGGAATAGATACCCAAGTAGCCCACATTATATAACTGATATCACGGGGCTTCTGTGCCCCATCTGGATTCTACCTGTCTTCTGCTGGGGGGATGAGGGGGAGCTCAAGCAAGAGCAGTGTCTCAGAGAAAGGAGAAGAATGAGGGATTCTGGCATCTGCAGAACACATGACCAGTTGGGCTGTTTTGCTTTGTTCTAGTTTCCTTGGGAATCACTTACACTCTAGGCAGCAGCCATTATAGAAATATGTCTAGTTTTAAGGTAGATATGGGCCTATAAAACAAGATATGAGGAAGAACCTATAAACAAAGGGTTAACCAACATCAAAACTACAAGCATCAACTGAGAAAGCAATGAGATATTTAAAATGTGGGTTTATGGATTACAGAAAGGCTTTCTACATGGGTTTATGAATTACAGAAAGGCTTTCTACCCACTTGGATGTCAGGAAGAATTCTTACGGCACTACGCTGTACATAGGATGGAAATTAATTCATAAGTTGTCTCATAAGTAGCTGTGACCAAATGAAACCCTTAAACTGCAGTTAAAATAGAAATATATCCTTATCGTGCTATTTACAGACTCAAAGCATTGTCGCTGACTTTCATATCAGAAACTCTAAAACTCCATTGTCAGTGGGAAAATTCAAGATTTTGCACAATATAAGAAGTAAAACAAACAAACCTAGATGAAAACTTCTATAGGACCAAAACTCCACCACTTGCATTATTTAGATGGCTCTCAAGGAGAGTGATGTAACATGGTTTGGATCTCAAAACAATGATGATTTCTGCATATCTGTATATTTACTGTTTACAAGAAAAAATATTTTTCTAGAATTATAAGACAGACAACTCTTAAGTTTTGTAATATCAACACCTAGTAAAACTCAGTGACCTTTTAAAAACATATAACTCAGAAACCTACAATTTTTTTTTTTTGTTTTTAAACTGCAACTTAAAAAATACCTAACGCTAGGCAATGCAGGATCCAGTATAATCCACAAGAAGGAAATTCCAAATTTGATCTTGAAAATCGATCCCTAAATGGAGCACAATGTACGAGATATATGGTGTGTGCAATATTCCTTTGCAGCAATTTCAGGGAAGACAAGTGTGAACAGATACTATTTCAAGTTTAATTCTGAGCATCATTGTATTTTTGTGTTAAAGTTATATCCTTACATTTTAAAACTAAGCTGCTATGTGAACAAGATTTTCTGGAAGATGTTTTCCCATTCTAATAAGAACAAGGTTATTAAGTGCACTATTGCCTAACTATATTTGTAGTTTGTCCTAACCTACAGCAACTTACGTAGTCATCAGGTCTGCTAGGACTGTTACAATAATCCCATATAGATTCCTATACAGTTACACAATTCCACAGAACAACTGCTGATTTCACTAACTACACTGAGTTCCAGCAGCAAAATGCAAGTTCAAAATTAAACAATCCCTCCTCCCCCTTGATTCTACTGATTGTCCCTAAGGTTTTTTTTGTTCAGTGAAAAGAAATTCTTGCAATCTACAATCCCAAATCACCACACACCTATGTCATTCTAAAACTATTGCTTCATATGGAAATGTTAGATACTTGCACAACTGTCTGTTGAAAAGAAAATCCAAGTATCAGTTTTTGTATTAAATGGAAGAAGAGTAATTTGTTAAAAAACAAACAAAAAACACCAACCAGTACTGAAAGTTATAAAAACTAACTACTGGAAATTTATTCCAGTCACTTGCAATCCACTGCTGCCAAGGACCTGGATTTTAGAACATCACCTCATACACAACCAGAAATAAATCTAATCCACCACTAAAAATAATTGAACTATTTTAAATTAAAAATACACTATGTTTAAATTCCTTATCACATTTAATGCCACCATGAGAAAAACCCTTAAAGTCACCTACATACCAGATAATTTTTTTTCTTAATTTTAAATCACCTTGAAACAAAACAGTAGAAAAAGCATGCAACAGTGAAAACACTATTTGCTAACAAAAGGCACAACACACATCAGGATTAAATATACATATTATATGTGTTATTTTAATTATCTGGATTCAGAAAGTTCAGAAAGTCACATTTTCCTTAGCAAATAAAGAAAAATTGCTTTCAGAATAAATTAGTATTTTCATTTTGGAGTTCCTTACTTTCAGGCAGTTATTAAAGGACAAAAACAAAACGAAAACAAGCAAACAAAACAAAACAGTAAAACAACAACCAGAAAAGATACTAGCAGGTTAGACACATTTTCACCTCTATGTTTCATAAGCAATTATTTGTATTCTTGCCTATTTTATAATCCAAACTAAAGACTGCATCATAGCCTGAAGGTCAAGGAAATCTGTCTTAGAAAGACTAAAAACTTTACAGATATATCCCTGGAGCAGAAAAAGACAACTTTGATATCAAAACAGTTAGGGAATGACTGATGCAGAGGCCCCTAAATCCTTACCCCTCAAGGAAACAAAACTACTATAACTGATAATAGAAGATAACCCAGGACCCTTATAAAGTGACTGAAGAATTGCAGTTATGTCCCAGCTGTGAACTTTCCCAGCTGTTCCCCATCATCTGTAGATAAGAGGAGCAGAAAAGTAGGCCACCCTCTAGGTTTTTATTTTATTTTATTTTGTTTTTGTTTTATTTTATTTTATTTTTTAAAGGGAGGGAAGCGAGCAAGTGGTTGCCTGCCTGCCTAACCAACCATGAAGAAACTGTGAGACCTTACTTTTATTTTAAGTTGTTTAGCTTCTTGCTTAAGGTATGCACTTGATTTTTGTAGGATAGGCTAAATATTTGTCAATTTACTTTCTTCTTCACTGTGTAATTTGCTTCTGGTATTAGCTCTGTACCATCAGCAATACAACCACTGAGAAATGGAAACTTTCCCATTAAGATGCTTTTAGGGAAAAGGACTTTTTTCCCATAGCGAAAAGAAAATGATTCTGTCTATTAGGCTGTACCTATTGTAAGGCTAAGGCTTCTAATAAGAACCTGAAATAAGACTCATGTCACATGTATTAAGAGCTAGTAACTCTTACTAGATCATAAGCGTTTTCAGTGGCTACCCAAAAGATGAATTCAAATTAGGAACAACAATCATAAGATTTTTGTTCATAATCAGTCTCCTAAATCATCCAGTTTGACCCAGATTATGGTATATCACTTTAATCCTTTGCTTGCGTAATGCTTACAGAAAACTCTGTTTCCTGTAAGAATTACATACTCAATAGCTAAAGGAAGCTATGCTTCTACAACACCTCTACAACACTTCTACAACATCTCAATTTCAGTTAAGCATTTGGCCTCAGGTTCTTCCTCCTTAGCAGCTAAAATCCTACACGTTGTTTTGTTTGTTTCACTAGAGCAGAACTGGATAATGTGCACTCATGTTTCATTTGGGGAAAAAAAAAACACAAGCTACACTAAATATGTTCATGTAATTGAAAGCTGAATACAGTTTTATGATTTAATGCCATTAACGAAGAGAAAAGCAAGGTATCTAGTAACAAAGTACCTCAGAAGTCAATTGCAGTGTTTTATACTGCCCTGTAATTTATTTGCAGAAATTTGTATTATGCATTCTTGAGGAAAAACAAGAAATGTGACTACACATCAACATGATTTAATTATCTTTAATTTATTCTAAATTAGAAAAGTAATGTAATTGTGATTGCTAAAATACATTTGTATGCTGGATTTACTGCAACAAAGTCAGTTTGTATCAATGTTTTGATTTTGGAGCTTTTATCTAGTATTGCAGTGATGAGTAATTCAAGACAACAATCTAAATGTTGGCTTACAATCAGAACAAGATTACAAGATCTTGTTTTAAAATCTTTTAAAAAACATCTGCCCTTCAGGGGCTTTATTTGCTGTGAAAAAGGCATGAAAAGGATGAATATTTAGCTAACGCATCACACCTACAGGTAGGGTGGGTTGGCATTTCCATTCCAGAATCCTAAACTTACCAGCTAATCAGGACTTTCCAGGCCAGATGGTCATGTCATGATCAATTTCTTTACCTTTTTAAAACATTTTAAAGTATTTCAGCAAAATGGCGTAACCACTGCCATGAATGCAAAGAACATAACAATGTTCTAATCTCACACAAATAGTCAGAAGAATTAACCTAAAAATCATATTAATAAGAAACTCTTACTTTTTCTTTTGTCGTATAGGTCCTTAAAATTATGTAACAGAACAGGCTGTCTCCTGGTGTTGAAGTGCTCCATCTTTGTTTCAGTGACAATCTGAAACACACACTTCTGAAAATTGCATTATGGATTTATGCAGCTAAATTCTCCAAAGATTCCATCTTTCCTGTGCCTTTTCCATTCCCACACAGCAGTTCTGTGCCAGCTGGATGAATTCATTATTCCTGTGTAGAAACTCAGCACACCCTGGTCTAAGCCTCCTCAGTATGAGCAGAACCTCGCCTGTCATTCCTTCCTGCAGCAGAGAAGCAGCATCATGCCACAAGCATAGCTGAGAGCAGAGCTTCTCAGTTACCTTGGTAATCTGGAGAGGAAGAAAACACCAGAAATGACCAAATCCTGAAGAAAACTGGGGTGGAAATCTGCAAGGAAACAGATATGGCAAAGTAGGATGGGGGAAATAAGACGGGTGAGGGAAAGACAGAATGATTTGTTGCAGAAGAACTATGGTTCATCTCGTCCTCATGCCAGCCAAGTTAACTACCCAGCAGTGACATGTGAAAGGCAAAGGGAATTTCATTTAACTAAAAAAAAATATAAAAAAAAAAAATCAGAACTGACTAAGACTTGAATTCCAGCTCACAGATGCAGCAAGTCTTTTAAGGACATTGACAGCTGACATACAGTCAATTCCTGTCTTAACAGTTCTGCAGCACTTAACACTCTTGACTGCAGATACTGTGCTCCTAAACTGTGAATTTAAAGGGATATTTTAAGGAGGTTCATGTTAAAGGGCCAACCCAATAAGTATTGGTTAGGAAATGTTACATTCATTGTCAGATCTATCATAACAAGAAAGTCATGCATCCATTAAGTGAAACAAACAACTATGACTGAAGTGCCAAAAATACAGTGTTGTATTCCTTCTACCTTATAACCATGCAGCTTCATTTTCACCTTTTCAGATGCCACGCTCAACACCCTATTTCTATAAGCCTTTTATATACTGGCATAAATACTTTACACACAACTCTATTAATGTTGGCTTTCTTATGACTGCCAGTATTACCACCTACCTTCTCACCATCTGAGAGTTTTACAAATATTTATAAACATTTATCAGATTCCTATGAAATACTGGTATTTTATTATCCACCTACTACAAGGATCCCCAGTTCCCTGAAGTAGGGAGATGCTGTGGCAGGTATATCCACTGATTCTGGATGCACCTTTTCTTGGAGCCTTTTTGTTTCTTCTAAATTTATTTACAAACAGAAAACCTATTGACTTATATTACATCACTCTGTTCTGACCTTTTGCATTTCAAGCCCTTTGTGCCTGAAGGGTGGTAAAAAGAACAGCACAAAATGAACGATCACCTGTGAAGAGATGGGTGGAGGAAGTCTGGAATCTGATCCTGCACAGGAAAGCCTATAGGAGCTTTGCCATTGACTTCAGTGACATTGTAAGCTTTTCTACCCTTTGCATATGAACTATGTGTCTGAAACCAACGCCAGCACTCCTGTATTGCTTGACCAGGTTCATGAGTGCTTTTTCCCTCCTTCACTTCCCTACTTTATCCCACATATTCCACATCTGCAGTACTCATGTAGCAACAACCATCAGCCAATGCATGCCTACATCCTGTAGGGACTTCTGGCAAATAAGCATGTATTTTCATCGTGTCTATGCATGGTGGAAGTGAAAAAGGTTGCGCGTGAGCAGAAGTCTAGCATTCCTCACTTCCATGTGTCACATTTGAAACCTTAGCATTTTTAACATTTTTTTTTCTTCTACACTGCACATTTATTTACATTTCTGTCCTGATAGGCAGATTGTTTTCTATCTGGCAGAGTTGGTGACAGCCTTGAAATCGGGAGAAGTTCTGCAATTCAGTCTCTCCCAAAGCCATTGCCAAAAATGCCACAGAAATGAATGCAGTCGCTGCCTCCAGAGCAGCAATTCTGCAGAGCTGGCATTCCCACTTAGTCCTCTTTATTGCATTAAACCACAATTTTCAACCAAGTGATTTTCATTTCAGGTTTAGCAACTGACTTGCAATTTGAATGAAATTATTGTCACCTTGGAAACCTGCTCCTCCTTACTGTGGATGGACTTATATTAAATAGAAATCAGGCAGACAAGCAGCTCTCAAAGAATATATTCCTTGTAGCAGGATCAAAAACATCTAGACAATTTAGTCTTGCAAGACTTTGGCTGCATGCAGAGAAGAATGAGAATAAAAAGTATTTCCTACATCATTTTACAGAAAAGTCAAGGCCATGGAGCAGGTTATAATGTTGATATATAAATTCTGAGGTATTTTGCACTAGATTTTGAAAATGTTTTAAGATGTCTTTTAAAGTAAGGTGCAGGGAACATGATAATTAAGGTTATCTGTATAAACTGACAGAAGCATGTAACTTCTGACATATCATTTTGAAATAACATAATACTGTAACTATAATGGTGTGTAAGAACCACTCAAGAGTGTAGATACAAGTCTGACCTCAGAGAAATGTCATAATGAAAAAGCGACTGTAAAAAAGACTTACATGCCAACCAAGGGATACACACCCGTCACTCTCATCTTCAAGATTTATACTTAATTTTCTAATCTTTGTTTCTTTCTTTCAGGGCCATGGCAGAGACTGAAAATAATCCAAGAGCAAATTTTCCTTCCTTCTATAACAGAGAACTGTTTATGCTGAATATAAGTATCAGCATATGAGATATCAACAAGATAAATCCAACAAGATAAAACAAGAAAACAAGCTAAAATAGGGATTCAATGAAGCACAACATAGTCATCTTTGAAAGTGTGGTATAGGACTACGATAGGCATGAAAGAAGTGTTTAAAAGATGGAATATTCAAATCACCCAAATCAAATATTTGAATAGATTCAGGAGTGGAAATGGAAAGGTGAAAAGAAGAAAATATTTGATTTGAGATTATACCTCTGGATTCCAGCCAAGACACTAATAGTTTGGATTTACCTATCACTCCTTAACAGGGAAAAATAAAAAGAAAAAAAACACATAGATGTTCTATCTGACTGGTGTACGTGTAGGACATTCACAGAAGTAGAAAAATGAAAGAATTTGTAAGCTCCTCTACGAGGCTTATTGCCCCTTTCTGAAATCTGAGTTTTGCTTCAAGGATATGAATAGAATAACACACATAGGAAAATGCCATAACTTTTTGTCCATTTTTTATTAATTACAGAACATAAAAGAATTTGTTTTCTACTCTCTAAGAAGCCTGTGACGTTAAAGAGACATGTCAAATAAATTTCACACTCCTCTTTAGTAGAGAGAAACAATAACACAGAGGTTAAATGAGTAAGATCCCCAGTCCCCTTCCACCTCTCATACAGAGCCATTTTCTGCTGGAAAACAAAAAATTACTTTCTCCTGGAACTGAATCAGAAGGCAGACCCGTCATTCAGTAGCCAACATATGATTCAGCTCAGCTTTTCAATAAGTTATAAAGTCCAAAAGCCACCAAAAAAGGGTTTTTGAATTAGAGGGCTGCCTCATTTTAACTCTTCTGAAATGCTTGCTGAGCACTCCTGTGAACCATGCCTGCTGCAAGAGGAGCACCTCTGAGTTAAGAAAGCAGTGACTATCGGTGACAGCTGGCAAGCAGACACTCCCTCTATCGAGGGACAGCCTTCATTCAACTGAAAGGTAGGACAAACATGAATTCCTGTAGCTGGACACTGTAAAGTTACTACTAGATCCATGATTAAAATACATAGCAGTGACAACCCTCCCCCAGCAATATTATTTTTAAAGAAGGAAATCCAACACAGTCTTTTCTAAAGAGAAAAATAACTAAGTTTATTACATCAAACAAGATGCTTCATAAAATATGCTGGTTTTTGCTTAGATTTTATGATTATGCTAGTATGCATTGAAAAATTGAGTAATAAACATTACTGCAAGTTGGAAAAAGACATTCCATTCAAGTCTCGGGAAACGATACAAATGTTAAAATAGCAATAAGTATTCCACTCATGCTACATTCAGTGCTGGAATTGCAGAACGATTTAGTGATGCCTTCAAATGCTTTTCATATTCTTTCACGTAATGTACAAAATCAGAAAACTATTTCTGCTGTTAATTAGCTCGTTTCCAAAGGGATGCATTTTAAACAGGAGATTTTGTTCTACTTGTTAAGCCAATTCAAAAAAAGTACTACTACTTGTCTTCCAGATAAATCACGTTATATTTTTACTAGCCTGATCATTTAACAGATTACTAACAATGAATATTTACTGTGTTTAAAAGTCCTGTTGAAAATAATCCAGAGCAGCCTTGTAACACTTACAGTAGCAGTTTGCAAAACTGCTTGAGCTTAACAAAAAAGTGTATTGCACAAATGTAATGAAAAATTAGGCTTAAAACAAATACCTTTTTATATTTATTTCTTTTATCTGTTTTGATGGTTGCTTTTATTGTTTAAATGCTTTGGAAATGCTGCTACATGAAAAAAGTGGAAGAATAGCTTACAAAAATGAATGTGTTTTTTTGGAAGCCGCTTATCACAGCATTAAAATTGAGGCTGCATTGAAAACTGTCTTTATTTTTTACTTTAAACACGATTTGAACTGATACCTGGCATACCACTTCTTTGTTGTTGTTGTTGTTGTTGTTGTTGTTGTCATTTTTCCCTTTTTGTTACCTTCCAGGATTTCCTCTAAATTGATTTGGCTGGGTTTTGGCCAAAAAGGGGAGAAAAGGTTTTTGTGCTTCAGATTTTCTTTTTATTATTATTTTTACAGTCTATGAAAACCCAGTAACTTTTAATGAATAAATTGTACCTGAAAATCCTACTTTGAACTTTGTGTTCCTCATCAACAAACTGTCTTATGGACTTTATCTAACCTAAAAACTTGTGGAGTTTAATATTCGAATACTTGCCGAATGTTTGAACAGACAAAAATAAACTTTCAATGCAGATTCCAGATGACCCTCACCATGCCAACTGCTATAGCTCCACTCTACAGACATGGACAAATTTTTAACATTTTCAAAGTCAATCTAAAAAAATAATAATAAAAAATCTTTATTAGAGAGTTTCCATGTTATACATTTCTACAGGAGGGCCCAAATTTGGCTTAGGAAGCTACCAACACAACTTCTTCTGTCACCTTATCTTCATGCCTTATGTTACAGCTCATATTGTGAAGTGCAGGCATGGGTTTATCTTTCCCACATACTTCCTGCATACCCAAAATTAAATGATACATGGTGATGACTTCAAAGAACTACAGTTTGCTCAATATTTTCAAAAGTACTTCGCACCTACTCAACTTGTGGACTATAATACTGTTATTTTTATTATATTATTTTACATTATGATCTTTTATACCATGTTATATCTCTAGCATATTTACTTAAAAGCATTTTAACCAGTTCTACTACCACTTTTGCCATAAGGTTTTCTAAGATGTACCCTTGGTCTTGCATGGAAACACCAGGACACTTGCATGTGAACGTGCTCCAAAATGAGTGCGTAAAACAAAAGCATAAAGGCTGTCACAACTGCAGCTTTTGCTTATTTTCCACAGCCTTTCTACACAAGAAGAGCGTGGAAGTAGAGAATCAAGGAGAGAACACGAGTGCTACTTTCGTTTGTTACCTTTGCTTAAGGAAAATGAGATTCTTAAAGCTTTCCCTCATCCACAATGCTCCCCCAAAACATCTTGTTTTTCCCCTCTACTTCCAATTTCTTTCCAATCCTTTTACCATCAAATTCTCCTACTTAAGCTTGTGTCACCCAAGTACTCCCCCATAATTATTCTTTCCCTGATCCACTCCTTCTTACCCCCTGCTGCACCTAAAATCTGCTCATATCAAAATTCACCTTCTCTCAGTCCAGCCTTGTAGCTCCTAACACTGGACTTACTGTGCTCAATATTTTTTTTTCTTTTTTGTGTTTCCACTTCTATATAACAAAATAAAATCAGTGAAGACACTTGGAGAAAATGATCAGCACTTCTAAAGTTAGACACATGCATCTAACCTGATTCAGGGCTCAAGACTGAATCTTAATGTTTGTGACCACTTGCAGTTGGATTGATACTACAAACTCTGTAATGGATCACCACCTCTCTAGGGAGGGTCTATTCAAATGGTTCATCCTGCACCCCAACATGGTCTTAGGGACCATCTATGACACGGATGATCCAGGCGGTCTGCTGCAAGTAGTTGTCACCTGCAGAGATCTGCATACTGACCATGAGACTACCCCTTGTTCTCCCACTTGTGTCACACACCGGCAGTTGGCAGCAGAATTGCTCTGCTCTTCCTTTGAAGCTTTTCAGCATGATGTATGGCCCCTTGGCCAGCTGTGCTTGGTTGCTGTTATCAAGAACTCAGAGATGCACTGCTATTGTATGAGAGACAGGCAATGATACCCTGAAGTCCCTTCCTAGAAACACATAAACGCCACCCCATCACAATTTGCCATCACTCAAGTGGTCCCATCCACCAGTCCAGGGGGATTTGTGAGAGAGCTTAGCCCCACACCCCCTACCAACAGAAGCAGTATTAAAATCAGAGAGAGATGGAAAGCACAACAAAGAAAATATCCTTCCTTTATGCCTAAATTGTATTGTCTCCCCAAACTATTAAGAATTAAAAGCCTCTTACTTTTAAACACATTTTTTTTCATGTAAGGAAGCCAATAATACTTTCAAATGTAACAGCAAAATTTGTATTTGTGCAGAAGATCCAAGCAGCCTGTTAGAAAGTGCAGAAGCCCCTTCCTTCATTTTAAAATGAATGTGCCAGAAAATTTTCTCTGGTAGATCATGTAGCCTTCCTAAAATTAAAGACTTAAGACTTTGTGGTTGGTAGAAGTTCAGCATGGCTTGCCATGCAAATTGATAATTTTGCCTTTTAAAAGCAGCTTGCAGAAAGAAAAGTATGCAAGTTAATAATCTTGGGCTAAATTATTTTGTGGTATAAATCAAAGGAGAATATCTTTAATAATGTAAGATGGAGGGAGAGAGAAATGTACCAAACAATATTGTTTTCCCTATACACAGCTGTTGCTGATTTGGCTTTAATTTCCCCTAACAGTCAGTTACTGAATGCAATTTTTAAAGATTCAGCATATCTTCCATTCACAGCCTTAAAGATCTCCAAAGTGTTTAAGTGCACATGTAAGTTAAATCTTAAGATTTTTATTTATCTTTCTATTCCACCAGGGCTTATTTGCTATGCACTACTACTTACTTCAAGCCATTACCTCAGTTTAGTTAAAGCTATTATTTACAGACATAATTAACAATGTTGTTTAAGACATTTATGGGGTGGATTGGCATAATAAATGTACCTTATATGGATCTTCATTTAAGAATCAGCAAATTAAGTTAATTGTATCAAATATTGTTTTGCTATGAACACGTTTTTTTAGAAAACATTTTCTGTTAAAGCACTTGCTGTTTGGTGTCCATGTATTTTTCACAGCTTCCAGAACATCCTGTTGCGTTTTGGTACTTCCCCCTCTATTTCTATGGTTAGTAAACTGCAGAGCACCATTGCCTTCTGACCTTGAGGCCAATTGGCACAGTCTGGTCATAGCCACAGTAGTCAGTACTAAAAAAGAAAAAAGGTTAAAAGCCTATATTCAAATGCCTGCTGGGAAATTTGCTATCCTGCCAAATTCTGTAACTCTAAAAGTGTGCTTACGGATTACCTGGGAGCATGACAACTTGTTTGGGCCAAAAGAATGACAAGGAAAGTTTAACAACTTACCAGTGTAGACAACAGACTTCCAGGTGTCTGGCACAGGTCAATTTACTAATACAGGCATAGCCTACAATTACCATATTGGTGACATTTCAAAAGCCTGTCAAGTAATTTGCAGATCACTTACAGCATAAAGGAATTAGCAATATCAAACTACCATAGCTGCTTTACTGAATTACCTTTATATCTCATGTATGTGATCTGCTCTGGATTGTCTAATGTGGTAAGCAAATCTTGCACCGGAGACAGCCTGAACTTTCACTGAGTTTAACTCTGACAGCAAAGAACCTTATTCTTGGCTCCTCCAGCACCAGAATTGCTTTTCAGCTTCTTTTCAAGCTCAGTGGTTTTCTGCAAACATATGGGAGATTACAGATCACCAGCCTCTTCCTCTTTATGACTATTTTCCAGTGGACTCAGCCTGATCTTTCAGTTATGAATCACTTATCAATGCCTCATGTGCAATTTTCACAAGGCAGTACATTATTAGTTACCAATCACATCAGTGGCTCCAAGTGCTTAATTTTCATTTTGAATGCTTTCCAAGAAATAGCATTAGAGCTATTTATTTTTGCATTAAGTCATTTTCTGAGTCAAGTTCAAAGCATAAATATATTTCATAATTAAAGATTTGATACATTTGACTTCCCCAAATTTAATTAAGATTAAGGATGGAAATGGTTGTTAATTATTTGGGGGATGAGAAAAGGGATAAGTGTTTACCAAACCAATTCAGATAATTCGTTCAGATTCACTGCTGTCATCACTGACTTAATGGTGATTTTTCTTCAACATTTTATGCTCTGAAAGGACTCGTTCCATTATCCTCGCCATCGGTTGCAACAGTTTAATTATTCATCTCCAAAATTTTATTGTAATTTGGAAAGCCCACTCTCATATTCATTCACTACACAATTCAGGGAAATGTTACTTACGAACCTTTTATAAGTACCATCCTTCTTGAAAGACAAAGAATCACTTTAAACATTCCTTCTACTAGAGTACTTTTTGAGTGCCTTGGCAGTAGGGGTATGAGAAATTATGCTACTGAAAAACTGGAAAATTTTTATTGAAAGCAAAAATAAACTTGAAAATACTGCAGTAGTACCTCTGTTATGCCGTCTGTGTTGCATGGCTGGCCCGCATCAGCTATGATACAGTCCTCCACTCACACTGGAGAGAGGAAGCACTTTCAGAAATGATGCCTCTGGGTAGAAGTACCACGGGTACTGCACACATGTAGCCAGCTACTCTGAGACTGTCAGCTTTCACATTGAAGAAAGAAGTGATCAGTTTCATCAAGAATAATCATGAAATCACACATTTAAGTTCTTCCATGAAAAATATCAGCTATGTAGATTGTGCTTTTGGTGTAAAACAACTCAACTTCAGCAGCAATTCTGAGATACTGAATATTGTTTGTGAAACATGGGAAAAGACAAATAACACAACTTGAATAAAAGATAAATCAGTTGAAAATAGTTCCTGAACATGAAATAGAGGAACAAAAATTTGGCTAAATCATACGAAGGTTATCTTTTAGCTCAGTGTTTATCTGTCTGTAAGACTTAATGCTTTACAAGTGGAAAACACAGAATAAATAAAACACCAGTGCCTACTGGTTCGGAGGAAATAGTAGAGAAAAAAAAAATCTATTCAGCAATTTACACAAAGAAAAAACATAAAATAATGTTGGGAGAAATGTCTTGATATTTAACTAAATTTAACTAAGAATGTCTGCCTTTTGCAGAAAGACACACCTTGGGCCTGTACCAGCGATCCGTTAAGACAGAATCTGTTTAAGTCTCAGGAAGTAATTTTGGGGAGTAATGTTTCAGAAGTGCCACTCTTCACAGCTCCCTACCCAGCAACAAATAATGCATGGATTCTTTGAATAACAGAGGTTGTCTTTCCCAGTAATGATGTAAATGTGAAGGTAATAAATGAAGAAAGATAGGCTGTACACACTGGATCCCTTAAAAATCAAAATTGGCCATGGAGAGCAAAACTGCATGCAATGATCAACTCTAAAGCAGAATCAAAATGAGAATAATGTGACTCATCTGTATGTTAGACGATGGCTTAGTGTTTCCAAGGAATAATGTGACTCATCTGTACGTTAGACGATGGCTTAGTGTTTCCAAGGAAGCATCACATGCAGTGGTTGTAGTCTGTTTGGGGCATTATCTTGAGCAGCGCCTTTCCTTTCCTTTCCTTTTTTTTTTTTTTTTTCTTCTTTTGTTCACATTCAATTAAATCAATTTCATTCACATTTTAACTGGGACATTTAATAACACCTTTATACTATTAGGCACCCATTTAGATATTTAGAATCTAACAGTATCTAAATCGCATTGAGATAAAGCATCTATATTTAAATATCCATTACCTAATGATTATCTTGTCTATCTAATAACCAATCTGGTAACCAAGAGTTAGCAGAAAAATGAGTTTTTATCAGGATCTAAAAAGAAGACAGCATGATAGGTGCATTTAGCACACAAGTATCGTCAACTCCAAATATTCAAATGCGGTGACTGAAATCCCAAGAAACATGAAATTAAAACCAAATTGAAAAGGCTTTTGATCTTTTCATCTTTTAGAACTATTCTCTATGCCTTGCTGTTCCTCCTCTTTCCCAAGCATCTGCTTAGGACTATTGCAAGTCTGCTGGAACATCTGTTCGACAAAGTACGTCATGACATTCTTATGACAGTTTCTTTATGGAATCATCTACAGCCAGAAGTTTTAAATAGATTTGATCACATTGCCTGTGTTTCAGTGAAAACACAGATATTGCTCTTCTGTTTGGCATATGCAAAGTTGTGCTGTTTTTTTGAACAATGGGAACAAATTTCCAGCATTCCACTCTGTCTCCTTTTGTATTGCTCTCTCTTTTTCTTCTTGCACACTTTCCTGCTCCCTCATGCTTCTTTCTACTTCACTTAGCTGTTGCCAATACATGACAATTTTCTTTCTGTCACCTTTATGCTCCATTTTTCATTTCTTCCTATGATGTTTATTATATGACAAACATTTCTGTATGGTGGTCTCATTCCATTTCCCTTGAAACAGCATTTTTGTTGAGGACAGGAAAATGGTAACAAGTTTGCAATAAAACACATATAATGGGTTTAAAGGCAGAAATTAAAAATTAATTAAAATACTTCATGAAAAGTGAGGGGATTCAGAATTACTTTAACTTCAGGCACTTTCATACTTGAATTATGTAAGATATAAACACGACAAATGATTCATGGATCTGTTCTCCTCGCTCCTTCCATCCAATGCTGATGAAACCCTCTGTGACATTCTTTAACTGTCTAAAATGGAAGAAAACTAAACCAGCGAACAAATTTGGTCAGTTTTAGCTATCTCAGTTAAAGCTATCTCAATTTTAACTATCTAAGAAGAACCTGACAGTTACCACACAAGGCACAGGGGAAGGAGAAGAGCACAGGATGGGGAGAAGAGGACAGAGCCAGGGCAAAGAAGACCTTTTGGTGGCAGCAGCACATTTGATGGGCTCAGCTGTGAAACACTGACTTAGACCATAAAGATAAACGCTATAGTTACTCATATAATTTCACATTTGCCACAGGCTACTAAGCACATATTCACACACTACTGTTTTGCTGCAAAGTAATTCATTATCTTGTGTGTCACAAAATTAAAGCACAGAAACAGCTACATGAGAATACAATTGTGCTTTGGATGCTATACCCATGCTGGTGGCTTATCCTTCTGTCCCTGGGATGCTGTGAATTAGCAGATCACAATAGCACACATTACTTATAAAATTAAGTAGTTTTCCCTGGGAATATACATAAACAATGTCAATGGCTATGACATTTTTGGGGAAAAAAGAGTAACGAATAAGCACCTGTCTTGCAGAAATGTTGGGGATCCAATTTAGGAGGTACAAAAACATGCAGTTGATAAAGATGTTGTGTAACACCTGTGAAATCATTTAAAGTCATAGCTTAAAAATAAGAGACATGTTAAATTTGGAATAAAGTTCTTCTCTTGGCATTTTAGATGTTAACTTTTGTAAAAATGTCTCGTACTGTTACAATTTTCTTAGGTTTATTCCAATCACTTGTTAGGCCAAAGACTATCTTGAAAGTAACTAAACTAGGAAGTAGCATTATATTACAAAGAAAAATAAGGTAACATCTAAATTGAACTAGAATTACTCATAAAAGTAGGCACTATTGGGAAATAAAAGAGCAAGACTCTGGTACTCCAACAAACAAGGGCTAAATTCTTCAACTGGTCTCTCCTGTCCCATGCAGATGACATTTTCTGTGCTAAACTGCACACTTAAATTCTTGTAGTAAAACATGTGAAATTGTAGGCCAAGTTTTTAAAGCTTACAAGGTAACCATAATGTTTACATCTGTGGGAATTACTCAGAGACACCTTTAGTTTTAAATAGAAATGTAAGAACATTTCTAGCACTCTGTTATGTGTCCTTTTTTGTTCTTTAAAAACACTTTTTCCTTCTGAGCGATTTCTAGTCTGAATGCAGGAAGAAAACTGTCACCTGTTTGTCACTTAGTAAGACCAGGTCTTCTCTATTCATTTCTCTTACTACTATGATAAAGCATAATACAAAGGAACAGAATGAATAAGTTTTATGTGAAATATAAACATACAAATGCTACTGGAGGGTGCTGAAGCTGCTCCAACAGAATGCCTGTTATGTGCTGTGATGAGCAAAAGAGCTATTTTCAGTGATGGAGTTCTCACTCCATCAAGTGCCTTTGTACAGCTCCGCTGTCCTACCGAAATAAGGAATTGAATATAAAATTGTTCAGAAAGTTACACAGAGAAATGTTATCGTTACAATCACGCAGCTTGATGCAAAATTTCACACATTTATTATCTCTCACAACCACATTGCTCTTGCTGTTCTGGAAAACCATCCAAGACTGGGTTAATCCTTCTGTTTTCAATAAAATATTACATCTCTTGTCCATTACATACAAATATTAGACAATTAAATGAATGCAAGATAGTAGACTTCTCAAATTTAAAATAATAAAATAGAAGGACTCAACAAACAACTGCAGCAAGGTGCTATTTTCATTTACTTCTACGTAGTCAACCAGATTATGAGAGCTCATTTCCATTTTATCCTTAAACACAAATGTACAATGAGCTGTACAGACAATGTAATAATTACATATGTAATTATGTTCTACCATATAGAAATATTATTGCATACAGGAAAATAAACGCATATTTTAAAAAATAGCTATAATAAAATATGTTGTGAATAATGAAAAATTACATTTGGAACCAAATTAGGCAAACAAAAATGATTTAGGAAATGTAGAAAGGACAATGGAAGGAGAAATAGAAGGGCCAAATTTTGTTAGTAAATTTCACGTAAAGACACATGTACTATTCCTTTATATAAGATGTTTTGTGGAAATCACATATTTCTGTGTTTTTCACATGATTTTTTAAAATCTAATTTGAAACTCGAAAAAGAATGAAGAAATATCATACTATGCATTAAGCATTAGAAATCGAAAGCTGTTTGCAGATCAGTTGAGCTGCCGTAATTTGTGGACTTCAGTCCTCAGGCAAACCAAAAAAGATAATAAAATGAACAACTGCATTCCAGCTTGGAAACAGCAGTATACTCTCAGGCTAAACTCGAACCACTAATATTAATTTAAATAATTTTCTCCATCCTCAGTGTTAATATGATTTTTCCTGTTTTTTTTTTTTTTTTTTTTCCCAGCAACTGCTAAGTAAACAAAATAGGTTTATAGATGAGGGCAAGTTCAAATAGTTCTACTTATAACAGAAAATAATATATTTCTTGTAAGGCTACAAATAATCAACAGCCATCTCCCAGTGGCATCTTACATTCTCACCTAGAAAAAACACTCTTTCTATACTACCACAGACAGCAGTTACATATTTTAATACTTTGAGTTGAAATAAATAAGTAGCACTGTTTTTACTCACTCACTTTAAAATATTTTAATGTACTTTTCAACTAACTTGGCACCGTCCACCTCTCCTACCATGTCTCTGCAAAGCTTCTGTAGCCAAAGTAAACATGTTGGGTTTCATGGGAAAAGGCCAGTTTGGAAAGACAGATTTACAAGCTGACCATATATAACAAAGTTGGAATGGCTAAATTAGTGATGGGAAAATATTTGTTAATCTTCTGTCATCTTTTCCAGGTTGAAGGTTGCCCTCTTTTCTCAAAATACCTTTATGTCACATACACGCACATGCATATATTCAATTTTCTTTCAATAAGAGCAAATAACATACGAAACATAATGAAACTGAGCCACAAACTTCCTGGCATTTCACAATAATATTTTGATGAATATTTTGATGAAACAGGGTTTCAGAGACAAAGACCTCAAAAAGCTTTCCCAACAAAACATCTGTTTGAATAAAAAATGCTTTTTCAAAAAAAAACAACAACAAACAAACAGATTTTAGAATGTTAAGATTTCTTTCCATTTGTGGAGGACATAAGAAATGTAGTTACTGAGGAATTTAATGCCATTTTCTAAGAGCTCACTTCATCAGGCTTTTTTATCTTCCTTGAACTATCATATTGTGCATATAACTGCTTCCGCTGCTCTTTCAAGGCATAAGACTTAATTGCTAACTTTGTATTACTAGCAAGGTAAATTATGCTCTTCTGGAATCCATGAGAAGGTGAAAATTATGCATAGCTGAACTGGAAATTATTTTCAGAAAAAAAAAATAGCACAGTGACTGAACTAGGTATTAGCACTGAACAACTTGGACACCTCCTTTTTTAAAAACAAATTAATGCCTACTTTGGGCAAATCCATACTCCACTGAATTAAGTCTGGCTAGTATAAAAATCCTATTTAGCCAACATTGCAAGTATGAAAGCTGTGGTTCATCCTCAAAGAAGGCATATTTATAGTATTTTCTGTTCAATCATTTTTAAAATGTGTATCTATACCTATTTATCTTACTGGAACAGTTAGAAGAAGTAAAAATAAAACCTTCAGGACTGATTGGCTTGATTTTTTTTTCCTCATCAAATTCTCATTTGAGTACCAAAATTTGTACTTTATAATAATGTTGGCTGATGTAGCAGTAGGTACTACTCCTCCTAGTACATGTTGGGAGGCTCCTCCTGCCTTAAATCAGCCCCATAGTGTTGCTTCTATCAGCACACCATCAAATGTTTTTAAAAGAAATTAAGCTGTCTTCTGTAACTCAACCTGCTTCACGGAGGGAAAAAAAAACATGATCATACTAACCAAAAAGATAATTGTTCTCTGAATCACGTGAGTGGTCTGTGTGATTATATGGGGCTGCTCGTGTGCTGTAAACAGAACTCATTCAGCTGACTCAGTAAATAAAAGCATGAGTCAACTTTTGAGCTAAAGAAAGTAGCTCTTATACTATTATCTGAACTAGCCTTTTTGGGAGACAAAGACTAATGCTACCTAATGTCACTTACACAAATATTTAGCTATTCACATTGTCTAGTGTGTAGAGCAGGGCTTTTGATATACCTACACTTCCAGAACATAAACGACATCTATTTAAAATGAGGAAAGACAAAAGCTCTCGCATTTTTCTTGGGGTGAAGCTGTGATATTTATTTATTTATTTATTTATAATTCTATGGAGGTTATGGTAAAATCACTGCTGATACAAAGAAAGTGTTCATTTTCCATATAGATGAGGAGCCTTTATTCATAAGGACTCTCAGACTTTTCAGCCCTGTTTGTAAAAACTGTAGTAGCTTCAATTTCTCAGAAACAGTATTTCACATATAAGTTTAACTACAACAGATGTTCTTTGCTAAAAGGAAAATATCTGCTTTTCCAATGGGTGTGGAAATATTTATCTTCTACTTTCTTTAAAATCACTCAATCACCAAGTGAAGTTCTAGGAACGCAGTGTAACAGATACCGAGGCTTATCCTCTCCAGATTCAATACTTTGTACTTATTAGTTTCTGCCGCTTCCTACTACTTAGTAGATAACTCATATTTACTGCAAACATTAGCATTTGTCATATACAAACTACCATATTTCTCAGCTCAGTATTAAGAAGGTCTTCAGTCCAAAATCCTAAGTACACACAATAGTATTTCCAGCCTCCTCGCTCATCCAGATCCAAAGCTGCTTTCCACTAAGCATCCAACTGAAAACTGCAGCGTGGAGGAGGTTCCTGCCAATTTTCAGTTTTGTATGCTCTGGCATGCAGATGGAAATATTTTGGTGCAAAAGTTCTTTTCCCTCTCCAGCAGCATTCTTTTTCCACTCTTCACAGATTCTGTAACAGTACCACTATTTCTTTTTGCTGTAATTTGATAATTTATTTTTACACGACCAGAACTGGCAGTTCTATACGAGCTCTTGAACACAGCAGAAATATCTACACAGGCAGGTGCAAGCAGACTCTGCGTACAGCCTGAGCTGGCTGCATACACAGCAGTGGCAATCTGCAAGCAGTTTGGCTGCACTAGCATGGATGTCCCCTGGCTAAGGCATTTCTCCATGCCCAGGCATTGCACCACTCACGTAGCTTCTAGTCAAGACCCGTTTAACTTCTGCAGAAGTTTGTCAGGTGCCAACTGTATAAATATGTCCCCATGTGCTCTGAGGCCCAAGCATCAAAAGGCAGGATATGCTTCGTGCAGCTGGCCAGAGGCATGATATATGCTGAGGAGCATCCTCTCATAAAGCTGCAACTGCTGGAGAAGAGGCAACCTCCCAGTAACTCAAATGGAAGCCCAACAAACCTACTAGGGTCAACTGAAAATTAGCACCAGATAATGTGATATAGCACTCGTGAAGAGTTAATAACGACAGTCAGAGGAAAAGTACAACCTGCTACCACAGTCTCAAAACAGAAATCAGTGTCCCAAATTTATTTGTGTGTTTGGCAAGTCACAGAAAGGGTTTTATACTCACTCCTCTAGCAATAAATAAATAAATAAATAGATAAATAAATAAATAAAAGCTGTTTTGGTGACTCAGAACTCGCCAGATGCAAGTTCAGTCAAGCATCTGTCTTGAAAATACTGAAATACCTCAGGTAGGTCATGTAGGCTTTCGGCCTGCCAGTCTTGACAGCATTCCTTTGTTGACTCATATTTGCTACCACAGCTTTATTTCTACCTTAGCCTTTCCTGTTTAAATTCATTTTCCACCTTGAATGACACACTTCAGACTATTTTAGCAGACTATTCTAATAGAAAACCTTTGACTAGGGCAGGACTTTTGTCAACACGGACAAAGTCAGGATCCAACAAACTCTACTTACAAATGCATGGGGTCAGTCTAGACATCTTCTCTGGTGAACAGTAAAGTCTGTCATTTTGCTTCCCATCATTTGTACATTAGACAAGTTTTAGTGTATAGAGCCTGAAATAATTTTGAAACTACTTCTAATTTTGCTTTTGGGAACAACTCTCTTTAGAGGCATAAGAAATTAATTAAATAAAGATTTATACTTAAAAGCATTAATTAAGATTTCTCATAAGATGATTACATTGCTTAAAACTGTTTTACTCTGTTTTCTAATATTGGACCAAATATATAATTAAGCAAGATGTCCTGCAAGGGAAAAAAAATATTTTTTGAGAACAGTTTTGGCTTCTTATGCAGCTGTGGTTATCCATGGGAGATTATTTGCCTTTTTTTGTTTGGTGAAAAAGAAAAAAAAAACAAAAACACTTGAAAAAGCAAAGACTTTGACACAACTAAGAGTAAAGTCTCAAGAACAGTTCAAAGAATATTACTCCTTCAATAATAAAAGAATGATGCTCCTCTTTCTTTTGAGTTTGCAGATGAATATTCTAAATAGCATATTTACTATATTTTGCTATAGCTTGCCTGGCATTGGCAGACCTCTCTTAGATGTCAATTAGTAGAGAAGATGAATGTCTATGTAAGGAGCTAGTTGAAATCAAATATTAGAAATACGTGGTTATATACTTTCTATATAATTTTATAAATTTGTCTGGATTCATTTTTTTTACATCACTCCTTCAAAACTTACGAATTTTTTGTAATAAAAACTTCATTTATGATTTTCATATGTGGTCTGAAAATGGTGCTGGGAACAAACGCTGAAGAGAAGATGATGCTAGAAAATTTTCTATCTCCATATACACAAAAGACACCTTTCATAAATAAGATTATTTTTTAAGTTTATTTGTGCAATTCTATTATCCAATTTGTACACTTATATAAAGTATATGCAGATATATACATGTAAATATTAGTAGCACACCATATGTTGTATCTAAAAGACAGAGTATCCAGATCATGTCCAAACAAGCAGGAAGAATTAAAAAACTGATCAACAGAAAGGTATGAAAATGGAACCACTCAACTAATTTTTAAAGCAGCATATGAGAGAGAGAAAAAAACATATTGAAACTAATAAACTAAGAAAAATGAGGTTCCTTCAGAAAGGTAAAACGGATTGTGTGAAATAGGTCAAATAGCAGACTGCGAGAGGAAGTCTCTTCCCAATAGCAGGGGGTCTCTCCTGATCCTGCCAGTGACACAAGGTGGTCAATCAGACAGCTACTTTCATCCTGTGTGGGACACGCAGACATTGGGACACATGATGACCAAAACTAAGTATTTATAGGACATTTATTTAGAAGCTTTATGAGATATATAATGAAAGATATGTCATGCATAAGCAAGTTCTTATTTGGCTTATAAAAAAGAAAATGTGGGAATTTTCAATTGAACAGCAGCACAAGAGAGAGGAAGGACTTCTAAATAGGAGAAATCAAGAGGCACAATTTGCTGGAAAAAAAAAAAGGATCTGAGACTAAGAAAGAAGCAGGCTTCAGATGAGAAACAGGAGGGAAGAATGTAGCAGTAGCAGAGGGAAAGGAAGGAAAGGAACAAGGTAAGAAAAGATGGGCATGAGAAAAGACACCAAAGGACAGTAAGACTAGAAAAGTATATATTCATTACTCCACCTCACATAATGAATGAACCATCTGATGCTTCACTTGGGAATTAACATAAAATTTAAGAGTTTAGGCCTCAGACTTCAAAAAGGTCTTCAATCCAGCAGTGAAGTGCGAGCATTTCTGAACTTAAAAGTGAAAATATAGAAATGAAACCATAAACGACACTATGCAACAACACAGCTTACAATACTTAACTGATTAGTTTCTGTCTTCTCCTAACTGAAAGTGGTGGGAGAAGTGAGTTGAAATGATTGTGTAAACACAAACCTTCAAGTCTGGTTCAGTAAGGTCAACCTTATCTGAGTCCATCAGTAATCAACAGAAGGGTTAAATGAAGTTTTATATTTTACCTCAACAGCTTGCTTCAGTCTGCACGTAACATTTCCAGGTTTGTGTGCTTTCCTGAAATATATCTGGTCTTGATGTCGGAGACAGGACAGTGGGCTAAGAGGAGCACAGCTCAGCCCCACTGGGCATTTCTTCTGTTTTTACTGACTCGGATGCTTCAGTAAGCCAGTCGCGCAAAATACAAGTTACTTGCAAAAGGACAGGAAAATTATCCAACAGACATCATCAACCAACAGACAAGGACCAAAAAATATCATCGGGTAAAGTTCAAACTGACTCATCAGCATTTAGAAAACTCAACAATGGAGGCAGGGAATTAAAGAAACTGGGACTGAAACAATATTTAATCACATTGAAGTCTATATGACCAAATTGTGTACGTATTTAAAATACTCCCCTGTCCACAGAAAGGGAGATAAAAGCTCCAATTTTACCAGCATAGTACCTTTTCAGGGAGAGCACATGATAGCTGTTTTTGTAAGATTCTTCTGAAACCTGACAATTGCTCATTCTGACTGGCAAGTACAGAACTGATGTTCATGCCTAACTGAATTGTATCATAATTAACAAAGGATAAAAATGATTTTACGTGTAACATATATCAACAAGCCTACAATCCAAGCATGTGCTAGAAGACATTATAAAATTTCCGCTGCCCAAAATTAATAACACAGCTCCTAGTGAAACAGATAAGATAAAATGCTGGGCAGGTGTTTGTGAAATCTGCCTCAGGCTAAAACATATCTTCAAGCAGCCTACGAATAAAGAAAAACATCCTTAAAGGTATTCAGGCACTGCCAGCCTGCTGAAATCAATTCTAAGTTGCAGTCCTTACATGCAGGCCTCTACCTTCAACAACATGGTATATAATGATCCACTTAACCATTCTGCACATTTGTTCATAAAAACAGCTACAGATTATTGACCATAGGATAACATTCTAAATGACAAGAAACTAAGCAAAAAAGATGAAGCCATCTGACAAAAAAGCAATTATCTAAAAATGTATAGACCGTGAAGTCATCCGTTAACTAGACAAACTGGAAACCTGACAACCTACTATAGTTCAATAAATATAGGAAAAGCAGAAACGCCAAGGAAAAGCAGCAGACAGCTACTCCCATGCTTTTAGGTTATATCAAAGCCTTCTTACTTCTATGAAGGCGATATATTAGCCTTAGTGTTTTGAGTTTGACCCCAAGCAGCTAAGAGAGATACACATGGAATACAGCAGATGAAAAATAAAAGTTTTCATAATAGTTTTTTTTGTTGTTGTTGATTTTTAATAAAGCAATAGAGAAATAAAAGTGCTTTACAATTCCCCAAACATAGCTTTAGAAAATCATACGTTATAAGACATGAATTCCTAAACAAATTATACAGTAAAAATTTACATACTTTAACATGTAAAACCTGAAGTATGATCTGTTAAAGAGAAGGAACACTTTTCTGTGACTTGGTATTTTGCCGTATGGCTCCTCGTCAAGATTTTTTTAAAAAAAAAAGGAAGAAGGAAACACTTGGAATAGTAATTTCCTGTGAAGAAAGTATCCTAAGAGTTATGTAAAAGTTGGCTATGTAAATTCTTTTAATTAACTCATACCATTTTTTCTGGTTTATGCATTTTTTGATGTAATCTAACTAGTAAAACACAGAGCATTGCAATCTTTTGCACCATTTGGTGTACAATTCAATGAGTGGCCAATTCTCCAGATAGAAACAGCCATGGACCTAAATCTTCCTATGGCCTGGGGCCACCAGAAAGAAACCACACATGGAAGCTAAATCCTGAGGAAGTTCTAGAAGCAGATCTGAGGTAGAAGATTGCACCTTCCCTACAGAAACCAAGTCCTGGAATACGCATATGGAGGAAAGTGGTTTTTTAACTGTGGAGAGGCAAATTCTCCTTTCCAATTGAGGTTGTGATGTGCCATACTCTTGTGGGACAGGGGTGTACAGCTGACCTCGTACCAGCCCACAGTGGAACAGGAAACTCAGGTACAAGCATTACAAAGGCTACAGGTAGGTGGGGGTCTTGGCAGCATGGCTGCTAAAGAATGAAGAAGCCGCAGTTCTCGTAGTATGTACACCGTGAGGAGCAGACTGGCATAGAATCATAGAATCATTCAGGTTGGAGAAGACCTCTAAGATCATCTAGTCCAACCTTTAACCTAGTACTAAAGCACACCACTAAACCACGCTACTAAGTTCTACATCCACACGTTTCTTGAAAATCTCCATGGATGGTGATTCAACCATTTCCCTGGGCAGCCTATTCCAATGCTACACAACACAAGAAGAAATTTCTCTCAATATCCAACCTAAACCTCCCTTGGCACAATTTGAGGCCACCCCCCCTCATCACTTGGTGTTTGGGAGGAGAGCCTAAACTCCACCTCACTATAGCCTCCTCTAAGGCAATTGTAGAGTGTGGTAAGTGTCTCCACTGAGCCTCCTCTAAGCTAAACAACCCCAGCTTCCTCAGAAGTCTTGTTCTATAGACCCCTCACCAGCTTCACAACTCTTCTCTGGACATGCTCCAGCATCTCAATGTCCTTCTGGTAGTGAGGGGCCCAAAACCGAACACAGTATTCAAAGTGCAGCCTCACCAGAGTCAAGTACACTTCAATCACTTCCCTAGTTCTGTTTTTTCTGATACAAGCCAGGATGCTGTTGGCCTTCTTGGCCACCTGAGTACACTGCTGGCTTGTATTCACCCAGCTATAGACCAATATCCACCCCCAAGTCCCTTTATGCCGGGCAGCTTTCCAGCCACTCTTCCCTCAGCCTGTACAATTTCATGGGGTTGTTGTGCCCCAAGTGCAGGACCCAGCATGTCCACCCAGGGTAGTATGGGGAAGAAGAGCTCCAACCTCACTGCCTTCTCTGAAGATGGTGTAACCTTCTAAACTAAGCTCTGAGGTAGTCAGCCACAACAATTCCTGAGTCTCCCAAATCAAAACAAGGCGGTATAGTTTTGCAAAGTTCATTTTTACATGCATATTACAATGGCATTGCACAATACTCTAATACCAAATTCACATTAAAAGGAAAAAAAGAAAACTCCTGCCAAGCATCTGAAAGATATGATGACAACTAATCTAAAGGGAGCTCCCTGAAGTGATAAGTAGGAATTCTCCTCCTGAGAGTGAACAGAAGTATGTGAAGCAACCAGAGCAATGCATAGCTCAGTCAGAGCTGGGATGTTATGTCTTTAAAGATATGCTCTAATTTAAAATACAAAAACACAAGCTTCAGGCAGAAAAAGAAGCTACTGGACAAGCTTTTTGGCTTGTGTTATGACAGTCGGAATGGATTATTACAATTTCCCAGTCTGGCTTTATCCGCTGAAGATATTTAAAATTATGTTTTGCACAACAGAGATTAAGCTGGAGACACATGCCAAGACTCTAGAGAATTACTGTGAAACCTGGTAGTGATTTCTCACAGCAAGAAGGCTCTTCACTCTCGCCAAGTTTAAACCTGGTTGAAGAAAACAAGTGACAGAGCACCAGCAAGAAGAAACCTGAAACGAGTGGCATACAATAAAAACATCCTTTTTTTTTTTTTTTTTCCCCCCCCGCTGGAAGAAGCTCCTGTCAAGTTCATGGGCATAAACAAAAGAAAAATGCCCTCAATTCCAAAGCTGACCTGACTGAGCAGATAGCATTCTTGGGCTGCCATCACAACAGAAACATTTAATCACAAGCCTGAGTCACTCTGCAGGTTCTCAGAGCTCAGAGCCAAGAAGAAGGCTTTTTTTTTTTTTTTTTTTTTTTTGTATGCCTACAAGTAAAAAGAGTGAGAAACATAAAACTTGACTTCTATCCAATACATCCAGACTAGCACTCAAACTGAAATGACCTTCTGCTCTGCTGAATGGAAAGGTGCTATTTAAGACCAAACAGACTGAAAATTCTGGTCTCACTGAGCACGAGGGGAAATTATAGTAACAAAATTAGAAAATACAAAGCTTTCACCAGAAGTAGGTAGTGATTCCTTCTGAAGTTTTATGTTTGTTGGCTTTTGTCTCCGGTTGTATTTTTATAGGAACACATTCTAAAGTAAGTCAACAGGCAAACCAGCATCTTCTGTGGTCTAATGCTAAATATTGACTTTTGGATATAGTATTTTTGAATGGATGTTTAAGTAGACTGAAATAAGATCAAAATCAGATGCTCGTTAATTTTTTCTATTTAAAAGTAGCAATTCTATGTCAACAGAGTCAGACAATTTACAGCAAGAATATACTATATTATGTTGCAGTTTCTTGTTATCTGAAGCCTTTCAGACAGCTTAAAAAAAATTATTTCCTTCTCTGTCTGGGCCTTGTTTTTCAGAAAAAGTCACTCACCCTACTCATGCTGTTTGGCTTAAAGGAACTCCTGATAATGCAGGAGTTTGAAGAGCAGATATAAGGAGCAAATTTTTTTCACTCATGCTATGTTAAATGGCATAGATAGAACACAGTAAATAGTATGATGAAGCATAGAGAAGCAGACAGCAAAAAATTAGAAAGAATTACTAAAATGCAGAGACAAGAAAGAATTACTGAAATACAGAGACAAGCCTTCATTTGTAAAAAAATATTTGTAAAATACTTCACTTATAAAAAGTATTGAGTACATATTTTATGTGAAATGTGTAGCATTCACATTTCTAGTTAAAATATAAGAGTCTAGGCCATCTACATGTACATATACCAGCCCAAAGAATCTTCAGGGAAGAAATCCTGCAGCACTAAAGGGAGTAAAACCACATTCTGACATACTGCTGGAAAGAGGATAGACTGAAAGCTGTTTCTTTACAGTTTGCCATTTTGCTTTTTGTCAGCTTTGGAAAGCACCATTCAGGAAGTGACAGGCTGTCAAAAAATCAGCAGTAAAGTAGAGGAACAGCAAAGAAGGGTATTCTTAAAATGCTTATACACATTGTTTATACTAATTATATTCTACTTAAAAAACCCACAAAGCAAAACAAATGAACAAATCCCTTTGTTGCTGTAGGGTATATCAGAATCTTCTATCATTGCAGTGTGTCCCTTCATGCTTCCAAAGGGAATAGGTGAAGAATCAGCATGGATCACAGAATGATGGCACACATTTATATACCTGTTAAATGTCATTTAAATTACTTTGTATAACAGAACACTTCTGAAATATGGTCTTACACATTGTGGCAAGACCGTATTTCCCCCTCGCAGGGATGCTCCCTACGAGATATTGATAACTCTAACCATATTTACAGTCCTCTACAGATTGTTCTGAAATATATATAGTACACAGAATTAATAGTCCAATCAGCTCCAAAATACAGAGAATACAGAAAGAAATATAGAATATATAGAATATAGAAAGCATCTTAAATCCTAACATTGAAAGACAACAAGTAAAATCCAGAGCAGACATTTTGTACCAGACTAACGAAAATAAATGCCAGATCTTGGGAAAACACAATTAAAAAAAAACAACCAACAAACAAACAAAAAAAACCCACAACCACACCACAGTTCTGAGTTCTGAAGTTCTGAACAACTTTGTCATTGTTTTTGTACTTCAAAGGTGAAAAACATTTTTTTTTTCCAAAAGTCCCAGGAACATTCCAATACTCATCTTCAAAAAGTTCTCCAGATGTAAAATTCATAAATGATTGGGATGAAAAAGAGAAGAAAGCCTCACAGGAAGCCTGAAGCTGATGGACTTGTGAAAAACTTTTCCAAAGCACTAGTTTAGATTCTCAGAGGAAAGTAAATATCAGTAAAGAGAGAGAAAGCAGAGATGACAAATGATCAAGCTTTGACTTATGGAATTAAAGAGGGTACATGCAAAACATTTGCATTCTTTCTCTTGTGAAGATTTAATTCATAGCAATTTATAATCTTTATACAAAGCACTTTCAAAAACACTTTTTTTAAGATTAAACAGATCTTTATAATAATATTAAATATTATGTCTTTAATAAAAAGTAGATAAAGTAAAGATAGCTTGCTTCAAACACAAACAAACAAGAAACAACAAAAAACAGGTGCCCTTAATTGTAGAAGTATAAGGGAAAATAGCATAACCATTAAAATAGCTACCAGATGTTATAACACCATTTGCTTCATTTCTAATGGGAAGTGTGAAGTTTCCTCAAGATTTTGTTTACAGACAATTAGAACATTGGCAAATTTTCACCATTCCAACCACAAGCTTATACTTTTTTTCAGAAAGGTTCATTTAAAATGGTTAGTCCATTCCTTAATGAAAATATTAGGAGTAAAATTTCTGCCCTAGTTCTGTACATCCATTTTGCAAAGCAGCTCCAAGTCCCCCCTTTTTTTTTGCTTTGATCTGGAATTTGTTACACATTGCTCTAATGTGCAAAATATCACTTCTGCCACTGTGATGAAATTCTGTACAACTATTACAAATTTCAGATTGTATAGGCATAGTACAGACTAACTAGAGTTTGGCAGCCACATGTCTTGTAAGGCAGCCCCTGAGACCTCACAGCTACTCAGACATTTAATGGATCACTCCCCAAAAGAGAGAGAGACTGTTTCTTTTGGAAAAGGCAGTCGCAGAGTATAACCTCGTTTGCTTTGTTCTCCAAGCACTAGAACAGAAACTTAAGAGATGCTTCTTACGTGCCTTCCATGTACAACAGAAGAGGACTGCCACATGACATAAATGCATTAGCAGAGGAAAGTGCTGTGCTAAAGGGGTACAAGGAGCTGGTAAAGTCTGGATGGGCCAGATCATTTATTCCTCAGTGGCTGACTCATAGGTAACATCATTGCAACAGCTTCTAATCAAATTCTGTAGAAACCAAGGATTGTTTTCTTAGACAAAATGAGTCTTTACAGGGAGATCTTTCTCTCTGCACCTAAATGATCCAGAATAAGCTTAAATATTCCAAAGCAGTTCTAGAAAGAACATGACAGAACCATGTCCACTACATTTGTGAAATTGACATTCATTTGCAAATGCAAAAGTTTGTCTGATCTTTATTTAGCACTTTTGATTCCCAGCAACTGGAAAAGGTATTAAAGCTATTGTATACTATTAGTAAATAGTTTTTAATGTTGTTCAGAGGTTATTTCGCATGTCAAAGAAATTCTGCCCGTGCTCCTGCCAGCCTGCTAGCTCCCAGTTTTTCAGTAGTGTTGGAACTCACTGCATGACTACCTTAAATATATTTTCCCTTAAAGTACCTGTAAACTCTTGGTGCACAAACAAACAAACAAAAACCAGTTCTAAATTACATGAATGTCTCAGGAATAAAGTACTGCCTGAAGGCCTGTAAGAAAGAAGTCTGCCAGAAGCAGCACAGTTCACATAAACATCCTGCGGTCATCAGCAGCCCAAGGTAGAATCCAGCTCTGAAACCCACTACAACTTATGCACACAGGACATACCAGAAATGCTCTAGATTTAGACGTGTATAAAAAGGAACCAGGAAAAAAAATGCTACTAATTTTAACTTTACTTTTATTTACTAATACTTAGGTAAGCAAATACATCCCACCATAGGTTACACAGGAGGTTTATTTTCTGAAACAATAAGCTCTCTCAATGACCTAACATGCGTTCTTGGTGACCTAATATTTCAACTGACAAACAGTGTTATTTTAGGTTATGAAAAAAGGGAGAGAGTTTAAAGGTACTTAGCTTTGTATATAAGTATTTCGACCTGGTAAATGAAAGGGTTTCAATCCAAAAACCAAATTCGAAATCTCATTCCTGTAACTTAACTCTATTTCTCAATTATGCAAAAAACGTGAAGTACCTTTAAAAAAAGATAACATGCAGAATGAGATTGCAAATATAAAGACAAAGTGTTGCTTTGCTGCTAGTGCAGAACTGCATAACCTAATAAGCCACACAATGGCAACAAAGCAATGCTGAATTGACGCTACCAGATTTAATGATAAATGACATGATGAACCTAGCATGAATAAAATGTATCAAGCAAGATATACATAACACCTCCTGTAACAGCATTCATTTTAGCCCTAGCTTTGCAGATCCCACATTTTCCTTGTTTTTTCTTCACTTCTATTATTTCTGCTGAAAAATAACATAGAGTAACACAGCAAGGTGTCACAGAGCTCTCAGGGTTTATATACATCCTCCCTCATTTTCTATACAGCTTAAAAATCTTTCCTGGTCATCATGACATTTCTTCCTCTGCAGACAGGCAGCAATACTAGCTTTCCAACCGGAATCGACAGCTTGTGGGTGGCCATATCTTTGCACCATTTGGATAGTTTAGAATATGTGCTAGGGAAGACAGCCACTTGTTTAAGTCACACCCCTCTTCATTTCTGGCTGAGGTCAATCTGTAAGAAACGCCATGAAATTTGGAGTTGGCTACAATAAGAGGGATTCCCAGAGCATCCTCAGATATTTACATCTTCAGGATAATCTTGATCAATTCTCACTCTCCTATGTTTCAGTGCTATAGCTACGATAGTTAGTTGTTTTTTTTTAAAGTTCTAACCAGAGGTGTAGAACTCCTGCAATTTGCACAACATACTTCTGAAGTTTACTTTCAAGAGCTGCAAAGACCTACTAAATCCATTCAGCAACAAGCATAAAATGAAATCAAACTATAGCAGTTTCACACTCAAAATATAGTGAGTTTGAGATATCAGTCACAACAGTATAATATATAGCAAAAGGAGTATTCCTAACCGCAAATTGCACAGTATACAATCTCAAACTATTGTTTGTAATCTCTGTAGCCAGAGATTGCCTGTTCCCATACCAGCTTGGAGCAGAGCACAAGCTGACCATAAAGCATTTGCCATGCCTTTCCCCCTGATTTTGTAGCAGCTCAACACAGGTTGCGGCCAGACTGCTAAGCAGAGTAAAACTACTACAGCTTTTCAGCACTAAGGCCCAACAGCCTGCAAATAGCCAGAAAGGATGGGATTCAGGCCCAGATTAAGGCACCTACACTTAATGTAGTTTAATCTCCAAATCAGTTGTACGCAAACACCATTTGTATATCCCGATCGTATGTACTACGTAGGTTCATCTACGTATTCACCTAGTGTGGTGAAATGCTCAGAAGTCTTCTGCAGTAGCACATGACATTGGCAGCAGCTGCTGACAGCAGAGCAGCCTCCTCCTTGCTTATGGACCATGAGCTGCTCAACAAAGACAGTCCCAAAAACTTTACCGCCACCTACATCCCTAGCCAAGCTACTGCCAGAGAAGCTGTTTCAAGAACAAAAACTGTCTGTCACAGACAACACAGAATAAAATGGTTTGTTGGTTAACAAATCAGATGGTGACATGGGATTTGTGGATTCAGTTCCTTGCTTTGCAACTTCACCAATCTTCGGTAAATCCATTAATGCTTAAACATATTCACATTAGAACACTTTAACAACATATAATTCAAGCACTCATTACTTGCTTACATCTCACCATCAGTGGGTACAGAAGTCTTCTAACTTCACCTCCAGCAAGAATTCAGTTTTTGGTTTTGTTTTTCCACCACTTACCGCAGCAACAGCAGCATCAGAAACTATCATCTTCGGAAACCAGCTTTGGTCAGGCTGCCTATCCCGAGTTCAGGAGTCCCTGTCTGTCTGTCCCTGGTATCTGGACTGATTTCACTAGTTGGGGAAGCACTTACCTGCTCCTTACCTCCACATAAGAACCACTTTTATGTAATTATCATCCAGTCCTCAAACCTTTGAATGTGAGAGCCTACTGGTTAAAGTACTTCAAAAAGTTGAGCTTTTCAATTCCATCTTTCTCCTATAAAATGCAAGGGACATTAAACCCTGGGGACTTTACTCAGGTAATGTGGAAAGCGTCACCTATAAAACTTTGCAGCCCTGATGTGTTTTCCCTAACATTAAAAGCAACCACTTTATCAACTCTTTATTACAAGCAGATAATTATGACTCTCCTTGATGGCAACATAATGCTTGTAAAAATCCAGTCTAAGCTTACTGAAACTACACACAGTCCTATTATTAATCACAAAGAACAATTAGGGTCCATGCACCTGAGCTTATTTTGCATAAGCAATATATTCTTTAAAGTTTGTGTGCACCCACAAACAGAGCTTTCCTATGTTTCCATTTAAATAAATGAAAAGGAAACAGTAATATTTAAAATGCTTAACATTGTTAAAAAAAAAAACAAAACACAAACAAATCTCTTATTTTTATATTGAAGTCAAACAACTTTTATTTGTCTTAGCTGTAAAAGTCTGCATTTTTTTCCACCTTTGGCACATGTTTTTAAACATGAAAGTTTAAAAACAACTCTGTGCCAACTGTCCAAACCACAGCAGGTAGTAAGGTCAATGAATGGGATTATTCAGCAGGCTGACTACCTGCTCTAGTGGGTATGCTTGAAAAAGTAGTTCTTATACCTATTTTTCACCAACTGTTTGGAAGATTCCCACTAATTATGGGATACCTGAGGAAGCTGCTTGAACTTGTTCACCTTTGGGAAAATAGGAGTGGTTCCCACCTTTATTTTATTTTATTTTATTTTATTTTATTTTATTTTATTTTATTTTATTTTATTTTATTTTATTTTATTTTATTTTTTACCAGTGTTTCTACTTTATTCACTTTGGTCCGGGGGACTCTGAAAGAAACCTCAGGTCCAGCAGACACAGAGGTAGGACAAGATACTAAACACTCTAATAAAAATCAGAGAAAAATAGATTATAAATTAAATAAAACAAATGCTTCTTCCCCACCCCCCCCAAAAACAAGAAAACAAACAAAATACACCATGACTATTTAGCAATTTTGTGCTTTTATGTGAATACAGTTTCTGCTGTTGTGTATCAGATTTGGCAACAGTAGGCTGAAAAATTAAACTAAAACAATAGAATCATCAAGAACTTACAAAAAAAAAAAGAATACGCTGTAATATTTCAAGAGCAAGTACACATTTTATGTGTTTTAAATCATTTAACACATCCTGTAAAATGACTTGGACTTATGGAAAACAAGCCTCCCTCCTTCCAGCACTCCTAGGAAAGTTTGACTACATTTTACCCCAAATCAAATTCTTACTAATTCAGCTTACAGAAAAACTTCATATTAATACAACTGAGAGTCAGCATCAGAGAATACTGAAAATGAGCATCTGCAGGTAAAAGCAGCTGGAAGCCTCTTCACTTGTCCATATTTAAACAGCTTCAGAAATAGTTTTGTAGAATCCCCTCCTCAAAATTCAAAGCCAAATTCTCATATTTGCTTAGATTATCTAGTGCTCAGGCCCTCTGACTCATTATTTTTCTAAAAACGTGCACAAAGTTAACTGGATTTTTCATCTGTTCTTCCCCTCTTGTCAGGAAGATGCAAGTCTTGGTATTTCCAATTTAAAATGATTACGTTTTTAAACAAATCTACTGAAAATCCAAAATTTTAAAATCTCCGTATAAACATTTACTGCATTTCATCAGAAATACAACCGTGGAAGAAAAAATATTAGTATTAACATAGATAAACAGCACTCTTTTTTTTTTTTTTTTTTAAATCTTGAAAACTAGTCCGTTTTTATTTAAAGCAAGGCCTCTGGTATGAGTTTCAAATTAATGCATTAATTTGATCAATACTTCTTGATTTTACTTTCAAAGGAAGGGGAGTAAAGAATAAAAAAGGCCAGGCCAGCAGCATAGCCAAGGTACTGGAAATATCTTTCCTAACACCAGTACTGCTGTTTGGTACATTTTACTCTTGTATTATTAATTCTCAAAGATAGTGGAAGATTTTCTTAGTTTTATAGAAGCACAATGCAACAGAAACATTACAGTGTGGTTAAAAAGCATTCATCAATATTATCTGAATTTGAGGAATATATAAACTGCAATACATGTCAGACTATGTGGAACTTCCTGATGTTTCAGCTTGGCTACTCAGTGCCTCTGCAGGTTAACTCATCAGAATGCAACTCCAAATATTTAACTGGGTGTCATCTATTTAAATATACCGCTATACTAAATATGGCTCTTGTGATCAACAGTTACCTGGACTGAACATAAATGTCAGCAGACAGTCTTGCAGTGCCAGAATAATTACAGACCATCTTTCCATTACTACTTAAAAGCAGGACATTTTTTCAACCACAATTACAACTGTTAAAAGTATAAGGGCTTTATGTATATAAAAAGACGAATACGGAACCGTAGGGGTAACACAGTTTGTTTTGTTTGATTTGAAGAGAATTATTTATTATATCTCAAAGTATGAATACAGATAGGACTACCCAGTCCTGCAGATTCCCTCAATCAAGCATCTATTAACTACAAAAGACATGCATTTTGATACTCAGAAGAAATCCAACTTACTTTGCAACTAGCAAGGTAAACAAATTCTTCACCAAGATGTTGTCTAATCCTATGCAGTCCAAGTGTCTAGCGTTGGAACAGAAAGTAGCCTCCATGCACATAAAAAGTAGCAATGATTACAAACAAAACAAAAAGCCACACATGAAAAACAGAAGTAAAAAACAGCCTTCCCACAGCTATCGAATTCACAAATTATCCTGCTGCCTACTTCTTTGGGTGTGTTTGACTGTGCTCAGTGAGGAGCTGAAAAACTTCTGTATTCGTTTTCCCCATTAAAAAAGGTGCAACAGAACATTTTGTTCCTCTGCACATCCATTTACAGCTCACCTGGCTGTTACCACAGGAACGTGTGGATTGTTCAGCACTGCGTGACGGAAAAAAAGAGAGTTGGACAGTCTTAATGCATGGAGCTGAGATGATTTAGTGGTATCCAGAGTGTCATAAAGTGCACCACAAACTGGGAAACCTAATTACTCTTAATTTCATGGCAGGCTTCCGAATTCCCCTTAGGAATCCCGGACTGCCTCTCATAACAGAACTTACAATTGGAGAATTTCTTCCTCGGAGGTGGTGCTACAACTTACTAGAGGCCAGTGCAAAACCATAGCTTCCACAAGTTTTGGGAATATGCACTTTTATACAGGAAAATTTACCACAGACTATGGTAGACTCTTCCAAGTTTATTTCAGTTAGATAACAAAATTGGAACTGACTTACAACAGAGAGCATTAGTTATAGATACTGAGCCATAAGAACCAAAATAATGCTCTTAACAGTGTTGAGATTTTACATTATCAATAAAAAGTTACTCCAAAGTTTTCAGATTAGTCTTTAATCTACAGGAAAAATCTTCCACTGATACATTCTTGCCTCTTTCTTCAGAGCAGAGATTATTTGGCCAAACAAAAGGAGTTAAGCACCCCTGGTTCCTTGGGGACCATATTTTAACAGAAAAAGTAATTATAAACTACAAAATAATTAGGATTAAGGCTGACAATGAATTATTAAAAATAAGACAAATTCAGAGTTAAAGCTGTGAATTATTGCTTTCAAGAAGTCACAGTTCATTGAAAGTATTTAAGCACATGCTTTGTACTTAGATGATGCAAAATCAAGATCATATCGTCGAAGTCAAAACAATAAATCTAAGCATATTCACACTGAAAATCCTCAGCATCAGGAACACACTTAGCCAATTCCCACTTATTGGAGAAAACTAGCCAGCCTTTCTCTGAGTTTTGCTCTCTCCAATTTTTTTTTTTTAATTTTAATTTTTTAAGGCTGTGTATAGGTGTGTGTGAAAGGGAGTGGTTGGTAGTTTTACTGCAGTTTATGCTTAATTAAGATGTTCCACACTCCTTCCCTGTAAGCACTTGCTTACTGTGGACTCATTCAAGTCACCATTTGAGTAACTTGCAGGGTAGTGGTAAAAGTCAGTTCCCATCTCCCAAAGCAGGGTGTCACTTCTGTACCACTTATGCCTGTGTTTCCATTGGCTCTGTAGAAGTAAGAAACAGGTCTTTTTGGAAAGCATACGCACTTACTGACGAGTAAACAACATTCAGCCAGGAAACACGCTGAAATAGAGCAGACTGCTGCAAACAGCATTAAGGACTGCAATTCCAGTATCTACTTCACGTAGTCCACAGTAATTCTATCTGGAGGCTTTTTACTGCAGTTAAGTTTAGTAATGAAATAGTTGAAGTCCAATCTTGAAGGAATACTACAATGGCTACTTCTACATGGACTGAGGATGCCAGTACAAAACTAAAAGCAAGTCCTGGAATGGCGCGATGGATAAACATGTCCCACTGTTAATCCTGACTGTTAGGACAGTGGGACAAGGGGAAGAAGCGGGAGTGAAGACGCCTACATGGGAAAGGCAACTTTCCAAGTGCATAGCTACAAAACAAAAGCAACTGAATTTTAATACCTTGCAAACAGGTATGAAAATAACCTTTCCAAAATATGTGCTGTTACTGTAAATAGGTATACACAAGTATGCCTACTGCACATATTTTTGCACATGCAAACATACACCAAAGCCAACCTTCGCACACATGCCTGAGAGCTAAAGGCATGTTAGCGCTCTACTAATAGGCAACAGCCACAGCATCAGTGAAAACATACAACAGGAGCAAACTCCAATTCTACCTCAACTTCCCACAACCACAAAAAAACAAAACCTCAAACCAAAGTAGCAGCATAAGATAGCACAATAGGGTGGAGCTCAGGCTAAACATAAGGACAACAGTTTTGCCTGTATATACCTTTTGACCCTGTAACCATCCCTATGTACATACAGACACAGAGATTATTCACCTCCCTGCCCCTAAGGAGCCAAGGCAGGAAGTGAGGCTGCTGGACAAATAGGAGTGGACATTATTGGTGCTTTTGTACCATAAGTGTGTCTGCTTTGGGGGTATTTATGAATTAGGCTAGAAATTAGCATGAAATTGTGTGTGCACAGAACTGTTGCCTGCTGTTCCTAACTTAGCCAAACATTGTCAAATTAGCAACAACCACACTTCCCACTAAGGGCTATATATTTAAATGCTTTAAATCAGAAATTATTTTTGGATTTATGCGAACCAAAAAATGGGGTTTGGAGTTGTTTTCCTTCACAGAGGAAATAAACTCTACGCCCATACATTTGCTCTTTCTATCAAAAGTGGATGGCTGGATTCTCATTTGAATGTATAGAGACAAACCCTTAAACGAAGCAGCTTGAGATGTTACACAAACAACTTGAGGATAGAGCTTCCTTCTTTAAAAAATTAAAAGGAACTGAATGCACATACAGGGAGTAGAAATGTCATCTCAGACATGCAAATATTCTCAGAAAACCACTGACCAGATTGGGCACACAATTTTAATGGGGAAAGCAGTCTGAAGACTTCTTCAGAGGAAAGCGTTTATTTACAGAAATTGAATTTGATGTTATTTAGAGGATAGCTAGGAAGAAGAAGGCTAGAAGAACTGTTCGACAATACATTAAATAAATTATTGCAGTAGTCTTTAAATCCCAACTTTAATACAGCCCTCTAGTAAGCAAATGTATTAGCACAATCGTAAACAGAATAGACTTGATGGTCCATTGGTCTCTTTCAGTACAGTAACTTGTGTTCTAGGATATTTGCCACAATACATAAAAGCCAAAAAAGTTGTCATTGGTAGCATGTGGAATTAAACAAAGACACAAAGCAGGTAGAATTCAGCCCATGTTAACCTGTCATTCCACAAGATAGCTGCACAGTTCAGGGCCACTAGCTCAGTCTACTGGCTGGAAAGGTAACAGATCTCCCTGCTGCACCTACCATGCATGAGAACTCACAGTAACACAGGTTATTTATTAGTATTCCTGTAGTACAGTATGCGAATCCCCTTACTTAGTTACAGTATTTCTACCGTGTCTATTAGGACATGGGTGCATATACATTCCTCTGTATAGATATGACTTGTACCTCACCAGAGGGCTCTCCAGACAGCTTCTACAAATGACAAATTAACTTGAATAATAAACACAACTTTACATGCTCACTTCATCAAGACAGTAATTTATAGCACATGCCCAGCTTCCTTTAGTAAAAGCACAGATAGCCTTTATCTTTTTTTTTTTTTTCCACTAATCTTTAGTGGAAGAGAAACTAAGAATTTTAAACATGTCCAAAAATCTAACTCCCACAAGACTGAACTCAATGTAACAATGTTAAGTGAAGTCTGCAACTGGCAAAGAAATATTAACACATAGGTAACTTAGACATAGGTATTTTTCCCGAGAATATTAGATAAAGGCAAAAAGTGCACTATATATTTAGTTGTACAATTTCATCCCAAACAAGAAAGGTTTATTTCTTGTCTCTCATTTCTGCTCTTAAATGATGTTTCACAAACAATTCAAGAACTAAAAATTACTGACTGTCCAGTACTGAGCACTAATAAAAGTGATGCTGAAACACTGTACTATTCCATTATTTATTCAGAAAGAAATCACAATGTGTGGATACAGTCTGTTAAGCAAGATCAGTTTAACAAAATGTCTTAAAGGCTAGAACTAATCTATAACCTCAAGGAAAAAAAAAAACTAAAAAAACTTGTAATCGATTTTGAGCCACCAACACTAAAACAGTGATCACTTAAATTTATTGGTGTAATCATTTAATAGGAACAACATACATCTAGTAAAAATAAAGCAATAAACACATTTGATTGAGCAAATAAATAAAAAATAAAAAAAACCTGCTCAGTACAGAACAGATCAAAAAAGTCCCACCAGCCCCAAACATCAGCCTTGATAACACTTGCAAATTTTAGCAGTATGGATTGCAATATGTTTGTCACAAATGAATATGACAAACTTCTCATTGTAGGCTTACATTTCAAGAATCCATAACACAAAAACATTACTTGCAGCATACACTGAATAGGTGATATTGTACCTCCAGCATCAGAACAGCTGTAAGTCTAGATATACGATCTGAAGATAATAATCTCCAAAACCAATAACTGGTTAAAAGTAATCTTAAGGTTCACACACAACTCCCAACTTAACATTTTAACTGACTGTAAGCTCTCCATTTGTATGTCAGTGAACAGCTACTCACATAAGTAGTCTCTAAACTTCAGTGGAGTTACTCCTGAAGGTAACAGCTCATCAAAGTTCAAAATATATAATTCTTTCTTTAAAACATTCACACAAAAATACAAATGAAGCACCTAGAATCATCAACCTTACTTACAAGTTCATGATTTTTTCCAGTGTTACCTTTCTCACTTCTAAAGACAGAAGGGACCCAAAATTTTAGATAATACAAACTATAAGCAATAAAATTTCATTAACAATAAGAAATCCAAGAGAAGGAAGAGAAGGTGAAGAAAAAAAAAAAAAGGCTTAACAGGATCTAAAATGTCTACCCAAAATAGATTCCCCCACCCCTAAAAAACACACATATACACACAGATAATTACTGCTTACTGATTTTGGGGGAGGAGCTTATGTCCAGCAGTCACCCAACTAGGGGGAAAATCGTATAAATACTCAAGGGTGACACCTGAAATCATCAGCTTCTGCTCACTCACCAGTGGCAGAAGAACTCCTCACTAGAGGAGGATTTGCAACTCTACTGCCCTGCGTTGGAGCTCCACAACATTTTGGTATGCTATCATTTCATTTCATTTCATTTCATTTCATTTCATTTCATTCTATTCTGTTTGGTTTTGATGCTAACTTCTACAGGATACTTGCTTTCTGGCTGGTGAGGGAAGTGGGTGGATAGTTAAGGGACAGGGACAGCTTCCTTACTGCCACTGGAGGTATTTGAAAGGTGACAGATAAAAACTTGCTTTCAAACAAAGCAATATGAGATTTTAGCCATTGATGCTGAAAGGAGCCAGGACTTCATATTTCATTTGCTGTAGCATTAGAGAGAAGCGATAAGGTTATGGTGCGATGTCTGTAATAGCCACTGAAAACGCTTCTTCATTCCAGGAGTTGTGATATATGCAACTCCTGAACTTTGTTTTGGGGTCCTGGTGTAATTAGGAGAACAATCACTGTTTCTGAAGACAGTGGTTTTAAATAAGATGACACCTATTTAAAATTATTCTCTTTATAAAAGTGAGACCACTGCCTCTAAGCTCTCTCTTGTATATCTCATACAGACACACAAGAACTCAAAATCTTTAGTTAGCAATACTGATTCCCTTTTCCTTAGAGAACTTTTCACAGACAGTGAAAGCAGGAGAAAGTAATCACAAAATAATGATACTTTTAACACCAACAGCTTAAGAAAATTCATTTTTTTTTTAATTCAGAAGACACCGATCAACTTCTATTTAAAACAACTCTTTCTCCCCTTTCTAACACAGAACTGACCTGGAAACATGCATTTACAAATATCCTTACTGCTGCTGTTTTGCCTAAACATAGTCCATGGGAGTGATGGATATTTTTCTGAGCGATATCAGAAACAATCCAGCATCAAGGGGCCACATTTTCTACCATTCAATGTAAAGAGTCAAGGTAAGCCTACTATTTTTTGATGATCAACTAAAAGAAAATTATTTCTAGTGGGTCAATACATGAACAAAAGTTCTCTGTTTATACTATTGGTATTCAACTTTCACTAACAGTTTAGGTTTAATTTAATAAGATCATCACTGCAGAAAACTGGCAGTGGCACTGGCAGCTGCCTCCTGCTGATAAAGATGTACAGTTGTCTGATTTTTTTTTTTTTTGTTACACAATAATTGCTGAAAGGATACTAAGCAGAAACAAAACTGCAGCTACAGATCTGATTTTCAGTTGTAACACAACTGTCTGCATAATTATGCACACAAGCCAATAATCCTTAAGTGTCTTGGTTCAATGCCAAGCTTCCTAACAATGATCTGACATCTACAATATTCAGAACTTTTGTACTACTGTCATGATACCTCTATGCAAAATGCAAAATTTAAACATACATTTGATGCATATTACCAAATGCAGACCTGCTTAAGGCCTGGAAAGGCAAAATAAATCTGTCTATATATTTGTAAAAAAATAGAATATAAACCTCTCTATATTTGTTTTTCATATGTGATTTAAGCTTGTATTTGGTCAGACTTATCTCTTCTAACAACAAAACAATTCTAGCTTTACTATAAAAAGTTCTCTTCATAAACCAGTCTTAGAGCAGACTGAATATGCAATATATAATTGCAATGTTATACATACACTTGGTGATAACTTATTTCTTGTTACCTTTTCTGTCCACTGAAATCAAATGGGTGGTGACATTTAAGGTTTTAAAACTACCAGAGTTCTCTTTTATTTTTTCCATCCTTATGCCAAAGCCTTTTTAAATCTTGCAAAAACTACATACCAAAACTTCTGACTTCCTAGGTGCTGGTTATATTTGATGAACAGCCCCCCAGAATACAATCAGTACTCTCTATTCAAAGTTACTATCATTAAATTTGAGAGCACTGAACCCTCCCTGTAAATATCCCTCTCTCCCCAGAAGAGCAATACTTTTTTTCTTTTTGGACATCAGCAGGCTATTTAGAACAGTTTTCACTTTTGCTGTCTTTCACCTACTTTTAGCTGTAATAATCACACTTGGGCAGAAATGAGGAATCTGAATGAGGGACTCCGAAAAACAGATTTGCAAATAAGCTTCTCCTCACCAGAAAAAGAACATTTTAGGCTATGGAATTGGAAAATAGCATAGCAGAAGCAGACCTGGAGAACAGAAAAGTTGTTGCTCAGGACATAGTATTTGCATTATCCTCATGAGCAAGATTCACTTCAGAGTAGCTCTAGTCCTGTCCTATGGACTGGACACTCATGAGCAGCACACAGCAAGTCCAAAGATGCAGTCCTGCTCTCATCCAAACTGGCTCCAGCTCGTGTGCTCTGAGAATGCTCTACAGTGAGAACCGAGTGAAAGCAGCATGACTGGGAAACTTACCCTCCAAAACGTTCTTCTGGGCTGTACCAAAATAATATTACAGTTTCATCCCTTGCCTTCAGCACAAGGACCTTCTGGAATCCTACTGGTACTCTCAGATTGAATTTAGGTACATGAACAGATACTGAGGGCTTGCTAGCTGGCATTCCCATGAGGTTACAGTTTCATTTCCTCCTTCTCCCCTCAGTAATTCTTCAGTGTTTTTCCGTGATTTTATTGAGTATCATATTATTCTTAAGTGAAGTACACTATTTACTTGGTTATCTTCTACAGTACTTCAGGGGAAAAAAAAAAAAAAGAGCAAATTAAGGAAAAAAAGGAAGGAGCAGCATAGACAAAAAATGTGATGAAAGGGAGGAGAAAAATGAATTGTCCTGCACAAACTTTTCACTTTTATGTACTTATTCACAGAGAATCTAATGTGTGTGAAACTTCTTATTTAGAACAAGAATGTTTATATAGACCTGTGAAAAGTGTAAAATGCTGTCTATTTAGGAAAGAAAGCAAATATTATATACTACACCTCAAAAGCAGGAATAGCCTACAATTTTACAGACTTGGGATTCCAGTTGTTTGACATATCTTCATTTTTTTTGGGAACAAGTATAAAAATGGAGGGCTGGACAACTCTTTCTACTCTTCAGGCTGGAAAACAAGCATCCCACAGAGAATTTTTAGAAGAGATTTAAGAGGGCTGTGTTACAGAATCATTGTTTCCTAATCTGAGATGAAAACGGAAGAATTAAATAGGAGAGACTATAGAACCAAATTGATCTCTCTGACTGTATTATCTAGTGAGTTTTTCCTTATGCAAGTAGCACATAGCAAGAGATTTAGATACCAGTAAATTTGTTTTGTATAGCTTTGCCAGAAAGCACACTGGAACTAAAATTTCAGTCTAGGTCTAAACAGGTGACCCACGACAACACCTGTTAGGTGCTATCATGCAGTAGCATCTAACAGAAAACATGGGATGGAATTCCTACATTCATTTCCGTAGGTGGCAGGTTCCACATCCTAGCCACTCTGTCCCAACATCAGAGTAGCACTGCGTTTGTAATTCTCAGAGGCGTTTTCCTGCTGGGCACAAGCAACTTCAGTATACAAATTCAGTCTAGAATCTGGTTCAGTGTGAGTGAGGGCCTGCTATGCAACAAGTGTAGCTACAGAGAAACCCTGCTACGTGCACAGCAAGATAAAACCATGTAGTATGAGGTAGTCAAGGTGAGGGAGTAATTTACAGAACTTGAAATTGTGTCAATATTAATTATTTTAATATTAATATTGCTTCAATATTTTTATTTAATATTAATTCAACATGATTCCACTTCTTTATTAGAATGTAGTGTTTAAAAGAACATAGTTTCAATGCAGAATTAGTACCTGATACTTTCAGTCTATACTCTCTACTCTTACTTTAAACAAATTAATAAATAAAAATTCCAAAAGATTTTCTGTCACCTGATTAAAAATGCCAGATCTGTAAAAGACATTTTGTCTAGGCACCTACCAGACCCCAAAAGCCAAATAACATTTTCTTTAATTTTAGCTTAGCAGACAAATGCAATATTGAATAAAATTCCAGAAAGCAATTCTTTTGGGAGTTAAAACCTATAAAAGCTTTACCAAATTTGATGAAATTGTACAACAGTTTTAGAAATCTTTCTTGACAGCTTACCAGTCAGAACATACTTTCCTTTTGTGTGTGTGTTTAATGTTATCATTTTCTAAATATACTAGGACTTAATATTAGGACTAGGACTATTATCTTTAATCCATTACATCATTCCTTTGAAATCTTTTTGAGAAGTTCCAGTTGAGAATAATCTTAGAATTAAGTCTGACTATTCAGCAGTGCCTAAATTAATAAGCCTTTACTGTAGGTTATCCTAAAATGTTCAAACTTATTTTTATATGTATATATACACTTACATATATATATATATATAACATTTATCATAACTATGGTATTTTGTTCTGCAATGCTACCAGTTGCTGCAAAATAGTGAAGTAGTCTTACAATATCCATGTTAATCTTCTCAGTAATATCCCACAAACCAGAATCCTAATTCCAATGGGAAGCTAGGAGTTTCCCCAAAGTACACAGAAAACTGAGTATTGAGCTTGTTTATTCCTCTATTTGTGACATTTGGTTAAGTGGCTCCACCTGCTGTCATGATAACTAAGAAAAATAGATCATTTAAAAAAAAGAGCAAACAATGCTGGAATTCTGACTTCAGTAAGACAAAATATCAGTTGTTATCTTGTCACAGTGTGAAATTACTACTGCAAACAAAATTCTGTAAAATGATAGTATTTGAAAACATAACATTCATATGTTTACAAAAAAAAAAAAGGCAGAGTGATGGCTCACTTTCAGAGATAAGGAGGAACAGCCAGAAATCTGACTACTTAAACATAGCACCAACTAGTTTTAGAAAAACTACATTTGTACAGGAAGCGTCCTCCATTTTCAGTCATCATCAAAATGCAAGTCTTAACTTGCTAAATCAGCTACCTGCTTTCTTTATTCCTTAATACTCTGCATCCACTCGAGCAGCATCTTTTAAGCAATTTGAGCCTAAATGTATTCAAGAAAAAATTTCTAGAGGCTTCATAGCTCATATTACTACTCCAACACATTTGCACTTGTTACATAGCCATATGAGAGCCTCAAGTCACTTTCACTGTGAAAGTTGGCTGGGGCTCTGAGTGACCAACTGTGAGGTCAGAAACTTGATTTCTGTGAGGCCCAAACAAAGTTAATCTTTCACACATTTCATCACCATGCTCCAAGTCTGCAAATTTGTAAGGTCTTTTCCATGCTAAGTAATTCCATGAAATGTTGTAGGTTCCCTAGTTGACCTGTTTTCCTCTCTCATGCAGGTGTACAGATAAGAGGTGAACAAGGACCTCCCGGTCCCCCAGGCCCTATTGGACCAAGAGGACAACCAGGTCCTGCAGGAAAACCAGGGTTTGGAAGTCCTGGACCCCAAGGTCCCCCTGGTCCCCCAGGACCACCTGGATTCTCTGCTGTTGGAAAGCCAGGAATGCCAGGTCTACCAGGGAAGCCAGGAGAGAAAGGATTAAATGGTGAAAAAGGAGAAGCTGGACCTGTTGGGCTCCCAGGAGCAAGAGGGCCACAAGGACCCCCCGGCATTCCTGGCCCTGCAGGACTGTCTGTCCCTGGCAAGCCAGGACCACAAGGACCTCCAGGAGCTCAAGGTCCACGGGGCCTCCCTGGTGAGAAGGGAGAGCCAGGTATTCCTGGTATAAACGGACAAAAGGGAGAAAGTGGGTTTGGTGTTCCAGGCCGCCCAGGTAACAGGGGTCTTCCGGGCCCGCAGGGACCTCAAGGCCTCCCAGGTCCTGCTGGGATAGGGAAGCCTGGAGAAAATGGTCTTCCAGGTCAACCAGGTATGAAAGGTGACAGAGGTCTGCCCGGTGCACGTGGAGCAACTGGTATCCCAGGTCCACAGGGTCCGCCAGGAGAACCTGGAGAAGCTGGCATCGGCAAGCCTGGCCCAATGGGACCACCAGGAGCAGCAGGCATCCCTGGAGCCAAAGGACACCCTGGACCTGCAGGCTTGCCTGGATCCCCAGGTCTTCCAGGATTTGGAAAGCCAGGATTGCCAGGAATGAAGGGACACAGAGGGCCTGAAGGACCTCCTGGCCTTCCAGGACCTAAAGGAGATCAAGGCCCAGCTGGCGTGCCAGGAGAACCAGGTCCTGCTGGGTCACCAGGGAACATGGGCCCCCAAGGACTCAAAGGCTTGCCTGGTGAGAACGGCCTACCCGGACCCAAAGGTGACATGGGCCCTGCAGGCCCTGCAGGATTCCCAGGAGCCAAGGGTGAAAAAGGTTTACCAGGATTAGATGGAAAACCAGGATACCCAGGTGAGCCAGGTCTTGCTGGTCCTAAGGGACACCCGGGTCTCCCAGGTCCAAAAGGTGACACTGGCCATGCTGGGCTACCTGGCCTGCCCGGTCCAATGGGCCCACAAGGAGTTAAGGGACTGCCAGGCATCAATGGTGAACCAGGACCCAGAGGACCTTCAGGAATTCCTGGGATCAGAGGCCCCATCGGTCCCCCTGGCATGCCAGGAGCCCCTGGTGCTAAAGGTGAGCCAGGAGCACCAGGACTGCCAGGCCCAGCAGGTATTGCTACAAAAGGCTTAAGTGGACCCATGGGACCACCTGGACCCCCTGGGCCTAAAGGCAACAATGGAGAGCCTGGTTTGCCAGGTCCCCCAGGTCCTCCTGGTCCCCCTGGCCAAGCCGTAATCCCACAGATGCCAGAAGGCTATGTTAAAGCAGGAGAGTCTCGAGAACTATCAGGAATGTCTTTCATGAAAGCAGGAGTAAACCAAGCTCTCACAGGAATGCCAGTGTCTGCCTTCAGTGTCATTCTCTCAAAAGCTTACCCTGGGGCAACAGTCCCTATCAAATTTGACAAAATCTTGTACAATAGGCAGCAACACTATGACCCCAGAACAGGAATCTTCACCTGCAGGACCCCTGGACTGTACTACTTCTCCTACCACGTACATGCAAAAGGAACAAATGTTTGGGTTGCACTCTACAAAAATGGTTCCCCCATCATGTACACTTATGATGAATACCAGAAAGGATACCTTGACCAGGCCTCTGGCAGTGCTGTCATCGATCTCATGGAGAATGATCAAGTATGGCTCCAGCTGCCAAATTCAGAATCCAATGGCCTCTATTCCTCTGACTATGTTCACTCTTCTTTCTCAGGTTTCCTATTTGCTCAGATCTAACAACATCCCACTTACACTGTCCTGACACTCTCTCCTTCAGTCCATTTTAACTGGGTACTGATCTGATGTCCTTAGCAGGTCATGCAACTTCAATTTTGCAACAAAAACTGAAGAGGGAGTGAGAAGGTGGAAGAGATTGGTTCAAACCTAGTAGAATAATATTGTTTGTTTCTAGAGAATTGTCATAGGAAATTTGTTCCAAAACAATGATTATTTGTCCAACCAAATGCAACATTAAAACTTTATGAATTAATATAATGGACCTGTCTGTCTTTCTTCCTTAAGGGGGGGGGGGGGGGGGGGGAAGAGGGGTGGGGAGAGAAAGTGGAGAGGGAAAAGGTCAGAACTTCTATCATTTCTTGTAAAGGTGAAGTAGCCATTCCAGGACACTAGATCACACTTGGCTATACTTTAATTAACTGAAGGTATTATTCAAAGTAAACAGTCTCAGATACAATATAATCATTTTAGCTAGATAATATACTTCATCATTAGTCTGCTATCTATCATCTTCAAGCTATCAAAAAGGAGTAAAGGAAACATAACCCTAATACAGTGCATAATATGTCACAATTTAATAGGAAAAGCTGAACTAAATTAAGGAAACCTACCTCGAAGAAAGACAGATTGACAAATAATAACCTGTTACAGAAAATATAGTGTCTTTCATAACAGGAAAAAGCGACCAGATTTAAAATCTAGAAATAACAGGATGACAGAATTGTTAAGGTTGGAAGGGACCTCTGGAGGTCATCTGGTCCACCCGCCCCCTGCTCAAGCAGGGACACCTAGAGCTGCTTGCCCAGGAGGCGTCTGAAGATCTCCCAAGGAAAGAGAATCCACAACCTCTATGGGCAGTCTGTTCCAGTGCTGTGTCATTTGCACAGCGTCACAGTAAAGAAGTGCTTCCTGATGCTCAGACAGAACCTCTTGTGATCCTGTTTGTGCCCATTGCCTCTGGTCCTGGCACTGAGCACCACCAGAAAGAGCCTGGCTCCATATTCTTTGTTCCCTCCCTTCAGGTGGGAACTCAGGTTTTTTTGACGTATATGTTGTGATCTGCAGCAAAAAACTAGTTCAATATTTTTTAAGCTCCTAATTAACATTCTGTAAAACTACAACAATCAAGAGTACAGTAAAACAACTACCACCAAATCCAGAAGATAAAGGACATATCTTCACATGCACACAGACCAACAAAATCAGAACAGTTAACCACACCTAAACTAGAGACAATCTTTGCATTTTTTTTTTTTAAACACAATAGTCTTGGAAATTTATTTTACTTACATGGTAAATGTATCAGATAATCCCTGTAATTTTTCAAGGGACATAATCATATTTACCATACATACACTCACGTCTCTCAAATGTTAGTTATTATATTAGTCTGTTATGGCTCTATGAAAATTTAAGGGCATAATATAAGCTAGCTCAATAACATCAGTGCTTATAAATTATCAAGTTATAATAGTTTGATTACACATTTCTTCAAGTAACAGTTCCCATTTGAATGTTTTAAGTGTCATATACATCCAAAGCTTATCAACTCTTGAACTATTATTTTTAGCATTTTGTTAAACAGATGTTTTTAATCACTTGAGCTAAAAGTACATAGGCGTATTTTTGAAGTTTTGTGATATTGTTTCTTCATGAAAGCAAAACCATTGCTTGTTATATACATTTGAAAACAGCAATTTCCTAAGTACTTGAAAATATCTTGGGATTAATAAAAACAGCAAGGGCACCTTTGGCTGATACATCATTAGCAAAACTAATGGAGGCTGTAAAGAACTTCTAAGAAAGTAACTCTGCAGAATTGTTTTTGCTCCCTTTATTATGTGTTGCTGGATAAGGAAGACTGGCTTAGGCTATACTTTGGTAAAATAGTAAGCATGTAAGGGGACTGGGGGGAGTAACTTGAGATCTGCTTATTTTAGCAGCCAACTAGACTTAGGCAAGTAAATGGTTGCTATTATTATAAACATTACATATACTTGTCTGTATGGAAATAATACAGTGGAGAGTACCACAGCTTGCCTACCTGGGCAACCTGCTCTATGGAACCTGCTTTGGCAGGGGGGTTGGACCCGATGACCTCTTGTGGTCCCTTCCAACCCCTACAATTCTGTGATTCTTTCAAACCAAACTAAAACTCAATACACTTGAGTGAATTGTCTATCCTTATCTTTCCACCGTTCTGTTTTAGATCAACTACTAGTTATAGGTCTCCTCAGAAATACCTCTTTTTTTCTGCATTCAACCGATTGGGCAACTTCTGTTTTGGAAACAAATAGAAGAACTAGGTACCGGATCTTTGGACAGTTTCTGGCCAAAGCACATGTTTAAAATTGGAGATGCTTGGTGCTCAGCAACTGTCCTGTGATTCCAACTAGCCAGACTTTGCACAAGAAACTGGGCCTAAATAGTATTCTTAAAAGTATTGTTCATTAATCTTTATTGTCAATCCATTTTAAATCAGTTTTTTTTTTTTGCTTTAAACTCTTCGTTCCTCAAATGAGCCCAAAGAACTTCATGCAAGTCTACAACTGCATACTTCAGGCTTGTTTTTTGAAGGCTTTTTGCAATTGTCCAGACATTAAGCCATTAAAAAAACAACTCAGCAACAAAGAGTTGGAGATAACTCATCAAATTGTGATACAATCACAGTTTATAGATTTAGCTCTGGACTCACAGTTTAGAGTGAACTTTGAGAAAGTATTTAAGATTCCTAATCATTACAAGGAAAGATAAACTAATTGTAACTAGTATTTATCATAAGATGCGTGTTTCAAATAAGTTAAATCTGTTTAATTGCACTTCATGGGAGAAAGGAAGTCTATTGCAAAATAATTACATCTTCTGTAAATATTGGGCTTTGGAAGAGGTAGAAACAATCAGACAGAAACGTGGTTGATGGCCATGCAGCTCAAACAGAACAGTCAAATCACAGCACCCTGAAGTCTGGGCAAACAGGTAGCTCTTTACTACAGAGTTCTTTGCATTTGTCTTGTAGCACTGCTTTAATACCTTTTCCACATGAACATTTGCTGCCTACCAAAGCTCTTTCTAAAAACATATCTTTCTAAAGATAAAGAGATAAAAAGGTAAAAAGATAAAGGTAAAGCTCTTTCTAAAATATGTCTTTTTCCAGAGCAGGTGCATTAGAGGAAACAAAATGTAACATGAGGTTAAAATGAAAATGGGAGAGCCTGTAGTAGTACAAAACTGTCTTCCAAAGGCCTCAAAAATATTTTGGATACAAGTTTTAGTAGTTCTTATCGTGTGAGTATTTTGTGTCTAACCATGTCTTTTCTGTATTTACCCACAAAGCCCAGCACAAACACACAACCAGCTTATTTGCTTATATCTTTGTTGCCATTTTCACAATCGTGACTAATTATGATCTCTCTTTATTGGACTACACACCATTAGGAATCCTAACATTTCAGAATTTTGGAGGACTCTTTTTTTTTTTTCAGAAAAGCATCTTTTTGTTTGTTGTTTCTGAAGGATATAATGCAGATATCACAGACACCTAGACCAATTATTTTCCACAAAGACAAAAGGATTATATCGTAAACTTGTGATCAAAAACCTCCATGTGTACATGAGTGCGTGTGTTTGGGGAGAGGACAGTATTTTGTAAAGATCCAGAGCTTCCCGTCTCAAAGTTACATTTCCCATACACAAGCATGCCACTTCAAAATACTGATCATTTACATTAAGAAAAATGCAAATTGTTAAAAAGCAGGTTTTAAGTGTAGGACTTTCTCTGATTTTTTTATTTTTTAAGCAATGACAAATTTCTCAGCTGCACCCTTGAAACCTGAGAGCATATCCCATCAAGACTTTTTACAGGCAATTTATGAGGGCTTGGATGCTATATTCGGCATCATATTTTTTACTTCTAAAAGGAAATATGGTCTTATGAATTGATTGAAATCATCACAAATGTATCATTCTCACTAGATTACCTTAGATGTTATAGTTACCAGTAGTGGCAGGGAAATGACGGGGAAAGACAATCATGCAAGAGAGAAATAAGCCTTTACTGGAACACATTTAAAAAAGTTCTGCTTTAAGAAGTTATAGCAGGCAGTTTCCTTCCGCAAAAATCATTTTTTCTGTCAAAATAACAATCTGAAATTTTACATATTTATACAATGGAAAATATATCATCACATGAATTTTCCTTTAAAATTGCTCTACTTCATAAACGAAGGTCCAAATAATACATGGATATTTTGGAACTCTCTTAGGTTCCTTCTGCCTCAGTTCTTCAAATCTTTATGAATAAGTAAAAGAGTGGGTTAACACCTTTCATAAGTCAGGATAATCATGGCTATCCAAAAGAGCTATCAAAACAAAATATAGTCGGACAATTATCTAAGGCAATTACCATGGCTAAGACAATGAAAAGTGAAATCCACCGGACACCTGACTAATGATCAAAGAAATCATGTGATAAAGAGAAGGGACATAGATAAACAAGGGCATAGTGACAACAAACCAGAGGCAAAGTGACTTGCAAACACAAATTTCAAAAAAACAAAATGGTCAGTCGTTCTGCTCCGTCACTGACAATGGCACTACTAAGATGGCATTTCAGCTTGGGAACTTTACGTCTCCCAGCTGACCACTTAAGTTTGCTTTAGAAAGTTTACCTTGACTAACTGTAAATGAGCACTCTCTTTCTAAAGGGTTAAAACCTTTGCAAGGCACCAAGGGCATGGAGTTCAGTCAAGGGACTGTGGTTTTTGGGCCAGGTCCTGGGTTGAGAAAGAGCGCGGGGCTTCCTGGTATGCAGAAGTTGGGCTAGAGCCAGCTTTAAGAGTTTCCTCAGGAAGTTATGTTAAGCTTGCACTCAAGGAAAAAAATCTCTTTGGCATGAACTTGCGACAGAAAATTAGTACTATTATTTCCATTTCACAGAAGCGGGACCTGAAGCAAAGAGATCCTCCATGGGAATATCACAGTTAAGTTGTGCAGGAAGAAATAACATCTAATTCTTCTAAATCCCAGCTCAGTGCTTCATCCACTGGACCATGTTAGTAAATGGAAAATAAGACCACTATAAGGCCTTTCAAAATGATGCATGACAGACCTTAGCACTACCATATATTGAAATGTTTAACTACAGTGTACAATCTGCATTGTTTTACTTATGACTTTACAAAGCCCTATTCTGCTCCCCTGTCACCCCCAAAATTATGCCTATCATTTACTACCTTGTCTTCTATTTTATTGCTGTTGTGCACGTGCCTCATGACTTTTATAACAGTGAATTGAGTTTATTAAATTAAGTACCTATTCTGATGTGAGTTAGAAAGCATCAAGTCATGTCACACATCTGCTTGGATGCAGATTTCATACTTAGATATACAAATAGGTACATTAGGTAGGTACATACGTACACACAAGCAGACACTTGCATAAAAATATCAATTCTTTATATGATTTTAAATATCAGGCTTTAAATTGTTTTATCTAATTAATTTCCAAAGAACTTGTAATTTTTTTCTTTTTAAACCAAACTGCATTGTTCACATCTTTTAAAATGAGCAACTTTCAGGATTTGAAAAAAATAAAAATGCCACAAGTTAGTTACAGTTTATTAGAATTGGTTTAATATCAGCAGAAAACACAAAAATACATTTATTTCATAGATGAGTGATATCTTAAAGGAATTTTTAACTACCAAAAACACTAAGCTTCAAAGAAAACATAGCAGTAGCAAAAAAACACAAAAGCATTTTAGGATTACCTAGCTGTCTTTTACAACATATATTCTGACATCATTTCTGTTTTTGTTTGGAACCTCTGAGGGGATTTTTTTCAACTATGTTTGAAAGAAAATGATAAAACTGACTGCTTTGGCAAGTAGTACAACAAAGTACTGGTGAACAAAAGCTAAATTTTAAGAATGTCTTAACCTGTGCCTAATGAATGTTGTGTCAGAGGTAATTTTATCAGTAATATTGTCAGCAAAATTATAGAGTTCTGAACCATGCTGCCTTTTTTTTTTTAACAAAAAATTTAAAAATAATTTTCATTAGTTGTATGCACACAGAGGATGCTTAACCTTTAGTCTCAAATGATTAATTACTCATAGGTTATGTCTGTGAAAGGAAGAAAAATATTTCTAGTTGAAGAGTAGCCAAGACGTTTCCCAATTCTAATTTATATTACAGTAGAATAAGGTTGGCTTTGGGTGAAGGAAGACTATTACTTAAATAAGTAATTTTTATTATTAAAATATTATCCTCTGCAATTTCTAGTAAATTTGTAACAGAATAACACAATTCCAAGAAGGTTTAAAACTAGGATGACAATCTCCCCACTTTTGTCTCAACTTACTACATAAGGAATTCTAATAAAAACTAATGGCCTAAAGAAAATGTATCAAAAAATTAATCAAATATTAGTTACTTTTTTCTCCAGTGCATTTTTTATTTTATTCATAAATACAAGAACACCACAACTAGAATCAAAATACAGTCCAAGGATGCCCACATTGCTATACCAGCTGCTTTTCCTCTGAATTCAGTGAGGTAGTACATCACAAGTGTTATTTAAAAAAAAAATAAATGGAATCAGCTCCAGCTAAACTAAATAGTAATAGCAATGATAGCAGGATAAGCATACAACCATTTATAAAGCCTGAAAAGTAAAAACTATGTTGAATAGCCTACAGTGTACTTGCAAACGTTATTTGTTCTGTCAAGCACATATAATATTTTCAGCTATTACTGTAAGCTTTCAGTGAACCTACTTACCTTTAAAAGCTGTTATTTTATAATTATGCTGGATAGCAGCAACCATGTCCTTCCAGAAGTCATATTTTTTCTGACCATCGTGCTGTAAGTATCAAAGGAATCTAGTCACTTTATCAAGTATCAGCCATTTAAAGCTTTCATATTGAAAAAAATAACAGGAACGCCACTAATAAATAAAAGTATTTTGAAAATGAAGTATAGCAGTCCTAGACAGTAAGGTTCAGGACTCAGAACTCAGCTTGACTGTGAACTCTGGGTAATGGCAGGCAGGTCATCTCCCTACTTCCAAAGGATATACGTATGTGTGGGGATGTCAAAGGTGAAAAGATTTTTACTTGTAAGGACGTCTAAAACCTTACAGCAAACAGAAACCTTAGATAGAACAGCAACTTAATGAATGACCCATCTCCTGCTGACTTGTTGGGGAAAATAAATGCCTAGAGCTGCAGGTACTGTACTTAATTAGCAGGTTGACATTATCCACAGTCTGGCACTCACATCACCTTCCACCATTACAATTGGCAAAAGCCTTCACTATAACTTAGTGGCAATGGTCTTCTGCCAATAACTCCACCCCAAACATCATATAAAATACTTATGCAGAAGCCAGGCTCAGCAGCACTAAGCTACATTGTGCCAAACCCTTGCTTTGGCAGAGGGAGAGAGAAAAGCGATTTGCAGTGTGAGCAGTCTCTCGTGATTCCTAGAAAGCTGCCTGGGCACGGAAGTGCTCCTGCTGACCTCAGCTGCCCTTCCAGTGCCTCACCAAGGGAGAGAAACAGCTTCTCAACCAGCTCAGACTGCTCTAGGACTCGAGCACTATACACCTTAGGAGTGCTGAGTTAAACATAGGTGTAGTTACGCAGTCAGGCACACTACAGGGCAGAGGATTACTTACTGAGCCTGTAAGAGGTGCTCAGTTACAAGGTACAGGGCAGCAGTAAAGGAGGTGGCATAGTTTGAGTTTGTACACCGTGGAAAGTATTTCTGTAGTGTTGTTAAAGGCTTTCCACACATAGTTTAGCATAAGTCTTGATGCAACCGTTGACAGATTTTATGGCATCGCCCTCTGTGTCCTAAACCTGTCAGCCCAGCTCCGCACCAATACCTGAATAATGACCCAAACACAGAAGGCATTTTCTAGAGATGGAAACTTTTAGAAACTGAAAATAAACATTTCCATCCAAAGACATGTAATCTGCTTGTAGTGAACTGCTATTTCAGGCCTAATCTTCCATGGAGGCTTCAAGAGGAACAGTCTTGCCCTTAATTTCACAAGCTGCACAAGCGAGGGCTTTTGTATGTGACTGACAAGCACTATAGTAGTCTGCTTGTGATCCTTCAGCTTTAGGGGTTAAGAACAGGAAAGATAGTTTTGTTGCTTTTAGCTTTTCTTTTTTATAAAAAAAATCATTCTTCTAGTAAACTACTGGAGAAATACGTAAAAATGACTGATATAGAGAAATGGTTCTGTGTGTGTCAACTTTCAGCTAGCTGCTAACCAAGGTCATTACTCCAAGCTGTGTACCCTTCTGGTACTCCATCCACCAGCCCATACTAGCACCAGCCTTTGGACAGATTCAACTGTCGGGACCCCTCATACTCCATATGGATGACTTATGCCTTGTTTTTTGTGTTGTTTTTGTTGCTGCATTTGTTTCTTTTAAAAATCAATGCAACGAGCTAACAGTTCCTCAGAGTGTTGCTCTGAGGACAAATGGATACTATTTTAAAAGTGGGTATGCTTCCTTCAAAACAGCTAGCATTAGAGAAGACTGAAATGACTGACTAACTAGCCCCTTGCAAATCCACAGCTACTGCATGAGACATGCATGAAAACAGACCAATTCCCAGAAAGCAAAGAGAAAAGCATGAACATCCCCATGCAGTCCACCATGACTTGGGAAGTGATCATCATATGTAATTTCATTAGCAGAAGTATCAGTCAAAGAAGTATTTTCTGAAGAGCTTCAATGCAAAGATCTAAAACACCAAGAAGCTTCTCTCATTTGCCTGAAAATACACAGTAGTTCTGGCTGTGGACCCATCAAAAGCAGATTCAACCATAACAGCGTAGTGCGGCACACCAAAATGGGTTTAGACATGAGCTGGGTGAATTGAAACCTAAAAGTGAAATACTCAAGAAACTGAAAAAGAGGATGCTTAACCTAATTTTGGCAGCTCTGTGAAGAAACAGGGCATGGGTTTAATTCTCTGGGGCTGAAGATGCCAGTGATCCAAGGTCAATGTCCCAGCTTCTAAACTAGCGATGCTTGCACGTCCAGTTACACGTGCTGTGATATGCTTTAGCACCATCCTCTCTCTCTCTCTCAATAAACAGCTTGTGCCAAGTCTAAACTAACTGTAATGTAAAGGAATATAATACAAAATGTCACATCTGAGAGAGGATTCTAAAACTGTGAACAGTAAGGGAAGGAGATCAATCGAGCACAAAATTAAAAGTCTTATGACACACTTGTCTTCGGTGTTTGCCAGTAAGTTAGTTTTCAGTAACTCTTCATGCAGCACTTGGACTTAAGCAGCAACCTGCTCAGCATGTGATTTTGGAGTGCAGCCTAAAACATCAAGTCAGGTGGTACCTAAAGGGATTGCAGATACCCATCTCACAGCTCTGACTTCCAGTCCATAGACAATTTTCAGTGTCTGCAACTTTTAGTGCTGCAACACTTTGGTATCTTCAGACAGAAAATTTTGTCAGTACTTCAGCAATGCTAAGATATTTAGCCCTAGATATTTTAGCCTTCTCCTACACTCAGCTGTCCCCAGGTTAAGATTTCAATCCTTCTTTAACACATCTGAATTAACTGACATCAAACATCAAAGGCAGGATTTAGGATGTACTGCATATCTGAAAAGCACTGAAAAAGGTCAAAGCAATTGCACTTTCTACCTTGCAAATTTAACGTATCACTTAGAGGATGATTTAAAAAACTAAAAAAAAAAACAACAACATAGTATTCCATAGGTTTATTTACATCTACGTACACAGGTCGATATATTTAGGATACAAAAACAAGTTTAAGAAGGATGGAATCAAACTTTCAACTTTGGCATTTCTTGCAAGTTAGCAAACCACATTATACATTAGATTTAATTCAAGTATCATCAAGTACAACTAAATGAGATGTTAAGAACAATATTCTGATTATCACAATAAACTTAAGAGAAAAGTACTCATTTATTCTTATCCTAGTTGTTTGTGCCCTCTGGTGGAAGTACATTTATTAGGACCACACCAAGTAGGTCACAAGTAACTTGGGAAACAATGGGAAACAACTTTAATACAGTGCAAGTCTGGCATGAAAAATTCCATATAAGAAAAAAGCTAAAGACCTTAAATTTGTTGAGTATATTACTTGCATGCATTACTGAATGCACACAAGTTAGGCAGAGAAAGAGACATAATGGAATACTTGATTTCAAACAGTCCAGTTCTTACCTGATCTAAACTGTCCACCACCCTTGCACACAGGAGGGCTCCTGGTAGGTCAAAGTAATTATCATACAAATAGTATTTACCTGAAAAACAAACAAAAACACAAAATCATCTCTACTTTTTAAATCCATATTGTATAGTTTAATTGGAAATAAAAACACATTTAAATAACATTTACTTGGCTTTCACTAGTAATAAGCATCATCTATGTCCCAACTTAAGGCCATACGTTAGCTTTTATTTGCAGGATCAGAAGTAAGAACCATATTTCTACTTCTGATTCTCACAACTGGCAGCTGACAGGTATTAACTTACACCAAGGCAGTGAGATTTTTAGAACCTTAAAATTTATTTTAAAAAGTTATTGTGGAAGAGATGGGGAAGAACCATGAGTCTTAAAAGTCAAGGCAGTAACACTCAGCTCTTCCAAAATACCAATTTCCCCAGCATTAGAAACACAAAGTTTAAGATGTTGTTTCAGAATCATTTGGACAGGTCTTACAGTCTTGTCCTTTGTGCACACATGCTAAAGACAGCACCTTAACCCAATGGGAAGCATGCCCACATTATTCTGTGACAGCCCAAAACAGAACTAAAAGTCAGGTGTGTGCGAATGTTCCTTCCAGACTGAGGTCACGTTCAACAACTCTTTTCCTGGAGTAAAACGACTTAACAGGCAGTTTATTTATTTATTTATTTTTGTATTCATGACCTTGTCTGTGCTGTCTCTTACATACACAAGAAGTCAGCAAAACACGGATTGATAGTCACAAGAGAGATGAACTGCACTTCTCAATGAGTAAGAAAGGCTTCCTTTGGTCATAAAACAGATGTACCTCTCTTCTCCCTCATCGCAAAAGATTACTTGTAGTTTAGAATAAGGATGACAAACAAATTTATGACAGCAAAGCATCTCTATTAAACAGGATTATGTAAATCAATCGAACATTTTGTCTTTAGGTGCATTATTTGCAATTGCTAAGATCAAAGTAAATTGGAGAGAAAGCACAGCGTGGCTAGCAAAAATGAAAGCCTAATCACAATGCCTTCACAACGTGGTTCCACCTTAAAACCACGAAACCTCCACCACAGGAGGAGTGGTTGTGCTTCCATATCTACTCTGTTCATTGCACTTTCACCTAGGCCTCCAGTAATATCCAGTAATATGATGGCAATGAGTCAACAATCAAGAAAAACTTAAGATTTGCCAAATATATCCTAAATAAGGTTGAGACTACCAACCTAACTACTTCATCAAGAAACAATGTGCCCAACTCTGCAGTCAAAACATGCCTGTATTGTCAACTCATTTGTTATTTGTCTTATCGCTGGCAACCTAAATCTAAGTTCAGCTACATTTAAGTATTAGAACTTAAAAATATAAAAACAACCCTTGTGCAAAACACTCACCTATTCCAGGAATTCTCAGCTCAAGTATTTTTAAATACTTGTACTACAACTAACACTATGAAACATTGAAAGGGCCAGAGCAATTTCAAAGACCAGGACATTCTAAGGTATAGCTACCTGAGCGGGAAAGCATTCCACTGACTGCACTAAAATGCTTCCATTCCCTTCTTCCATAAATCTCCAGGATCTCCTCAGATGTCATGCTCCTAGTGCCATGGCTTGCCCTATTTGATGCATTAGCATGGAAAAGAAAAAAGGTTAAAAACATTCAGAGTACTTCTAGAGCATAGAAATGAATCACAGTTGAATACTGAGGTGCATGTGACTTGATCTTCACTTAGAAACAACTTGATTTACCAATTAGAAGTTTCCTAGGACCTAAGCTTTTATCATATACATTACAATCCTCAATAAAAGCCCTACTTCACAAAGGTCTGGTTGGCTGAGGGCATGGCTGCTGTGCCTCACCTCCTAACACAATCACTCTGTGTTGCTCGAATGTTCTCAATTGTGTGAGGACATTATTCTTGAACTATCAATATACACTGCACAATAAAACACAGAGCAGAAAGCCTATACGCTATTCTGAAGCCTGGTAACATTCACAGAATGCAGGGCAGGACTATGAAAAATGCTAGCTTGAGCCCTGAAAGCGGCTATGTTATACAGATGTACGCACGAGCCTTTTCAGGAATTAAAGATCAACAAGCTTGATCATGAAACTGTGGCCCGAAAGAATGTACAGATCCCTGTTTCAAAGGAAATGCCCACAATGATAGGGTAAGTAATCTTGTACCACTCCACCCTTTACTGTCATATATCCTCTGCTCTTGAATTCTACATGTAGTCCTTTGAAATTCATGGTTCTGCTACATGAATTTCTGAGTACAAAGCACAGACTCGAGGTTATTTTTTCTCCTATTTCACAGAACCATACAATGGTTTGGGTCAGAAAGGACCTTTAAAGATCACCTAATTCCCACCCCCTGCTATGGGCAAGGGCACCTTCAACCACTTCAGTGAAGTCTGGTTTTCCCTAGCATCTTCAAGCTTCTTCTACTAAATGCTACCAAAAAAAGTATCGTCTATTTTTAGTATTAAACTATATAGATTTTCCTTTTGGAAAAAAAATAAGGGAGAAAGAAGACTGGGTTTGACATACTCCAGATATATTTACTTTTCAAATTTATGATTTAAAATAGCAGTCTTATGTTAAAAAAAAAAAGGAGAGAAGAACTAAGGATGTACTGAAGTGATGACTGAAGGGAGAAATTAGCTTTTAGAGGAAAAAAAGACAATTTTGAAACTGAATGTGTCAGTTTGTGTTTAATTTACCTAAGGCTATTTAAGTCATGTTACAAACTTGCAAGAATTTTGAATGTGTATGGTACAAAGATAATAGTGCTGTCATTAACATTAGTCATTCGCACCAGCTGAGTCAGGTTACTCAGAATTCAAGAAACACCTTACCCTGGATCTTAGCAGAATTGGACAGAGTATATTGGTAGCCACTGAAAAAGCGAATTTAGTTTCAAAATCAGAATGCACTCAGTCTTAGACGTTTATTAAAAGTGACATATTATTCCTAGCAGCTAACATGGATATATTAGGAAAATGCTAAGTATATAACATTAAGAGAAACTGAGCATCAAATTACCCAAGAGTATTTAAATTTTTACACAAGTAAATGTATGCTGAAATCAATATTTTAAATGTTTAACAAAACTGAGAGATGGCTTTCAAGAAGAGGATAAAATGTTAGTGTTTGTTTATCGATAAAAATGAGTCAGTACTACCTCAAAACCGTTCCATCTTCTGCAAGTTTCAGGAAATTTCCATCTTCAAGGTCCAAAACCAAACCTTTACAACTAAAAATAATTGTATTTTAAGAAACAAGCAATTAATGTTTTCAGAGGAATGTCCCTCTGTAATTGCATTTCACTATTCTGATATAGAAGCCATACAATAATGGTACTTAAAAGCAGCAAAAATCAGAACCCTTCAAATACTTACATGTTTAAACAATGATCTATATATGCAAATACATATCGTTACAGTGAGGGATGGATTTCACTTACATAGCAAATTCCTACTAAATAAATCCAATTCCATCGTTCCACGACTTTAGCGTGACTATTCGTATAGATACAGCTGGAGGGTTAAGGTCCAAACATATACAACTAAGAAATGTGACATTTAAGTCACTTCTCCTATTGAAGATATGCGTCTATATCTGTGTGCGTATATATATATATATTTATTTATTTATTTTCTTTTTGGTTGCAATTCCTCTGCTTACTATTACCAGGTGGGTAACACTAATATTAAGGGAGAGGGGGGTAGATCATTCTCAATGAGGCAACTGAATATCCAAGGAGCATGTGGAGCAGAGGCATTGCCATGCTAGCCAGCACTCACTACAGGGTAAAGGGTACACACTGTAGGAGAGCTGTACCACAAGAATTCCTAACTCTCCTAGTACCTTACAGAAAAAAAATGAATTTATGTTAGCTTAGATTGTTTGGAAGATGAGATCAGAGTTCATTACCTAGTGTAATAATGAATAAAAAAAAGAGAAAAAAAAGAATGGAAAAGTAATTCCGTCTTCATTCTGTGTTACAAGGCACACAAAAGAGATGCCGTGAACAAAGCAAGCAGTCTGCAGCCTTTCACAGATTACACCTGTGTGAGTAGCACCAACATGCTGCAACCAATACCATGGGCTTGCAGGTCCACACTAACAGATCCCCAGCTCCAATAAGGGACTAAGGCTGAGATACAGGTATCTTCATGCTTCAGAGCCCTCAAAATATGAGAAATACAGATACCCTCCTTATCACTTGAAAGTTGAAATCAGACCTGTTTGGAAACTGTCCAATAACATACTGAAATGTAAGAACAATTAAAAAACACCTGTGCTTCTCCTAAGGGGAAAAATAAACAAACAAAAAACCACAAGATAACCTGGCCTTCAAATCCCCACACCCTTGCTGTGGATAACAACCTGTAAGAGTAGAAATACTGGAGATAAATGTTCCTACTCAGAGGTCACGGAACTCAGACCAGGAAAGTGCATTTCAATCTTTAACATTACAGCTTCGTGCCTACAGTGCCACTCCTACAGTGTTTCTTCCCAGCATGTCACTTTCCCTCATTTTCTCAAAGACTGTTGGGACTATTCTGCCTTACACAAACAAAAACAGCATCCATCAAGAGGAAAAGAAGATATGAATAAATTCTGATGGTCACTGGATTTACCCATTGAATTGCAGGTAGAAAACAAAGGGGGTATACAAAATAAGTCAGTCTGACCACAAAGCTTGCGTGGAGACAGCTAGAAGAACAAAGCAAGCTTAGATACTCAGTTGTCTCTTTACGTTAGAAGTATCTCATGGGAAACAGTTGCTCCAACAAGCATTTAAAACTGTAATTTTGGAATTACCTATTGGGCTTGATTATTAGACAGTTGTTATAATTAGAGAAGCTGTTTCCAAGCTTTGTAAAAGTTATAGCATAAAGGAAGTTACGAATGCAGATTCTGTTATGTTCAACATACTTACCAGAAGTCTAAGCTTTCTGGAGTTAGAGTGAGCAAGCCTTTATCGTAACCCTTCTCCGTTACCAGATACTGGGCAAAACTATCATATATTAGCTAAAGATGAAAAAAAAGGCATTAATTATTTTTATTGAGACCAAAGATACTGTTCCCTAGAAAGCAGAAAGACCTGAGTTTCAGTGCCTCCTAAGCAAAGGCAAATCAGTGACCTAGGGGCCCTGCCCCACTGCCATATCAGTGCCCAAGGTTATATCTGGCTGGCAGGCAAACAGCTCAAGATGCTCACACAGTAGTTTTGGTGCAATTTTTTTTTTTTTTTTAGCATAGCCAAGTGTGAGGTATTCCTACCTTACTTCCCCAGTGCTTCAAGACTGTTGGGAAATCAAGAGAGTAAGCACCTAAGGCTAGTCACTACTTCCCCCTCCCCAACCTTTTTTATTTTTTAAATGTCACCATTCATGACTCAACAAGTGGCTTCTGAACCTATAAACAACTACAGAGAGTGGGCATTTTAAACATGCCTGATGGAACATATCCTGAAGGAAACTGTAAATACAAAGTAAATTATTTTTAAGTTTGGAAAGAACACTGTTAAAGCCTAACACAACATTCAGCCATTTAATACAACTCAATTACAAAAGCTGCTCTTGGAATGAGTATGAATAATGCCAGAGAAAGACCAACACAAAGACTGGCACAGAAAGACTAAGAACTAACTGCATCTTCAGCTGTGCCTGCCAGAATTTTTAAGTTTTTGTTTCTCTTCGATAAGGAAGCATGCAGCGTGCATGCATCAGGCAGCGTCTCTGTGTTGTGAGAAGATGAAGAGTGAACTAAAATGAATGGGTGCTTTTTGTCAGGAAAGATGCCTCTCCATGGGAGGTCAAACCGCCCTAGGAAGTGAAGCGGTTTTTCAAATCAAGATGCACCAAACCCCAGCTATTTAGAAAACGCAGCACCTCATCAGCATTTGCTTCTCTATCATGCTCTGATGGATCCTGCCACTAATGTGTAAGTTTAGTCCTGTGCGGGGCAAAACGTACGGCAGGTGAAGGGAGGCAAATGAAACGGGCTTGAGCAGAAGGACACCATGAAAACCCATGAGCCGGGACAGCTGGGTGGCAAAATCAACAGAGACGTCAACGGAGGAGGAGGCCTCAGTGGAGGAACCCTCCAAGGCCAGATGGGGCCCGCTCTGTACGGGTTAACGGCGCTCAGGCAGGGATGCTGAGCGTCCCCAGGCTCGCCCTTTTGTTGTAAGCAGGAGAAAGTTTGCCAAGGTCGCCTGTCCGAAGTGCCGAGCGCCGCTGACTCTGTCTGCGGCATCTCTGGACTCAGCCGGGGGGCTCTAGCCTCAAGTCAGCACCGCGGCGGGCAGGAGGGCTCTTAAGAGGCACCGCTTCCATGGCACAAGACGCGGCTGTGTCCTCCTCCCTCAGGCACAGGCCTGCGGAGGAGGCGGCCAACCAGCCAGCCCGGCGCTTCCCTGCCCGTTCTCCCTCCAGCTCTCCCCGGGAACACCTCCACCGGCACTGCGGGGCTCCCCCTGCCCGCAGCGGGGCTCCCCCGGCCCCGCGCGCCGCGGCTCGCCTTTTCGCTCGGGCTCCCAGGCCGGGCCGAGGCGCACCGAGCCGCGCCGAGCCGAGCCGCACTCACCCGCTCGCTCTGCGGGAGGTGGTAGCGGCAGAGCGTGTGGTCCAGGTCGAAGCCCACCACCTCGCAGTCGGCCAGGGAGAAGTGCTGCTGCATCGCCGAGCCGCCGCCGCCACCACCGCGGGAGGAGGAGGAGGAGGAGGAGGAGGAGGAAGAAGGGGCACGGGCGTTGCTTCCTGCGGCGCGGGGCGGTGCGGCCGCAGCACCCCGCCCCATCCCCGCCCCGCCCCGCCCCGGCTCGGCTCGGCTCAGCCCGGCTCGGTTCAGCCCAGCCCGGCTCGGCCCGGCTCGGTGCGGCTCGGCCCGGCCACTTTCACCTGGATGGGGCTTGGCCTCGGGGCGGTCGCCCCCCCCCGGCAACCCCCGACAGCAGGGACGGGTGCGGAAAGGCGGAGGCGGGGCCCTTGTCCCGGAGGCGTGTTTAGGCGCCCGGGTTTTAAAAATGCGTTTCCCGCCGAGACTCCGAGGGTTGGAAATAAACATGGGAGCTCCTGCTGGGGCCGGTGGTAGCTACAGCTGGTCAGGACTGCCAGCACAAGTCTGTTAGAGGGGTTTCGGCTGAGAGCTGGTGAGCAGCAGGGTGCTACAGCAGGAGTTAGGGCACATTGGTCTGCGGCCAGGCAGCGCCGGGCCCTAAGGGCACTGCTAGAAGGCAAACAGGCAGACTGCTTCTTCACCGGCATCCCGGCAGGGTATAAGCAACACTAGCCAGTAAACACTCAGCTCTGAGGAGAAACAAAACAAAACAAAACAAAACAACAAACTTGTGAATTGTTACCATCGTATTTCTTGGCAACTTTGGCAATCAAAAAGAAACAAACAAAAACACTATAACAATGTAGTCTACCTCCAGGTAACAGTCAAAATGGTGTTATGACCTTCCCAACAAATATGACTATTGCAATTTTGTATAGAAGGTGCTCTCTGTAAGGAAATCCCACGTTTGGAGAAAATAAACAGGTGAAAGTGGCATAAACTTAATTCTGTTCTCTGTGGCTGAACTTGGATATACTGCCTACATGAGGCCAAGGCTCCGGATGCTTAAATAGCTGGGCTTGAGTTTTGTTCACAGATCCTCATTCCTGTCTATAATTCTTTTCTCTCTTTAGACCAACGATGTCATCAAAATGCTGTTCTGAGTCACAAAAGAGGAAAAATTCTAGTTCAGTCTACTGCAAGAAAATCTCAATTTTTATTTTTTTATTTTTTATTTTCTGTATGGCTACAAGTAGAATTTAAAAACTATTTGAAGTGAGAGAAATTTTAATGAAACATTTCCTTTGCAGGTTGGGTAGGCTGGGGTGCATAACCATAGCAAGAGTGCAGAGATTTGAAAATAGAAGTCCAATATTATGTTTTGATTATATCAAATTATGATACATATATATATATATTTGGCAGGACAGCTCAATGATATTATTATTATTATTATTATTATTATTATTATTATTATTATTATTATTATTCCAAAGCAAAAGGCTTTTGCAAATACATTCAAATAGTTGAGTGAGATACAATGTATCTATATATCAAAATTCAGTTTCCTATGCTCAGGTAGGAAATAGACTAGACAGGAAAATGGAAATTAGAAATAAAATTCACTAATGATAATAGTTGGGCAAGATGAACATTTTGAGAGGCAGAGAAGAAAGACAAGGATTGCATAATTTTACCTCAGACCTCAGTATAACAGCCTCTTTCAAAGGAACTCAGAGTCTTTCACAAACATTAATATACTTTCTAGTGGTGATGTGTATGTGTATATATATACTCCATATATTACAAATACTCCGTATATTATATATATATAATTCAGTATATATACATAATGATACATACTTATTTATGTTAAATATATATACATATATACTCTAATACATACATGCGTATGCATTTACATGTATGTATTAATTCCCTAAATTAACAGGTATGAAGGTGTGAAACCTGAGCATATGGAAAGAGAGGTTCATCCAGTATTTTGCACACAACAGTGATCACAGCCATCAAGATGAAGCAGCACCTTGAGAACTCTGAGTACAAGGTAATTTTTCTTCAAAAAGCTGCTCACTTTAGGAAATACAGAGCAAATTCCTGCTCCACTGAAGCCAATGGTGACAAATTTGTATTGACTTCAGTATGTTCAAATGTTCATCCACAAGCGTGTCACACTACCCTCACATTAACTCAAGGTTTGCCTGACTTGAAAATTATAATAATACAATCCACTATGGGAATTCTCCTATTCCAGAAGGATTAAAAAAAAAAAAAAAGCCCCATGCAGCTTACAAAATTTTGTTTAGATCATAGCTTTCTAAATTTATAATGTAGCTTGCCATGCCTATAAAACGTTTTATATGAAAATTTACCTCCAAACACTCTTAACACACAGTAGTATTGAAACAATTGGATAGGTAATGAAAATCATATATTCATTGATCGCTGTACTCATTATCAACTAAAAGCAATCACAAACATCCAGATTTTGTGAGTACTGCACAATTATATTAGTAATGAGAAAGTATATTGGAATTTACAACACAAAAGCACTAATCAAATTTAGTCTTAAGTGTCTTACTGTGAGGAACAGAACTCACAAATGGAACAATTCAGCATGTTAAATTTCAGATACTTGAAGCTGAAGATTAAATTAGAATGATGACAACAGAAAATATAGAAGATGTTGGTGAAGAGAATTGGTTTTCATTTCTGGGAAAAGAAAAGGACAAATGAAAAAATATCACTTTCATCTTCAGCATTCACAGCACCAACCTGATAACAGGAATCTTCCAGCACAGTTTACTTTTAGCTCACAACCCCCAAGGTTTATTTCTTTTTCTGTTTCCTAAAAAGACTTGCTTTGTCTCACAATTTCTTCCTTTCAGATGAGTCTATTAAATGTCTTGACAGAGCACACCAGCACCTTTCCCAGAACCAGAATGGAGCTGCCTTTAATTAAATCCCCCCAAATAATTGAACTATCTTAATCTGTTAACAGTATCTTTTCAGATTACTTTTTCATCTCTGAAGTTTGATGGTACCATGGGATGTCCACATAAGCAAGGCTGAGCTTTAGGGCTACTAGGTCCTAACCCATACTTCAGGTTTCTCCATGGTTAATTTATTTTATTACAGTAATTACTTTTATATTCTAAATATGTGCTAATGATCCATTGGGAAAAGACACAGATCCAAGCCAAACAGTGGAACATCCCATCCTGACCCACCCAAGGAGACTTAGCTGGTTGGCCTGCAGCTGAGTGCAGCCCAGGCTGGGGCTGGTGGGCCCTCACTAGTGGTGACGGGCAGGGACATGTGTGAGATGTGACCTGATGTGCCTGGTACTTTTGAACGTGCAGAGGGCATTTTGGCTTTCATCGTGCCTCTTCCTGCTTTCAGCACAGATGGGGCTCCCACCATTTTGTAGTTTTAGAGGGCAGGGGCATAACATGCCCCAGAGCGTGAAACGAACCAGGCCGACTCCAGTGGCATACATAAAGGCATGAGAACCATACCAAAATTCCTAAAATTAAAGCTCACCTCACACAATTTTAGGCCTGTGAGCAGACTCCGACATTTCATTTTTTTTTGTCCGTAAGGGGGCAGCAGTACAATGCAATGGGACGTCGCTGCCATTAACTTTTAATGATCGTCACATGGGTCTCCTTTACTTTCCTCAAACTTAGGTTTTACTTTCCCAGAGCTGTGTAAGCTGGGTTTGTCAGTTGTTTGTTTCTTTTTTCCCCCTAAGTATATGCAGCCAATTGCCTGTTTATGTAAGGGTTATAAAAGTTTAATTAAAAAAAGCAAAGGACCTCTCATACTGTGGAAGGGTTCACAACAGTGATACGCAAAAGTAAACAACAATTTGAACAAATGAGGCACTTTTATTTTAGACAAGTAACGTATTCTTACACGAAAGTGAAAAATATTCCATAATTGTGGCTGCAAGATATACTTTTGGAGTAGAGTAAGTCAAAACAAAGAGGATTCCATTGGAGGAATAGTCTAGAAGCAGGCCTCTGACTGTTTTTTAGAGTGATGTGTTAATAGACATAGATCTAACAACACTAATTCATTTCAAGGATGTCCTGGTTGTCTAAGAAAAAGAAAACTGTCAAGAATGCATTTGTTTTGAAAAGCAGTCACTAATTATTTGTATTTCTTTAGCAGACCTTTAAATGCTTAGCAAAAGGCTACCTTATTTCCAAGGCCTTTGTGACACATGGGGTGCCAGACAGAGAAGCCTGGGGAATATACTTGACTACTGATCAGGGCTTGAGATTTGATTGAATTCTAGTGTTTTCAGAAGCTTTACTGTTTATTGGATTGCTTAGTAGTCTTTTTATATTGCACAAAATATGGGCACTTTAACTTTTTCAGTGGAATCGAGTACATACATTCTCTAGCATCCTGCTTCAGGTGGGACATCTGATTACATCCGGCATCTCAGTACTACACTGGTTACATTCTTTGTCTTACTGGAAGTGAGACTGGTGCTTCTAAAGAAACAAGATTCCTAAAACTAAAACCATGGGTTTATTAAAAGGTTAAACAGACAGTAATCCACCAGGTGCTCAGAATCTTTCTGTGTACATTGGGGATCATCAAAAGCCTGCTTATTGTCCTTATGCCCCCTCTCAGATCTTGTAATCTAACTTAGACGGTTCCCACGCAACATGAAAGAAGGAAATGAAAATCAATAATTTTGTCAGGGTGATTAATAGCCAAGACTGATTGCAATACTCTTAGTGACTATATTCTTGAAAACTCTGAGTAGTTGTCCAGAGATACTTAGAAAGATTTTTCTTTTTGAGCTGGATGGATGCTACATTTAGTCAAAAGAAATTGTACTGAAAATATACAGTTTTTAGCAACTATGCTTCCAAAGTATGTACTTTATGGCAACATGACTATGCAGCTGCTATGATATGTGGGACATTGTCCTATTTCTTCTATGTTTTGTTGCAACATACCATTCTTTTATTTTTTTGCAGTTTTAAGCATAAAATTCGGAGTAGAACTTCTAAGTTCTCTGAGCTCATTTCCCTTTCATTCATGGTGTAGTCATGTGCAGATGGCTTAATCTCTTATGGCTTCATTTTTTTCATGAGTGAAATTGGACAAAGTCTAGTTCAGACATCCTGAGTATTTTTAAATTGTTCAAGTACATTGCAGACATGTGGTTCAAGCCTGATATTTTTGCTCCTGATTGCATAAAAGAAAAATCTGATGCATTTCACAGCCTGCATCAAAGGACAGAGCGATTGAACAGCCAGTGGGAAATGCCACAACTGTAAATTACAGATTTAAAGATAATAGAACTAGGAAAGACCTAAAAACAGTCATCTTCTTGCCTTGGTGCAGGATCAATCAAACTACAAACATCCCTAATAGTCAATTGTCTAACTTCTTAAAAAGGAGCAAAGAGCCACTGAGACAATTTCTTCCAGCCTTTAACAATCCTTACACACAGAACACTATGTTTTCTTCCCCATTCCATCGGTGTAAAAATTAAGTCTCTCTTGCTCTATTGCACCTTTTTTGTTACATCTTGTCCTATTCCTAACAGATATGAGAACCATATAATTGTGCACCAACCTTTCCTCTACCTAAAGACTGTTAGTATATGTTTTCCTACAATCTCTTTTTGTCTAGTTCTTTGAGGCCTTTAAAGGCCGAGGGGTTTTGTATCTTTCATTCTCAAAGTGGATGATATTTATTCATTGTCAAATTGGTCCGTTTTTTTTTTTTTTTTCTCCTCTGGAACACAAAATGAAAAACTAAACACATTTCTCCAGTTTAGTACTTACTAGAGTTGTAGTAAGGAACCCACAGTAATTTAACCGAGCAGTCTGTGTAAAATAATACACAAGTTAGTTAATTCATTGCAACCATCACCACATTAAGCTTTTCAAGATTAAACTCTAACCTATCACTGTGATGAGTAGGAAGGTCTTTTTTTCTTCTTTTTTATTTTTATTTTATTTTTATTAATAAGTTATCTTTATTAAGGAGCGGTTGATCTTTTTAAGAAAGATTTTCTTCTGCATGTGTTCATTACTGGACACTAAGAGTGATGTTCATACTGGACACTGAGAGTGATGTTCCTTGGAGCTGTAATAACAAAATGCTGATAGTAATGCTTATAAATCTCAAATGTAAGAGCTTTTTTTGAATATAAATTGAATTTGATATTTACTGTTCTGCTTCTGCCTCTAGAGGGTGTCTAGTAATGATCTGATAAAAGGATAAAAAGGTATGTTGGATGTTGATAAGAAGGCTAAGTAAAGGATCTAGAAGAGTATATTTTAAAAGTAAGTATACACTAAGTCTCAAAAAGATTCCATTATATTGATGTGACTTTTAAATTATTTTTAGTCTGATTTTATGTAAGTCTGTGTCATCTCACAGGAAATGAGGAAAAAATTAAGTTCAGATTTACCTACGTTGTGTTGAGCCTCATGCTATTCTCAGAGAGAGGGGGAATTCTGATAATGTTTAAAGCTCTGCAAACAAAGAGAGACAAATACGAATTCGGGAAGTTTTATCTCAGAAGGTAAATTGTTTTGTCTACAGCAACAAACACCTGTAATGCAAGTGCTAAAAGTGAGCATCACTAGGGATGCTTACTTCCTATTCCCTTTCCTTAAGCTTACAGAAACAATGTCTTCCATGCTGGGTAATGTCTTTTGTACAGCATCTTACTACACACCTGTCAAAGACAGAATACTGCAGAGAGAGAAAAGGTAGGAAAATATATAAAGAAGATATAAGGAGAGAGGGAGAGAAGAATGCAGAAACAAAAGGAAAGAAGTAAGATTTTTTTTTCAAATTGTATCGTTATATTTGCAAAACTTTATATTTTGAGCAAACAGAAAACTGAGACCAGACTGAGGCCTTTAAGGCCCAAACATAGCAGAGAAATAACTTCACATACTATATCTTTACTTTTACTAAAAGACTATTCTAAACATAAGTCAAAACCTGTTACAAAAAATGATGATACATGAAGTAAGAGTAAAAGATGAACTTTAACCAATGAGAATATTGTCACTGACTTCAGAATATGAAAAAACAACAACAACAAAACACACCAAGAAAATGAAATCAATTTTAAGGTTTCTTATACTGGATCACATGCAGAAATGGATCTCCTAAATGTTGTCATTCATAGACCTTCAGTTTGTACCTCTGCTTCTTAAAATGGATAGTTAAGATAACCACTTTCAAATCAATTGTGTCTTTGGCCAATGACTATGGTGTTTAGGATTGTTTTCTGAGTCTAACAAATGCCCTGGCTGCTGCCTCCCAACATCGATTTGAAGTAAAAAAACAAAACAAAAACAAAACAAAAACAAAACAGGATTATAAACTTCTTTTCTGCTTGCCCTTTTTATATAAAAAGATATAGGTGCACATCCTGAGGTTTCTGAGGTACTCTGATCTAGTGTGGAAGGTGGATGGATGGTGCACAGGGTTCATTCTGGAAAACCATAGGAACTTCTTATAGACTCAGCCCTTTTCCTGGAGAGAGATTTTAGCTGTATAAAATCCCAGTGTATGCACGATCTACAGTAGTGTGGAAGGATAAGTGCAGTTTATCTAGCAGGAATAATAAAAGAAAAATTAATAGCTAGTATTTTACTTTTATGTTTACATTTAATATTTCAGTCATTTAAAGTAATGTAGAAGTTGTGTTCCTTTATGTGGTATAAGAATATATTCTAATGGTAATTTTTAGCTGAATATAAGGCACTGCCTTTCTCACTTGCAGAGGTCAGGAGAGGCTGCTGATTTTATTTTTGGAAAAAAAAAAAACACGTTCTCATTCACAGGTGAAATGATGTGTGCAGTACTTTGATACACTATTCCTTTCCATCCATCCGTCTTTGGACTTCTCTGTTTCTCTTGATGCAGTTCCAATATCTAAAGATGAAGATGGTAAGTCATGCTCATAAGTCATCTGTGGCATAGCATACAGACATTGATAGAGTTATGTCAGAAATGATCTAAACTCATGATAAAATTACCATAAATATATACACTTCTTTATTTAAAAACTGACCATAACAGGATCAGTTTTGGAATACATTTACTTTAAAGAATGGTAAAGACATATTCACTGATAGTTCTTTGTCATTCACTTAACATATTTTTTCCCACCCAGAGACAGATTTGGAAAGTATTGTATTTTTCATGCCTTCGAAAGCTACAATGTGGATTTATTCAGAAAGGCTGCTTCAAAGAAACCAAATTAACTTAAATTTTTAACACTGTAGACTGTATATCATTTAAAATAATGTAGAATAAAATGAAAAATAATGGCTCAGGTCTGGTCCCATTTAAGATAATGGCAACACTCGCTTTACGTTTAAACAGAGTGAAATCTGATTGAACAAACAGAGAAAGTCTCTATTTTGTCACTCTTTGACAGAGTCTTATTGCTCTGTGTTCATTTGTTGTCAGATGTAGCCTGTTTTAGGCCGCAATTCGACTAATAAATAAGCAACCCTCATCACCAAAGCACTTGAAAATGTACTTTTAATGGTTTCTGGAGTAGAGATGGATTACCAGATCAGTCTTATGAAAACAAATAGCCAGTTTTCTCATTAGAAATGCAAAAGATTTAAGGTTCAAAAATACAGACTCAAATATAACTCTATATCTTTGTAGATCTATGGTTTGAGATAATATACAAAACCAGGAACATGATTAATCAATAAAAGTAAACAATTTTGTCAAGAGTAAGATTACACACGTGATTTATTTTCATTGAAAAGAACGGCAATTTGCAAATTACAGAAACAAAATGGACGTGCCGATTAAAAGGATTATGAAAAAGCTACCAAGTGGTGGTAAATGGAAAGGAATGTTGCTAAAAAGACAGCTGTAATAAAAAATCACTGTGCTTCATTTCTATTTGTTGCTTTAAAAAAAAAACCACACACACAAAACAGCACTACTTTAAAATATTTAATAATTTAAATTCTTTCCCAAGCATAGATTCAGAGCAGTATGCATTAGCTATTCATCTGATTTCTTTAAAGTTCATGTTATTTTAATATTTCACTTTGCTGGAAAATTCAACTTGCTTTATCATCATGCATTAGAAAGTTTTTCTAAGAGACATACATTATGGCATTATGACAAATATTGAGATTAATACATATTAATGTAACAGCATAATTAATGACTAGAAAAAGATTATACCATGTAGAAAGTGATGCTATGAACAGTTTCATACATTATTTAATTATGACTTTTGCATTTTATATCTTAATTCTTTGGTTTTCCATGTGGAGTTTTTTCTGTTTACAGAATTTGAAACAATTTCAGAAAGAAATATGTGTTCCTGTTATGATCTTGTATTATTAATAGGACAAAACACTCTCTTTTTCAATTTCTTATTTGAATCTATTCATATTTCTTAACAAAACTGTTGGTTGATATTGCCTTGGAATATTCATTTTCCACAGGAGAGAGTACAATTCTGACTGTAATTCTTCTCTGCATGGCATAGGGGAATTGTGTTAAACATCATGTATCATCGGTACCAAAGCCTGGTACTCAGTGATGTTCACTGCCTGTCTCTAAAATATGGAGCTGCATATTTATGAGTTTCAGGAGGGTTATTTTTTTCTAAATCTGCAAGGTAATATGTATTCTACCAATAGTTCCTTACAGAGCACATACAATTCAATAAACATAGAAATATCTGTAATGAAAACTTATACAAAATAGTTTTTGAAACCATGGAATAGAAATAAAAATTCTATCAAAAGGAGACTTTGGAAATGTCATGGATTCAAGTCCGATCTGTACTTATTTAATACAACTGTCTGATAACTTAATCCATGCAGAGCAGTACCTTGTTCCAAGAGCACTTCCATTAATGTGGTTCAGGTTAGGTTTGCACTAGGCTTACTAAAACACATCATATTAGCACATTATTTTTCTGTCCATTCAGGCGACTAAGAGAAATATGTTTCACTACAGTGTTTAATCATGACTGTTATGTAGAATAAACAAGGCCTAAAGAGTATTGACTTAAGTTAATTAGAATTTGATTTAATGGATTTGGAGGACTGCAAATGAATCTTTTATGCAAGGGTGAGACTCCTTGCGAGAGTCTCACTTACATGGGGCTTTGTAAGCAACTTACAGAATATAAAAAAGTAACTCCAGATATCTGTCATCCTCAAACTTACAGCATTAGTGTGGACTTTTTTCTTTAGAGAACAAGGAAATCTTCTTTAACATTAATAGGGAGTTATATAGTTTGATGGGGAAATGTACTGCTTGATTGAAATTTATGTGATCCTTTCATACACAGATTGTAAACGATCCATCTTTGTTTTAAGGTGTTGCATATTTCAAGAAACTACTTATAATATTAATTATTTTTTATATTAATATGGGGACCAGAATTCTAAATTTTGGTATCCAAACTGTAAATGTTCCATCTCTGGTCATAATATATTCATCTTTCTCTGTAGTTATTGTTGGTTATAAGAATAAGGTGAGACTCTTGTGTCCTTCTCAAAGCATTTCTGCTAATAAAATTCATCAACATATCTCATTAAGTCTTTCACAGTCACTTTACAGCCAGTAGCTTATTTATTTAGACAATTTTTGTCTTGACAGTCAGCTTCCAAAATAAATTAAGTAAATATACAGAGAACCAGTAAGCAATACAGATCTGTTTGGCCTTCTTTTGCAAAAAAGAAAATATAGTGGTATGCAAAGCAAAAGAAATAAATTATACCCAGAAATAGGTGCTGCAAAGATTATTCTGTTAAACTATATGTAATACCAGTGCAAAGGACTTAGGCAATAGTTTATATTGAAAAGCTGCTGAATATACATGATTATCCTCTTGTTCTAAACTGTGACCATGAAAATTAGGATTATGGGATTTTTCAGATTTTACTTTTTTCAGTAAAACCAGCAAGAACATTTTTATTATATATACATTTTTTTCTCACCTGTGATATATAGTCTCTAAAGCATGAAAAGTATTGCTTTATTTTCAGAAATGCAGAGAATCCTCAGTAAAATCGTGAGGGTGCGAACAAAGACATTTGCACAGCCAGCGCTCCAGTGTGGCCACCAAAGCTCAGCCCATATGTAGGTAGTGAAGCATAGCCCTGCCCCACACAGCTCTGAGGCTGGGTCAGCAATTCTCAGAAGCCCCATTATTCTCTCTCTCACTCTCTCTTTCCAGGGGTTTGATTCTGATTAATGAATCCCGTGGCGATTTATAAGAGACTACCCATTTCATAAATAGAACCGATCCTGAAGAGTTGGTTGGGAAGAAAGTAATCTGATTTACAGTTAGTGATCTCTTTCAGCAAAAGTCTTCTTGGTCTTGTAAAGGGCCATAAATTGGGAGAGAAGGTTAATTTAATGCTAGTGATTGAGATAAGATATATACATATATATACACACAAATGTTTGTAGGTTTAAGCCCCATTCTTCCATGGTTATATATATTTATATAAGTGATCTTGGTGAACACAATGTGATTTCTAATGTGTGTGTATCCAGTACTTGACTGTATTAATCGTGAAAAGAGCAGTGCATGAGATTGTTTCTGTACATGTAGGTATCTCCATTGTAATGACGAAACTGTTCTGCCCAATAAATGTGTGTGCAAATCTTTGTCAGATTAATGCCCATGTTGTCAGAACCATGAAACATTACAGGAAAATCTGTCAAATGTGCTAACTGAAGAAACAGAGATGATTTAATACATCTTTTCTGTTATTTCCTGGCTTCTCTAAATGTAGGTAATTCTTGAAACAAGACTAATGAAGATAGTTTCTTTTTCAACACACGCCTTTCCTATCTTTGGTTATTGTCCATCAGACTTAAGGAAAGTAAATATCTCTTGGATATCTGTGTTCTTATTGATCTGGGTAGTGATTAATACTTGCTGTGGGGAAAAATCATCTCCTGTCATACTTCATAACTAAATACAATTTTCATAATTTGCAAAACTAATATGCTTTTTTTTTCTTTTTTTTCCATCAGGCCCAAAGAGTTCACTACAGATTATTAGGTTTAGTGATCACTTATTATGTATGGTCCTTTCTTCTTTATTCAGTTTCCTTTGCACCATTATGGAAGAGGAGTGAGAAAGCAGTTCCCCATCCCTCTTCAATGGAGATGCACCTGATAAGCTTTCAGTGGAGACTTCTTTCAGTCATCCAGCAGTCCCCACTGCATCACTCAACTTCTGCCTGTGCCACTGGTCTCATCATTAAAAGGACAGGCCGAGAGACATAGTGAAAAAAAGTGGTTTTGGTTTGTGTGTTTATTTATTATTATTATTATTATTATTATTATTATTATTATTATTATTATTTTAAAGCAACAGAAATCAGGAACTCTAAATGGAGCTGATACACATGTGTGAATGGTTTAGGAAGATATCATTTATTCGTGACACCCCTACGCACCTCCCCCCCCCCCCAAAAAAAAAAAAAGAAAATAAAATAATGGGAGCCAGTTTCTTTATCACCCGGAAGTTTTGCGTCCATGAGTGGGTTTTGTTTGACCTCTTATCTCTAACAGCTTGCCTGTTACTGAAATGCCACCGTGTGGTACAGCCAGGCTATCTCCTGTGCTTCCTGCTCATGCTTAGCATTACGTGTCCCTGAGGCTGGTGATTTCCAGCTGTTATAAAGCTAGGGCTGCACTGATGGGATGTGGCAGATGGCTCCCCAGGCTGCTTTGCCACAGCAGTACCCAGACTTCTATGCTCTGTCTGCATACCAGTTTATGGGTGCTTTGGAAAAGGGAACATAGTGGCTAGATTAGTTTCCATTGGCTTGCTCTCCGGCTGGAAAAAAAAAATAATTTTATACTTTGTTGGTATAATTAACCAACCACCTAGAGCAATTCCTTGGCAAGAGACTTTATTTCCTTAAAATGCAGAATAAGGACTGAAGTAGTTTCTTTCTTTCTTAAAAGAAGTGCTAAAAGCAGCTTAAAAACAAAAACAAAAACAAAAACAAAAACAAAAACAAAAACAAAAAACTGGGTGTGTAAGAGTGCAGAAGCAGCAGGTGTGCTCCAGGTGAGGGCGTCTGCTGGCTCTGGGCAGACAGAGGCTTCCCCTGTGAACAGAAGCCAATGCAGACCAGGAAATAAAAAGAAATAATCAGGCTGTTCACGTCGGAGGCTGAGGAAACGGGCAGGTCAGCTCAGTTAATCATTGCCAAGATAAATTTTACCAAGGTTCACTGCTAATCATATGACAGTTTGAGATGAGAAAACCCCACCGTGAGCAGTAAGAACTGAGAATACTCCCCCTGCTCCGGATTAGGTTTCCTGAAATTTTTTATTTTTATTTTTTTGCTATTGGAGAGGAGGACTCACTCTCTCCCGCTGTCCCAAGAGTTCAGCCCAGAGGCAGTTTCTGTGCTGCTTTCCTGTTCCGAGGAGGAAGTGAAAAATTCCCTCCACATCTGCTCTCGCACTTGGATACTCAGGTTTCACTCCTGAATCAGGAGCCGCCTGGAATGAACTCTCAGTGGGGCTCAGAGAGGAGCTTCCAGCTGTGCCAAGAGCTGTTTGATTTTGTGCCAAAGGAGGAAGATGGAAAGAAATCCTGCAAAGCTCTGAAATACTGATGGGGCAAAATTTGGTCTAAGGGTATTGCAACTGGGAAAAGCAAAAGAGACGAAGCAGAGAAAGGCACAAGGAAACAGGATGGGAAACATTTGTCGGAAGTACTGCACCTGTTTGAAGCCCTGTATCCCTTGCTTATTCTCAGTGAAGGAAGATGAAAAGGAAGACAAAATCGGCCAAACTATTCCCAACCTTGCTGTGATATACACTGACAACCAGACAAGCAAGGAAGCCAAAGAGAGTGAGAAAAAAAGCAAGCCCTTACCTCCGCTGCCTGGCCAGCATCTGGTGAACATTTGTAACTTTGTGGCACTCTTCAGCTATGAGGCTCGCACAGAGGAAGACTTGAGCTTTCAAGCCGGGGAAAAGCTTGAAGTGCTGGATGCATCTCACGAGGGCTGGTGGTATGCTAGGCTCCTCCTGCCGCCAGGGTCAGTCTCTCCTGGCCGCAAGCTCCAGGGCTACGTCCCTGCCAACTACATAGCTGCTGACCAGAGCATTGAAGCTGAGCCGTGAGTAGCCATGTAACGCGTGCCACCGTCCCTTTTCTTTTGGGCTAAGTGGGTTTGGAGCAGGCAGTTATGGCACTGCTTCTCACTGAGTAGTAACCTCAACAGTGAACCTCCAGCGGTCCTACCAGCGATACTGCTAGTCAGTGTGCGTGAGGAAAAGGTGAAAGAAAATCAGTTATGAAAGGCAGAGTGTTGAGGATTCTGTGTGGTTTAAATCATTTCCCTCTCTGATATACCCCCATGATCTACTGAAGAAGCATCTGGCAATATCAGGCTGGTTATCACTGTGATGGTTCATTATTGTTATTCATATAACAATTATTGTGGGTCAGATGCTTTCCAGATTGTAAGAAGGTATCACTCCCACCCCAAATAGCCTTCAGCCTAACCAGTTGCAGAGTTGTCAATTAGAGTCCTGGAAGCTACCTTTACACTTTCAAATTTTGTTACAGGTGATGGACGAGTCTCTAACAGATAAGATTTATTGTGGTTTTCTCTATTTTTTTTTTCTCCTCTGTAAGCAAATCACTACTCAGTACAAATTTAACTAAAGTACTGCAAAAGGCATAGGTGTGGATATAGCAAAGGAGCAGACTGAATTTCTTAGTTTCACAGAGTTTAACTATGCAGGTCATGTTCTTCTGCCCCTTCAAAACATGTCTGATTTTGTTTACCATTCAGAACTGGAGCAGACATCACATGAAATCAGTTACTCGGATCCCTAGTGAGGATGATTAGGGTCTGTGTCAGGCCAGGATGCAGAGTTACTTTTTTGTGCTTCAATCATAGGCAGCATATTCTGCTGAAATAACACTGACTGCTGTTCCTGAAGTGTGTCTTGGCAAAAATTATCAGTGTGGAAAGAGACAGCAGAAATGGTGGTAGTCTGTGAATTCATTTTGATTTTAGAGGAATGATATTGCAGCTTTTCAGTTAAATCTCATCTGGACCTGAAACATCTCCAATATGATCTACCCACTGTACTGCCCAGGGCTAAGAACACCGGCTCAGATATGGTTATACCAGTCTTTTATCAGCTGTAAGGTATCTGACATAGGGCAACTAAGAGATTCCTCTCTAACCTGAAGACCTTAATTTCCAGAATCTGACCAGCTGTTGCTATTTCTGTATTCAGGCAAACAACATTTTCAATGGTTGTGTTCAAAAGAATTCTTCCAGTTGCAGAAATTAATCTGCAGGAAAAACATTTTCTGAACACAAGAGAAAAGGTGGTAGACTCTAATTCAAATCATCTTGGCCTTTGCTCTCTTTCAAGAAGTAGTCTTATTACAAGTCATCTAAGATTGCTGCTTTCTATTAATACTTTGCAAGTAATTTTTCTCAGTTACAAAATCGTCTCAGCTCTTAAGCTTCCTCTTATCTTTCTATATATTCAGCATCAGTTGCGTAGTTAACTTTGATAAAGTGCATTTCAGCATAATGTTTTTTTTTCTTGTAGTAGAATTAAATTTATTTCCTTATACTTTTTTTTTTAATAACTTTTTCCCTTTATTAATCATGACTAATTTTTTATTTTTGGCAAAATTTTTTTTGTTTGTTTTAAATTGTTTTTATTTCCCCCAGATTTGTAGAACAGTGGACAAGGAGAGCTCTTACAGCT